>NC_135534.1:135630119-136270476 GCF_045843805.1 Urocitellus parryii | reverse complement strand
TCATAGCAAAAGAAAGATAACATACCAGGGATGCTCTTAGCTCCTTGTTTCACAGTCCCCAGGATCAGGAAGCCCATGAGAACAGTTCCCATTCAGTTGGGTCATCAGGGCAAGAGCAAACCCAAGGAGAGATGTGCTACCACTTCCACAGGGACAGTAAATACAACCTGGAGATATGAGTGGCTGCATGCTAGAGTAGAAAAGTTTCTCCATCTCTCTAACCTCTAATTTGGACCAGAAAAGGCTGACAGCTTGATTTATCATCATGATGGAATTTTATGCCCTCAAATAATTGCTAGAAACCTAGCTGTTCCACTAGAAAAAATAAATCACCCTAAAAATGTTGACTCTAGATTAAAATGACCCCAATATTTGAGTGATGACATGGAGCCTTTGGGTCAGTTTTGGTGTCTTAAAAGAGAAAGGAAGTTATTTTGAAGGGTTGCTTATTGGAAAGTCTAATAGAATCATGCTAGCTGCCCAAGCCAATTGTAAAATTGCAGATTTATTGTGTTTAGCAGAAATGCAGTCTGTATGTTTGAAATATTATCCAAATGACCTGACTTCAACTTAGAAATCTTATATGAATTGAGACAAGTGAATTAGGGAGGACTCTTGCCTTCAGCACTAGAGGGTTTGTGAGAGGTGAATCAAGAACCATTTATAGTAGTGATAAAATACTATATTTAAGGCTGTAAAAATCTGGCATACAGGGTCTCAGTTCAGAAGTAAATTCATGTTGTATGCTTGACAAAGGAGCAACTGAAAACTTTTACAAATGGGAAGCATGACCTATTGAGATCTTAGAGATAAAATATGTCAACTGTTCTTTGGGACTAGGTATGGTAATTATAGCCTCAAATGTTGAAATGCAAATCAGAATCAAAGTTAGTAACTGCTCAGCTTTACCATGGTAAAAATGACTAATGACAGTTACCCAAAGCCATTGTCCAAGTGTCACATTATGTACTCAAATATGCATTAATGGGATAGACCCCTTGAGAACATAGAAAGTGACAGGGGAAAGCATCCAAGTCTCACCCAATTGACGGAACACCTTGTCTGATGGGACATTATGCTTTTACTTTGCCAAGAAACATATTTCATTTGGGAATCCTATGTCTGCTTTGAACCAGAAGTAGCTAGAACTACTTCCAATAATGCCTGACAACTGACAAATATGTGCATTAACCAAGAGATTCTTATTAACTTTAGTCCCCTACACATCTCTGACCTCATCAGAGTGACCCCCCTCTGCTCACCCTTACTCTCCAGCTACTTAGAAGGTCCTGGTCTTGATAACCTCCAGCCCATTCTTGTCCAAGGCCTCTGCACTGGCTGTTGCCTCTACCTGGAATGCTCTTCCTGAGATATTAATGTGGCTGAGATATAATGTGGCTGTCTCCTTCTTGTCATCCCATCTCAGTTTAAATATCATTTCCTAAAAGACTTTCTCACTGCACCAAACCCAGCCTTCCTCCCTCTCTCTCTTTCTACACACACACACACACACACACACACACACACACCAATCATCCTACTTTAATTCTGGCAGATTGTATGCAATTATCTGACATTTAAATTTTTTATTGACTTTTTCAATTCGTGTGCTGTATTTCTTCCCTCATTTAAAATGTAATTTCCAGGCAGGGAGAGAATTCATCTCCTATACTTACTACTGTATAATCTACACATGGAGCCACGCTCACCACACATACGTACTCCACTGTAATTTTTAAACATGTAAATGGCAGAGTCTTGAAAGGTGAATCCTTGATGAATGGTTTGAAGGAGCTCACCTTAGGGCAGTCATTTGGTGCTAGTCCTTCACATCCTCATCTTAAAGCCGTAGGTGCTGGCCGGGAGGAGTGGGTTGCCACCCTTGCCTTCCTACCAGCCCCTACACCGAGTTTAGCCAGGACAGCTTTACTTTTATGTTCCGTCCTTTGTCAGGCATTTGATCTAAGAGAAGGAATTATTAGCACTTGGTGTCCACTTACACCATATGATTTTCCTCTGATTTACAATTCCATCTAAAACCCATCTTATCATGCCTGCCCACTTTTTCAGGTGTTTGGAATAATGGCTTTCAAAATCAGCATAAAGACAGAAAATTTCTTCAAACTTCCTGTTAGATACATTAAACGTAAGCCCTGATCAAAGAAAGTACAATATTTGAGTAATCTGCCAGTTGTAGATGATACTGGAATGGCAGCATAAGGCTTAGGATATCCATCTAGTCAGCTGAATATATTTCCTCAAAAATGTGACAAAGCTGTCAGTAAAACTATTAGGTGAATAAATAGTCAATCATAAAAATAATGACATGTACTTAACAGTATGCAGACATCACTGGCAGGAATGGGCCCAAAGGAAGAATCACAGTGGCTTGGGTAAATCTCAGGTGTCCCCAGGTGCTTCTAAATGTGGGCCTATTTAATTCCATTGCACATTAAGCCCTTTCACAGTATTCGTAAAGAACCTCGGTGTTCATGGTGGTATTTTTATGGAAACTAAATCCTATTCCCTTTTGTTCACATGCCAAAATACACGAACCTTTTGTAGTCAAACTTGTCCCCACCTGCTTCTATCATTGTTAAAATTTTAGAAAATACTGGAGACTCCTAAAATGTATCCATGCTTAGGAAAATTGCCTCATCGTCAAGAGCAAACACTCGCACACTGGTCCATCTATCGTTCAGTGTGTCTCAAGAACCAGGAGTGGAAGTAACAATGGCCTTCCGGCAAGGCCAGTGGTTTCCCTCAAAGCACAGAAAGAAATGCTGAGCCGTCTTGTGATGCAATTTTTTGACCATTAGAAAGAATGGGAGATGCTCTCTCATTGAATCTGTTTGGACTAATGACTTAGCGCATCTGGAGCACAAAAGCTTTAAACCTAAGAAAAGAGACAGTGAGGCTTCCTTGCACCTTCCCCATTCAGAGGAGTTAATAAGGGAAAATGCTGAATTACTATGATTACCCATGACTTGAAAATAGCTTATCACCTGCCAACGTAAATGAAGGCCCCCGGAGGGTTGCAAAATGCCAGGAAGAACAATGGCCTTGGAGACAGCATCTTTGTGGTGTCTGAGAGGCATACAGCAGACAGCAAAACAGCCGGCCCCATAAAATGCAGCTCTTATTCTAAGTGAACCCTGAAAATCAGTCCTGGGGTGTTTCCATGCCATAGAGAAGGAGAATAGAAGAGATTTTACAAAACAATCAGGCCCATAAAACTTGAAATGAAGGAGAGAGATAGCCAGCAATTATCCGAAAGAATCATATACTACGCAAGCAGCCAATTTGAGGTATTTCGGGATGGGGAAAACTCTCCTCAAATTTGGCAGATAATTGTCAGCCTGCTGTCTACTTCATGTGTTATTGTGTAGACTTAATCACACTGTGAAATCCCTCTTGTCTTCAGACCTAAGTGCCACTGGAATGCTGTTAGAGTGGTCACATGAGGTTCATTAGGGGGAAGAGCTTGGCTTTGTCAAGCCTGGGTCTTTGGCTGACCCTCGGAATCCTTTCTCCCTTATCACAAAGCTCCTGTGTTAAGGCCATTGTAGATGCTCACGCATCTCCCAGCCCACAAGACATAATATCTCAGTGGTGGCCTGACTCATTGGCAGGTGCTAAGCTTTTATTTTTATTATTAGAATGTTTTTGTTTCCTTATGAATCATTTAAATTAACTATTACCACAGCCTGAGTTGTGATGGCCAACTTTTTTTTTTTTAATTTACTGTAACTTCAAAACAACTAGAATTTATTTGTGAATTTTTGTTCTCTTGGAGAACAAATACAATGAGAAAGGGCTCTCAAAAATTGAAGAAGATAGGCTTTTTTGTTCAGTAATGCATTGCCCTCCCTCCTCAAAGTCCACACACACATGTGTGAGCACATGCACATGCTCAACTCCCACAAACACACAGGCGCGTGCTTCTGGGCCGCCTTTGCCCAAGGTGTTCTAACATGGACCTGGAGGGTGGATAGACTGATTTATGCCAGAGACCATGACATGTACTATATTAATTGATGGGAAAGCAAATAACGTGAAATTATTTCCATCTTTCACTGCCTTCTCTAGATAAACCAGCTTTGCTCTCATCTTTGTGCTGCTTCTAATGTACTTCTCAGACTCTGAATTCCTAGCTCTCAGATGAACATATTACATTAGAATGATCTTGAAAGTGGCTATGTTTGGAGAACTGAGTGCTGAGAGGATCTTTCCATTTTTCTCGGCCATCCCACCCCACACATATTCACACACACATGTATCATGTAGTGACGTTATTTCTTCATATGGAGATAAGAATTCCCTTCTTATTCTAAAAAATACTGAGTGGTTGTCTTTTGGGTTTTTGTTTTGTTTTGTTTTGTTTGTTTGTTTTTAAGACAAACATTGTATTGTACCCAGAGCAAACCGGCCAGGATATGTATAGCTCTCAGCCACGGACAGTGTAAAACGTGATTCCTGATTACCCCAGGTGTACCCCACTCTGTCAGATAAAGAAAGATAAAGAAACACTAAAAGACATAGTTTTGATCAAATACCTAGAAGCACTGGGCTAATGGCCGGTAAGATTGCATTTATTTCTCAAGCTACTGCTAATTGGCTGTTCTGCTTTAGTTAAGTCCCTGAAAATTTCTGGATCTCAGTTTCTGTATCTGTAAAACTTGGGGAGAGGTAGAAATTGAACAAGATCAAGGGTGGTCAATTCAAGTATGTACTGGCATGTACCAAGGTTAAGTGGGCCAGCTGGGAACTGAGGCCCATAGTAATATCTTCGTTGGCAGGAGTCATTTGTTACTCAGTCCCAATCCATTATTGTATGCAAAACTTGAAGTTATCCAGACTTTTGTGATTTTTTTTTTTTGGTTGTTATTTGGTGCTGGGGATTAAAGTGAGGGACTCATGCATGATAAGTATGCACCCTGCTGCTGAGCTATACCCCATAGCCCAAATCTTTTGATTTATTTAAACATAGTGCGGGTCAGTCAACATTGTGCTGGCCAAACAAATCATTCCTGAAAACTAGATTCCGGTCAGTCCCTTACAGACAGTGGAACTCTCAGGTCTTGCCTTCCCTACTGTGGATGGCATGTAGGGTCAGACAGCAATTGATATACAAACCGCATATTCAGAGGAGTGTATATAACGCAGGGAAGATGGTCACTAAGTCCTTCAGGCTACCAAATAATTACAACATGTACTGATCATTCATCACAGTTTCAGCAGCTCCAAGTGCCACTAGTGGAAACTGAGATGAGACTGCGATCTTCTGAGAAGGAGACACTCAAAAAGAGCATTAAAGGAAACAAAGCTCGTTTTTAATGACAGGACATTTCTAGCCCATGGAAGAACAAATGGAAAGAACAAAATGGAAGGATTTCTGTATGATTTACCATACAACTCTGGAGACTTAGCAAAGCCTCCCATAGCTGTAAGAAATAAAAGCCCAGAAGTACAGAAAAAAGGACAATCAAAACATGCTGTGTGTTCCACACAAGTCATCAAATTACACGGGAGAAAATGCACAGTGATAAAAATACACCCAACGCAGCAAAACTCTCAGATCAAGACAAACATTTTTTGAAGAAAACCACTTCCAAACTCTGTGACGTTTTTAAAAGGTGGAACAATAGACAAAGGCTCCAAACCTAGGGGACAGGATAGATTCTCTGGCTGGTGCCTCCTGATTAATGAGTAGAAAGTGATCCAGTTGCTATAGCAACTTGAAGATACACAAAAGAAAACATCACTTCCTTAAAATATGCTGGATGATGAATAGGCAGAGTCTTTCAAAATATCTCTGTAAAAATATGAGCAACTTTTTAAAAAGAGCAAACCATACAGGATGGCTGTTAGATTTTTCTATTTTTCAGATAACAGGATTTGTTTACATAAACTCTGGTTTGCTTACACAAACCAGCAGTTTGGGCAAAAAGTAATGACCAGAAAATATGTCTTTTGGAGAATAAAAATTTTGTTTTTTCAGCAGTTTTGTTTCTGTTTAAGCAACAAAGGAGATAAATGGATGTTGTCCTGTTTTCCTCTTTTTTTCAACAATATCTTTACTTGGAGAATTTCCTTGGATGCTGAGTATGTGAACCCCAAAAGACAGGAAATGAAAGGTTATGCTTGCTGCAACCTTTCCTTGTCTGTCTGAATGGAGAAATAATAAAAGATATGATTCTGGTGGGGCTGAACACCCAGTCCTCTTGGCTTCTCTAGCCTGGCTCCTGCCAGAAATGGGCACTTATTGCAGAATCTAAAGGATTGTTCTGTTTTGCAACAGGCTGTTCAGCTTTGGCAAGAATCCTAAAAAGATTAGAGATTTAAAGCAAGGTCTTGAGATGAAAACTGCAATGATTAACTAACCTGGAGATCCCATAAGTGGAGGACAGAGGGTCGTTAATTTAATGATTTGGGTAACTGTTAGTGCAAGGCTGTTGACATCAGGCCCAGCTGAAAGGTCCCAAGGCCTATAGCCTAGACAGATGTTCTTTAGCTGAAAATGTGATGTGAGCTTTTGTTAATCAGTAGGAGGTCACTGATCTTGAATAGCATAATAAGCCTGCATGATATAGTTTTTTTAGTGCAAGTATGTGAATATTCTTATTAAGCAAGAAAGTGTAATCTTAAATAAAGGCCATACAGACAAGAGATGGAGAAATCACTTGGAATTCAGGGGAGCAGAAGTTCTCCAATCTGCATTCTTTGTGATGTTGGACAATAATTGAGTTTTTTTTTTCATTGCTATAAGAAAATACCTGGGGCTGGGTACTTTATTAAAAAAAAATAGAGGTTTGTCTAGCTCCTAGTTTTGGAGATCAGAAGTCCAAGACCAGGTGGCTTCAATAATTTGTATCATAGTAGGAGTTCATGAGAAAGGTAAAAGGTAAATCAAATGGTAAAGCAGGAAGCCAGAGAGTGGCTTTATAACTCACTCTCTTGGAAACTAATCAGGGTCCCAAGAAAATGAAGTTTATCCATTTGAAGGGCAACAGAACCAATGACTTAAACACCTCCCACTAGTCCCCACTTGTTAATGGTTCCACCACCTCTACACCTTAATTCAGTATGACCTCATCTTAATTTGATTGCACATGCAATGACCCTGTTTTCAAGTAGGCTCATTCAAAGGTTGCCCCCATAGGAACCAGGTATTAATACTGTAAATTGTCTTTTGTGACATAATTTTATCCACAAGTTAGTTACCAAGTCATTTCTACTTTCTCAATATTTTTCACTCTAATTCTACCCATCTCAGCTACAACCATGCATCTCTGAACAATGAGGACAGGTCTGAGAAGGGGATCACTAGGTGAATTTGTAGTTCTGTGACCATCCTAGCATGTGCTTACACAGACTAAGATGACTATGACATCACTGGGCAATATAATCTCATGGGACCACCATTGCGTGTATTATCCCTCATTGGCCAGAACGTCATTATGAGGTACCTGGCTTGGCCACACCTTAGTTCAGGCTGCTGGTGTACTTCTCTTGGATACAGCAATGATCTTCTAATTAGTCTCCCTAATTCCAATCTCTTTGGACTCTCTCACATCTCCAAATCCATTCCCTACACTATAATTATGTTGTTGTTTCTAAAAGGTGAACCTGATGGTGGCAGCTGCCTACAAATCTGAAATGATTGCCCATGGCCCTAAGTGAAATTCCTACTCCCAAGCATGACATAGAAACTTCTTCTTGGTGCAGCAGCTGGCCTCATCAGCCTTCCTCTCCCATCTCTCTTCTTGCTTCCTCGGGCCCCAGCATCTAGTCTTTACTCTAGCTCTCTCAGGCTCTTTGCAATCCACTTTGGTGCTTTTACCGTCCTTCTATTTTCAAACATGTATGTTTTAAGGTGAGGGCAATTATCCTGTATTTTGACAAGCTCTTGATGATCACTCTACAGCTTCTTCAAGAAGAAACTCATGAGCCTTTTTTTTTTGGGGGGGGGGGGCGGGGGGCAGTACCAGGGATTGAACTCAGGGGAACTCAACCACTGAGTCGCATCCCCATTCCTATTTGTGTCAAGCTTTTGCTGACGCTGGCTTTGAACTCACAGTTCTCCTGCCTCAGCCTCTGGAGCTGCTGGGATTTTAGGCATGCACCACCGCAACCCAGCTCATGAGCTGTAAAGGAATTTTCTCCATAGGTTTAGCTCTCTCTAGCTTCAGGCTTTTCCACATGAAACACCTTTCTCTCCTTTTCCACTCTCTCTCTCTCTGTCCTCCCTGTTATTTATCTTTCAGGTCTCAGCCAAGCCTTTGCTGCTTCAAGGAACTTCTCTTTAACTACTGCCCCCCCCACCCCATGCCTCCCCTACACACACACACACACACACACACACACACATCCCACCTTACTTATTGCTCTATATTTATTGCTCTCTTCTCTTCTTAGCAAATTGTTCATGATTCTGTTAGTGACACTGACCATACACTGTCCCTTGCAACATCTTTTTATTTGCTGCATTTTCCCCAGGCCCTAAGTTCCATATTGTACTAGGAACATGTCACCATTGTATCCCTAATACATAATAGGGTTCAGAATATGTTTGAGGAAGGAATGAATTCATGTGGAGCATAACACTAGGCACAATGGTTGCATATTTCCTTACTAGGGCACATCATTCACTATATCCCCGCCAGGGAGGATCTTTACAAAATTTATTGGAAGCTCAGGGAAAAAGAGACATTCGATCAGGAGAACTAGAGGACTCAAATCAAACAAAATGCTTAGTGCCCTCACTTACAATTGTTGCTGAGGGCCTTGGACCTAAGTTTTCCCTCCTGGGTTTTTTATTTCATGCCCTTCATCAACCTTTCAAAGGATTTTAATGTTCTTTCATCCACCAAATCTTCAAGTCTTTTTCTCCAAGTGTTTTCTTTCTTATTGCATACTTGTCCCTGAATCCTTCTTCAGAAGCCTATGGTTATTTTCTTGGGTATTCTGCAATTTCTTTGTGATGGGTCTTCATATTATTTTTAAAATTAATATAATCATAATAATGATATTATTTGTGCTCCTTCCTGGAACCAATAATTGATGTCTTTTAATGATTCTGGAAAATTCTCAGGCATTCTATTCTCTTTGAATATCAACTCATCTTATTCTCTAATTCTCTCTTTTAGGAACTTTGTCATTTGTTAGACCTTATCGTTCTAACTTTTTGTGTTTTAACCATGCTTTCCTGCATTTTTTTTTTTATTTTGGTGTTTTGTTGTTGTTGTTTGTTTGTTTGTTTGTTTTTGTTTTGTACCAGGGATTGAACTCAGGGAAACTTTATCACTGAGCCACCTCACCAGAACTTTTATTTTGTATTTTGAGCCAGGGTCTTGCTAAATTGGTTAGGGCCTCATTAAGTTGCTGAGTTGGCTTTGAACCTGCATCCTCCTGCTTCAGCCTCCCGAGTCACTGGAATTACAGGTGTGCACCACCACGCCTAGTACCTGTATTCTTTTTGTCTCTATGAGCTAAAATTTTCATCTCTTCTTTGTCTCTGAGTTTCTAATTCTTTTTCTGCTATGCCTAACCTACTATTTAATCTATCATTGAATTATAGATGCTGATTCTCATACCATTCTCTTATAAAAATTATATTTGTTTCTTTACCAAACTGTTTAATCCCTTAATATTTTTCAAGATACCTTTATTTCTTTAAAACTATTAAAGATTTGGTATTTTTATATTCTTGCCAGATAATTTCAAGATCTGTAGTCTCTGTGCACCTGATTCTTCCACCTGTTATTTCTGCTAATTTTCTCTCATAATGACTGATGTCCTTGTGTGGTTTATGTCTTTAAACTACGTCCATTTTCCTGGGAAAAAAATGATATATGAGACTACTTTGAGGTCTAGGCTAAGGTTTTACTTATCTAGAAGGATTTTCATTTACTTCTATCAATTGCTTTGGGGTACTACCTCCCTGGGACTACTTAAGTTGAGTTTCCTCTGGAGATGTCCCAGAAAACACAGGTAACATTAAACCTACATTCCATTCCATTTATCATTACTTTCTTTTTGTTCTTCTTGGGTTTGGTTTGGTTTTAATCTTCCCCAAATCAAAATAAGACCAAGATGATCTTTTGTGGTCTCTTTATCTAGCAAGTTTATTTTCCATTTATAAACTTGCACTAAAACTGTAGTGTTCCTATACAGTCCTGCATTTTACCTGGCAACCCCAAGTATACTAAGAATGCTCTGAATTTTTTTATTAAGAAAGAGAAGTAAAAGCCCAATTAAGTGGGAAGACAGAGGGAGAATCATGATTTGGTATTTTGGGGGCCCTGACCAAATATTTTGTCCTGTGCACAGTGGTTTCTCTCTAATTGTCTTCTTTAATTACTGTCCTCTCATCAGACTGCAAATTCCTTGAAGGCAGGGTTTTCCTTTATTGCCTGCATATATTCCTGATAACAGCCAATACAGGGTATGGAGTGAGCATGTGACCAGTTAAGTGTGTGTTTATTCTGCCAAGTCCATTTCACAGCCAAGAGCCTCTCTTTTCCCATCCATGTGTTGTACTCCAGCCCAGAACAGCCCAGGGAGCCATCTTGGTCTCCCTCTACTCCCCAACATCTTGTCATCTAATTCTGACTTCACTACTTTGGCTTCTCTCAAATCTGAGTTTTCCATTACTGCAGCCACAGACTGAATTGATACCCGATCATTTCATCTCTCACATATTCCTTTAAAAAGTGTTCTTCGTGGGGCTGGTGCAGCTCAGTGGCAGAGTGCTTGCCTCACCTGTGGGAAGCAGAATCACATAAAAAATAGTATTGTGTCCATCTACAACTATTATGTTATGTGTGTGTTATATGAAATCCTGGTTTAGTTTAGCAGGATGTATAACTTTCCATGGGTAAATGAGCCATTTTTCACATAGCACAAGGATGGTAAATCAGATTACATTAGAACTTTTTTAAAATATAAAGCTTCCCATTACTTCTGGATTAGAAGATAAATCTCTTATTCAGGTCAATAAGACCTTATTTGATCTGGTCCTGTCCATGACCCTGGCCTCATCTCTGTATTCTCTTCATTTTTCTCATCCCCACTAGCCGTTTTGATGAACAGGTCTAGTTTTCCCTGGACTCAGACCAGTGCACCTGACCCTCAGAACTTCACATGGCCTGACCAGGAAGGACAGTGCACACCTCTAATCCCAGTGATGTGGAGGTAGAGACAGGAGGATTGTAAATTCAAGGCCAGCCCCTGCAAGTTAGTGAGATCCTGCCTCAAAATAGAAGGATAAAAAGGGTGGGAATTGAGCTCCTCAGTGGTAGTGCATGCAGATATTCAATCCCCATCATGGCCAAAAGAATTTTTAAAAAAGGAGAGAGGAACAACTTCACATGGCCAGCTCCTTATTAACATTCTGATCTCTACTCAATGTTGATTCTTGAAACTCCCTTTCCCTAGCTAGTCCTGCAAAATGAGGACCTCTCTTCTCTACCATAGTCTCCTCACTCTCTGCCCTTAACCTGAATTTATTTATTTATTTTAGTTCCTGGAGCATCTGGTACTGGAGATGAAGGAAAACAAAAAGCAAAACCCTTCTTTTCATGGAGCTTACATTTTAGAGTCGAATTCATGCATTTTTTTTTCAAAGAAAGGGTTGTACTTTATTTACCTTCTAATAATTATCTGATTTTTTAAAGTTGTGTTTTTCTCCCTAAAATGTAAGAAAAACATGTGTGAACATGCAGCTGTGGTGAGCCCTCCTTGTAGAAATCAGCTGCGTACATTCATTCATGCCTTCCACCTGCTACTGCCCAGAGAAGCATGGGATCCACAAGCAACTTGCCTATTATGATATCCCATCGTTGGAACCAAGGACTTGGTAAAGTCCAGTGGAGGACGGAGCCTTTTTTAGCCAACATTTGTAGACAATGATTTCCATTATTTATTCAGATCCCTGCTACTACTATATCCCTCCAGGGGGCTGTGCCCCATTGTTAGCTGCGCCATTTTCATTACTGCCAATTCAAATATTTATTCATTGTCCTTGGACACCAGTGAGGACAAAAAGATTGAAAAGCATCAACAATCTCCCCAACCAAATACTTGTATCCCAGCACCATTGAGCCTTCCAGAAAAATCTTCTGCTTTGGCAAAGCTGTCAGAAGATCCATTTTGTATTTGAATGTTAATTATTTGAAGCAATTCTAAGTTCAAGGCCTATTTGAATTATGTACTTCTTAGTGCTATTTGGGGCTTATAATTAGTTGCACTCTTTGGGCATATAAATCTCTTACCCAATTCATTATCCTCAGATGGATTGAAGAATGTCAGCCACTCTCCTGAAAATTTGTGCAGTGTTGTCCAGTAACTAAATACATATTTACTCTAGGAGAATATGCATCATGGACAATTTGCTTAATTATATCTCAAAGCAATCCAAGGATTGGTCGCTTGTAGAGCTGTTCGTGCCCTTAAAGGGAGCAACGAAACATCTTAGTAGGTTGGATGTTCTGCTGGGGCTCCAGTTGGCTGCAGGTGCTGAGAAAGGGAATCTTCTAGGAGTGTTTGGCCTTAGTGATGGTCTCTGGTCTGGTGGGTGAGTTTGAGGCAGAGCCAATAATAACCCATTGCCTAGTCATCTGCCTCCTTTCCAGAATCCAACCAGAAAAACAATTCATTTTCAAAGTGAATTTTATCTGAAGAGTTTGTACAAACATCTGCCACTGTTTGAACCATACCCTGTAGAAAAACATCAGTCCTGTACTGATGATGTAGGGTTAGGAAGGGAAAGAGAAGAAAAAAGAAGAGCACTGGGAAGGGAGAAAAAATAAGGAGCATCACCAACAAAAAGTTCCCTGAGGGTGGATTTGTGGGAATGCTGTTTCTAATCACATGGTCCCAAGGAAGCCTGAAACTCAGAGACAGAACATCTCCTTCTTTCCTACCTTCCTTCCATTCCTCACCCCCATCCTTTATTGTTGTATTGTTGCTGCTATTGAGACAGGGTCCTATTATGTTTCCCAAACTGGCCTCAAAATTCCCAGCTCAAGTGATTCCCTTGCCTCAACCTTCCCAGGCGCATGCCACCCCACCCCACCCCACCCACCTCTGGCTTCTTTCTTTTCTTAGTAACATTTTGTTCTAATTGACCCTGCAATGCACATCGATTAAGAAAACACAGAAATATATATATGTGTGTGTATATATACACATATATATACACACACATAAATGGGAAAATATAGATATGCACACATAAATAGAATCAGAGATTAATATTTTATTTTATTTTTTCCCTTCTGATGTTTTACAAATATCTATGCATATGGATATATAGACTTTTACATGCATATCAACACATATTCATAGCTGTGGATCATCCTTTTCCACATAACCTATAATAAAAATTATTCCATGTCATTAAATACTCTTGAGAAAAAGTTTTGTAATGCTATTCATTAGCTCATCTGATGTCAGTATACCATCTTTTTAAACATATTTTCAACAGATAAAAATCTCAGGTTATTTTTTGTTGAGACATGATTACTGGTTATTTTCTGAAAAATGTATTCTAAGGAATAAGTTTGCATACTAAATACATAGAGGGTTGTGGAAAGGTGGGGACAGTGTAATTGAACCATGTCATTTAAACATTTTCATTCATATCTATGTTTCCCACTTATTTTCTGCTAAAAAAATGCTAGGTGAGCTAGTTAATTAGAATCAAATAGTGTATAAATAAGGAAAAGCTGGAAGCCAAGTGCAGAGGGCTCCTTACATACATTCACATGAGTGACACTATCAAAGGGCCATTTCTTCCATGTATGACATGTTTTTGCAAGGTTAAATATGTCCTTCATCAGGTATGGTCTGAGTCACTGGTTTCTAGAGATAGATGTGCCAAGGCTGCAGAAAAAAATAGAATGTATGTTCATTTCTTAAAGTTATCCTCTTGAATTTTCTATGTTTACACACCTCTTTAATACATGTAAAATAGTCATGCACTCATGCTTAATTGTTTTAGCCGGCTTTTTTGCTGCTGCCACCAAAAAACTTGACAAGAGCAATTAGAGGAGGAAATGTTAATTTTGGGGGCTCACACTTTCAGAGGCCTCAATCCCTACATGGCCAGCTCCATTGCTCCAGGACTGAGGTGAAGCAGAACATCATAGCGGAAGAATGTGGTGGAGGAAAGTGCGTCAGGAAATGGCCACCAAGAATCAGAGAGAGAGAGAGAGAGAGAGAGAGAGAGAGAGAGCTCACACTCTCCTCACCACGACAAAATATAAACCCCGAAGGCATGCCCCCAATAACTCAAGTCCTACAGCCATGCCCTACCTGCTTACAGTTACCACCCGGCTAATCCCTATGAAT
This sequence comes from Urocitellus parryii, assembly GCF_045843805.1. Lineage (NCBI taxonomy): Eukaryota > Metazoa > Chordata > Mammalia > Rodentia > Sciuridae > Urocitellus > Urocitellus parryii. The sequence continues at coordinate 136,256,121 of NC_135534.1, read as the reverse complement.
GTCCTGATTAAGTTAAGGCTCTCATAACCAAATCATTTCACCTCTAAATTTTCTTGCATTGTCTCACACGTGAGCTTTTGAGGGACACCATATATCTAAACATAACAATAATGAATAACAGTAATTAATAACAAATAATTTATGCACACATATGTGCATTATAGGTGCATGGTAACTTTTTAAGCCATGGGGTTGATAGATTTTTAAAAAAGTATGGAGATTGAGGCTTTGGATTTCTTTCCTTTTCTCTATATTTTTATTGGTGCATTATAATTAAATATAATGGTAGGATTCATTGTTACATATTCACACATGCACATGATATAACCATATAATAATTGGCTTATATAATTCCCCAGGATTCCCCCTTTTCAGTCCCACTCCCTCTCCCTAATTGAGTTTCTTCTGTCTTTCCTAAATGTCTTTCCTTTTTTCATCTTCCTTTGATTTTCATGGATTTCTCTTATTGAAGATCTTGGTGTGAGATTAAGGCTAGAAATCTATGAAGTGTGACTTGAGCCTGACTTTGGCTTAATACTTTGCCTAAAGGTGGGGGACATTAGCCAGGAAGACTCTTGGGAAGGTAAACAGAGTGTTGAGTTTGGCAGAACCCAGATAGCTGGACCAGGGAAGTTGACTGAGCCAAAAGATAGCAATTATCTGGGAAAAGTAAGCATGCAGGTTACGGTTTAATTATATTTAAGTTTAATGGAAAACTTACAGATGTGACCTGAGTCAGTCTAGAAGAACTTAAGAATTCTAGAATACTGGACAAAAGACTAAAAGTGGTGAGAACTAAAGATTCTCCTGAAAGCACAAATTTAACATGTTCATTCTGCATCATCTTAGAGTAACCTCCTAAATAGGTCTGTGCAGTATGGGACGGATAGTTTTGATTTATTTATTTATTTTGTGGTGCTGGAGTTGAACTCTGGGCCTCATGTATACTAGGCAAGCACTGTGCCACTGAGCCACATCCTCAGCCCCCAGATAAATTTTAATAGAAGTCTTAGAGGACTGGTTAGCTTTAGATGTGAATGAAAGTCCTGGAAGCATAAAGGAAATAGCCAGAGGCAAGGTAGGAACATCCTGAAATCAATTTGATCCTACCATTTTGCAGAGTCAATTCTGCCTACATGATATGTAACTATGGCTAATTCTGACATATTCTATGAGAAAATGCTATTCTTTTTTTTTTTTTTTTTGGTATAGGGGATTGAACCCAAGGGCACCTAACCACTGACCCCAGCCCTTTTTTCCTTTTTTATGTTTTATTTAAAGACAGGGTCTCACTTAGGTGCTTAGGGCTTCACTAAGTTGCTGAGGCTGGCTTTGAACACACAATCCTCACGCTTCAGCCTCCTGAGACACTGGGATTATAGGTGTGCCCCACCACGCCTGGTGAGAGAAAAGGCTATTAAGAAACTGAGTTTCTTCTGTCTTTCCTAAATGAGAAATAAACATGCAAGAACAATAAAATTATAAAAAGCAAGTTAGAGGAATTTTCCCTTGTAAGTATCCTTCATTGCAGGACCCAAAGTTTATGTAAACCATAAAAATAAACCCTTCTCTGAACATTTTAAGCTGTTTCATTCAATCTCAAATTTAAAATATCCCCCTTCCATGACACTGTATAGGTAACATGCATATAACTCCTCTGTGGCCCTGGTTCATCCATATTCATTGGTGAAGGCTATGGGGACCACTCAGAACAAAATAAAATGGCAGAGAGTATAAGTTGACTGCTGAAGGTGAAGTTGAGAGCAGGAGTGGATGTGTCTTTGGGGACAGTGAGCTCAGTTTCCATACTACTGAGCCCCAAGGACACAGTGGAAAGGTGACACAGAGGATGATGCAAAGCTCTCAAGAGTGGACACTATAGTCCTGCCCACCTTGCTCCTGTCTCATAAAAAGTACATGATAGGAATGAGTTTTCTGAAGAACGGAAGACTGTACCCCACTCTTGAAAGGCATCTGCTGACACATCCTTCTTAGCAGAGATGTGGCAGCTGCAAGCCAACAACTGTTCCAGAAGGCTTTTTTCCAAATGTGTGAGGTTCTCTGAATTCTGACCTTCCGAAATATGCTCTCTCAACCCAAAGATTCAACAAGATCAAATAACCAGAGCTATTTAAACATCCGACTTTGGATAACACCTTCCAAGACAGTTAACAAATCTAGCTTGTTTATATGCCCCTTTCCCCTCCCCACCCCCTCACACATACTAGAAGCCAGGAAAATTTGTCTTTCTCCTTAAGCCCCTCTCCTTACCATCCATATGCCAAGTTGACTCAGAGTCAACTTCTAGGTTTGGGATTGTTACCATCTTCCTTAATCCCATAACAGCTGCCTCTCAGTGGTCAAGCTAAATCCATTTAGCTTATGTCTGACTTGTAGATCTTCTGGGGTGGAAAAAGAAATTTTTTTAAAATAATTCTCATTCTTTAGAACAAGTGGCAATAATGAGAAAAACTAATGGGCATCCGTTAGCTGTTAGAAGACACAGCTCCTCTCCTATGCATAATTCATGTATGCAAACTGTTGTTAAGGTACCAAATTCACTGTGCAACTGGGCTGGAAAAGTCCCTGAACTCAAGATTACATTGGTATGCACATTTCTGAGTCTTGGTTCTGTTTAACATTTTCATCAGTGACCTGCTTAAAGGAGCAGAGAGCAAGCTCATTAAGTTCCTAGATGGGAGGGATGACCAGAACATTAGAGAACAGGATTAGAATTTCCCCAGCCTTTGCCAAATTAGCAAAACTGTCAGAGCCGAATATGTTCATCAGGGACAGGCAGAGAAAAAGAGAAAAGTAAGCTGCCCAAATGCAAGCTGAGCAGCAGCAAGTTACTTAGAAGAAAAACTGAAAAGAATATAGATGCAAAAATAGGCTCAGAGTGGGAAATGAACCAGCCCCGTGGAGCCTGGTGTTCATTAGAACCTCTGTACACCCTTAAAATGGATTTACATCATCAATCCACAGACGGCAGAAGCGTAAAGCCCTCCCAGGATTTCTAAGAATGTCAGGGAGCTTTTCTTTCTCATGAGTACCTTCAGCTTCTTGGTTCTACTTAATTACCCTGGTTTTTGGTTCATTTCACTGTCCTATTTTAGTCACCTTATTATGAACCATGTTGACACAGACATTAAAATCCATTTTCTTCCCAAGAACAAAAATCATGGCCTCCTGCTGAAGGGCCTTTGTATCACCTTGGTTGTCTTGGCTCTTGTTCAACCCTTTTAACTAAATTTCTACCCCAAGTAACTTAACAAGGTATTTTCCTAAATATAGATAGTTCTCTGCCTAAGAGGAGCTCTGGGACCATCCATCTGGTAAGTCAATCATGACAGGTATCACCTAACAGGTGAGCTTGACAAAGTCAGCAAGCTTTGTCTGTGAAGTGGCAAATAGTAGCTATTTCAGATCTTTGTTGCAACCATGCAGTTCTGGTGCTATGCCATGAAAGCATTCATACATCATACATCATAAATGAATGTCCAAAGCTGAATTCAGTTCCAGGGTGGGCCATAGTTTCTTAACTCCTATTAGACTAAATTTTGGAATCTTTGACTGTCAGAGACACTTAACAAACTTCTTGTCCAATGAACTATTTTACACCTGCAGAAACCAGGACCTAAGAAATAAGAGTGGTATTTAAGCATGCTTGTGAGACAGTTAAATCTGAGTTAAAACTTCAAACTAGAAACATGTGTCCAATCCCCAGGCCAGTGCCATTTCCATCACTAGGCTATTTCCAGAAGGTTCTAAGGATACCTGCTTAAAGTGGCAGAGCCTCTCTTAGCAATCTTCTCACTATAATTTTGAGCGTGATACATGTACAGTAGACAGTAGTGACATCTTGAAGCATTCCTAGGTTGATCCAAGATGAGTGTGTGACTAAAGACTGGGTGAACCACTCTCTACACCTCCCCCAAAAGGGCAGGATTTGAGAAAACCAGGACACAGTCCAGACAAGATTAGAGAGTATGTGCGAAGTTCCAAAGACTTAGTTTAAAGTTAAATGTGATGTGAAATCTCCACATACCAAGAGGAATGGTTTAAGGAGCAATTGGTGTTCATCTCCTATTACAATGGAAAGAGCAGGACTAGGGTGAGGCCAGATCATAGGAAAAAAAAAAAAAAAACAGCCAGAGGAAACTGGGGACCAGAGAAAGTGACAGGATTTCCTTATAATCAGATCTGAGAGTGACAATGTTGGGGATGGGCAGACAGACTGAGATGGTGATTCTCAAAATCCTGTCTCTCTCTTTTAAGTCCCCTGAGAGCTGCAAGAGTGAACCCTTCTCCAAGCCAACAGGGACACATTGAGTCATTACACTTAATGAGAACAGGACAGTTTCTTTAGAAGGTTGTCAAGCGCAGAACACAAAGTGAGTGCTTGTATTGGGAAAAATAACTGTCCCAATTTCAAAGGACCTTCTCAAATGACACTCCCTCCCATTGGCAGGCATTTAGGGAAATTCATGGGAAACCCACAGTTCTGGGTCAGACGCTTGTAATCCCTATTTGGATTTTTGGGTAGACATGACTGATGCTGTTACCCCAACAGGGGCATGAAGGGTTTTTTGTTGTTGTTATTGTTGTTGTTTGTTGTTTTTTTTTTTTTTCAGTGCTGGAAATCAAACCCAGTGCCTCACACATGCTAGGCAAGAACTCAACCACTCATCTACACACCCAGCCCAGAAGATTCTCAATGTGGATGGGGGTGGGGGGTGATCTAATTTGAAGACCCGGTAGCTTGGCCCTATTCCTCCTTGAAAGTCAGGCCAAGTGTTTATGAGAACTCTTATTTTATTACTTTGATAGAGATAATTCCTAGTGTACTTCTTGTTACTCATTACAAATGGTGCAATCTGTTCAAATATCATTTCTGGACAATGCTGTTCATAAAACCATACCAGAAGATTATTTATCTCACCCCACCACATTTCCAAAATTCATTTTTTCCAATAACAAAAATGCGGTTGATGGTAATTTTTCATTATTATATTTTTTTTTTTCCCAGATGATCCAGGAACCTGTACCTCATGTGCTGCAGGGTATTACATGTAAGTCTGGCCTTCTTTTTTTTTCATGACACTAACTTTTCTGCAGTTTCAGCATTACTGACTTAATCCTAAATCCAGTGATTAAAGCACAGAGGCCCTGAAGCAACTCTGTCCTGTGGGCTATTAATGAGCAATTCTTGGATTTAGCAATAAAAGCCCAGCTGTTTTCTTGACTCAAAAGGAGGCCTTTTTTTCTGGATGTCATCCAGCCTGACACTGGTGTCTAGGAATCTCACCATGGGTGACCAAGATTCAGACCTTGCTGTTTATGGACAGCCCTTAAGCATATACCAACCCCAAGGAGGCTGTTTCCGAACGTCTGCATGGAGACCCTGTCCCTAACTGGAGTTGAATGCTCCAGGGGAAACCAGGTTCCGTCTTAGCTCTGTATCATCCCATGTGTAATGAGGGACGCAGAACACTTATTTAAACGAAACACAGAAAATCATCAACCTCAATGTTCTTTAATCAAAACCTACAAAAACGAAGATAGTGTGCTTCTATGTCACCTCCTTTCCTATCTTAGTCTCCCTTCCAGCTTATATTGTTGCCTCTCCTGAAAGACAAATTAAGAAAAGGAAAGAGATGAAAGGGGCAGGAAGGCCCAGGCTGATGCCAGGCCCACAGTCCATCCCTCACTGGAGGAGTTGTGTGGTAAATAAACCCTCCTTTCTATTCCTTCTATGCATCCTTCATAAAGATCATCAGGGACACTGGATCAATGTTTATCTCTGAGAAAAAGGGAAGCTCAGGGAGGTGCTGGGTCATCTCATATTACACCCAAGCTAGTGGCCAGGCTCTATCAGGTCATCTCAGCATTGGTGGGTCACTTTCTTCTGTTACCACATTGCCTGTGGGTTCACCAGATTCTAGGAACTCCAATTGCGGTTGTAGGTCAGGAGATGGTGAAAGGAGTGAAGATAATGGGACAACAACTGAAACATAGTTTTAAAAGATGAGTTAACTTTCTCATTTTACTAAGTATCCTTTAACTAAAATTGGGGATCAGAGTGTTTCATATTTCAGATTATTTTCCAGATTTTGGAATATCAGATTCAAACACAGAATTCATTATGTTTCATATACGCATGGCCTGAAGGTAATTTTACGTATTGTGTTTAATAATTTTGTGCATGAGACAAAGTTTCATGGTGTGAAATTTTCTTCCATGCTCAAGAAGCTATGAAGCTGGGCATGTTCTGCCTTTTGGAATTTTGCGTTAGAGATGATCAGCCTATTCTTAGAGGTGTGGTTTTAATCCAACATTTCCACAATGACTTTTCCTCTACATTGCCAGGGTCTCTGCACCTCTGACCCACTGATTTAAATTATTGTTTCATTTAAACAGGGAAGGAGGGGTGCAGAAGAGGCCTCAGGTTTGACTATTATAAGATACACCAGATGACATTTAATGAGCAGAATGTAAATTGTCAGCATATTCGTAGTCGACATTTAGGCAGCAGATGGCTTTCCACGGGATCCCGAAGCAGAATGAATGGCAGAAATGCAAGTGTTCCCTGGTGAGGTCACATGGTGGGAACACAAAATGTCCTTTGAAGAACTGGACAAGGAAAGCTTAGTCTTAAAGTTAGAAAATATAGGGACATGCAGCAGTGGGCAAGGAATTCCCAGTCCTTCTTATCACTCCCTATCACTCCAATCTCACACTATCCTGCCTACTTCTGCATTTTGATACCTGAATACACCTCAGCACCACCTGAATACACCTGCACCTGTTACCTATCCAACCTGGAGTGTTATCTGTGAAACCTGGGATCCAGCCTTGTCAGTGTCACTGGCTCACTAATGAGCATGGTTCATAAAACACTTTAAGAAAGAAATGCACTGAAATAACATGCTCTAATACCACCAAGCTAAAACACACATATACTTTTGAATAAAGCTGAAGAGGTGTAGTACATTAGAAATGGCTAAGGAAGAAATGCAAAGGCTTCCCCTGATGATGCTTTGATATTCACCAAAGGACAAGACTCAACTTCATTCTACTCTTCCTTCAAATTCCTTCCACAATTCAGTGGAGTCGGAATTACAACATTTTGCTGTATAATGAGAATAATAGATAATATATGTAATAATTCATATATGCATATATACACACATGTATGTTATATATGTGTGTGCATATATGTGTGTATAAGATGAAGTTGTTCTTAATAATCTAGTTACAGACATTCTGGTAAACTCCTTGAGCTCAACACTGAGCTGTCTCAGGTCTTTTAAGTGCCAACTGCTGCCTGGTAAATCACATAAGCTATCTGTTCACACAGACTTTGATTAAAATCCTGGTCCCAACTTTAACTAGATTTTGAGCACCAGATCTTGAACTTCTAGAACTTCTAGTTCCCTTATCTAGAAATTTAAAATAAGTAATATCTACTATATGGGATTTGTGCAACAATTCAAATGACTTGATACGTGAACATACTCCATAAACAAACATTAGTACCCCATTCCTTCTCCCCAGCCTCCTCTCAGATGCCCTGACATAGCCCTCAGAAGTCCAGAAGTAGGTAGTGAATTGGTTTGACAGGGAAAATCACACCAAGAAATCCAGTTCCCTCCCCTGAAATCCAATTATCTACTTCTGTTACAAATGCTGCATAAAATAAAATGCTTATTTGAGACGCTGAAAAAAATACTGCATAGAAATGTATGAGGAGATTAAATTGTGGCAGTTAAAAGAAAAATATCAGCACATGTCATGGAAGAAACTACATCCTCTTCCCCTAGGTTTGGGCACCATTGTTATAAAACCTGTCCTGAGAAGACCTACAGTGAAGAATTGGAATGCAAAGCATGTGATACTAACTGTGGCAACTGTGACCAGAATGAGTGTTACTGGTGTGAAGAGGGCTTCTTTCTCTTGGGTAAGTCAAAATATGGCATGATACAATGAGAGCTCTGCAGCTCTACCCAGGCAGTGCAACAGGAGTACTCTTGTGATGGGTTTGAGAGTCCTCATATGCTGGTGCTTCTGGTCCAAGAAGGAATTTTAATTTGATTTAAAAACAAACATTAGTACTTCCTTCTGCATTTATTTCTAACGCACGGTTCATATTTCACTAATTCATCTTAACTCTCCAAGCTGATGGAAACAAGAATGAGTTGGGTGGGAAAGGGGAGAGGGGACCTAAAGATGAAAGTTTTGGTTTTGAAGTCACCTGGAATATTTAGAACCATGATGCTTTTCTTGATAATTAATCCATGTTAAATATTCCTGTACCCATTAAGAGTTGAACAAGATCCCTTATCTTAAATTCATTGACTTGATGGAAATGGATAGTTGGGAAAGAAATATACTGTGAGTCTTCCAACTGAAGAACAAATAGCCCAGTGTTTTCAAATATTTGAGGAGAGGGAGTGAGGCAGACAGTTCACAATGAACTTCCATGGTTATCTCAACAGAGATTCATTTTCTTTGTAGTGTTTCAAGATATCAAGAATGTTGTGGTGTTCCTTCAAAGCTCCTAACCCTTTAAGCCAATGGCCAGTTTAAATTCGCTGTAGAAAAAGGACTTAGTATCAGATTAAAATACATTATTTGATTAAAATATGCTAAAGCCATCTTAGTTTCTTTAAAATCAAGTGCAATAAAAAAAAAAAATGTTTCTGAGCCAGGGGTGGTGGCGCAAGCCTCTAAATCCAGCATCTGGGAAGGCTGAGGCAGGAGGATCCCAAGTTCAAAGTCAGCCTCTGCAACTTAGTGAGGTCCTAAGCAACTTAGCAAGACCCTGTCTTTAAATAAAATATTTAAAAGGGGCTGGGGATGTGACTTGGTGCTTAAGCTTCCCTGGGTTCAATCCCAGGTACGACATTAAAAAAAAAAAAAATGTTGCTGAGAATCGCTTTATAACTTGGCCTCATCTAGTGCTTCAAGCTAGACGGGCAAGCGCCCCACTTAATATGTCCTCCTCATGTTCTTACGAAGGTGGTAGCTGTGTGAGGGAATGTGGTCCTGGCTTCTATGGAGACCAGGGAACGGGAGAATGCGAGCCCTGCCACCCATCCTGTGAAGCCTGCACCGGCGTTGGCGATGACGAATGCAGCAGGTGCGGGGAAGGACAGCAGCTGCGGCGCGGCACGTGCGTCTGGCCCGCCAACAACCAGGTGGAAGGCAAGTTCTGGAACGGTATGTGCCTCCCAAAGAGAAATCGCAGGGGCCTAGCCACCTACGCTGTACCCCTTCATCTTTAACCCCTATTTCTGAGTTATCCAAGAGAGGAAGGCTGTGCAGAGAAATGAGAGTGGCGTGAAACTGGAGCGGGTTTCCCAGGTCTCAGGTCGCTCTCAGTGGGAGAGGGTAGGAAACGGCGATTGGCATTTGGCCGGCAGGGGGAGCCCAAGGTGCAATTTATGAATGGTCCGGTCTTATCTACCTGGGGAAAGATGACCCAAGAACCTGTAAAGAAAGTCACAAAGGGAAATGACCATTTTCTCAGCTTTTCAGAATAGGGGTTGGAGGTGTGGTTCAGTGATAGAGCACTTTCCCAGAAGGTGCAAATCCTGGGTTTGATCCGCAACAATATAAGAAAAACAATAAATTTTCAGAATGGCTTCTGTCACATTTATCTTTACATCATGCTAAAGGAAACCTTCACCCATTGGAAACTTTGCCAGTTAAACCTAACATACTGGAACTTAGACTAAAACAGATGATCTTGCTGTAGGAATTAAAATTTGTCATTAATCAACTCGGCTTACTGGCATGCACCTCTAGTCCTAGCTACTCCAGGAGATATCAAGAGATAGGAGCATCACTTGAGCTCAGGAGTTAAGGAGAGGAGAAGGAGAAGGAGAAGGAGAGCAGGAGGAAGAGGAAGATGAGGGAAAAGGAAGAGGAGGAGGAGGAGGGAGGAGGAGGAAAGGAAGGAAGGAAGAAGGAAGAGAGAGAAAAGGGGAAGGTAAGGGAAGGAATGAGTCCTATCAGGACAAACTTGGCCTGGTTTCATAGGCCTGTAATTCCTGAGGCAGGAAGATTGCAAGTTTCAGGCCAGCCTGGGCAACTTAGTGAAGCCCTATCTCAAAATTTTAGAATTAAACAAATAAAAAGGGCTGGGGCTATTGCTCAGTGATGGAGTGCCCCTGGGTTCAATCCCCAGTATGGAGGAAAAAAATCAAAAAGGAAACAAGAAAAAGAATCTGCCATCATTAGTGCTCACCTTTTAAAAGTTGCCCTCCCCAGTTGTAGATGGGGAAAGCGAGGGGCACGGGGAGCAGGAAAGAAGACTGTGGGAGCTTGGACTCGAATACCAAAGACTGGCCACTATGTATTCCTCCCTGAATCTTTAGAATTGGCCTCCTCACATTTATGTCTTCATTATAGACTTTCTGGTAAGGAAATTGCATGCCTTCAGAGACCTCTGTGTGTTCAAGGTGGTTAAAAAAAAAACAAAAACAAAAACAAAAAATTATCTTCCTGCTGGAAAAATTAGACTCACATTCTATGCAGCAATACTGGTGAAAACAAGAGGTACTCTCCCTTTGATTTGGGGGCAAAGATCTGGTGAGGGGCCACCCCAGTGCACAGGCAATGGCCGATCAATGAGGCCGCACAGGATGAAGCTTCAAAGGGGACAAGAGAGAGGTCTCATGCTGGTTTCAGAGGGAGCCTGTCCATGGCTGCAGTCTGCTATGACAGTTTTGCACATGTGACTTAAAGGAAGAGAACATCCCAAACCCAGCAGCTAAAGGCCGCAGAGCACACGGGGCAGATTTCAGAGACAGAGCTGGGAGAAAATTATTCAATCCAGATTGGGATATCTTCCGTGAATTATAGCTGAACCAAAATGCTGAAAACGAGTTTGTCTGGCATTCAGGCATTTAAGAGGCAGCGCAAGCCAAGAGGGAAATAGTCTGGTGCTGTGTTTCTCGCTAAGAACATCTGTATTTTATCTGGCGTCCAGATGATGAAAAGGTTCGGGGAGCCAAGAGTCAGAGCGGACTTGATTCCCCAAATGATTACACGTCTCTTCAACTGGACTACGCATTTTGCAAGCAAAAATCAGACTTTGATTGTTCCCCTTTGTCAAAGCACCACACCCACCCCTCTACTTTTTCTGCCATCACAATGTAATGTTTTTGAAGAGAGGAAGGATTTATTCCATTTGGGGGTTTCACACTAATAAGGGATTCGGGAAGCAGATGAGAATGTTTCTCATGGCTGGACAAAAGCTATAAAGTCAATGACATAGCTGCACTTTTCCATTTCTATGATCTATGAAATGAGACATGCAGAGCATTAACAAAGAGGGAAAAAAAATTATTCACTAAGCAAGGTAAGGCCACAGCTCAGCTTCCCCAGCGTAGTTTAAGCACTGAAATGGATAGTAAATGGGAAACTCATACCATAAAGCCTTGGGAGTATTTGAGCCAATGTCTACATCTTTCTCCTGCCGTCTTCTTAAAAACAAGGGCAAGAGTGTAACAGGAGAGTAGACGCTTCCAGAGAGCGAGCACTAATTAGCCACACCTTTCAGATGATGGAAAGCAGATTGCAGTCATTCTGGGTCAATTTAGAGGAAGCCCAGACGAATTACAGAGTGTTTGTGAGAGACTGGAGCTGCCTAGGTGGTACCAAGATTTTTACTAGTTTTTGTTTAAATGTATTTGTTTACATTCAGATAGGAAAGATAAGGTAGCATGAACTTCAGTCCATTCCTTCTCCCACGCTGCTCCCCAGTGGAAACAATAAGATCATGTTCACATCCAAAGATCACAACCTGCTCCATGAGCACAGGTCACTGTGTGCTGAGAGAATACCCTGAAATAAAAATCCAACTGGAATTTCCTGAACTCCTTTGTTAATACCACAACTAACCAGGATGAGATCAGCAGTGAGGAGAGATACATTATTCTTTGTCAAGTACTAAAAGAGCAGGGAGAGATTGGACCCTAGTTCAAGGATGAAAATGCTCCATATATTTAGTTTATGACTGGCAAGTCCTCGAACCAAGATCAAAGAATCTCCAAAGATGGCTGTTCTACTCTGTTGAAGCCATCAATGTCACTGCACACCCACAAATCATCCCCAGACCCTCTGATCCACTCACTAATGCATTGTGAAGATTATTCAGTCAAGTGTCCCTAAATGGCAGGAATAAAACCAGTCTTAAACAGGCTGTGAATGGCTTCAGCAGGGACTTAGGCATCACACAAAACCAGTGCTGGTAGAAATGTTCAAGTGCAGCAGACCCCTGGCTTCGAAAGAAGATGGTGGCCTCAGTTGGTTTCCTAAAGCCATCCCTCTGTTACTGCTAAAGCATTTGGATTTTCTTAAGTGGGTCCCCCACCCTGGTTATGCTGGGAAGTCCTAGGAATAATTCCCGAAAATTTCCCTACCCACCTACTTCCATCATTGATGAAAACCATGTTGTAGCTGGCTCTAATTACATATTCCAATGAGAGTCTAATCTACAAAGTGCAGACATGGTGAATTAACTTTTTATCTTTGACCACATCCTAACGGTTTATCACTAGCCTGTCTTGATCTTAATTCCTAAGCTTGGGGAAAGACTGGAATTCCAGAGTCAGTAAAAAATACTGAAAGCCCAAGCTCACATGGGGGGAAAATCAAGATCAATCGTGGGGCGATGTGTTGCCTTACAGTAACTGAAACTTAGCACACTTTAAGATACCATTGAAATCTGACTTTAGAAAGACCTTATGTATGCATGTAGTGCCTCACTTAACTTAGAGAGGATGAGACCAGTTTTAATTAACCAACCAGAATGCTGTGTGCAGAAAACACATGTCACCGGTAAGTAATTGAACATGTGGCCCATGGGTATAAAGAAACCACTTTCATTGGCTTATACTGATCATGAAACATCCAGAAGTTTCCTAAGTATATTGTTAATCCATTGACAGCTTGAAATCTACATGTTGGGAGTATTTACCCATAGAAATTGGCCACAAAATAAATCAAACTTATTGTTTTCTAGAAAGCTGTTTACCCAGCACACCATTGCTTTGGCCTCTCTCAAACTACATAAATATTTAAATTAATTATTGAAAAACCTCTCTAGAGAGATGGGCTTTATAGTCAGGCAGACCTAGAGTTACAGGTTAGTGGTACAGTGCTTGCCTAGCATACCCAAAGCCCTGAGTTCAGTCTCCAGCAGCAAACTAACAGCAACAACAACTTCAGAGTTAGGCAGACCTGAATTCAAATCCTTGCTCTGTTATTTCCTAGCAGTGTGACCTTAAGCAAGTTACTCATCCTCTCTGAGCCTCAGTTTCCTCATCTATAAAATGAGAGCATGAAGCCCCTTTGCCCAGTCATTTTAAGAATTAAATGACAGAATAAATATGAATCTTCCAGAACATACATGACATTTTAAAAGTTGGTCTATTCCCTAATGCTTGAAGCACAAGTTCACTTTCAAAGCAGCATCACTTAGCTCATAAAAGAAAGCAATTTGGGGGTCTAAAGAATAATACAATTCTGGGGACAGTAGTCACAGAAAGAAGGCAGCAAATGATGATCAAGATGCTTATATGCCAGGCAGAAGTTCTGAAGTAAACAAGCATGCACCTCACTATGATGTTCACAGCAGCTTTATTTAAGATAACCACAGCAACAACAAAAACAACAACACAAATAGGGCACCAATCTAAAAATGCAGCAAAAAAGTAAATAAATAACGGTTCATACAAATAAATACTCATGCCCCCTCAATGATATTTAAAAGAATTTTAATGACAAGAGAAAATACCTATAAGATTTATAATGTTAAATGCAATGCACAGTGTCAGTATTAAATACACAGAAGATGTAAATCATCACACATCTAAACGTATATGTAATTACACTCACACATTCCATATAAAGAAGGGAAATCAAAGCGCCAAAGTGTACCCAGCAGACATTTCTGGGTAGTGGGGCTATAGGTGAAGTTTATCTCCTTCATTTGCATTAAAAAGCACTTTATTTTTTTTAATAAAAAAGAAGCTGTGCCCACTGCAAATCCATCTTTGGTGAAGAGCCTGCTGCAAGAGCGACGAAGGTGGAAGGTTCAAATCAAAAGAGGTAACAGGGAAATAGGGAGGAGAAACAGACAGAGGAGAGACAGCCTCTGCTGGGCAAAAGCCAACCCAAGAAGCTGGGAGGCAGGGGAGTGGGGTGCAGAAGTTCTGAGAGAGAAAGGAAGAGCCACGGGACTGGGATAGCAAATGCTGGGAAAAAAATATGTCCATATGGGGGGGAATGCTATGGAGAGATCAGGAAGAATGAGGAGGATTTTTTTGTACCAAGAAAGAATGCTCTCTGAAATATTTTAAGTTCAAAGAAAGACAGGCAAGGTGACCAACTGTGTGAATAGACACTGTTGGTATTTAAAAGGTTGAAGAAGGGGTTGGGAGGGAGATTTCACAGGACATGCCTTCCCTCTCTCATGAACAAGGTGATTATAGCTTATTTAATAAAAATAAAATAAAATAAATAAGTCCTGTCTTTATATAGTTTAGCTATAGTCACTTCTGAAAGATGAGTACCATACTTTTTGGTCAAAGAGAAATTTTTTTCTTCTTTCTTTAACTTTATTAAGTCCTGTCCAGTCTAGAATTTCTGGAGAGGGATAAAAAGGGAAAATATGATCAAGGTCAAAATTATTTAGATTAAGTCACCAATCTTTTATGATAACTCTAGCTGGGAATGATTTTGCTGCCTAATTGCTGTGAACTGCTTGTTCAGAGTCCCCTCTGGTGGGCACATGGGGACACTGCAGAATTCCATATCAACTTGATGCAGTAAATATCAAATTGCTAGAATGTGAATATATGTAATTATAAATACAACTGCATGTGTGGATAGACATTAAATTTTACACAAATATGAAAAAATATTGAAATTTATATCTTTTTAAATATACTGTTTTAGTATAAAAATGAGAACACCAAAAAAATCAGCCTGTGATCTGGACACATGACAGTGAAGAAATTCAGGGCACTCCCTATCTGATGAGTATTCTGGGCTATCCATTGAACAACATGTCTCAAACCCCCTTGACTGATCTTTCTGCAACTTCTTTCATAGGCTGAGTGATATTGTCTGGTGAAAAGTCCTTCAGGGACAGAACTGGTCCTGTTGAGAGCCATGTGGACCTCTTTTGTGACAGTCCCATGGCAAATGTGGCTCTGCATGGGCTAATTAAGCTTTTAGTAGATCCTCCCCAAGGGGCGGGGTACATACCCATATAGTGGAATATATTGGAAAATTAGGGAAAGTTATCTGTCCAAACTAACAAGAAAACCTGCCACTCAGTATGTCAGCTTAGGCAATCATTTACATATATATGTACTTATGTGTCTGTGTATATGTATACATATTATTGTATATGTATATATTATTTATGTATGTATATTAGTATATGCATATTTACATCTACATCTTCATGTCTATCTATAGTTATATCTATACCTATCTATATCCATATCTACATCTATATCCACATATTATTACATTGGACCCTGATATCTTCTATAATGAAGCTCAGCAGCTTTTTTTTTTTTTTTCTTTTTCCGGGAAGCAGGGCTTTATTCTGCAATATGGAGGAAACATGCTTTGCTCACCTGCCCCTGACATAAATCGTTACCACTCAGGAACTGACCAGGGGGTCCCCTTGTGGACCCCTTGCAGGGTTCTAAAGACAAACCAAAGCCCGAAAATTCTTTCTTCTTGTAGACATACCCATATCATTATATACAGAATCCACTTTTATACTGGTATCAAAAATGATACCAAAAATTTATCACTAAACTAACTTTATTTTATTTTTCCCTCTTAAATTTTTTTGCTAAAATAAGACTTCTGCTTCTTATTTTCTTGGTGTACACTGTGTCCTTATCCTTCTTTAGGTTTTCTGCACATCTCTTGACACCCCAGTGACTCTCTGCTCACTGAGAGACTGATTTACTCCCCAGTCTAGGCTGCAGGCCGGCTTTCTGGACCTCAGACACCTGAAGTCTGACTTTGTGGTTGCTCCTTTCTCTTCCTGGTTCCTCGTGGGGACTGCCCCGCTTTTCTCCCTCACTTCCTCTTCTGCTGTGTGAGGCTGGGAAATCTGATTCTGTCTCAATCATAAACGCAATCCTAGACATCAAGCCACACCTTGGGTGCCACTCTGGGTATGAAATCAGAGGAGAAGGAGAAGGAAGTAAAAGGAGCTTCAGAAACAGGGTGGAACACTGAAAACTGGGAGGGAGGAAAGGAAACCTGGGAACTACCACTCTGAGCCACCATGTTCAGCCCTTCACACATGCCGTCTCATTCAGTTTTTACAACAATCCTATAAGGGAGGAGCCATTTTCTCTCATTTTAGAGACATGGAAAGTAGGACTCTGAGAGTTTGATTACTGTATCCATGGTTACCCTACCCGCAAGAGGCACAGCTGGGATCTGAAGGCAGGTGTGACCAGAGCCAAAACAGGCTGATTCCCAGAAAGAGAGACAGAGGAAGGAAGGAAGCGAAGAGGAGGAGGTGGTAGAGGGGAACTATAAAATGCTAACACTTGATCAAGGGTAGAGATCACTCAGGTCACCTGTTCTAAGCTAGAATTTTTTTTCCAACTTTCCCCTGGGTGAATTAGACTGATTCCTGAGCTTTAGTCAAGATCACAGTATGCATTGATTGAAAAATATCAGTTAGGCTGCTCTGGGTGTCTATGAAATTGTCCCATGGAGATGCTGAGGTGACTTCCTGGAAAAGTCTACCCATTGAATGCTCTAGGAGGGAAAGGGAAAGCAGGACATCTGGAGTATTTGTGAAGTTAATGGTGTGTCAACCTCGGACAGCCTTCAGAAAACCTGACCAACAAGATTTTGACATTTAATAATAATTTGGGACAAATTTAAAATGAGATGAATTTAGGCTGCATTCTATGGTGGCTACTTTGAATAACACAAGGACCCAAATATTGACCAGTAATGAAATCTGCCTTTCAAAAAAAAAAAAAAAAAGGAAAGAAAAGAAACAGAAAACATACTTTTCCATGAGAGACACAGTGAATTCACAGTGATCACCATGGAGTGATGAGATGGGGTCAATTAAGACTCTTGGGAGGAGTGATCACCTTAGATTGCAGGCTCACTCATGAGTACATACACACAGGCAAATACTTCCCCATATTTTCAATATATGAAAGAAATAATGGAGAATCCTATAAGATCCTACATTCTCTGTCACAGTAAGGTTGCAAAGAAAGTGTCCATAATCAGTTGCCAATGAAGGAGTAAGAGGAAAAAAAATTGAAAGTCTACATAATGGCATGTGACAGGCACCAACAGTCAGCTCATGTAAAATCAAAGAGATTTATTTTGGACTGGAAGGGAAACTAGGTTTCCCAGAAGGTCTTTTCTAACACTGTAAAACTATGAGCCTGTTCAAAGGAGAAGCCTCACTTGTTTCTTTCCCTACAGATGTTTTGAGAAAATATGAGCCTTGTCACTCTTCTTGTAAAACCTGCAATGGATCTGCAACTCTGTGCACTTCATGTCCAAAAGGTTAGTGTGGAGCACGGCAACAGTGGCAGTGGCCAAGCCAATTCACTGTCACTCCTTTATGTTGGCATCTTTGTGTATAGAGGTTTGTAGGACTTTGATCTAATCCCATCCCAAGTTCCCATCTTAGTAGCTACTATGCAAACACACAAAGGCCCAATAATCAAAACTGGCTTTCAAAGAGGAAAAAAAAATTATTTATTTGTTTATTTATTTATTTATTTATTTTGGTGGATGCTGGAAATTGAACCCTGGGCCTTATGCATGCTAGGCAAGTAGTCTACAAACTGAGCTATATCTCCAGCCCAGAGAAAATGTTTAAATGTTTTTTAATCCCAAAGCACAATGAAGTTATTGGTTGACTTGGCCCCACAGAATTTACTAATGGCTATGGGTACTCCTTCCTCTTAAAATGCATTATCTAACTGAGCATGGTGGCAAATATCTGTAATCCCAGTGATTAGGGAGGCTGAAGCAGGAGGATCATTCAAGTTCGGGGCCAGCTGGGCAACATAGCAAGACTCAGTTTCAAGATAAAAAGTGAAAAGGACTGAGGATGTCGCTCAGTGGTAGAACACCCCTGGGTTCAATCGCCAGTACTGTGGGGAAAAAAGAATGACTGCCACTGTTCTTCATTAATGATATTGAATTTAGTAATGGTGGAGGGGAGAGCATGGGCATCTACATACTAGCTCAACAAATTATTAACTTCATTCTCTGTAAAAATATTATGAATAACATAACTGAACTAGAAGGCTATTTTATTTACATGGTACATTAACAAAAAGAATGTTATACTACCATTAAAATGATCATTCCTAAGGCCTTGTTGGAATGTGAGTGTTAATACAGTAGTCTCCACTTATCCTCAGAGAATATATTCCAAAATTCCCAATGGGCACCTGAAACTGTGGATAGTGCTGAACCCAGTATATTCCATGTTTTTTCCTATATATACATTCCTATTTATTTTATAAATCAGACATAGTAAGGGATTAAAATTAACTATGTTGTTAAAATATGAAAAATTTTAACAATATGCTGTCACAAAGTTATTTAGTACTTATAAATTTTTTATTTCTTGAATTTTCCATTTAATATTTTGGACCTCAGTTAGCTTGATGTAACTAAGGCTTTGGATGGTAAAACTGTGGTTAAGTGGGAACTACTGTAGTGAGATATGATGCAGAAGTTAAAATAATAAATGTGTCAGAACTACAACCACAGAAGATATGAAAGTGTGCATCCAAAAAAAAACTGGAAGAAACTTCTTGGAATTTTAGAATTGAGAGTGATTTTTAATTTTTTTAATAATAATATTTGGGTTAATTTTTCAATTAAACATAAATAATTAGATGGATCATCCATTAAAAGGGGAAGTAATTGGAGGGACTGCTGCTGTGCTAGTGTCCCTGCAGGATGGAATGGGGGAGGCAAAAGAGGAGGCCTCATCCAGTTGTGCAAGTGTGGCTGCCTCACACCTGGAAGAGATCAGCGAGGCTGATCAGCTGGGCAGAGGGAAGCCCTGCAGTGACCTCTAATGTCCCAGAAAAGTAAAAGAAACAGCAAAAGCCTCCTGCAGTTAATTTTTTTCCTAAAGATTTAACTCATCTTAGAGGATTTAGCATCACCTAAGTATTTTGGAAAACTTGAAATAAATGTTCCAAATACTTGGGCTTTGGAAAGATTAAGAAAAGCCATGTGGGTGTCAGTTCTCTCCATGGTGAGTGCACTGCTGGGACAAATACATGCTCACTCTTCTCTGCCCTCTTCCCTGGATTCCTAGGTGCCTATCTGTTGGAGCATGCCTGTGTTTCCTCCTGTCCCGAAGGCACTTGGCCCTCAGTCAAGAGTGGCAGCTGTGAGAACTGTACAGAGGATTGTGCCTCTTGCTCCAGAGCTGATCTCTGCAAAAAGTGCCAGTCTCTGCCAGAACGCCCTCTCTTCCTCCACCAAGGCAGGTGCTACTCCAGCTGCCCAGAGTAAGTTTCCCTCTTTCTTTTACTTCCCGCTTGTACCATTCTCCACAAAACCT
Organism: Urocitellus parryii; assembly: GCF_045843805.1. Classification (NCBI taxonomy): domain Eukaryota; kingdom Metazoa; phylum Chordata; class Mammalia; order Rodentia; family Sciuridae; genus Urocitellus; species Urocitellus parryii. The sequence continues at coordinate 136,236,497 of NC_135534.1, read as the reverse complement.
TAGGGTAGTTCCTTCCAGTTCACCAAAGAGCTCTCCCTTTCCCTGGTGAGAGTGCCCACATAAATGGCCTTCACTGACTGACATCACTGTTGGCCCCAGCGCTGAAACTCATGGAAAGCCAGATGCTCCTTTCTCCCCATAACTATTCTGTGCATGTATTTTAACTTTTTCAAAATACAGGTATGTATCATGCATTGCATAACAATGGGGATATGTTGGAGAAACACATCATTAAGCCATTTCGTTGCAGTGCAGACACAAAAGCAGGCACTCACACAAACCTAGATAGTAGAACCTACTGCACATGGAGACTCTATGGCATATACCGTCATATATGAGGCCTGCCATTGACCAAAACATCTCTATGTGGTGCATGACCGATCTTCTCCCACCTGGCATAAATGACCAAGTGTTGTCAGTTTTTTCTCTTCCCCACAGAAGCAATGCTCTTATATAAGTCTCTTAAATTTTAAAGTACATGAACTAGAGCCTGGCACAGTGGCACACACCTATTACCCCAGAGACTTGGGAGGCTAAGGCAGGGGACCTAAAGTTTGAAACCAGTCTAGGCAACTTAATGAGACCCTCAGCCATTTAGCGAGAGCCTGTCTCAAATTTTTAAAAAATAAATAGAAAGGGCTGGGGTTGTAGCTCAGTGATTGAGCACCCCTGGGTTCAATCTCTAGTACTACTAAAAAATAAAATAAAATAGATGTGTTATGAATTACAGTACTAAATAAATATTAATAGCTGGTTACTTTGTGTTAATTCCCATAGCTTCCTTAGTCTCCTGGTTTATAATTCCTTTAGTCTTGTGAACAAGGGTCCCACCTCCAGGATTTACCCAAAAGGGAAGTGATTAACAAGTGGAAAGTACATCAGGAAACTTTCTGCAAGATGACTGAGACAGGGACAGGCCCTATTGTCTCACATGCCTAGTTAGGAAATCCTGTATAGCTTATTTCAGGGCCCAAAAGATCATCAGATACCAAAGGTCTTTCTTAGCATGTCCTCTCTGGCCTACTCCTCTCCTGAGCTCAGTTCATTTGCCTTAGCTCCCCAAATCAGCACCCCACCCAGATGCAACCTAAGGCAGAAAAGAGGAGGTTCTTCCTTGTTTGTCTCTTTTTAAAGAGGAAAGAAAATTTCCTCAAACTCCCCTTCCTAGTCTCATTAGGCAGAAAGCATCATTCACACTTTCCTGAACCAATCTCTGGCAAAGAGAATGGAAGTAGTCACTGCCCACCCCTCACCCCCAGGCATACATTCCAAAACTCCTGAATGTCTGACACGGTGGCTAGCACTAAGCCCTACATATAACTGCACTGTTTTTCCTATGAATTTCTACACACATGTATACCTAAATTAAGTTTGATTTATAAATTAGGCACAGTAAGGATTAATATCAATAACTAATAATAAAATAGAACAATTATAATAATAGACTGTAATAAAAGTTCTGATGATATAGCCTCTCCTTCTCTGTCTCTCTCCCTTTCAAAATATCTTATTATGGGAAGTGCTAGGGAATGAAATTGACCAAATTATGTTATGTGCATGTACAAATATGTCACAATAAATCTTCTTATTATTATTATTATTATGCACCGATAAAAATTCACTAAGACAAATCTTATTGTACTGTACTCATTCTTTTTTAAAAAATTTATTTGTGTTTTTTATTAGTACATTATAGTTTTACACAATTGTAGGATTCATTATTATATATTCATAAGTGCATATAACGTAATTTTCTCCATTTCAATCCCAAGTACTATCCTGTTCTCTCCTCTTCTATGTCCTCTTGATCCTCTTCCTTTACTCTATTAGTGTTCCTTCTAGCACTTTATTTTTTGATTAGTGCATTATACCTATACATAAAACTGGAATTCATTGTGATGCATTACATGCACATAGAGTAATTTGGTCAATCCATTCCTCAGTTCCTCCCCTTTGCCATCCCTCTTGCTTCCTTCTTGATCCCCTTTCTCTTCTGTACTATTCTACTTTCTATTTTCATAAAATCCCATTTTTAAAATGTATTTATTTACTCTAATTTGTTATATATGACAGCAGAATACATTTCAATTCATTGTAACATATAGAGCACAATTTTCATATCTCTGGCTGTTGACAAAGTAGAGTCACACCATTCATGTCTTCATACATGTACTTAGGATAATGATGTCCATCTCATCCCACCAGCTTTCCTACTCCCATTCCCCTTCTTCTCCTCCCTCCCCTTTGCCATATCTAAAGTTTCTCCATTCCTCCCATGCACCCCCTACCCCGCATCCCCTATTATGGACCAGCATCCACGTAGCAGAGAAAACATTCAGCCTTTGTTTTTGGGGGGATTGGCTTATTTCACATACCATAATATTCTACAACTTCATCCATTAACCTGCAAATGCCATGATTTTATTCTCTTTTAATGTTGAGTAATACTCCATTTTGCTTATATACCACAGTTTCTTTATCCATTCATCTACTAAAGGGCATCTAGGTTAGTTCCACAATTTAGCTATTGTGAATTGTGCTGCTATAAACATTGATGTTACTATAGTATGCTGTTTTTAAGTCCTTTGGGTATAAACTGAGGAGTGGGATAGCTGGGTCAAACTGGGTTTCATTCCAAGTTTCCGAGGAATCTCCATACTGCTTTCCAGATTGGTTGCACCAATTTGCAGTCCTATCAGCAATACATGAATGTGCCTTTTTCCCCACATCCTCACCAACACTTATTGTTGTTTGTCTTCATAATAGCTGCCATTCTGACTGGAGTGAGATAAAATCTTAGAATAGTTTTGATTTGCATTTTTCTAATTGCTAGAGATGTTGAACATTTTTTCATATATTTGTTGATTGATTGTGTATCATCATAAGATCCCATTTTATAAAACTCCCCAGCTTTCATGTATGAGAGAAAACATTCAACACTTGCCTATCTGAGTCTGGTTATTAACTTAACATGATATTCTCCAGTTCCATCCATTTACCAGAAAAATGACACAATTTTATTCTTCTTTATGGCTGGTTAAAACTCCATGTGTAGATACACTACATTTTCTTTATCCCTTTGTCTATTGATGGGTAACTCAACTGGCTTCATAACTTGGCTATTGTTACATATCACTATCTATACTCCCCCTTCTTCTTGTGTTGACATGAGGTGATACAACAACACCTATGTAGTGAGCTGAAGCAAGATAAATGGCAGGGCACTGTGAGGCAGCAATAGGCTACTACATAAGGGTTACTGCAATAGTCAATCTGACGACAAAAACTACCACTGACTAATAGGTGTGTAGCATACAGTGTAGATACTCTGAATGGAAGGATGATTCACATCCCTGGTAAGATGGAGCAGGATGGTACAAAATTTCATCATGATACTCAGAAGGAGGTGTAAGTAAAATTTATGAAATGTTTATTTCTGGAATTTTCCATTGATATTTTCAGACCATGGTTAACTATGGATATCTAGAACCTCAAAAAGTGAAGCCGTGGATAAATATGGTGTGGGGACTACTGTATAAAGATGGCTTTGGCTGAAGATTTTTCCTGGAACACTGATGAACCAGGAAGAACAGAAAGAGGGATGCAAGAAAGGAATTTGGGGAAACAACAGTGTCTATATTAGGAATTAGAAATTTCATTGCCCTCTAATTAAAAGAAGTTGAAGATAAAAACAACATCTATTTTATAATGACCTATTTGTATGCAGTCCTGAGAGAGATTCTACAGAGTACAAATATAAGTTGTGGTACTTACCCACAACAAGCATCCAGTTTAGTGTAGAAGTCAAACATATTCAATTCAACTGCACAGATATATATTTATCATCTAATAGGTGTAAGAATAGATACTGATAGAACATCAATATATCATATTGTATATGTGCAACTTAATAAAAATCAATTTTTCTATCAAGAATTGCTATTGATCTTGATATTGGAAGTTAAGATTAACTGAAGTAAATCCGAGCCTACAAAAGGTTTACCATCAGTAAGGAAAATCCAATCAATGCTATAATTTCCAAGGCGCTAGTTCACAAAGGATTAAGAGAGCCCCAGAGGAAAGAAATCACTTAAAGACAGATATTTTTTTTTCTCTTTTTGTTTTGTTTGAGTGCTTGTAATGTGTAGGCACCCTGCTAGGAGCTTCAAATGTATGCTCTCATCAGTTCTCACAAGAAGACTCATTCAGGTGCAATTATTTTCCCCATTTTAGAGATGAGGAAAGGAATAGCATGCCCAATAGAAGGTCAGAAGACTATTTATCCAAGTCAGCCATTGTATCCTCATTTACCTTTGCCATGGTTGGATGGACAGAGTTGTAATTATTATTTTGTATTTAATCATTAACCACCTTTTTCTGACTCTGCTCTGGATTCCTCAGATGTTCCAGGAATTGACCGCGCATTACAAGGAAGAGATGTATTTTGATTTCCTCCAAATAGCTGACCACTCAACATTCCTTTCTCCAAGTCTAGGTGGAGCCATTCTTATGGAGCAATGGGACACTGCAGATAAGCAGCATCTAATTTTTTATTATTATTATTTTAGGAGTAGAAAAAGCTACTAAAATTCTGGGAAGCTTGCAGACTGTGAAACAGAAGTGTATGCCTCCTGTTCTGAGCACAGTGATTTGATTACTGTGGGGCCCCATCTTGGTGTTTTTGGTAGAAAAACAGGGAGACAGAGTCTGTGGAACATCTAATATGCAGCTGGTTTGGGGAGGATTTGTTGCTGTTTCTGTGATATCACCCTTTGGGTTTGATCCATCCTAGAACAGCAATACGACCTGTAATAGGAACATAACATCCAATAAAACAGCACCCACGTGTTCAAAATTGTTTATAGGTTAGCATTAGTGGTTACTGATTTTCAAATATGGTAGATGTTCATGAAAGAAAGAAGTTTGAGCAGTAACATCTTTTGGGTTTTTTTGTTATTGTTGTTGTTGCTTTGTTTTATAGTGCTGGGAATTGTTCTTCCCTGAGCTATATGCCCAGCCCTTTTAATTTTAAAACAGGGTCTTGCTAAGTTGCTGAGGCTGGCCTGGAATTTGTGATTCTCCTGCATTAACCTCCCAAATCTCTGGGATTATAGCACTGCATCTGGCATAACATGTGCTGTTATAGTGATTGTTTAAAAGGCAACAAAAAACTTAAGATGTATTCAAATTCACCAAATATAGAGATTTAAAACTCAAGTGGGAGAAAGACAGTTGTCCTTTAAGGGCTAGAAGTCACTGTCTTGGGCATCTGCAAAATACAGGTGAAGTTCCAGAACTTTTGCATGACTTATAGTTATCTGGGCCCAAAACTTTCAACATGAAGTACTTTGAATTTAGCAATTTAATACCTATGGCCATTCCTTTTCAAAAGAAACATGTATCTTCTTAGATTAAAAAAATAGGGGCTGGGATTGTGGCTCAGCAGTAGAGCACTCCCCTAGCACGAGCGGAACCCGGGTTCGATCCTCAGCACCACTTCAAAATAAAGGCATTGAGTTGGTCCATCTACACCTAAAAAATAAATTTAAAACAATAGTGAAATTATACTGTATACCTGTAATCCCAGCTATCTGTCTGAGACAAGAGGATTGTGAATTTGAGGCCAGCCTGGGTAATTTAACATGACTCCAACTGAAAATAAAATTTTAAGAGGGATGGGAATGTAGCTCTGTAGTATAGCACTCTGTGTTCAATACCTGTACCCGCCCTCCCTAACAAACACCAAGTGAAATAAAATATTAACCAAAATGTTGTGTAAATGCCGAGAGAGGACAGAAGAACAGATAACTGGGAGATCTCTGGAGAAGGCTGCTTTCAGCAAAGTGATTTCTGAAAAATACCTCTTAAAAGCTTATATCCACACAAAATCCTGCACGTAGATGATGATAGAAACTTTATTCATAATCACCAAAATTTGGAAGCAAACAAGAGCCCTATAGTAGCTGTGATTATCAATTTTTCATCATTATAACAAAATGCCTGAGAAAACCACCTTATAAAGAGTAAGGTTTTATTTTGGCCCACAATCTTAGAGAATCTACTTCATGACTGGTTGGCTCCATTGCTTTGGGTCTGTGGTGAGGAACTCATCATGGCAGGAGTACATGTTGGAAAGAAATGAATGAGCTCATCACCAAGAAGCAAAGGAAAGAAAAGGAAGAACCAACCGGGTTCCACAGTCCCTTTTGAAAGCACAACCCAAGACCTTCCACAGTCTTTAAATGTTCCACTGCCTCTTTATAGGGCCACCTTGGGGACCAAGCCTTTTTTTTTTTTTTTCCTGTGGGGGAACCAAGCTTTTAACACATGGCCTTCACAGACATTTGAGATCTAAACTATAGACCTAGATCAATGGATAAATTAATGGGCATTCAGTGTTAAAAGAAGAACTGAGCCACATTAAAATGTTAACAAATTTATTTGAGCATTCAGTGATGTGCGAACTAGCACCAAACTGCAAGTGGTTTAATACCCCCCTGGGGGAATAAGAGAGGAAACTTTTATAGGATGTTTGCAGAAGCAAGACAAAGAAACTGTGTTAGATTGGTAAAGTGGAGGTTAGTTGGTGGTTTCTGATTGGCTAAACCTAAGTTTCCTTTTACTGCTTACGTTGAGTTTCAGTTTGCTTATGTGGTATCCAAGGCATCGGAGCCATCCCAGCCTAATGGCCTAAGTTGTTTTTAACACAAGACAATGGAATAAATGAACTACAAAGCCATGAAAAGACAAGGAGGAAAGCTAGATGCACATTATGAAATGAAAGAAGCCAATCTGAAAATGTTCCCTCCTGTGTGATTTCAACTATGGAACTTTCTGAACAGACAAAACTGTGGACAGTAGAAGAGAACAGGGGTAGTCAGAGGTTGGTGGGGAGGGTGAGATGACTCGGCAGAGTACAGAAAGTTTATAGGGTATTGAAATTTTTGTGTGAAACTATAGTGATGGATATATTCATTATAATTTGTCCAAGTCCATAGAATGCACAACACCACGAGTAAACCTTGATGTAGACTGTGGACCCTGGGTGATACTGAGTGTCAGTGCAGGTTGACCAATAGTATCGTGCACATGTCCCTGGTAGAAGATGTTGATAATGGAGGAGGCTGTGCATGTGTGGAACAGAGAGCATGTGTAAATCTCTGTAACTTCCTCTCAACTTTGCTATGAATCTATAACTGTTCTAAAAGATGAATTTTTAAAAAGAAAGAAAGAAAACCTGTGATATTCCCAACAGTTCTTAATATTCACTTTTTAAAATTTTTTAGTTGTTAATGGACACAATATCTTTGTTTTTATTTATTTTTTTAATATGGTGCTAAGGATCGAACTCCGTGCCTCACATATGCTAGGCAAGTGCTCTACCACTGAGCCACAAACCCAGCCCACTTATTTTTCATTTAATAGTGATCTTCAATAGATTTCTTTTCCCTTGTTCCTTGAGTCCATGTCTTTGATTTCAGCATTTCATCCAACATCCTCTGAATCTCATAAAAAGAGTTGGAAGGTTTCTTCATGCTGTATCTCTTCAGTTTCTTTATCAGAATTGCTCTTCTTTAATGTCTAGGTGTTCTTCAGTATCTGCAGAGGATTGGTTCCACCCCCCACAGATACCAAAGTCTTCAGTTGCTCAAGTTCCTTATGTAAAATGACCTATTTGCATATAACCTATGCACACCCCCAAGTATAATTCATATCATCTCTAGATTACAGATAATACCTAATCTCAGTGCAAACACCATGTAAACAGTTATCATACTGCATTGTGTAGGAAACAATGACAAAGAAAAACGTCTGTGTGTTTTATAGTAAGTCTAACTATATAGTATACAATCCACTGTTGGTTGAATCTCAGATGCAAAACCTGCCTCTATAAACAGTCAACTCATCAGGCATGGTGATGCACACCTGTAATTCCAGCACCTTGGGAGGCTGAGGCAGGAGGATCACAAATTTAAGGCCAGCCTCAATAACTTACCAAGACCCTGTCTCAAAATGAAAAAAAAAAATTTTTTTTGAAGGGCTGGGGGTATAGCTCTGTGGTACAGCACCTCTGGGTTAAAGTACCATTAAAAAAAAAAAAAGAAAAAGAAGCATAAACAGTCAACTACATTTCCTGGAGGTCTTGGCCTGGACTAGTATTGAAAATTCCCTGAAAGTTGGTTTGATATCACATGGCCCAAAGCCTTCATGTTCTGCATACACAGTTCATACTTCTGGTGTGGCCCGTCCCACATTGAATCACCTAACAATGACACTCCTTGAGATTAGTTGCAGAGAAAGTCTAGTGCTTTCTGTGACCCCAAATTCCTTATTATACATATGGGAACAATTAATATGTCAAATGTTCATTCAGGTAAAAGATGTGATATCTGGAGGCTGAGACAAGAAGATCTCAAGTTCAAAGCCAGCCTCAGCAATTTAGTGAGGTCCTAAGCAACTCAGCAAGACCCTGTCTCTAAATAAAAATATTTTTTTTAAAGGGCAGGGAATATGGTTCAGTGGTTAAGCACCCCTGAGTTCAATCCCCAATACCAAAAGAAAGAAAGAAAAAGCTGTGATATCTGAAAATGCATTAAATTTCTTGAACTTCAAATTTTTTCAAATCTAAACTCTCAGTGATCATATAATGCATTTCTATCTATCATGTTGTCAAATGTATTGTTTTGTTTTTGTTTTTGTTTTATGAGGTGGTGACTCAGGAGTGCTTTACCCCTGAGCTATATCCCCAGCCCTTTTTATAATTTTTGAGACAGGATCTTGATAAGTTGCCCAGATTGGCCTCAAACTTGCAATCTTCTGCCTTAGTCTCCCAAGTAGCTGGGGATTACAAGTGTATGCCACCATGCCCAGCTGTTAAATTTATTTTTAAGAGAGAATTGGTCTCTCTTAAACAATGACTTGCTGGTCATTGTTTTCCATCATATTTTTTTAAAAAAAGCTAAAAATACTAATATGTAAAGAAGCCTGATCTTAGCTTTCCTCTGGATATTATTTAGTTCCTCTTCTTCTACCTGCTTCCTTCTCTCATTTTTCTTTCTTAAAATCACATTTAATATGGCTTTCATTCATTCCCATCTTATTTCTTCCCAACACACAGAATACAATTTTGTTTACTGAATGAATACAATAAGTGACTGAGAACAATTCAATGTATCTGAGTTAGTTAATTTAAAAATCAAGTGCTAGGCACAGTGGTGCAGGCCTATAATCCCAGTGGCTCAGGAGATGGAGGCAGAAGGATTGTGAGTTCAAAGCCAGCCTCAGCAACTTATCGAGGCCCTAAGCAACTCAGTGAGACCCTGTTTCTAAATAGGCAAAAAAGGGCTGGGGGTGTGGCTTAGTGGTTAAGTGCCCCTGAGTTCAATTCCTGGTACCTGCCCCCCTAAAAAGTAAAAATGCCATATAAGAGGGAGTCCTTCTGTGGCATCAGGATTAAAGAAGACTCTGGTGCATTGAGTTGTTGTCTGCATTTCTTCACCTCTTGTACATCCCCCCACCACCATACCTATAACTTTGCAGTTAACTCCCACTAGAAGCAGAATGGACTTCACTCCCCTGCCCAGGGCTTTGGCCTGGTATATATGACTTGCTTTGGCCTATGCTATTAGCAGAAGAGAGACAGAGGCTCACATTGTGCCTGGTGAAGCCTGCCCTCTTGTGCTTCTATCTTAGCTATGAGAAGAGCATGCTCTAGTGGTACCCAAGAGAATGCAGGGATATGGAGACATGGCCAAGGGTGCAGCTGGGAGCCCTGCCCGCCTGGACCTGCTACCCCCATATAGTGACAACAAATGATTGCTGCTCTAAGTTTGTTTGTTTGTTTGTTTGTTGGTACTAGGGATTGAACCCAGGAATGCTTAACCATTGAGCCACATACCCAGTCGATCCTTTTTTTGTATTTTATTGAAAGACAGGATCTCACTGACTTGCTAAATGCCTCACTAAATTGCTAAAGCTGGCTTTGAACTCTCGATCCTCCTGCCTCGGCCTCCCAAGTCACTGGGATTACAGGCGAGCACCACCTGGCCTGGCTAGTTGAGAAGTTTTGAGTTGAGGCAAATTATTTGCCAGCACTATCACAGCCCTACCTTGTCCCAGGATAATTATGGGAGATGGTTGAAATAGGTATCTATAGTTCCATTTTCTCCCAGCTGGTTTATTATTATCCTCTTCCACAAGTTCCAGCTTTTCTTTTCCAAGAAACATTATCTGTATTTCTCTTTTTTCCCAAAGCCATTTGAGAGGGTTGGGGTTTCATATTTGCCATGTTCACTCACCAGTGAGTGATTTCGATAATGTGATAGGTGAGTCATTCAGAGACGCTCTACATGCAGACATCAGATCCACCTGGAAGGAAGTCAGCTGCGCAAAGACTGCCATAACACGTACTGAAAATATATTTAGTGTCGTGTGTGAGTGTTCTGTGCACGCCTTTGAAAGAAACCGTTGGAGGTCAGCTGAGAGTGTCAAAAGAAAAAAGGATTCCAATTTTATAGGGCTTTAACCTTTATTGAGCTTTCTGAAAATATTTTTAAAAATTTATTAAATGTTTAAAAGAAGGTCAAATTGAATAAAGTCATTTTCTACTGTAAAGTAAGTCTCTAGGCAAAAAAAAAAAAAAAGAAAGAAAAAAGAAAAAGTAATGATAATCAGGGGATAAAGCAGGAAATCAGAAGATGGCTAAATTATGTACAAACAACCATTGTACATAAACAAACCAAATTCATAAAGATCAGATTTATCCTTTTCCTTTGATTTTTCTACGGTTTCTTTTCACATTTCCTTATGGATTCATTTTTTCTTCCTTCCTCCCTCCCCTCCTTCCTTCCTTCATTTTATTTGTTTGTTTGTTTGTTTATATATACCAGGGATTGAACCCAGGGATGTTTAACCACTGAGCTGTATCTCTGGCCCTTTTTAATTTTGAGACAAGGTCTTGCTAAGTTGCTTAGGGCCTTGCTAAATTGCTGAGTCTGGCTTTGAACTTGAGATCCTCCTGCCTTAGCCTCCCAAGCTGCTGGGATTACTGGCATGAGTGGCCACCACACCCGGCTGCCTCTTCTGTTTTAGACCACATCCTTGGCCATCCAGTGTGAGTCATCTGTAGCTGGTCAACTTCTCCAGCTAGCTGCCCTCTTCCTCCCTTCCACAGGGGCTTTTACGCAGAAGACAGCATATGTGAGCGCTGCAGCTCTCCTTGCCAAACATGTGTGGGAAATGCCACCCACTGTCATTCTTGTGAAGGAGGCCTTGTCCTGAACCAGGGCGTGTGCCTGAAAGCCTGTCCTGAAAGGCACGTGGCTGTGGAAGGAGTGTGCAAGCCCTGCCCAGAGATGTGTCAGGAGTGCATCCATGAGAAAACATGCAAAGGTACTTGGCTACATCCCAAAGGCAGGGCATGGCCCCAATTAGCCCTCACGGCTCAGAGCCACTACCTGTAGACAGTTGGGGGCAGGGAGGGGTGTCAAAGAGAATTTTGAGAACCAGTCTCTCTGCCTTTACCAACATTTATCTATTTCCAGACCCATTGTTGAGGAAATTGAGGATTCTGCAAATTAAGACAAACAGCATTTCTCACACTCACACATAATGGGTACACAGTGCTAAGCACTATCCCATGCTAGCAATACAGATAAGAACCAAAAGACCCCACTGTTTTTGTTGCTGTTGTTGCTGTTGCTGCTGTTGTTGCAATGGGATTTTTTTTTTACATTTTTATTTTTTTTAATTTTTTTTGTTTTTGTTGTTTGTTTTTTCAAATGTATGGAAGATGATATGTCATGAGCTTTGTAATGTTTTGAACAACCAATTAAAAAAAAAAGAAAAAAAAAACAACAAAAACAACAAAAGCAATGGGATTTGATTGTGGAGCCCTACAGCTAAGCTACATCACCAGCTCTTTTTTTTTTTTTTTTTAATTTTTATTTGAGACAGGATCTCATTAAGTTGCCCAGGCTGGTCTCAAACTTGAGATCCTCCTGCCTCAGCCTCCCACCTAACTGTGATTACAAGCATGCTCCACCATGCTTGGCTGTCCCTACTCTTTTAGCACAGAATCTTACCAGAGACAGATTATTAACAAAGTACAGAGATAGTTAGGGAAATACAATTATTATTAAAAAAAAAAAAAAAAAACAAGAAAGAAGACTCTGGCTATGAACAGTTTTGTTTGTTTGTTTTTCTTTTTCCTGTAGCATTATCTCCTGAGAAACACTATCCAATTTCCTCTCCAAAATACCACAGACTCAACTTGCCTGGTGCGGCCCAATCCAGAGGATTCTCTTGGTGTGGCCTAAAGTGTTCTCCAGTCGTCCTCCCCAAATAGGAAAAGGAACACAAATAAAATTAACTCACAATGCATTCTTCATACTGATTAACCAGCTACTCATAGATCTACTCTGTTAATGAATGAAAAATTAACTAATCCAACAATCCCAAGCTGCCTTCTGTATTGAATAGGGTGTGAGATACTTGGTACAATTTTTATCCATTTATTATTTATTTATTTTTCAGTCTGGAGGTTGAACCAGGGCCTCATACATGCTAGGCAAGATCATTGAGCTACAAACCCAGCCTTTGATACAGTTTTAAATATCTGTTATTGTTTTCTGGATTTTTCAAACAATACCTCCTGTGTCCCAGTCGTCGCTGTTTGCCACAGCACTGTGTTTTTTTGTTTGTTGGTTTGTTTGTTTGTTTGTTTTTGGTATCTCAAAGGGTCATTCCCACACATAAATCCAGGATTATCTAATCAGGCTACCATGTGCAGCTTCCCCCACCCAAGGCAGGGCTTGTTAGACACTGAGCATATACTCTTCAGGTGGGGATGGGGCAAATGTATACTCAGATCAAATAAACCAAAGTGGTGAGAAATGGGCTAGCCCACTGCAAAAGCAGTGAATTCCTTTCTCTAATCCTGAGGATAACTTACTCCCTCCTCCTTCCCCCAGAGTGCATGCCTGGCTTCTTCCTGCACAAGGACATGTGCCATCAGTCCTGTCCCCAGCACTTCTACCAGGACTTGCACCAGTGTATCCCCTGCCATGAAGATTGTCTGGAGTGTAGTGGCCCCAAGGAGGATGATTGTGAGCTCTGTGCTGACATTTTTACGGTCCTCTACAATGGGCTGTGTTTGAATGAGTGTCCATCAGGAACTTACTATGAAGAAAAGACTAAGGATTGCAGAGGTAAAGATTTCCAGGATGCATGGCCCAGCGCAGCATCCCAGGGATCCTAAAGAGATGGTTTCTGCCCAGACAAAACAGGCTCTGGAGTTTGCATAATCCCCATCCCAGAGTTTAGTCCCCCGCCTTAACCTTCCCATTCAAAAAAGCCACTTTTGAATCTGTTCTCATTAAATTGTTAAAAATGAGTAATTCATAGGTTTTGATCATGTCAACTTCATTAGTTACAAATCACGTAGATCCTCACCCTAATGGTGGATATGAACTGCCAATCAAAAAGGATTCTCATGTGAAGATTTCTGATAGAGATGAGGAGCCTTCAAAAGTCACCCTAAATGGAAAATTTTCCTTAAAATTTTAAGCCATCATAGAAGTTCATAGCATGAGTAAACGGTGTTGCAGAATTCTCTCCATGCCTTTTGCCCCTCTTCATGGTTTGCCTTCTGGCTGCTCCCCTCCTTCCATCCTTACCCAAACCCCCATCCCATCTCCCACTCAGCACTCCAGTTCCTACAAGTTCAAGAAAGGATCTGCTATTATTTGTATCTCCTTACATTTTAATGGAACGTGGTTAATTTGCCTCATTAATTGTCAGGGAACAGAAAAATAAAGTATACAGTGCTAGAGAAATTCTCGAGGGAGAGAAGTGTTTCCCAAAGTCCCAGGATGACTGCCCACACCTTTCGTGAGGCACTGGGACAGAATAAGCAAGAGCTCTTGTTAAGAGCCACCATTCAGCTTCTGAGCCTATCCTTTCCCAGTCGAGTGACTCAGCATTTCCAGCTACAATTTCCTGGTACAGATGAAAGGAGGTGATAATAATAGCAGTGATAATAACACAGATCTATTCACCTAGGAAGTGCTTGTCAGAGATTGCTTTGTGCTGGCGCTCTTCTGGGCCTGGAAAACAATACAGATAGGATCCCTGTCCTCAGGGAGCTCACATTCTATAGGGAAGACAGACACAGAAGAAGATAATTTAAGCAAAAGAAATAATAATGATAAGATAGGAAAGGGGGATAGGAAGATGGGCAAGGTAGAATTGAAACTTGAAAGAAACTGACCTGGGAAATATCACTGAGAGACAGAGGGAACATATATGACATATGCATATGACATATGCATATGAATACATATGCATATGTCTGGGAGTATGCATATGTCTGAGAAAAGAAAATTCTAGGCAGAGGGAATGACAGCTCCTAAAACCTGGAAGTGAGAGTTAATTGTTCTCATTTTGTTTGGCTCACTGAGTGCCCGTTATATGACAGGCCCTCTCATGGGCACTCAGTAAATTAATGAAAGGATATGACAGAGACCTTTTTTTGTCAGTGGGTAATTATAATTTTATCCCAACAATAGCCATCTAAGTAGTAAACTAAATGTACTGTGAGAGGTGAGCAGTAGAGGGTATGATGGTTGGAAAGGCCACATGCCAGTGTGTGACCACACTGCTCAGGAATTGCTTGCCATTATTTGGCTGTAGTTGGGGTAATCGTGTAGACCTTACTGATATTTCTGCATTGGCCATTGCAGGAAGGAGCTCTCTGGATATTTCAGAGAAAGCCTTTTTTTTTTTTTTTCCCTCTCATTTTGCAACAAGAATGCTCCACCCCAGAGCCTAAGGTCTATGCCCAATTCATGACCCTATACTTTAGGCACAAAACCCCAGAAGTCTCTAGAAGAAAGGAATTTATTCCCTAGAGGAGTACGCTGGCTTTCTCTCAGTATCTGCTTTCCCACATGCCCACAGACTGCCACGAGTCCTGCCACACCTGCTCGTCTTACAGCGTCTGCACAAGCTGCCAGGAAGGCCTGAGGTTGAACAGCCATGGGGCCTGTGTGGCTCACAAGGAATGTGCCCCCATCGAATACTGGGATGAGACAGCGCACAAGTGCAAGCCCTGTCACCATAAATGCTTCCACTGCACAGGACCCGCAGAGGACCAGTGTCACACCTGCAGGGGGGACAACCTTCTTCTCAGTGAGTGACTTCCCTCCACTCCCAGAGGCCTTTTTCTCTCCCTCTGGGAAACTACCTGGCACCATGCTGGGTGCCCAGTGGACATTGGCTTCTTTCTAATTTTTTTTTCAACTTTTGTTTGGGAAATTTTCAAACCTACAGAAAAGATACAAGAATGAGAATACTACAAAGAACATCATACATACGTCTTTTACCCAGTTCACCCACTGCAAATCTTTTCCCCCTTGGCTTTATTATTTCCTCTCCTCCGTGTGTGTGTGTGTGTGTGTGTATGTGTGTGTAGGGATATATTATCCATACACACTTTTTCTGAACCATTTGGAGGGTAAGTTACCTACATTGTGGCCCCTGTCCTACAAGGACAGTTTTTCATATTTCCTAAGCTTATAGATAACTTTCTTATCTAACCACAGGACAGTTGCCAACTCTAATAAATTTAAATTTATACAGTACTTTACTATTTCTATTAAAATATTTCCAACACCCCTTTATAACAGAACTTGTTCCAGAATCAGGCATTGCATTTCGCTTCCAAGTCGCCTTATCTTCCTTTACTCTGGAATGATTCCACAGACTGTCTTTGTATTTTATAATATTGATATTCCAGAAAAATACAGCTCTTATTCCTCCTCTTGAGTTGGTGTGCAGTTTCCCCATGATTAGACTGAGAGGATTCTTTCTCAATCAGAATAGGTGATGTCCTGCCATCTGAGAATCATATCCAGATACATATGATATCCACTTGCCCCTCATAGGTGATGTTAATTAACACTGACCATCTGTCTAGACGTTTATTTTCTCTACTGCATAACTACTATTGATTCCCTTGTAATTAATAAGCAGTCTGTGGAGAGAATGCATTAAGAACACGTAGGCCTTCAACTCCTCATCAAAATTTCCCCCTTGATTTATCATCCATTAATAAATCCTGAACAATGTGTGGTGCAATCCCAGGTGGGCTGCCTCCAGATCAGCACTGAAGGTGATTGCAGGTATGAGGCTGTGTTCTCAGGTTTCCTGGATGCCATGATTAGACTAAATACAAGCCCGGAGGAGCTACACTTAAAGAAGGAGTTGGAATGGCGAGAAGAAAGAGACAAATATGGAGAAGACTAGAAAATGTTGGACTTGTCTTCCCAGTCAGTAGAGTAGACCTGAGAAGTGAGGTACTCAAAGCTCACATAGATAGCAAGTTTTTCCACTTCTTGCTGAGATGTCACCTTCCAGGGCAGTGTTCTCCTACTAAGACACAGGCACATCTATGCTCAATACCAATCCCGACCACCTGACCATAGAAGACACTGAAATCACCAGTCTTTTCAACCCATTCATCTTAGTTCCCGTTACACAAAGCTCAGTAAATTTCTTCCCCAGCCATTGCTTCTTCATGAAAATATCTCATCCAACCAGATCTCCCATATAATCAACCATTTTGACTTTCTTTTCTAATTACCTCTAATCTGCAGTGCCACTGGTGAGTCTGTCAGATGCCTTCACAGACAGTGGTCTTTCCTTTAACTGGGGATACAGATTAAGCAAGAACTGAGCCTTCAGTACTGGCGCATAACAAAAGAGATGTCCCCAACAGCTGAGGACAGGAGTTGGCCAGGCCTGACCTTCTCACACTCACCCATCCCACCCCACTCCACACACCACCAGGATCAGGCTATTGTAAACTACATGGTTATTTGGAGGATGGGGCAGATTGCCTGATGCTGCCCCTGAAGATGGCAATCCTAATCCCCAGATCCTGTAAATAGATTGTCTTCCAAGGTAGAAGGAACTTTGTAGCTGAGATTTAATGAAGGCTCTTGGCATGGGGAAATTCTCCTGTGTTCCCCAGATAGGCCCAGTATAATCACAAAGGCTAGTAGAGAAATGCAGGAGGATCAGAGTTCCTAGTATAAGGCAATTAATGACAGAAGCAGAGGAGTAGAGGGGGAAAATGCTAGAATAGTGGAGTAGTGGGGAAAGATGGAGGAGAAGCCCAAGAGCCCAGGACTACAGGAACTCTCTAGAAGGTGGAAAAGCCAAGAAGCTCTTTCTACTCTAGAACCTCTAAAAGGAACTCAGCCCTGAGGATGCAGTTCAGATTACTGGCTCCATAAGAGTAAGATAATACATTTGTGTTGTTTTCAGACATCAAATAGGTGGTAATTTATTACTGCAGCAATAGGATATAGTACAAATACTTTTTTTAGGGGATTTGGGCTTCCCCTTGTTGACAGTATATACCATTGAACCATTGTCACATCTATAGTCATAAAACTGGAGTTTCGGTTCTACCAACACAGACCACTCTGACCTCTGATTTCTCTGAGCCCCTGTAGCCTTTTGGTCAATTCTATTTCTTGGACATTCATCTTCACTCCAAAGTGTCTCCAGCACAGCCCACAGGGGCACTGTCTTTTTCCCCTTGCACTTCCTCTCCCTCTTTCCAGGCAGGAGGAGGTGTGGGAGCCACAATCGGGCTTCATTCCAAACACTCTTCTCCTCCCTTAACAGACACCACCTGTGTGCGAGACTGCCCAGAGGGCTACTACGCCAGGGACAGCCACCTGTGCGCGCCCTGCCACATCTCTTGTAGGACCTGTGATGGGAGTCACAGCACACAGTGCCGCTCCTGCCGACCGGGTTGGTTCCAGCTGGAAAATGAGTGCCTGCTCCAATGCAGAGAGGGGTAAGATGCTCAGCACGTGTGTTCATCTGCTTTTTCTTGCTGTAACCAAAATACCTGACAAAGGAAACTTAGAAGAGGAAAACTGTATTTGGGGTCAAGGTTTTGGTAGGTCAGTCCATGGTGGGCTCAGTCCATTGTTCTGGGCCCAAGGTGAGGCAAAGCATCATGGCAGAAAGGTGTGGAGGAAGAAGGCTGCTCAATTCATGGCAGCCAGGAAGCAAAGAGAGAGAAGAAAAGGGGCTGCAAGAAGATGAACCCTTGGTCATGCTCCCAGTGACCCATCTCCTCTAGCCACACCTCACTTCACCTCACCTGCCTACAGTTTCTACCCAGTCCCTTCAAATAGGTACAGCTCTCAGAACCCAATCACTTCACCTCCATACATTCCTGCACTAATACAGGAGTTTAGAGGAGCACCTCATATCCAAACCATAATAACCCATTTCTTCAGCTAACTCTTCAATCACTCCAGATACAAAACCATTTTGCACATGTGGAAACAAAGACTCTAAACACAAATGAAGTCGGATTAAATTCTCACTACTAGTAAGGAGCAAAGGTGAGCCCACTCACAAGGATGGAAGAGAAACAGGAGACGCAGAGTGACCCAGTGAGAGAATACAAAGGGTCTGATGGTCAAATCAGACTCATGTAAGCTACAGATCTTACCCAATGCCCAGCCTCGCTGGTAGCACTGCCAAGCAGAGGCAACAACACCTCCCTTCCTCAGAGAAGCCCAAGACTGCTAATGGATGTTCTTTTTCTTCAGTTTTAGGATTTGTTCTGATTCGAGTTTAATATGCAGGATCTAAGCTATGCAAATGAATCATGGATTTTACAAAAGAAACAATTTCCGTTAACATCTACATTTATACCCCATTGATTCTGCAACCTGTCAAACCTCCCATAAATCCACGAATACAGGATTAGTTATCATACACATCCTAGATACACCTGATGTATCCTTCTGGAAGCATTTCAGAGATAAAGAGTGTGTTTATCAGAAGGCCTGATAACAAGCATAATTGGAAGAGTGTAGCTGGATTACACACACACACACACACACGGGCATCCCAGTAAAGAGAAAGATTGATTATAGACATGTTGCTCATTGCTTCCCAAGGAAGAACCTAGGACATTGAGAATTTCCGGACCCCAATGGAAGGGCTCTATCCTTGGACCTTCCCTAAAGGCTTTCACCCAAATTGGCACATCTGTTCGTTTCAGTCATAGCGATCTCTGCTTACTTCATCTGTTATAGTGCTATATACCACCTTACATTTCTATGTATCTTCTTCCTTCACTCACTCATTTATTAAATACATATTCAATTAGAGTTAAGACAAATTTTGTTCTTTAAGACCTTATTCTTATTCCTGTATGTCTTTCCAAGAAAATTATAAGCTCCTAGGGGTTCCAGGGGGAACTCCTACTGTTATACTACTACAACATTCCATGCAGAATTATAAACATTAGAAGCTCTTGAAAAACACCAGCTGTGTGGGTCAGTGAAGAAAGGACCTTACCAGACAAGAATCGGGGTGGGCCTACCTGCTTCGCCCTTCCACTTTACCCTAAGAAGGATGTATAAAGATCTGGATCCCATGTCAAGAATCTCCATCTTTCTCACATGCAGTTTTTCGTTACTCTTAAGTACATACACACTAAAAAGAGGGGTGTGATCCTGTGGTCTAAAGAGAATGCAGACCATGGAATTAAGAAAATGGTTCCACCATGTGTGAAGTTACCCAAGGGAGAGGAGGAGAAGCGTAGGTTTCTGTGGACCTCTTTAATGTGGAAGAATTGGAGAAAAACTTTTTAAGAACAAAAATTATTTTTTACTCAGGCACCACCCCCATGATAAGCTCATATCTTAGGAAACATAACTTGCAATAAATATACTCCAAAGGCAAAGTTATGTGAAGGAGCATTAGGTTCCTTCATGAATCAACATTGGTAGACTAACTTCCTACCAGAAAGACAAGCCTGAGTGCTTACTGTTTGGGGGCAGCTATGGTGGGAATTAGGGAAACACAACAATTCCTTCGTTGGGAGACTTTCACTGTGACCTGCAGCAACTGCCCCACAGTCTGAGCAATGAGCGTGTCTCCAAGCAAGAAAGAGTTCAACCCTAAATCCGTGATCAGGAGAACCAGAATGCATCTCACAGCCGACTTCCCCAGCAGGAGAAGCTTCAAACACTAATTGGTGACAGGAAAGGTTTCCCCTGATGTGCACATTCAGCACAGCCTACAACCATGATGAGTGTTAACTGGTAGTTTAGATTGAAAAGGAAAAAAAGAGAAACACGGCCACAAAAATAAAAACTGGTCTTTTCAGGAGACATACTTGGTTTCAAACCCTTTCCACACCACATTTTATCAAATTAAATACAGTAAGGCTTCTACATGAGCCCCCTGGCCCTACATCAGTGACAGAACCAGTAGTTTATTTCACTAAGGTCTTAGCTACCGCATTTCAGGAACTTCAAAGAGCTTGGCAGGATTGTCCTTAATGTTTCCTATTGGAGAAAGTCTTTCTTTGGTCTTTTAATTTTTTGACCTGTTCCTTTTCCTATGAGAGAGATTCTGCCCAGGAACTTATATGTGCAAGCTCGGAGTAGGAAATTTCCCCCAATGCTCTTATCTTTATTTCTCCTGGACTAGGGCTCAAATTTCTCTTTCTGACTCTGCTGGTAGTTGCACAGCTATTGGTGCAGGAATAGTGGTTCTGCAGTCAGCAGGACAGGCTCTTAGATTTAGCCACTTTCTCTCTACCTCCTGCCAACTGTCTTCTGTCCACTTTCTCTTGATATGCTTCTCTTCCTGTTTTCCACCCACATATTCAGCATAGGTCTGGATCTGAGAGCTTTCTGCATGTCTGCTGGTATTGACAGGGTTTCAAGTGATTCAGTCCATGGTCTATGGACTCTGTTTCTCTGGACCTGCAATGAGGCAGAACATTAAGGTGGAAGGGCATAGGATGGAAAGTTCCTTAGTTCATGGTAGCCAGGAAGCAGAGAAAAAAACTGGAATATTGATGAAGTAGCATTCCTTTTGTAAAATCAGTGTTCTGCATCATGATATGAGCCTTGTGTGTTAAATCTCTTTGTGTCTCAATACAATAATGATTCTGATGTTTAGCCTCACAGAGGGTTCTCTAAGTTTCATGTTTCTGTGTTTATGCATAAGATCCTCCCCAAGGCTCTGAGGATCAAGAGATTTCACAATCCCCTCATCTTAAACCACTGCTTAAGATGAATATTTAAGATAAGTCTTCATCTTAAGCAGTGATGTTGGAGTCTTCTTTCAATATGAGCCAGCAAACTCCCCACTGCCTTTCTTTTTAGCATAACTCTTTGATAAATTTTAAAACCTATTTAGAATTGATCAGTCTTCCCTCACCATGGTTCCTCTTGATGCTTCTCATCTCTATAATAGATGAGAAGAGAGTTTACTAAGCATTTCCACTCACAATGAATCTTTACATTATGATTTTATTTTACAATGGCCTCATGAGGTTGGTATTAGTCTATTCAGTTTTGTTTTTGTTGTTGTTTTGTTTTATTTTTGCAGAGTTGGGGATCAAACCTAGGGCATCATGCATGCTAGGCAAATGTACTACCAATAAACTACATCCCTAACCTTTCCTTAATTTCTCCATTTTACAAATTAGGAAACCAAGGCTCAAGAAGTTAAATGACTTGCCCATACTACAGTGATACATGCATAGCAATGTTAATAGCAGTGCAATTCACAATAGCCAAATTATGGAACCAGCCTAGATGTCCATCAGTGGGTGAATGGAAAAAAAATATGCTAAATATACACAATTGTATTTTATTACCATAAAGAAGAACAAAATATTATCATTTGTAGGAAAATGGATGAAACTGGAAAAAATCAGGCTAAGAGTAAAAAGCCAGACTCTAAAACTCAAGGATCACATGCATTCTCCCATATGTGGAAGCTAGAGAGAAAAAAAGGAAAGAAAAGAAACCTTGTGAAAATTGAAGAGAGACCACTAGTGGAAAGAGGATTGAGGCAGGAGGAAGGGAAGAAAAGAGGAGATGCAGATACAGAGAATGAAGCAAAATAAACTATGCCATGTTCATGTAAGAATATATCACAATGGATCCCATTATTATTATATCATTATAATGTACCAATAAAAATACGTTTAAAATTTTAATCTTCAGCCTGGAAAGCTGGCACATACCTGTAATCCCAGTGACTCAAAAGGCTGAGGCAGGAGGACCAAGGGTTTGAGGCCAGCCTCAGCAACTTAGCAAAGCCCTAAGCAGTTTAATGAAACTAAAAAATAAAAAGACTGGGGATGTAGCTCAGAGGTTAAGGGCCCCTGGATTCAATCCCCAGTACCAAATAATAATAATCATCATCATCATCATCATCATCATCATCATCATCTCGTTTGGAAGCTAGAGAGGAAAAAGAAAAGAAAAGGAGGGGCAGGGATCTCATGAAAATCAAAGAGAGATCAGTAGAGTAGAAGAAAGGGACTAGGGAGAGGAAAAGGGGAAATAATGGGGAATAAATGATATTATCCAAATTATATTGTTATACTGTGTGCAGTGGTACAAATATATAACAACAAATCACACCATGATGTGCAATTTAATGCACCAATAAAAATAAAGGAAAAAATTAGTCTCCAAAAATCTTTTCAAAGGAGGTTACATCTATTTGGTAAAGGTTAATTTCACTACATGTCACTTTCTATTTCAAGATGCTTTTTAAGTTAAGAAGAACCACTCAGAGGTCCATCTAAAAATGTCTTCCATTCCCCAATCCCATTCAACACAGCTTAAAGCTTGAACCTGGAGCAGTGAATAGAAGAAAAAGACAGAGGTAGCTAACAATTACCGGTGACTGCTGCATCTTTCCCTAGGTGTTATCCAGTATGATCTTCACAGCTAGCAAGGGACGTATTGTAATGTCCACTTTACAGATAAGAAAACTGAGAATCATTAAATTTGCTAGTATCATAGAAGTGAATTTAATGAGTAAAGTTAAGAGGCTAAAGTTACCCAGCTTGTAAATGAATTCTGTATGACTCATTGTATTTTTTCACCACACCCAATTTAGGAGCAAAGATTAGTACAATCAGCCCTTCACATCTGCAGGTTCCACATGGGATCAAAGTTGCAAAATACTTTTTAAAAGAATTGCATCTGTACCAATAGTGTACAGACCTTTTTTCTTGTCATTATTCCCCAAACTATGTAGCATGACAACTATTTATTTAACATTCACACTGCATTAGGTACTGTAAGTAATTTAGAGATGATTTAAAGTATAAAGGAGGATATTTGTAGGTTATATCCAAATGCTTTCCTGTTTTATAGAAAGGACTTGAGCCTTCAATGGGTTTTAGTATCTCTGTAGTGGGTCCTGGAACTAACCCCCTGCAGATACCCAGGGACGGCTGTATTCCATCTTCGCTCCCCTTGCTTTCAGATATTATGCAGAAATCTCCACTGGCCAGTGTAAGAGGTGCCACAAGAGGTGCAAGGCATGCCGGGGTCCACAGCCCACAGACTGCCTGTCTTGCGATACCTACTTTTTTCTGCTCGCCTCCAAGGGAGAGTGTTATCGCACCTGCCCAGAGCATTACTATGCAGAAGAACACACCTGGACCTGTGAGAGATGTCATCCGACTTGCAAAAAATGCAAAGGTGAGAGTGTATCTGTGTTTTTGCACATGCAAGAGAGAAAGTGGAAAGGTTCCCCTTCTGTTTTGTCCCTGTCTCCCTCCTCCCCACCTTTGGCAGTTCCTCTGTTTCCCAGCCTGGTGCCCAGGCATCAGCCCTCTCTGTTCAGTCAGCCTCTGCATCTTCCGGTGAGAGAGGTGACGTCTTGCTGCCCCTTCAGATTCCTCATTCTTTAAGGCCCAGATACAGGCATGGTCTCCTCTAGGAGTGTTGTCACCTCGTCCATCTTCCTTCTCCACCTGTTGCATTTGCCTAGGGAAGTTCATTATTTTCTTCACTCTAAGAACTCCCTAAGACATCTACCTCAAACTCTCCCAAGCCCCATTCCTATTTTCCAGATACTTACTTGTTTTTTGCACAGATTCTTAAAATCGGTGCCAGTTCTCCCATTGCCCAGGGTAACACCTTGAAGTTATCCTTGACTCTTCTTTTTCCCTTGCTTCCTGCCTACCTCCATAATTCCACCCTAAGAGCTGTTGTCCTATCTTCTAAACATTCCTCTTAATATTATTCTCCTTCTCCATGCTCATTATCCTCATTTTCCATTTTTAACATTTGTTATCAGACCTTTGAAGTAGCCAACAAGTCACGCTGACCTTTCCCTGCTCCCAGGTCATCCTGAACACTAGTGCCTGGGTGCTCATTCTGAAATTCACATTTGCTCATTTACTCCATATCCTGCCATAACAAGATGATCACGGTGAATTATTCTCTTTTTATTTAAATATATATATTTTTAGTTGTAGATGGACACAATACCATTATTTATTTATTTTTATGTTGTGCTGAGGATCGAACCCAGTGTCTCACATGAGCAAGGCAGGCACTCTACCACTAAGCTACAGTCCCAGTCTACAGTGAATTAATTATTCTTAACATGTAAGAAATAAATGCTTCTGTAATGTTTTAATTGATAAAACTTTCTAGGTAAGTATTAATGACTGGTAAAGTACATAACTGTTCTGCTTTAAAATTATCTCAGATAGATAGATTGATAGATAGATAGATAGATAGATAGATCTTTTTTTTTTCTTTCTAGTAGTGGGGATGGAACCCAGGGTTTCAACATGCTAGGCACATGCTGTACCTCTGAGCTATATCCCAGCCCTTTTTAGTTTTTATTTTTGGTTTTGGTTTGTTTGTTTTTTATTTCTTCAGTAGTAGGGATTAAACAAACACTGAGCTACAGCCCTAGTTCTTTTGAGATAGAGTCTCAATGAGTTACACAAGCTGGCCTCAAACTTGGGATCCTTCTGCCTGAGCCTCCTGAGTCTCTGGGATTACAGGCATGTGTTACCATGCCCAGCTTAACCCCAACTATTTTTGGTTTTTATTAAGACAAGGCTTCATGAAGTTGTCCAGGCTTGTAATGCTCAAACAAACTTGTAATACTCCTGCCTCAGCTTCCCAAATCACTGAGATTACAAGGCATATACCACTGTATCCAGCTACTCTAAAAAAATTCTATAATCAGTTGCTTCTTTTTTAAAATGCTTTCAATATTGATGGGTATTGCACTGAATTTTCTCTGGAGGAGACCCTTTTTGTGTCCCTAAGTCATCCTGTTTGTGAGCATGCATTTACATACAGCCCTTCAATGAGCATGCAATCAATGTTGTCCCCGTTTTTCCCACTGAGACATCTTATTTGTATGTATGTTTTACTTTCCTAGAAAAAGAATCCCAGGATTTTCCCTCCTGCGTGTTTTTGCTTTGCTTCTTCGTGGCCCATGATGCCAGTTGGGGCTGTCAATACAGTGAAACCAAACTGGCAGGATGGGAGCAGATCATTCTGCCATTTTTCTAGGTCTTTGAACTGCACATCAAATCTCTAACTGACCCCTCCACACTTGTTTAACCTGCTTGTAAGGTTCACAACAACTTTCCTAGCTCTGTGGTCAATGATGATGTCAGATTCACCCATGTAACCAGACTTCATCATTATGGTTAGAAAATGGATGATGACCTTGAAGTACAGCCTAATAAGGATCTAGCACTTACCTCTCTTTTGGGCATTGTTGATGCTCTTGAGAGCATCAGCCAGGACATTCATGCACACCCTTATGGAGACATGGAAAGATGGCAGAAAGAGTAAATGTTCTTTATTTTTAAAGGTGCTTAAAATCTTTCTCCGTTCAGTCTCTTAAATTTCAGTCTTCACCAGACATGGTGGCACATGCCTATAATCCCAGCAAGATTGCAAGTTCAAGGCCAGACTTGCTTATCAAGATCCTGACTCAAAATAAAAAATAAAAAGGGCTGGGAATGTGGCTTAGTGTGTAAGTACCCCTGGGTTCAATCCCCAGTACCAAAACAACAACAAAAACAGTAAACTTTCATTTTAACTCTTCTTCTGTATATTCTAGACCCACCTGGGACTACACAGAGCCACTCAAGAGCCACCAGATATACCATGCTCTTTCATGCCTCCTCGTTCCTCTTCCTGAGGAACAGCACTCTAGGGAATTCTCAGAAACTCAGCTTGGACAACAGCTGCTCTGTGGAGCTTCTCTTAGCCCTCCCAAAAGTCATCTTCCTCCTTCTTCCTAATTCTGGAGTTGAACAATTTATTGCAGCATTTTTTTTAGATTTTAATTAAACACATCCTTCTCTCCTAATAATAGTTTCTCTAGTGTGAGCAAGGATTATACAACATTCATTTTGTGTCCCCTGCTTAGTCCAGAGTGCAACACATAGTAAGTGCTCATAAAGCATTGAATAAACGAATACACATGTAGGAAGCAAATTCATCCTAATGTCTTTTTGTAAATTGGAAAATGTTCAGCTATTAGATCTTCAGATATTGCTTCTCCATCCTTCCTTCCAACCTCCTTTTCTAGAACTCCTACTAAACATAATCTAGAGTTTCTTATTCTATCTTCTATGTCTCCTTCTTTATAATTTATCTCTTTGACTGCTTATGACTTCTACTAGAATAATTCTTCAGCCTCTGTTCTATTTCCCCTCTGTTCTATTTCTACTTGTTTCTGAGTGTGTTTAGTCTAAATTCCACACCATTTATTATCTTTAATTTAGGTGATTATTTTATTTTTAAGATATTAATTATTTCTTTTTATGCCTGTTTTAATTTTATATTTTCCTGTTTGTTTCATAATTTAATATATGTGTGGATGTTATGTCATTTATTTTTTAGTATCTTAAATATTAATTTTGAAGCCTTTGATAGACTTTTCGATGAAATTAATACTATCTGAAGTGAATTCATATTCTAATTGCTGAGTGTGGTTTGTGTGTATGTGTGTGTGTGTGTATGCACTAAGAATGGAGTCCAGGACCTTGCACATGCTAAGCAAGCACTCTACCACTGAGCTGCATTTCCAGCCCTTGTTATTTTCCTTAACGTATTCTTTGGAGTGTTTGTCTTATGAGAGATTTTGTTTCGATTCTTTATTCTGCAACTCAGGAGGCTGAGGATCACAAATTCAAGGCCAGCCTCAGCAAATTAGTGAGACTCTGTCTCAAAATAAAAAGGTCTGGGGATATAACTCAGCACCCCTGGGTTTAATCCCCAGTACCAAGAAGAAAGAAAGAAAGACTTTTTATGGAGATTGGGGAAAACATTAGTGATATCATAAGCATAATTTGAAAAACTATACAATTTCTCAAATTGGGTTTTATATTTCCTGGATGATTTTAAGAATGATGGTTTTGAGCATTCCCAAGCTTAAAAGTTCATCAAACTCAGTGTTCCTGATCTAGTATTCCAGGGATTTCTGAGAGTGTTTGGGGTGAATTCTGAAGACATCTGAGTGTTTGTGTCTTTTCCTAGATTTTGCTTAAACCCTACAACTTGCCTATTTGAAGTTTTCTGTCTGTGATGCTCATTTGTTCTGTTATCCTTTCTTTTCACATCTCACATGCCCTTGAATGGAGAATCTGGTGCTGTCCTCTCGAGCTGCAACATGTAGATTACAACATTTAGGGACAGGTTTTTCTATTAGGTTATAACTTGGGTAGAAAAACAAAGGGTAAATTCCTTCTTAAATTATTAACTATCATACTAAGAAATGAGGATGCTTGAGAATAGCAGAAAAAGTTTGGCAACCTAAAGAAAAAAAAAGATATTTGTCAAATTCTATTTCATTCTCTTTGACCAATATTTTTAGAGTCTTTTTTTTTTTTTTTTTTTTTTGGTGCTGAGGATTGAACCCAGGGCCTGTGCATGCAAGGCAAGCACTCTACCAACTGAGCTATATCCCCAGCCCTGACCAATATTTTTAGGATGTTAAAAAGAAAAATCATAATAGCACCAAGGACGGGGAGTGGGGAGACACAGCAAGCTCAGGCCTAATGTATACCTTTGTGTGCAACTGGTGCCTCCTTAATTAGTTCATTTCTTGCCTGTGCACACTTAACTTTTTTATTTATCCTCCTCATAAAATTGTTTGGAATAAAAATCCAGACTGGATAACCAAAGCCCCCTAACTTTCCCAGGCCGCCCCTCTCTGTGTAGAGCAGTGCACACAGCTAGACCCAGGGGCTGGTCTGGATTTGTTGAAGGCATCCCAGGGGAGTCATTCTGAGGGAAAGCAGATGGTGAGCTGCTCTAAATTTTAAGGAAATGCCAAAATGCCTGTCTTTTCAGCCCCAAGGCTCCTTAGCAATAATAATAAATTTAGGGTCTTAAACATGAAAACAATAAAAAAATCTGAAAATTAACAAACTTCACATTTGTGAAAGATTCTTGGTCCCTAAGTGTACAGGTTTTGCAGTAAATCAGTGTTGGGTATGTAAATAGTCACTGATCTGTCACCCTAAGATGACAGGTTCTTTAGGTATTACCTCAGGTCTGGGCCATAGCCAAATTAGTAGGAGTGAGGGAGAAGAGTGGCCCTCACATAGTTGCAGTTAGACCAAGAGTAAGTTCCAGTGTTCCATTACACAGTGGGGTGACTATATAGTCAATAATAATGTATATTTCAAAATAGCTAGAAAAGAGAATTTTGAATCTTCAAGTAAACAATAAATATTTGAGTTGAAGGATATACTATCCTGATTTGATCATTATACGATACACGCACATATGGAAACATCACATGGTACCTATAAAGTGAATAATCATATGTTGATTAAAAATAAAGTAAAGCTGGGCACAGCATCACATACCAGTAATCCCAACCACTCAGGTAGCAAGACTGAAGGATCACAAGTTAAAGGCCAGCCTGGGCAACATTGCAAGACCCTCATTGTTATGGTTTAGATGTGTTGTTCCCCAAAAGCTCACGTGTGAGACAATGCAAGAAGGTTTGGAGGAGAAATGATGGGCTTATAGCATTAATCTAATCAGTGAATTAATCCCTGGTGGGATTAACTGAGTAGTAACTGGAGGCAGGTGTGGCTTGAGGAAGTAGTTCATGGGAGCGTGGCCATGGGTATATATTCTGTATCTGGAGAATGGAGTCTCTCTCTCTCTCTCTGCTTTCTGATCACCATGTGAGCTGGTTCCCTCTGCCACACTGTTCCACCATGATGTCCTTCCTCACCTTGAGCCCCAAGGAATGGAGCCATCCACTTATGGACTGAGACTTCTAAACCATGAGCCCCTAAATAAACCTTTCCTCCATTTAATTCATTCTGATTGGGTCTTTCAGTGGCAGCAGCAGCAAAAAAAAAAAAAAAAAAAAAAAAAACTGACTAAAACACTCATCTCAAATGAAAAATAAAAAAAAAACCTGGAGATGTAGCTCAGTGGTAGAGCACCCCTGGGTTCAATCCCCAGTAAAAATAAATAATTAATTATTAATAATAAAAGACAGTGATGGTGCAAATACTTGGCATAAGTAAGGTCCTGGGAACAATCCTGAACACCACTAAAAAGAAAAAGAAAAGAACTAATTGTAATGTAACTAATTTTAAAGTATAAATTTTGTGATCTAACCTTGTCCTTGCCTCCATCCCCCTTTTCATATCCTTAATTTAATTTACTATAAATTAACAAACTACAATTGCATGTATGGTGGAGTACAAAGTGATATTCATACACACAATGTGCAAGGATTAAATCAAGCTGATAAACTCATCATCCATCACCTCAAATAATTATCAGTTTTTGGACTAAATACATCCAAAATGACTCTCAGCAATTTTGAAATTTTATAATACACTGTTACTAACCATGCTGTATAATATATCTCAAAAAATGTATGTCTCCTGACTAAACTTTGTACTCTTGAGCAACGTCCTCTAATTCCTCCCACCCCTGCAGCCTCTACTGGTAGCCACTCTCTGCTTCTATGAATTCCATTGTTAAAGACTCCACATGTAGGTGAGATCACATGTCATCCTTAAATTCTCTTCATTAAAAACATAGATTTTTGGCTGGGCATGGTGGTGCACCCCTGTAATCCCAGCAACTCAGGAGGCTTAGATAGGAGGATCATGAGTTTAAAGTCAGCCTCAGTAACTTAGGGAGGCACTAAGCAACCTAGGAAGACCTTGTCTCTAAATAAAATATTTTTTGAAAAATGAACTGGAGATGTGACTCTGTGGTTAAGCACCCCTGAGTTCAATCCCCTGTACCCACCCCCCAAAATCAAATCTTGTATTTAAAAAGGTTAACAGTAAGACATTTAAGCTTTATTTTAGAAAAATATGAGAAAATGAAGAGAGGATCACGTACCACAATCGTGTTCCAGATGATACAAACACTCTGTATAAAGCTAGAGCTAGAGCTACAGCCCCCAACCTGAGGAGATACATCCTAAAGGTTTATTGTCTAAGTTATTGTTCAGAGCTCAGGATTCATTTTTGTATGGAAACAACAGTTCAAATTACTGAACTCACTTAAATAAGACAGGAAAAGTCAACTCCTTTGTGAATGTAAAGGACAGAATTCTTGGTTTTATGTCAAGTTCAACTAACTACCCTTCAGAGCCTGGTCCTGATGGAAAGACATATTTTCCATTGCTCAAGTTCCAACTCGAAATGCCAGGTACCTTCTATGCCCACCTCTCTTACACTCATTCTTTGAAACTTTTAGCAGAAATGCCAGGGCCTTTCCTCATAACATGAACTAGAGCTCAGGTCTCCTGTCCCCCAAACTCTTTCCAGAAGCTGTCCCTGATACTGCATAGAAGGAAATATTTGGATCCATCATTCTTGGGATATATGCATTGGGAGAGGGAGGTGTTGCCTCCACAGGAAACAGTCCATAGGTTAACACCTCTCCTGTTTGATGGTTCATATGTTAAAGTGGATAGTGTGGTAGAAAGAGCACTGGACTGTGAGTCAACAAACCCGAGTTTGAATCTTGACTATCAAAATTACCTAAGTAACCTTGGATGGTTGACATTGCACGTCCACATTTGCATGTATGTGAAAATAATAAATAGGACTAGGGATGTAGCTCAGGGGTAGAGAGCTTGCCTAGCACACACAAGGCCTTGAGTTCAATCTCCAGCACCAAAATAATAATCATCATCATTAATAAACAGGATTGGATTGGGGTGTGGCTAGCAAGCACAAGACCCTAGGTTTGTTCCCATCATTGAAGAAATGAATATTTACTTGCAAAGAATGTCAATTTTTTCCCCCTGTCCTGCTGAGGATTAGAATCCAGGGCTTTGAACATGCCAGGCGAGTACTCTAGCACGGAACTACATCCCAGCCTCAGGGTGTTAAGATTTCTAAGGAGAGATTTTATAGCCCTCAAGAGAATTTCAAAGGAATCTATCACCACTACAAGTCCCAAAATTAAGAATCTTGACAACATGATCTACTGAATATTTTTGTCCCTCAAACTTCAAATGAGTGCTGTTGTATATTCATGACTTACTCAACACCAAGTACAAGGACCCTCCTCCAAATCAGCAGCCATCATCCTGCCCACTAGTTAAACAATAAACAGAAGGACAATTAATGATTTTATAAACTTTTTACATGACTTCTTATTCTCTGAAAATCTTTCTCTTGCTGTAATTAAAGATCTGTCATCCCCAATCTGCAGTTTCCAGCTGAGTCTGCCTAATTTGAACTAATTAGATAACACAAAGGCCTTCACTTTGTCTTGTAGGCTTTTCCCCCATATCCTCAAGCAACTCTTCTTTCTGCTTCAAATTCTGGGGTTCTTGTTTGTTTTTGTTACTGGGGATTGAACCCAAGGTCACCTTACCACTGAAGACACTTCCCTAGTCCTTTTTTAATTTTGAGACAGGGCCTTGCTGACTTGCTGAGGCTGGACTTGAACTTTCGATCCTCCTGCCTCAGTTTCCTGAGTTGCTGGAATTACAGGTGTGCACCATTATACCTGTCTTCTGCTTCAATTTACTTGACATTGTCCTTGTTCTTTAGTGTTCCTGACCAGATGTGAGGGGATGTGACCAGATGTGGGGGGGGGGGGAATGGAAAAGAAAGTCTAGAGATGTAGCTCAGTGGTAGAGCGCTTGCTTGTCATGTGCCAGATTCTGCATTTGATACCCAGCACACACACACACACACACACACACACACACACACACACAATAATAATAATAATAATAAAGGAAGGAAGAAGGAAGAAAGGGAAACTAAGGTTCAATCTAATAACTTGGATTTTTTTTTTTCTTTCAGGAAAAGGAGGATCAGATTGCTTGTCCTGTGTGTGGAACTACCACCTCATGGGTGGAATCTGCAACTCCGACTGTCTTGTGGGAAAATACAGAGTGGGAGAGGTACTGGAGAGCTGGGGCAGTGTGCTTTCTGCCCTATTTATATATATATGTATAATTATAAAAATCATATAAATTTATATATATGTATAATTATATAAATTTATATATATTTGTACCAGGGATTTAACCCAGGGGCACTTAACAGCTACATTTCTAGCCCTTTTTATGTTTTATTTTGAGACAGGTTCTCACTAAGTTGCTTGGGGCCTCACTAAGTTGCTGAGGCTGGCTTTCAACTCACAATCCTCCTGCCTCAGCCTCCTAAATCGCTAGGATTATAGGTGTGTACCACCATACCTGGCTTTCTGCCCTATTTAGAGAGAATGTGAACTCAGTTTCTGCATATCATTCTGGGCAGTCAAAAAGTTCTAAAATTACTACATTTACTATAATTTGACCCAACATTGTGAAATCCTTCATGACATCATGAAATAATGGTGCTATTCACCTGTAGCCTTTATGTAAAGCACAGAAATTGAGAAGATCTAAGATAAATAATGAGATGTTAAGTAATGAGGACCTCAGAATGAACCCTACATCTGTTATTCATGACCACAGAAGTTTCAGTCTTTGTAAGACTATTAGGTCAGAAATACAAAATCTCTTCTCTCTTATCCTCTGCTGTCTAACCAGAAACATCTGAGTAAAAGAGGATCCATGCTGCTGTTGATCTTTCATTTACTCCACCTCTTCTGCACAATATATGCAGAAGGATCAAGATTTGCTTCCACAGAACACATGGGTTTGCCAAATATACTAATTTCTTGATTGTGCTTCCAAACTTTAGGAAACATGTAAATCTCTCCATAGTGAAATTAATACAAACGAATCTATTTGAATATAGGTGCTCTTTAAATTCCGACACCAGCTCTCATCACAGTTTGGAGAAGCTTAAGTTCATGGAGGTTAAGTAATTTTCTAAAATATCACAAGAATAGTAAATAACAAAGCTGGGACTGAACCCAGAGGATTTGATGAGATAATAACAGCTGAGAAAACAGTGTAGCAGTATCTAAAATATTCCAAGATGCTCAAGAAAGCAATTTTTGGGGAGGGTGCTGAGAACTGAACCCAGGGCCTTGCACATGCTGGACAAGTGTTTTACCACTGAGCTATACCCCCAGCCCCTCTGTTCATCTTTTTCTATTTCACCATACTTGCAAAATTACACAGGTAGAATAGGAAGGTATCTCTCCTGACCCACAATTCCAGCACCAAGCAAAGAACAACTTGTCAGGAGGGAAGCCACTTTTTTCTCATCTCTGGACTCTCTTCCTGATTTAATTGATTTAGCTACATAGTCACAACTAACATCATTCTGGGTCCCAGCCCACAAGAATCCAGTGATCAAGGAAGCTACACAGGTAACTAATGTACATGAGTGAAAGAAGGACACTGGGGGAATGAAAAACCACAGTTCCAGCTTGCTGGAAAGTGGAAATTGATGCATTACCTACGTGTTGGTGATATAATAGCAAATGCTGGGAATTGTGTCACACAGGAAAGCAAAAACAAAAGTGGGGGGCACTCAACTTTGTCAGTGACATGAACATGTTAAAATGATGAATCCAGTTGACAGGTCTTCTAGATTTTAAAGAGAAATTAGGAACTGATTTATATATGAAATATTCTACTTTTGAAATGTGAGAGATGAATGCAGAATGTTTTAAATGGTTTAAAGCTACATAGTGTGGGCCAGACAAAACTAGTACCTGACCTGAGCTGTCTTAAGGTGAGCACAGGATGCTGGGTGTGGTGGCACACACCTGTAATCCCAGCAGCTGGGGAGGCTGAGGCAAAGTCCAAGCCAGCCTCAGCAACTCAGCAAGGCCCTAAACAAGTGAGATCCTGTCTCTAAATATATAAAAAAAGAGCTGGGGATGTTGCTCAATGGTTAAGTATCCCTGGTTCAATTCCATTACCAAAAGAGAGAGAGAGAGAGAGAGAGAGAGAGAGAGAGAGAGAGAGAACAGAAGCTGTCACTTTATAACAAATTATTGTGGAAGCCTGCTCTCCTACTCTTGTTATGAGCAGGGGTCAGAGGTCAGGGCCCAGGAATGGCTTCATCCAGTTGTGGACAGTTGTGTCTGTCTTTTGCCCAGAACACACCATCTTTCTGCTGCCCCTACAGGCTTAGAGAGACAAGATGGAATTCTTACTGGGAAATACCACTACCTTGTTCATCCCTCTGCACTCACAAACAACCTCCTGATTATTCTTAACAGGGAGAGAAATTCAACTGTGAAAAATGCCACGAGAGCTGTATGGAATGCAAGGGGCCCGGCACCAAGAACTGCACCATGTGCCCCGCGTCCCTGCTGCTGCACATGGACGACGGCCGCTGTCTCCACTGTTGTAACACCTCCAGCCCCTCCAACACCCAGGAGTGCTGTGACTGCCAGGAAAGCATGGGTAAGGGGACGGGGACAGCCTGCAGAGGGAGGGTCTGGCCTCAGAAAGCAATGACAGCCACAGAAGAGGAGGATGGAAAGTTCAGGAAAATCAATCAGGCTACCTTTCACTGAGTGCCTGCTGTATGCCTACTGTACTTGAAACCTCGTGCCCATCATCTCAATTCTCAAGTAGATACTATTTTTTTTAATTTATTTTTTAGTTGTAGTCGGACACTATACTTTTTTATTTTATTTATTTATTTTTATGTGGTACTGAGGATCAAACCTAGGGCCTTGCACATGCTAGGTGAGCGTTCTAACACTGAGCCACAACCTCAGCCCCACAAGTAGATATTATTGATCCCACTTTACAGGTAAGACCACTGAGCCCAAAGGGTTGGATTTGGATTATCTAGGTCTACATCAATATTAAGAGGCTCATTTAGAATTAGAAAATGGGTCTTTTGAACAGCAGAGCCCACATTCTTTCCACTGCTATACTGCTTCCCAAGTTAGAGTTCAACTAGGTCTAGAAGTGGACCTTTATATATTTATCCCATTCCATTTTTATTCTTCCCTCTTGGGGGAAATAAAGGAAAGAAATTAGCAATCAAGGAGGTTAATACAGTATTATCTTGAATCTGTTGAAGAATCATTCAGTGGAAGTCAGACCAAATCTAAGCCTTGCATTAGAGACTTAAAGCATTTTAGAAATAAACTTTCATTAAAGGTTAAGAAGAAACCAAACTGAGCCAATGATGCATGTCTGTAATCCCAGTGACTAGGGAGCCTCAGGCTGGAGGATCACAAGTTCAAACCCAGCCTCAGCAATTTAGCAAAGCCCTAAGAAAACTAGCAAGACCCTGCCTCAAAATTAAAAATATATATATATATAAAGGGATAGGGATATGGCTCAGTGGTAAAGTGCCCCTTCGTTCAGTTCCTGGTACAGAGAAAAAGAGAGGTGAGTGGGGGGAAGAGAAGAAACAAAACTCCTTTCACCAACTTCCAGACTCCAACTGGCTTCTAACCTCCAATGTTGTTATCCCCATCCATGATGATATTTGATTTTCATTATTCACAAACTTAGAAACATCCTGAATGGAATGATTCCTAAAAGGAAAACATATTCTGCATTGTTTATTTCAGATGGGGTCTTGCTGTGTTGCTTAGGCTGGTCTCTAACTCCTAGACTCAGGTGATCCTCCCACCTCAGCCTCCTGATAGCTGAGACAATAGGCACACACCTCTGCAACTGATTTGTGTGTGTGTGTGTGTGTGTATATATATATATATATATTTTTTTTTTTTTGATACTGGGTATTGAATTCAGGAGTGCTTTGCCACTGATCCACATTCCCAACCCTTTTTACTTCTTTATTTTGAAACAGGTTTTTGCTAAATTGCTTAGGGCCTTCCTAAGTGGTGGAGGCTGGCCTGGAACTATCAATACCCCTGCTTTAGCCTCCTGAGCCACTGGGATTGTAGGCAGGCACTGCTATTCCTGGCCTGGCTCCTATATTCTTAATATATATTCCCTAGTCCAGAAATAGATAATTTCCTAGGGGTTCAGATATATTATTTCCTGAGCAAATATTTATGGAAGACTGTCCATGTGAGAAAATCCCAGACCCACAACTACTACTAGACACTTTTAATTTTTTTTTTTAATTTTAATTTTCATTTTGTGGTGCTGGAGTGGGGTGGGGTCAAATCCAGGGCCTCTTTCATGCCCAGTGAGCACTCTACCACTGAACTACCAGCCCCTATTTTTCATTTCGTATCAGCTTTTTCAATTAGGTTCTAAGTATCATTTTTACCAAAATCAATTTTTTCCTTCTTCAGTTTTCCCACCCCTTTGGGCAGCTGTTTTCTGCAGTTCCCCCTACACATCCACCTTCAGGGTCTGACTGCCTAATATCCATGCTGTGTCAGTTAAGAATAATAACCTGTACTACATGGAAGCCTTTAAATGAAACCAGAAGTGTGTGCCTGTCGCGTGTAGTGTTTCTGAACATCTGTCCCAACAAAGAACTGTTTAGTCTGGTTTCCTGGTTCCTCTGTGATTCTTGAAGAGTCACCTGGGGTAACTCTGCAAAGTCCCGATATTCTTAGAGTATAGCTTAGTGGCAAAATGCTTGTCTAGCAGGCAAATGTGAAGAAAGAGAAAGAGAGAAAGGGGAGAGACAAATACTCTCACTCACTTGCTCCTTTATGAACTGAGGCAGTCTGCCCCTTCAAAGAAACTGCATTTCAGAGGCTGACCGTGACTCTGCAGCCTAAGATGCAGAGTGAGTAAAATGTGATGGCACGTGGCACCCCGACAACCTGTGAAGGTCTTTTGTTGATTTCCTTGCTTCCCGTGATATTTACCTCAAAGTGCTCTATACAGATTGCTTTTCTTTCTCTCTGGTGCTTTCAATATTTCCTCAGGGGAAAAAAATCTGTGCTCATGTTGGTAATGATGAATATAATAATGATGGTGCTGTTACTTTATGTGTTTTTTTTGCGGGGGGAGTGGGTACTGGGGATTGAACTCAGGGGCACTCAACCATGAGCCTCATCCCCAGCCCTACTTTGTATCTGACTTAGAGACAGGGTCTCACTGAGTTGCTTAGCTCCTTGCTTTTGCTGAGGCTGGCTTTGAACTCGCAATCCATCTGCCTCAGCCTCCTGAGCCTCTGGGATTACAGGCATGTGCCTCTGTGCCAGGTGTGCTATTACTTTAGAGGAGGGAATTCTGCTTGATAGGCAAAATCCCCTGAGTTTGAGAATAAAACAGAAAACTTGTTTAGCACTAGCAAAAAAAAAAAAAAAAATACACACACACACACACACTAAATCAAAGATTTTTAAGTAATTTTTAATGTTGTCTAGTCTTCCTATAAAATAAAGTCATATTTAAAAGTTAAACACACACACACACACACACACACACACACCACATACATAGCAGCGATGAATCAGATCTAATTTGGAAATATCACTTTAATAAATATCAAGATATTTAGTAAGCATAAATTATCATACCTGGTATCACTATTATACTCATTAAGCTAATGTGTAAAATGTATCTAGATTCTCCTATAAAAGAATCCTGGGGGCAGATCCAAGTGGTCCAACCAATATTTATGGATACAACTTGTATACCCAACCTGGTCTGATAGTTTTTTTTTTCTAGCTTTTTTATACTCTTTCACACTCCTATATGGTGGGCTAAAGAAAAGGAAATAAATTAATCAGTTACTTCATGTTTTCAGTCAAGGCATCAAAACAGGATAAAAAGAGGCAAAATTCTTAACTTCAGAAATCCTAATTATGCTAGGAGAAATGCCCTGTCACTCAAGTTGGTAGGCAGGATTTAAATGGTACAGTACTTCTGTTCCTGCTAGGCAAGTGGCACAAAACTCTAAGAAGCCAAGCATCAGTTGTCACACTATGTTTCCTTCAGGTGTCTAGACTGTCCCATGAAGTTAAGGTTAATGGACTGGAATTCTGGTTGTTCCACAATGTCTTGTCTCTGACAATGTAACAATTCATTTCTTCTCCATGGCCTTAATTTTCTCAACTATCAAAAAATAAATTGGTCTAAGTAATTTCTAAGGCTCTACATGGTCATAGAAGTCAGTGACAGGATAAAATTTTATAAATTATCTTCTCCTGCCCTGGAAGAGTAGGATAGTTATTGTGGGCCAGGCTTACACATAGCTGGGAGAGGGCTCAGTCTTAGAAAAAAATCAGAATGTCATTTAGCAATACTAAAGCGTGGACCATGGTGAAATACTTTCTCAGGAGAGAAATAGAAGAATCAATTGATAAATTGAACATTTGGAGACTGACCCATGACTGATGGAGGAGATCAGGGAACTCCCTTTGGATCTCAAATTGACCCTCGTTCTAGAAGGATGGCGTGGTTTTATCAAGCATGGACTGGGATTCTCATAGGGTACATGCTAAGATTTTGTAGGGTGGTGTACTTCCTAAGAAAATTAGACCATGATTCTTACATTTTTAGATTTGTTTTTAAAAATGATGTTCTTTACCTCAGAAACTAATTTCCCCAATTCTGTTTCTTTTCTGCCATCTTTTCTTTTTCTCCCCTGCGTTTGGGGTCATCTTCCAAAAGATGAGTGCATCCTTCAAAGAAGTGAGCCTGGGTCTGCCGCTGAGCACTCCAAGACTGCTCTGTTGATCACCTCCTCTGTCATGCTGCTGCTTCTGCTGGGGGCCACTGTGTTCGTCTGGAGGAAGTCTCGGGGCCAAGTCCAGCCAGTACAAAAGGCCGGTTATGAAAAGCTGGCTGACCCTGCCAGGTCATACTCCTCCTATAAGAGCAGCTATGGCGAGGGCACCAGCTTTGAAGAGGACCAGATGATCGAGTATAGGGACCAGGACTATGATGAGGATGACAATGATGACATCGTCTACATGAGCCAAGATGGCACGGTCTACCGAAAATTTAAGTATGGACTGCTGGAGGATGAGGAGGAAGATGAGCTGGAATACGATGACGAGAGCTATTCCTTCCAGTAGACACAGCCCACCTCCACCCCTTCCTCTCACGGGCATGCCTGTGAGCATGACTGTTTTGGTTTTATCCACACACCAGGCTGAGGTGTGAGTGTGTTTGTCTTCTTAACCACGAATCCAATCAGAATATGTAAGAATGCTGAAATATTTTGTGCTTGTTTTGAGTGACTAAATTCAATTAACAGTTCCCGCTCAACCATCATTGAGGAGCAAGGATCAAATTTAAAGGCATTTTCCTCAAAATGAAATGTGAAGACACCAAAGCAGGAAGTAAAATTAACTATTTTATGTGATTTTAAAAAATAGAGAGGGAGCAGAAGACCAGTAGGGATTCTGTTTCCAAGTTGCATTGTGGGGAGCTCTGCTACTTTTTAGAATCCTGATATTTCTTGAAATAACTTGCAGGGGGTAGGGGGGAAGAGTTGGCTTAACAGGGATTTCTTTCCCCTTCTGGCTGTGTTTAGGCAGAGATTTGTTTTGTGAGAATCAATGAAAAAAAGTGTTCATATCTGTTGTTCCCAGAGTGTCCCCTGGTGAGCAGAAAAGAGTATCTCGGCTGAGGTGGCTCAGGACCCATTTAGAAATGAGGAAAGAAAAGAGAAGAAGCATCATAGCAGAGGAACCACGAGTTTGCTGGGCCCTGGTTCATCCAAGGGTATACAGAGCCATAATGATCCTGAGGGCAGAATGGCTCAGGCAGGAGGCAGATGATAGCAAGCCCAGTGTGAAAAAAAAAAAAAATCACTAAGATTCCAAGAACCACACCCCCGTGATTCTCCAAGAAGTTTTCTAGTAGGAAATCATGAAAGAAAAATGGCAATGTGAACCTAACATAAAATGAAAAAAAAAATTATCCATTCTAAGAAAAAGACTAGCTATCAAATCAGAGGAGCTTCCATCCACAAACCCATCAAAGAAATGCAGGCTCTCCATAGAGAAAGCTGGAATGGAGTCTAACAGGAGGGGATAATCCCAATGTGCTGCTCTGCTTGCAAGCTGTAATCCAGCTGTCAAACAGCCTCCCAACATGTTAGCACTGTGGTTCTGTTTCTAGACTTCCTAAGCTTCCCCTTTTCTCCTTCTCCTGTCAAGTGTGCTCTTAGATACAAATGAGGACAGTTTTTTCTGCAGATAGTAATACAGAGAGAGGGGCTCTGGCTACTCCAAAGTATACCAGCAGAATCTTGTGGATTTCCTTGTCAAAGAAGTGACAGGCACTGTTAGGAGTGGGACAACAAAGAGTGA
The DNA here is from genome assembly GCF_045843805.1 of Urocitellus parryii. Classification (NCBI taxonomy): domain Eukaryota; kingdom Metazoa; phylum Chordata; class Mammalia; order Rodentia; family Sciuridae; genus Urocitellus; species Urocitellus parryii. The sequence goes on along the minus strand of NC_135534.1, from coordinate 136,196,061 downwards.
AAGTGACATTTTCAGATGATGGCAATAGTCAAAATATACTGCACACCTACTGTATACCAGGTATCAAGCTAAGTAATTCCTCGAAAGAAGAAAGAAAGAAGAAAGGAAGGAAGGAAGGAAGGAAGGAAGGAAGGAAGGAAGGAAGGAAGGAAGGAAGGAAGGAAGGAAGGAAGGAAGGAAGGAGAAGAAATCACCACACTTACCCACTTGACATCACAAGTCTATCAGGTTGGAGTCGTCATTGCCCTTTGATAGGAAATCTGAGGCTTACAAAAGGCTAAGTCACAGGGCTGGGCATAGTGACACATGCCTATAATCCCAGGGAGGCTCAGGAAAGAAGATTAAGTTCAAGGCCACCCTGGGCAACTTAGTGATACCCTGCCTCAAAATAAAAATTATTTTTAAAAAAGGACTAGCTCAGTGGTAAAGCATCTGGGATTCAATCCTCAGTACCAAAAAAGAGGCTAAATCACTAGTTCAAGGCCACAGAAATCTCACCAAACTCCAAACAATAAATGTGACCCTAAAGTGCATGTTTCTAATAAATATGCTCCACCAACATAAGATGGGAAAATAAGCATGAATATAAATAAACATGTCTATTATTGTATTCTATGACATCAATATCCTTCTAGGAAGTGTGTGATTTTCATTCACTAAATTCATATATTTTTTAAACAATGTGACACGGACATGGGAAATCTTGATAAAGAAGACTTCCATTTACTGAAGCCTTGTGTTTCTTCAGAGGAAAGTTCTTAGGGTTAGTAAGCTTTCTCTGGAAAGAGCCAGATTTTTGTTACTACTTCAGGCCTTGTGAACTAAAAGATCTCTACTATAACTATTCGGCTCTGCCATGGTAGTGTGAAAGCAGCCACTACCCTACGAATGGGAAGACTGTGTTCCAATAAAGCTTTATTCATGGACACTGAAATTTGAATTTCAGATACGTGTCATACATCATGAAATATTATTATTCTTTTGATTTTTCTTAACCATTTAGAAATGTAAAAATTATTCTTAGCTCACAGAAGTACAAAAACAGGCGGTGGGTCAGATTTGGCTATGGTTTGTGACCTTGTCTTTAAAAAATTCTTCAGAGCCAGGTGCAGGTCCAGAACTGTGATTCCAATTAGGCTACACTTCCTTGGGAGGCTGAGATAGGATATCGCAAGTTCAAAGCCAGCCTCAGCAACTCAGCAAGGCCCTAAGCAACTTAGCAAGACCCTGTCTCAAAATTAAAAGGTAAAAAGGGCTTGGGGTGTAACTCAGTGGTAAAATGCCTCTGGGTACAATCCTCAATACTAAAATAAAAATAATTTCAGAAGTTCTCTGTATCATACATACATATGATATGCTTTCCAAAATTTTAATCATTTAAAATTAGCTCTTCAAAATCCATTTAAAGTCCTGATAGTTCTCTTTTCACTTCTTAAAAATGCTTGTAAGATAATCATCACATCCATGGGAGAATTTTCTTATCCATTGCAGTGTACAGAGTTAACCTACAGAAACAAGTAATTTTGCTTATACTGTGTTGTTCATCTTCCTTGATAATTTTAAAACTGTGATAGACTGAGTTGGACATTTTTTTCAATAGCCTGGAAATTGTTTTCCAAGAAAAGTCTGTGTTTATGATATGCAGTTAAAGGTTGAACAAGGTTGTAATGACCTTGAACACTAAGAAAAATTGTGCTCTTCTTCTATGTGACCTGCAGTGAAAAGAACACATGTGCTTATCTACTGGCAAGTTTGACAAGTTTGTGCTTAGTCATGCCACATTATTCTCTCACTTCTTTTGAAAATTATGCTTACAACTGTCTTAATAGATAAATATGTGGTTGGAAAACAATGTCACCTTTGGTTTTGTTTGCAAATAACTTGGAAATACTAAGAGAATCCTCAAAAACTGGAAATATACTAAAAAACTGGATAAGAGCTTAAAAGGTTCTGATTCATGGAATGCAATTTTAAAAGTGTAAATAAATGAAATTAAGACCAGGTGATGCTATGAAGACTCTCTCTCTCTCTTTTTTTTTTTTTTTTTTTTGGTACTGGGGATTGACAGGGGCACTTAACCAGTGAACCATGTCCCAGTCTTTTTTTTTTTTTTAATTTTTATTTTGAGACAGGTTCTCCCTAAGTTTTGCAGGCCCTCATTAAATTGCTGAAGCTGGCCTCAAATTTGTGATCCTCCTGCCTTGGCCTCCCATGTGATGGGGATTTCAAGCATCTGGCACCCTGCCCAACTACACTTGCTTATTAAGAGACTGCTTTTGCAAATGTTTTATTTGCTTAGTATTATGATTTACCAAGAAAGAGATGAAAAATAAAAGAGTTCTGATTTTTCTTCTTTTTATATACCTATATCCAATGATTAGACTAGTCTTATCAATCTGAATTTTCTCTCCTAAAAATCAGTCTAAATGTCTTTCAGCTCCCTTACTATTGCCTTAGTCAGGCCAACACCTTTTTCATGAGACCATTGGGACTTCTACCTGAATTATGGATGAACTTCAAACTCCTTATCTCCCAATATTTCCTCTTCCTGTACAAAGGTTGTTTCTAAGATCCATCAGATCATCCCATTCAGGCTCCCTTATCACCTATTCTAATTATGATATGCAAAACTTCGCAGTAGTAGGGCACAATGGCACACGCCTATAATCCCAGCACTTGGGATACCAAAGCAGGAGGATTGCAAGTTCAAAGCTGGCCTCAGCAATTTATGGAAGACTAAGCAACTTAGCAAGACCATCTCTAAATAATACAAAAAAGGAGCTGAGGATGCAGTTCGGTGGTTAAGCACCCTTAGGGGTTCAATAATCCCTGGTACAAAAAACCTCACAACTTTGCAACATATTGCCATTGTTTGATTCTAAATTTATCACCTATAAAATCCTAGCCCCTCTTTACTTTCTAGCTTCCCTATGTATAGCTCAATGGTACTGACTTGCTTCTAGGTTCTTCACCATACTATCAAATTAGCCCATGTCTTGGGTACATATCATTCACCATTCTTGCAATCTTCTTTGTGTACCTTTACCAGCTGGAAAATTCCAACCAGTTGTGATGACACATGCCTATGATCCCAGCCGCTTAGAATGCTGAGACAGGAGAATCACAAGTTCAAGGCCAGGCTCAGAAACTTAGCAGGATCCTATCACAAAATTTTAAGACTTGAGTTCAGTTTCCCTCTGGAGGTGGCCTGAGTTCTCCCTTGAATATGTATTGCTTGTTTTACCCCAAAGGCATCTTCTTTGAGCTTGCTCCCAATGAATAGCTATCTACTTTCCTAAATGAACCTCTGTCTAGGGGTGAGAGGGGAATGTAGCTCAGTGGTAGAACACTTGCCTTACGTATGTGAGTCACTGGTTTCGATCTCCAGTACCACACATACACACATATAAATGTCTACCGTGTGCCAAACACATCCTAGTTACTGGGTAAACAACAGTGAATGGGATATATCTGATCTTGGTCCTCAAGGAACTTTCAATCTAATTGTAAAGGAAAAGACAGATAGCAACTACTACCACATATAGGGATCTAATCCAGGGCCTTGAACATGCTAGGCAAGTACTCTACCACTAAGTCTTACTAAATGGGAGGCTGGCTTCAAACTTGTAATCATCCTGCCTCAGCTTCCTATGCAGCTGGGATTACAGGCCAGCACCATCACATCTGGCTGTAACTTTTGTGTGTGTGTGTGTGTGTGTGTGTGTGTGTGGTGCTAGGGATTGAACCCAGGGCCTTATGCATGCAAAGCAAGCACTCTATCAACTGAGCTGTATCCCCAGCCCAAACTTTATTTTTAATAAATAGCTACATCTAACAGCTGACTCAAGTTTCCCATGGGCCAGGCCCCATTTTTAGGCACTTCACTTGTTTAATCTCATTTAATCCTTACACACAAATGCTACAAGGCAGGTAATATGGCCCTTCTTTTCAAAGTAGGAAGGGAGGCTCAAAGTTAAAGTGGACCAAGTGGGCGCACATGGTAGCCAACAGGCTACAGTTCAAGGCCAGCCTGGGCAACTTAATGAGATCCTGTCTCAAAATAAAATAAAAAGGACTGAGATGTAGCTCAGTTGTAGAACCCCTGCCCTCTTGGATTCAATCCTGAGTACAAACAACAATGACAACAACAAAAACCTTGTTATTTAGGAAAATTACTAAAGACTTAATACACACTTTTGACACTTTCAAGATCTGTTCTGATACCTTTCAAGATCTGTTCTGATAACCTGGTCTATTTTAGAATTCATGTAAAAAGAAATTGCTCAGCATACAGCCTAAGAAAGAATTAAGTTTAGATGCCATCATTTGAAATACATAGTAATATGTTTCATACTGACATATAAGAAATGTAAACAGAAAATATTAAAAATATAGAAAATATTTAAAAAGAAACACAAGAATGCAATCAATGTATGCATGTTGTGGCCTTTAGCTCTAACTTGGTCAGCACACATCAATAAGACATGATAATTTGCCAGGTATGGTGGCACACACCTGTAATCCCAGCAGCCCGGGAGGCTAAAACAGGAGGATCTCCATTTCAAAGCCAGCCTCAGCAATTTAGCAAGGCTCTAAGTAACTCAGTGAGACCCTGTCCCTATATAATATACAAAATAGGGCTGAGAATGAGGCTCAGTGGCTGAGTAACCCTGAGTTCAATCCCCTTACCACCCAACCCACCCCCCACAAAAAAAAAACCCAAAGATATGATAACTTGGTGAGGCACTCTGACAATGAGTAAACAAAATTGAAATATATTTGGGGCTTCCTTTTTCCAGCCATTGATATCTACCTTGCTTTGCCATCAGATGTAGGGGGGGGAAAAGTCACAAATGTGAAAAAAGAGGCTACAAGGCAGGTAATATGGCCCCTCTTTTAAAAGGAGGAAGGGAGGATCAAAGGATGATACTCAAAGTGTCTAAGTTAAAGTGGACCAAGTGGGCGCACATGGTGGCCAACAGTACAAGGCTGTAAGGATTAGATTGTTTTGCTCATCTCCAGAGCCCTCACACCAGCACACATGGTACATATAAAAATATTCATTGAGTGATTACAGAAACGAAATTGATTGCATATGTCTGCCTTCTGAGCTAAGAGTAGATTCTAGAACTAGGTCACCTAGCCACACTTAGCTGTAAGGAAGGCAGGAAAGCAAGCAGGTAATAAAGCACAAGATGACCTGGACAGCTTAGAACAGTCCTGACTCCTCTTTGGGAGCTTGACCAACCACTCTCTATAAAATTGTTTTCATTATCATGGAAGAAGGTAAGGCAGAATAGCTGTTAGATCACCTGATAAAAGTTCCCACCACTCACCAGGCATGATGGTACAGGCCTGTAATCCCAGCTACCCTAGAGGCTGAGGCAGGAGGCTTGCAAGTTTGAGGCAAGTTTCAGCAATTTAGCAAGGCCCTAAGCAAGTTAGTGAGACATTGGCTCACAGTTTAAAATAAAGATTTGGGGACTTAACTCAGTGATAAAGCACCCATGGGTTCAATCACCAGTACCTTAAAAAAACATGCCTGCCATTTCAACACAAAGGGTTCAGTGAGAAGAACAAATCCCAGCCTGCAAGGGAAATGATATAAGGCTTATTAAATGAAGCAAACATATGTTTATAAAAGAGGGGATTATAGATAACACAAGATCAGGACAAAATTGAGGTCAGGAGAATTATCCTTCCTCTAAGTTATTTGCTCTCAGTGAGGCCTGTTTGGGTGACTAGCAGTATAATTCAGGACCGGATACAAATTCTGCTATATAATTTATGCTAGTTTTAGTTATGATAAAATATTTAACCCAAATTGACTTAAATACAAAAAGAAGGTGGGGATATAACACAGTTGCACTTGCCTACATGTGAGAGGTTCTGGGCTCAAGCCCCGGCACTTCGAAATAATAAATACGTAAATGCAAAATGAATTTATTAGCTCACTTAATTAAACAGTGTAGGATTAGAGGTAGGATCCAGTGCTGCTGGAGATGGGGTCAGACCATGCTGCCAGGTCCTGTTTATCTCCATCTCCCTCTCTGCGTTTTGCGACATTGTCCATTCTCACTGGAGCTGTCTCTTCACATTAGCCAGATGTCTGCCAGCTGTGCCTGACTTTTCATTCTCTTGGGTCCTTACCCAAAAGGAAGAAGACTCCACTTCTGATGCAAGACTCAGGAAAGCTTTCGTGACATCTTAATGGCTCAGAAAAGGCAAGTGCTAGTTTCCATGATGTAAATATTCCTATAAAATGACCAATTTCAAGCTTCAAAGATGATATCACTTCCCCTAGTATTAGGAAGAAATACAAAGACAAAAACAATTGCACTGCATTTCTGCCACACGAATGCCTTAGACAGAAACAATTTTGAAAGCATAAATAATATTAAATGTAAAATGGTTAGGAAGCAATGAGTTTAGGGGGCATGTTTCCCATGTTTTAAATAAAATTTATTTAACTAAGGTTTTAATAAACTGAGTACACGGAGGCACACCTGCAATTGTAGAGAGGTGGGAGGCTGAGGTAGAAGGACTTCAAGTCTGAGGCCATGAAAAGGGCTGGGAATGTAGCTCAGTGGTAAAGTGCCCCTGTGTTCAATCCCCAGTACCAAACTATAAATTGATAAAATACATTTTTATAATTTGATTTCTTTTTCCTTTGGTACTGGGGATTAAATCCAGGGAAACTTTACCACTGAGCTATTTCTAGCACTTTTTATTTTTAATTTTGAGAAAGGGTATTGCTAAGTTGTAAGAGTCTTTCTAACTTGCTGAGGCTACACTTGAATTTGTGATCCTCCTGCCTCAGACTTCCAAGTCCCTGGGATTATAGGCATATGCACCACACCTGCCCACCCTCCACCCCCCATCCAAAAAAAAAAAAAAAGAGAAAAAGAAAAAAATGTATTTTTCTTTTTTTGCTCACTTCTACCAGCAACAAACAAAAATAAATGTTAAATAGCTTCTTAACAAAAGACTTAATTACAACACACAATTCTGGGGTTCTCTTCAGTATTACTTGCAGTGACATGGACAATTTCATGTATTATAGTCATTCCTTGATATCCTTGGGGATTGCTTCCAGGACCCTCTGTGGATACCAAAATCTTCAGATGCTCAGAAACTTGATATAAAATGGCACAGCATTTGAACATAACCTACCCATGTCCTCCCTTAGAATTTGAATCATCTCTAGATAATTTATAATACCTAATACAATGTAAGTGCTACATAAATAATTGCTATCTTGTATTGTTTAGGGAATAATGATAAAAAGAAATTCTGCACAAGTTCAGTACAGCCACATTTTTTTTTCTAAATATTTTCAATCTGCAGTTGGTTGGTTCTGTGGAACCTGTGGATATCAAGGGCTGACTGCCCTTGCTAATACAATAAGCTAATGTATTCTTTTTCCATTGCTACACAAAAAAAACTGCCACTAAGTTAGCGGCTTAAAACAACATTTAATCTCACATTTTCTAGCTCAGGAGATCTGGTGGGTTCTTAGCTCTTTATCTAGAGCCTCAGGGAGCGGGGGGGGGGGGGGGGGGGGGGCCGCAAAATCCCAGTGTCAACCAGGCTGGGTTCTTAACCTGAAGCTCTGCAGAAGAACTGCTATACAAGGTATTCAGGTGTTTGTACATTCGGAGGTTTTATTTTTGGTACTGGTACCAGAGTTAGAACCCAGGGGTGCTTAACCACTAAGCCACATCCTCAGTCCTTTTTTGTATTTTATTTAGAGACAGGGTCTCACTGAGTTGCTTTACTCCTCACTACATTGCTAAGGCTGGCTTTGAACTTGAGATCCTCTTGCCTCAGACTCCCAAATTGTTGGGATTACAGACATGCACCTCTGCACCCAGCACTTTCAGGGGTTCAGGGCTTTAGACTGAGAGTTTTTTGTTTGACAGCTAGGGGTCTTTCAGACACTAGAGGCAGCTCTGGTCTTCTGAATAGACTTTCTTCTTCAAAGCTAGCAATTGTACATTGAATCTTTTTCATACTCTGAATCTTTCAGATGTTCCCTTCTAGCACCAGTTGAAAAAAAAACTTTTTTTTCCTCCTGTATATGGGTATTCTCAGTACCCATCCTTGAGGGGATGGGTACTGAGAATTGTCCCCAGGGCCTTAGGCATGGTAGGCAAGTACTACATCCCCAGCCAAACTTTTTGCTTGTAAAGGTTCAAGTGAATAGGTGAGGCCCACACCAATAATCTCTCTCTAGCTACGACATGTCATCATGGTAAGTCCTGGGGCTTATATTGGATAGGCAACTTTAGGGAGCTACTTTAGGGTTCTGCCTACCATAGCCAATAAAATTTTTGGAAATCAATGTAGTAAAACGTACCAAGAGTCTTTAAAATTTTTTTTTATTTCACCCATTCCACATTGTAAAATATTATAGGCAGAATCAAAGCTTTCACAAAAAAGTTAATTTTTGTTTATAATTTAAAGTACTTTACAACACTTTAAAAATAAGTTTAAAAAAACTATACAAACTATGCTATAACAGTTACATATAATAATCAACAAGATATAAAAGTTTATGTGCACTACCATTTTGAGTGTATATTTGAAATTAAAATTGAACACCTATGTGGATTATGCAAGTTCTGCTGTAGAAAGCAAAGATAAACCAGACATGTTGTCTGCTCCCTGGAGAACTTAGTACCGAGGTGGAAAAACAGATCAGTGTACAAATAACCACAATATGATAGAAAGTAAGCACTGTAATAATTCATGAGGGTGGGGAAGCAAACCACTGAAACACAAAGATAGACAGGACTGTTAGAAAATAGCTACCAAGACACATTTTTAGAGGAAAAGTTGAGAGAAATGACTAAAACAATCTTTAGAGCTGAGTTATGGTAGAAGACAAGATCCTAGCTTGACTCTCCTATGAAATGATAGAGGAGGCTCAGAGGTACAGTCTTGTAATCCCGAAACTTAGTGAGATTTTCTCTCAAAATAAAAAATATTAAGGGCTGGGGATGTGGCTCAGTGGTTCGGTGTCCCTAGGTTCGATTTCTGGTACCAAAAAAGAAAAGAAAAGAAAAAAGAAAGAAAGAAAAACATAGGCAGTTTTAGTTAGAATTTAGAATTACAGGTCATCCTTAACTAAACATGATGAGGACCCTAGTCTATGGGCCAGCCTTGCAACTAGGAGGGACAAGGCAAAAGTATTAAGGAGTGTCTTTGATGGACTCTACTTTCTTTTCCCATATCATTTCCTCCTCATGCCCATGGGCATCAGTGATCCTGGAAAGTGGGAAAGATTCACCAGTGTCCATAGACACTGGCCCAATACCAGCTTGGTGAAGTATGCTTCAGTTTCAATGATGACATCTCATACTGTTTTTTCATAAACCATTCTAAGTATAAAGCTCTTTTTAAAATTTTGGTGGAAAATACCATGATTAGGATATCATCCCCATATCCTTTTTTTTTTTCAACCAGTTCTGGGGATTGAACCCAGTGGCACTCTACCAGTGAGCTACATCCCCAGACCTTTTGATTTTTTATTTTTTGTACAGGGAATTGAACCCAGGGTGCTTAACCTCTGAGTCACATCCCGAGGCCTTTTTAATATTTTTTATTTAGAGACAGGGTCTTGCTGAGTTGCTTAGGGCCTTGCTAAATTGCTGAGGGTGATCTTGAACTCACAATCCTCCTGCTTTAGCTTCCCCAGCTGCTGGGATTACAGGTGTGTGCTGTTGCACTCAGCTTTATTTTTTAATTTTGAGACACAACCTCACTAAATGACCCAGGCTAGCCTTGAACTTGTGATCCTCCTGCCTCAGCCTCCAAGTTGCTGGGATATATTCATATTTATAAAGATGGTTTGACATAGTGGACATATCATGAGTTTGGGGGTTAAAGAGTCCTGTGATTCAATCGCAGCAAAAAAAATATGGAATCTTGGGCAAGTTACAAAGTTACTCTGATTCTTCATTATGTGTAGAAAATGCATTCCAGACCTCTGCAGGTTGTTGAGAAACATCATGAGGAATGAATAAAATGTGCCACACACCTGGAACTCAGCCCTTTTATTTCTCCCCTCCCCTCCCCTCTCAGATATCGAATATCCTTGGTAGCAGGGTTAACTGGTCTCCTCCCACGAGCCATTTATTGCGACAGAATTTGTGAAACAAGATTACATAAGAAAGAGAATAATAGACTCCACCTTCTCTAAAAAATAATCTGGAAACAAGGACACACCCACTCACTCCTTTTAACAATACTGTCCTTTTCTCCTGCCTTTTCTGAAAAGCAAATAGACTCTAATGTGTGGTTTTGAGTAACCAGATCATTAACTGGATTTCCTTACTTGATTTCTCAGCAGATAGAATCTGGAGACTACTTCTTCAGAAACCCAAATACTGATTTGTTCCCAAACAAGAAGAAATTAAATTCATGCTTTGTTGAAATGATCAAAAGTTTTGGCAAAAGGGCTGTAAATTTAAAACGGTGGCCTCTCATGAAATCTGTTTATCTCCCAGTAATTTTCACTTTCTGTAAAATGATCATGGCTCCATTCCACCAGAAGAGTTTTTGGTTTTGTTTTATACTGGGGATTTTACCCAAGGGCATTTAACCACTGAGCCACATTCCTAGCCCTTTTTATTTTTATTTTGAGACAGGGTCTCACTAAGTTGTTTAAGGCCTCACCAAGTTGCTGAGGCTACCCTGGAACTTGCAATCCTCCTGCCTCAGCCTCCTCTGTCACTGGGACTACAGGCGTGTGCCACAGCACCCAGCAGCATGCTTGCCCTGTAAACCCCTCTTGTTTTCCTCAGTTATGTTAGCTCACGTGTTAGGACCTTGGCTACACGGCCACAGGCTAATCAGGAATGTGCTGAGAACATTTTGGAAAAGGAGAACAGTGATCTAGGCTTTCTCTAAGGTCACTTCTACTTTGAATCCTTTTAGAAAAATACTTAGGAGCCAGATGTAGTGGCCTGTTCCTGTACTCCTGGTGACTGAGGAGGTTGAGTCAGGAGAATCACAAGTTCAAGGCCAGCCTGGGCAACTTAATGAGACTGTCTCAAAAAATAAAAAATAAAAAAGAGCTGGGGGTGTAACTCACTGGAAAAGCACCCCTGAGATCAATCCCTAGTATCAAGAAGAAGGAAGGAAAGAAGGGAGGGTGTAGGGAGGGAAGGGAAAGTCAATCCTTAAGATAAGGGATTTGAATAGCACCCTGAGAAGAGGGTCAGAAAAGTGGGCCTTAGGACTTTTTATGAAGATTTCATTGTAAGCCTAGTGTAGCACACACCTGTTGAAAGGAAAGTGAGGGACTGGGAGGGGCAAGTGAGAAATGAAAGACGGAGACCAGGCAGAGATACTCACTAGAGTTTATTTGTCAGAGCTGACAAATAAAGGCACATCTCTCCACAGAAGGAAAGAGACAAAACAGACTTGGGGTTTGGGACTTTATGGGGCAGGCTCAGGGATTAGAGCCAGGTGGATCCTAATGCTGGTGGTTAAGGGTAGAGTTGGTATGAGGGAGTGGTGATATGCCCTTGGGTGGGAAAGAATGGGAGGGAGGTTGGGTTGGTATGAGGGGGTGGTAGGCCTTTCTCAGAAATGACCTGGGGCGAGAAAGTGAAAGTTTTTCTTAAAATGGCCATCCAGATGCTAAGCAAGGACCTTACACCTGTAATCCCAGCTACTGGGGGTGGGGGTGGAGGAGGGGTGTGCTAAGGTAGGAGAATCAGAAGCTCAAGACCAGCCTCAGCAACTTAGTGATGCCATATCTCAAAATAAAACATAAAAAGTTTTGGGGATGTTTGCTCCGTGGTAGAGCATTTTCCCAGTACCAAATAAAGAAAAGACTTCATTGCATAGGCAAGATTAAAGCATAGAAAACCTTTCAACTTCAGGGTTGCAGAGGCCCAGCATACTGTTTTCCAATTCTGAAGAAAGAGCTTGAAAGACTCAATGGAGAAGTTTGGGACATTTATTACTTGTTTCTTAGAGGCACCTGGAATACAATGGAGGGCTGTCCCAAACCTACGAACTGGGGGAAGGTATAGGATAGGCTGCATGTCCGCAGTGCAGGTAAATTTCTTCTGATGTTTTCTGAGTACATTCCTTTGCACCAAGTTCATGCAGTTCAGACCTTCTCCTAAGGACTGGAGATAAGGGAAGTGGCCAGCTCCCCCTCCCCATTTCCCTCCTTACCACATTCTTTTCAAGACCTTCTTATCTCACAGCAAGCCTTCCTAGGGTGTGATCCAATTTTGATAGATAGGGTGGGGAATCCAGCAAAGCCTATCTGCCTCTGCATCCTTGGCTTCTCTATGCAACACTCCCCTGTCTAGGGTACTGGCAGGACCCTTTGGAATGAGAAGAGGTTGTAACCTGCTATCAGACAAGGGTAAATTAGAGGATTTCTTTCTTTATTTATTTGGGGCACTGGGGATTGAACCCAGAGGCACTTTACCGCTGAGCCACATCCCCAGCCCTGTTTTGAGACAGGGTCTCACTAAGTTGCTTAGGGCCTCACTAAATTGCTGAGGATGTCCTTAAAATTGCAATCTTTTTAGCCTCAGCCTGCCAAGTTGCTGGGGTGTGCACCACCACACACAACCAGAATTTCATTATGGCAAGCTCTGAGACAGAAAGGTGGGAGAAGATTAGAGTTACTATGTATTGCCTTGAAGAAGAAAAGTTCTACTTCCTGTGGTCTGTGTTGGGGAGGGAGTTATGAGCCAGGAACTGTGACAAAAACCAAGGACTTATATATATATCATAATATCACATCTACTACTGCATAAGAGTAAGTCAAAGACTATCTTAAGGCCATCTCCTAGACAAAAAGACAAGTGGGGAGGTTAGGGTAAGAATTCTAGTTTTTAAGACTGAATTAGGGGAAAAGGTACTTGTTTTTATGACCTTCCTTGGGGAAGGAGTATTCTGGTTTTTTGGAGGGTGAGAGACAGGAGAGCAGGAGAAGATCCCGAGGCTCCTGTGAGCCCTGCCACTGTCCTTTAGTTTAAAGTATGTCACACTAAGGACAATGCTGCAGCTCAGAATTTTCCTCCACTTGAGTCCAGTCAATCAGCACCTTGCAGGAAGCAGCAATTGCCTGGACTTTAGACTCAAGAGGAAGCTGGGCCTGGGTAAACAAGGCAGGCAGAGGCTGAAGATCAGAAGGTCAGACAACTAAGTGGAAGAAAATTTTAAAATTTTAAAAAAGAGAGAGACTGGGTGTTGCAGAGTTTTCAAAAGGTTGTATTTGGCCTGGGTTCTTGAGTGCAGGACTCAGGCCAGCAAGTTTATAAAGATGGCTTAAGCAGTGTTTTCAGTATTGATCTGGTTCTTGGAACAAAGAGGTACAGACATCAAATCAAATGGCTAATTGGAAAGTGACTAGATGAAGGGAGAATCCTTGACAAAGGCGGTTTCAACTAGATTTTTATACACATCCCTGGGCTGTGAGGGATCATGAGGATTTTTGTGACCAATGCTCCCGGGTGCTCCAAGAACAACATCTCTCTATTCCTCAGCCTAGGATTGGAATGCTTATTCTTCATGATCCCTTTGGCTGAACTCCATATAACGTCCTTATTGCATCTGTAACTTCCTTTGCAACACAGCTGTATAACATCTGGATAGTTTCTCTGTCCTATGAAAAATAGGACATTGGTTTTCACTTTTAAAGAGCTTTTTAAGAGAACTATTTGCTTGTTAAATCAATTTCATCCCCTACTGGTGGGTTTCTGATGGCCTTAAATGGACTTTTTTGCCTCCTGATACTTGCTCATGAGGATTAAAGAGAGAATACAGGTAGAAATCTGCTGTAAGCTGTGAAATGCCACAACAATGTAATTTTTTTGTTCACCTCTTGTCCACCCTAGGCAGGCATTCCACTTACACTGTGGATACTGATAGAAAATAATATTTCTAGGCCAACCATCTGGATTTGGTTTCTCAGGAAACTAATGAGGTCATTTTGGAATGGCTACATAACTTGGGGAACCCAGTGTTAAATTTAAGAATTTCAAGATGGCGGCAGCAGGGCACTGAACTAAGTTTGAGGCCTTTCTAAGCACTAGGCCTTGTGCAACTGGCCATGTGACACATTCATGGAGCAAAACCTCTGTGTCAGTACATTCAGAGCAACAACATTTCTTGCAAAAGGCATCTGCTACAACCTCTACCTTCATTTCCCAATAGGTCAAAGATTCCAAAAGTGGTAATTTTGAGGAGTTCTTTAAGATCTACAGAACATGTGGATACAAGGAATACACTGAGAAAGATGGCTTGATATGGAAGACATAAAAATCTTAATGGAAACATTGTCCTCATATCCAGAGTCTCTTTATTTTATCTTAGCTCCATGTGACACTGAACAAGTTATTTGAGATAATATATGTAGCTGGCTGTGATTGGTTTGATTTATAAATTTGGAAATGTGCCCAACAATTGAAGTGTAATCATATCCCCAGCTCTTTTTATTGGGGGTTGGGGTCTCTAAATTGCTTAGGGCCTCAAACTTGTGATCCTCCAGCCTCCCAAGTTTTTGGGATTGCAGGCATGGGCCACTGTGCCCACATGCAGGTAGTTAACACTCTCTCTCTCTCTCTCTCTCTCTCTCTCTCTCTCTCTCTCTCTCTCTCTCTCTCTCTCTCTCTCTCCCCCTAACATTGGGCCTCACCCAAGTGCAGCTCTATAGAGCTCTTATATTTCTTCCAATGTAATGAGTGAGGAAGGCTTCACCATGACCCTAACCAGTCTTTCCTGGCTCCAGGTTTTCACTTTCTTTATGCTAAAAAAACAAAAACAAGAAACAAACTACCCTGTGTGTTGGTTAACCTCACATGTAACCTGCTTGGAAGTCTTTGTCATGCTTTAGGACAGGGAGTGGGAGGCAGGGTTGGCGTGCTCACCCGAACTGACCTCCCTTGGGTTGTGACATCAGAGCTGTCTACAGAGCTGGAATGCTGGGCTGGAAGGAGAACACGTGAATGATTAAGGAAGACACACATGCTCCCCACCTTTTGTTTCCACTTTTCCTGCTTCTTTGTCAGCTGTTCTAAGCAACAAAGAGAGAAGAAATCCGAAAGGTTCCTTCTCAGTTTGCAAGCCATCTGTTTCCTTTCTCATTCTTTCCCTAGAAACTTTTTTTCAATAAACAATATGAAAGAAACAACAGAGGATGTCTACAAGAGCAAATTCATCTTTCCTCAAATGTAGACTTTTAGAATCCTTTGGCATTTACAGAAGTCTCCTGTGTTATTCTGTTTTCTACATCTCCAAGGTACTAGCAAAGACAAACAGGCCTGATATTCCCTTATTTACTTCATCCACTTGAGGTAAAGAGGGTACATGATTCCTTCCATGGAAATGCACTCAATTCGTACTTCCTAGAGACTTAAAATATATGAAGCAACCATGGGGATGATGGATACATAGTAAAAATAAATCCGAATTTCTCTGGGAGACTTAAAGTTGGGGACATTATCTTATTACATTTGTTAGCCCAAGCACATAGCAGAGTGCCACACACAGTAGCTGCTCCTTAAATATGGTCTATTTACTCACAGAAATCATTGTCTTGTGCTAAACCAAACTGGCATCTCTGCAAATATTCCAGGGAAGAAAATTTTCTGTGCCTTTAAACTTCAGGAGGCTGAGGCAAGAGGATCACAAGTTTGAGGCTCTAAGCAAACTTAGCAAGACCCTATCTCAAAATAAAACATAAAAAGGGCTGGGAATGTGGTTCAATAGATAAGTGCTCCTAGGTTCAATCCCTGGACTAATCAATCAATCAATCAATCAATAAATAAACAAATAAATAACACTCAATGTTTTCTTTGGTCATGGGAAGAAGTAACCACAACTTCAAAAACAATAATTAGCACTTATTGCATACAGTCAGCCTTTCAGGTACCATTAGATGCATTTAGCATGGATCAACTCATTTAATCCTTTAATCATCCTAACAAACCTGTGAGGTAGGCACTGCTGTTTTCCTGTAAGACACTAAGCACAGAGAAGATCACTTGCCCAGGTTTGCAGAGAATTGAACTGGCTCCAGAGGCCCTGTTCCTAATCTCCCCCTTGCAGCTGCCTAATCCTTTCACAACTAAGCATGAGGAGAATAAATTAAAATAGCTAGTTTCAAACTTCCTTTGGCTGCATTCACAGTGAAAGAAAATAAAATTTTCACCAACACTGATCAGAAAGACTGCAGCAAGTCTGGTGTGATGGAGTACACCTGTAATCCCAGTGACTTGGGAGGCACAGGGAAGAAGATCACAAGTCTGAGGCCAACCTGAGCAATTTACAGAGACCCTGCCTCAAAATAAAAGATAAAAAGGACTGGGGATGTGGCTCCATGGGAGAGCACCCTATGTTCAATCCCCAGTATTGCTGGGGAAAGGGGGGTCGGGGTGGAGAAAGAAAGAAAGAAAAAGAAAAACAAAACTGAGGCAAGAGTTCAAGAGTTTCAGGAAATTATACCCATGCTATAGTTTTCTATCATATTCCAATTTATTCTTTTTCTAAAGTCAATCTCAGTGCATTAATTTGGTTTCACAGTGCAGTTTGAAAACCCTGGGTTTGGGTTTGCTGTCCATCTGAGTGAGTTTGCTTTAATCCCTGATGAAGGTGGATTCCTTTGGGCAATTTACTTATAATATCTGTAGTGCACCCAATGCCTGTCTTAGCAGACTGCTTCCAAGAAGCCCTTCAGAAGCTGGGTTACTTTACCACTAAGGGCTGCCATCTTTGGGTGGATCTTTCAGATATGGTTCCAGCTTTATCTCCTATCTGATCCATGGGAAGCTTGTATCTTTGCCTATCCCGAGCCCCCTACATTGAGTAAAAATGCTGCCTTCCACCTCTTCTGCTATTATCGAATATTAATCTAGACACAACTTTGTATGAATCTATGTCCCACCTCCAAACTAGACAGACACAAGTCAAGCTCTCTGATTGTTACATTTCAAGGGATATACAGTGCCTGTTCTCTCTCTTCAAAGGAATTTTCCCTCCCCCCACACCTTGAACTCTACTCCTTCACAAATAGGAAGTGGGTGATAGGCAAAAAGAAGGCGTTTCATAATCTCTTAGCCTGACCTGGATTTTCCAGATCTTGATGTTAGAATGTTACAAAACTTTTGCAAAACTTTTGCCCTTGGAAGACTTTCAAAAATAGGAAGAGTTCCATTTTTATATCATCTAACCAATGAGAGGACTATGGATTGGAAGGAATGGAAGAGAATGACTACAGGCTTGAGATCCTGTTTACAGGCCGAGTTTGAGGATTACTAGAGCAGGTGAGACTGCTATGGGAAGCCCATGTATAAATGAATTCTATGGGGAACAAAGAAGGATATCTGAGTCAATGGAGTAACAACAGGTAGCCCAAGGAGATTGCCAGGGCTTGAGATACAAATAAGCTTGAGCACTCTCTCCTGACAGTAGCTGAGTCCGGTGCACTCTGTGAAATGTAGCCCTGCCACTTCCCAGCTCTGCACACGAGACCTTGTTCTTGACCAGTACAGTCAAGATGATTAAGGATCATGTGCTGACTTTGTGAGGCCTCTGTTAAAAGTTTGATTTTCACCTTTAACTTTATCCTAGTGCCTCCTGAAACACTCTAGCCAGAGGAGGTAGAAGCCAAGGAATGGGCAAGTTGCCATGTCCTGCAAAAGTTGTAACTGGGGGGACCTTGGGACCATGGTATCTCGCCACTCTACCACCCATAGATCTCAGGGTCTGAGTTCGAATGTACACAACCCCAAGGCATGGTGGCTAAGCCTGATTCTAAGATTGTTTCCCACCAAAAATAGGCTGAACACTTGGGTAAAACTATTGGCTCTGAAATTTGCTAACCATATCATTGGAGTTGGTCTGAGTTTATTTTTAACTTACAGTTTCTTCTTCTGAAGAGTGGTAACAAATGTATCTAGCTTGATGTCTTGGACTGTGAGGAACAAAGAATTGATAAATATAAGAACGTTGCATTCGCTGCTGTTCTACTGATAAAATTTACCACTGGTTAGTAGATGAAATGGAGAGAATGTAGTCCCATCTTGAATCTCAACAGTGAAACACAGGGATTTCTTTCTCCTTTCTAATGTTTCTTTTTCTTTTGTTTTTGTAGCACTAGGGATTGAACTCAAGGGTACTCTACCAGTAAACTACATCCCTGGTCCTTTTTATTTTTCATTTTGATATAATGTCTTGCTAAATTGCCCAAGCTGGCCTCAAACTTGAGATCCTCCTGCCTCAAGCTCTGAAATAACTGGGATTACAAATGTGGGCCACTGCACCCAGCTTCTCTTTATGTGTTAACAGTCAGAGACATGAATAAATGCTATTCCCCCCAGTACCAAAAAAAAAAAAAAAAAAAATCCTTCCAGGCGTGGTGGTACACACCTGTAATTCCAGCTACTCAGGAGGCTGAGGCAGGAGGATCACTAGTTTGAGGCCAGCCTCAGCAATTTAGCGAGACCCTTTCTGTCTCAAACACAAAGAATATAAAAAGGGTTGTGGGAATAACTCAGTGGTAGAGAAGCCTTGAGTTTGATTACCAGTAATACATACACATGAGTGCAAAAATATAAACCAATACATGACTACTCAAAGTAGTTAATTTGTTGCACTAAAAAAGGTATTTAATGTTTAATGTTACCCACTCCTTTGTAATACTATCTAAAAGGGAATGAAGAAAAAAACTTTCAAAAGGGGCAAAGAATACAAGCTAACATTGTCCTCTGTTTTCCAAAACTTCAAAAAATTTCTCAAACCAAACCCACAGGAAATACTATAAGGGAAAACAGAGCAAATCAGCTGACCCGAGTAAAGTCAGGGGAAACAACCTGGTTTTTAAATATATTGAAAATCTTAGAATTTTAGAATTTGGTTTTGTTGATTTCAAGAGAGATTTGAAGTTGGGCACAGTGGGTGCATGCCTATAATCCCAGCAACTCCAGAAGCTGAGGGAGGAAGATCGCTGAGGCCTTTATGAGACCCTGTCTCAAAAAATAAAAGGCCTGGGGGTGTAGTTCAGCTGGTAGAGTGTCACTGGGTTCAATCCCAGTTCAGGGGGATGGGGATGGGAGGGGGATTGATTCAAAAATAAAAACAAAAATACTTCATTTGACAGAAATATTTACAAGATACATAATAAATTCAAATCCGTATGCAAAATAACTCTCTGGGAAGCCTTAGAAAATATTTTGAGGGCTCAGAAAGACCTGTAGGGACCTTGTAATGCACCTGAAATTCTCATGAGTGATTCAGTTAGCAGCACACTTATTTACATGGATCCAAGCAAAAGCCACACTTGAGAATCCTCTCATGCCTGGGAGGCAGTGACTCCTTCAGGATTTATATTCACCTGCTTCCTGAAAAATGCTTGAAGTGCTAATTATTATGTGTATAAAATAAAAATAGAGGTGAAAATAGAGAATGTGAACCTCAAGGGAGGAAGAAGCAAGTGGTCTAATCAACCCAAGCAGAAGTTTTATCCAATGAAGTCGTTTGTAGAGCTCATAAATTTAAAACAGTTAATTTAAGCAGGCTGGGAAGAGAGCAGAGTTCCCCTCACTTGCCCACTTCCTTTAGGTCCCAGAGCATTTTCTTGTGTTTTTCTCCTCCCACACCAGAGCAGTTTGAAACTAATGGTTTTGGGTGATTATGCCTACAGTGACTGAGCATTAGCACTGAGCTTCCTGCAAATCCAGATACAAAGGGAAACACTATGGATTACATTTCTTTAGATACAAGGTTTTCTCAGATGTTAGTTATATTTTCAAGTAATAATGCTCAATATATTTTCAGGTAAAGTACCTCAAATTTAGGGGCTGAGGTTGTAGCTCAGCGGTAGATCGCTCGCCTCTCATGTGTGAGACCCTGGGTTCGATCCTCAGCACCACATAAAAATAAAAAAAACAAAGTACCTCAAATTTAAAGAAATGGACCAATTGTTTACCTGAAAAAAAAAAAAGAACAATTTACTATTTCCCTGCTTCCAGACATTATAGAACCCTTTGGTAGTTGAACTGCCTAAATACAATAGCCACTAGCCACATGTGGGATTTAGTCATTACTGATGGTGAACAAATGCTCCAATATAGGGTATGTATGTATTGTTTTTTTGTGTGGTGGGGGGTTTACCAGGGATTGAACTCAGGGGCACACAATCACTGAGCCACATCCCTAGCCCTTTTTTGGATTTTATTTAGAGACAGGATGTCACAGAGTTGCTTAGAACCTTGCTGTTGCTGAGGCCAGATTTGAGCTCGAAATCCTCCTGCCTCAGCCTCCTGAGCCACTGGGATTACAGGCTTGTGCCAGTGTGCCCAGCTTGTATATGTATTTTTGCACATTTATAGTTTGGATTATTATACTTAAAGGAACTTTATCTGAAAAAGTGAAAATTGAAACCAGCCATAATGAATGTGAAACCAACTTCATCCTGCATTTCCCAACTTTCTGAATACCCTTGCACAATTAACCTTTTTTTTTTTTTTTGGTTTGGGGATTGAGTCCTAGACCTCACCCATCCCAATTAAACATGGGTTCTAGCTCTGAGCTACACCCCAACCCTACCATTTTATACAACCATGTTTTCTTTTGAGCACTTTTAATACTCTTTATTTCTTCACAGATAGTTACTTCAAATCCTATATCTAGTAATCTCTATCTGCCATCTTTGTAGAGCTCATTCTCCAGTGTTTCTGCTAATTCTCATGAGGCCATCTCCTTTGGTAGGGTAGATTTGTTTCTCATCTCAATCCCTGAAGATCCACTCTGTGAGTCTCCTGTATCAGCCTCAAATCTATTTTCCAGTTAAGAGGGGAAAAGAGAAAGGCTAGTAATTCTACTAGGAAAGCAAGACTGTTCTTATAAATTCCAAGGAGACGTCAACTTACATTTCCCCAATCCTTATTGGGTTATACAACCCTGACTATAAGTCGTTAAGCCTTCTTCAGTTGAAGGTGAGAGTTCTGGAGACAATTTATTGCAGATTTAACCCAGTGATGCTCTACCCCTGAGCTACATTGCTACCTTTTTTGGGGGGCGGGGGGTTAGAATTTTATGTACAAAGCACTAGTGTCTTCTCTTTCATTGAGTGGCTATCTTGGGCAATCCATTTGAGGAAGATCACTTAGTCCAACTTAATGAAGTTACTATTCCTTTGCTCAGCCTCTCCTGACAACTCACAAGCTGGTCATATCTCTGGCAGTACTTCAGGATCAGATTTGCTAGACTGAGCAGACACGGCAAGAGCGAGAGCACAAGCCCAATTTTTGCAGGTGGCCTCAACAGAGCAGTTTAACCCTCCTTGCTTTCAAGGATGCAATGAAGTGAAATGAAGAGCCCCCAGAACTTTTTACTTTGAAACAGGATCTTGCTAAGTTGTCAAGGCTGGCTTTGAACTTGCCATCCTTATGTCTCAGCCTAAGTCTCTGGAATTACAGGTATTCACCGCTGTGCCCAGCTGAGAATTCTGGAGAAGAGTATTTAAAAAGCATTTGCATGCAATAGAGATAGGCAAAAAAATTCTGTTTACTGTATGCAGGGTTGGTGGCACAAGTCATGAAGGTTACAGAACTCTATTTTGGAGCAATTATTCAAGGGTATCAGACCTACTTATACCTCTCTGGCTCTTCTTACATCAAAATATAACAGAAACCCTCACTGTCAGAAAGTGGACTTTTGAAAGAACAGATGCATTGTGAATACTCTCCAAATAAACTCAAGGCACTGTGCTATAGGCATTAAAAACAAGAGCTCTCAAAGGCAAGCCCCTTGATTGTAGAAATATTGCTTGCCAGGTTTTCTATAGCCACCTGGTTATTCATGACCTTTAACATCTCTTAAAGTAACCATCAGTCAACAAATCAGAAACTTATCCAAGCTGACAAAGGGAAAGAGTAACATCACTTAGTCAAGATTTATTTCAACACCTGAAAATACCCACAATACTCGAAATTCAACTACTGTAATGTCTTGTAATTCATAAATGCTTAATATAAAACCTTTCAAAATGTAGACAATTAACTAACCCCTAAATACTATGATTTTCAAAAGCATTGGCATTTAACAAAATGTAAGATGACAATAAAACATCAAAAAACTTCCACAAATGAGACCATAATAGCATCAAGCTGTTCAGACTAAACAATCTGTCTTTATACGTTCCATAAAACCAGTGATAATTGAGTCCTTTTTTAAGTATGGGATTTCTGACATTCAGGATGGAGCCCAATCACAGAGCACTCGCCTAGCATATATAAGGCCCTGGGTTCAATCCCCAGCATACACACACACACACAATATTTTTATAAAAAAAAAAAAAAGACACAAATAGCATTGTAATAAATTGAAACATAATCTGATTGAATTTACCTATGTATCCTTTGCTCCAATAGCTTTAGATGTTTTTCTATGGACTTTATGTTTATTACCATCAGTAAGTATCATTTATTCATGTAGATGAGGAAAAATGATGTACCATGAGTTTTCTTTAAAATTACCTTCTACTTTCTTCAAACTTTACTCTCCCACACCACACCACCACCAATCTATTGTTAAATTGAACAATAATGCAGTATACTATCTGAGGATATTGAGGAGGCCACAAATAACCTGTAATTTTAATTTTGTGTGTGTGCATTTGATATTGGAGGTCAAACCAGAGCATCATGTATGCTGGATAAGCATTCTACCACTAAGTTACACACCTATGCCTGTAATGTGTACAAAATATCCAAAGATTTCAATTTTCTACCGATATAAACAAAAGGACTCAAGTGGCCAAAAGTTATAGTGGGTAAGAGAAAAAAGACAAAGTATGAATATTATTTAATAAAAATTTTATTTACACCATTCCCTCAACGTAGCTTTTTAGGCTAACATTAAAGCATATTGTGCGTACACAGCTAAGACAGTTTAGATTTGCTCTGGAACATATAATCACATTTAAAATTAATACTTCTAAGTATTTCATAGTTTAATTGGCTCTTTGTTTCCCTGGGAGAAAAATAAAAATTTTGTGTTAAGAAATTGGTAAATACAAAGGGAAGGCTACATATTCACTTATATCCTGAGGATGCCTAAAGATGGAGTCTGTTGTTTTTTCTAAAGATGCAATACAGATATGCACCTAATCACCCTGATTAGTGATGAAATGGAATGGTACAGACCAATGCGATCTCTTATGGACAGAATTTTAGGATAGATATTCTGAATGGAAAAAAAAAAACTGATGCTGGTAATTGTTTAAAGAGAAAACCATTGTCAAGAAAAATGTTGAAAAACAAAATTATATACTGTTGAAAGACCAACACAAAAACCAGATCGTATAGAACGAAAGACATTCATTTTACTGTCTAGAGAAACTCAAAGGCAGAGGGAATCTAGGCCACTTAAACTTGAGGCAGCACTACACAAGAAATGGAGACAGAATAAATTGACCTCAGAAGAGAAATGAGAAAAACAAAATTTCACAAGTGTTCAGCTCTGTAATATATAGGGATGTACAAAATATCAAAGTTACAGTCTGTATTTTCTTACCATTCATAGTAAATTATCAAACTTCTGTTTAATGCATTACTTTAATAAGCCTTCTATTTTAGTAACATATGCTATATACATGGATATATTTTACCATGAGAATTACAGTTCTCCTCCCAAATTAGTGACTTGCTTAACCCAGACTTATATACATTTTATTTCCATTACAAGACACTTAGTATCTTTCTAGTGATTCAGAAAATATTACAACATATTACATAAAAAACAATATTTATTTTTAAATGATTCTTTTTAGTATGATAGCATGATGGTTTGAACAGCCGAAGCATAATGGGGTAACTATCTAATATTGTTTAAACTAATTTACAGCTATAGGAAAATGTTTGATTTTTAAAATATAAGCAAGACTGCACAATTATAAACAGTGAAATATGAATAAATAAAATAATTTTTCATCAGTGGCCATTCATTATTTTGCTTTTAGAAACCTGGAAGAAATTGTCATCTTTGAGTTTCAAATGTTCTGGTAAATCTAGTCGCTTCTTAGCTTCTTCAATATCACCTTGAATTGCTGAAATAAGTGACTCTGTAGAGAGAATGCAAATAAATATAGTGAGAAACTGCTAATAGACTTTACTATTCCTTTGCTCAGCCTCTCCTGACAACTCACAAGCTGTCATATCTCTGTCACAGGATGGAATCTAATAAATGTTTTTTCCCTTCCCTAGACTTAAGTAATACTGCAATTTTTTTAAGAGAAAGGTACAGTCACAAATATACACTGCAAATTCCAAACACAAGAAACAAATATTCATGATCTATTCTCTTTGACATTTACACCTGTAAAACAAACTTTACAACAGGGTTAAAACTACCCCATTCTATTAATAAGACACCTGATAACACCTGAAACAAATGTTCATTGCTTCACTGTTTCTTATACTTATCAAAGATTTCATTAACCTCATACTGTTAGAGAAGCAGTCAGTCTGCTGGCTTTTAATCTAGGCTCCATCACTAACTATGTAACTGAGTTACATCTCAGCCCTCTTTTTAGTTTTTGAGATAGGGTCTCACTAAGTTGCTGGGGCTGGCCGTGAATTTGTAATTCTCCTGCCTCAGCATCCTGAGACACTACAGTTACAGGGGGGCACTGCCATGCCTCATGATTCATGGGTTATCAAGGGGCTGTTATAAAAGTGATCTCTCTCTAGCACTGTTGTTGTCTTACTATGTGATGCCCTTCCACTGGTGCAGCAAGAAGGCACTCACCACATGCTGACCAGATGCCTGCATAATGCTCTGGGACTTCCCGTTTCTAGAACTGTAAGCTAAATAAACATCTACTCTTTATAAATTACCAAGTTTGATACTCTTCTACAGTAACAGAAAACAGACTAGGACAGTGACTATATATGCAAACTGTCAATTTCCCCAACTATCACATGGGCAAAATAATTCTTCATAGGGTTACCATAGGGGATAAAGAAAGTAACTCAAAAAAAAAAAAAAAAAAAAAGAAAAAAGAAAGTAACTCATGTAAGACACTTAAACAGTACGGGGCAATTATTAAACTCTCAATAATATACATACTGCCACCAATGCTACTAGTAGTACCTATATCAGCAGTAGTAATATTTAAGGAGATCAAGACAAGAACTTACCTAAAGAATCAAAGTTCTTTTCTGGTCTGAGGTAGCCAACAATGGCAACATTGAGGATTTCCCCATAGAAGTCCTCCTCAAAGGTATGGATGATGTGAGTTTCCTATAGTCAAAAATGTTGAAAAGATTTCAGATTACAGACTTCTTGAAATCTGAAATTTACCTTTCTATTTACAGTGAGTTAATTTAAAAGAAGCATCAGTCCTCATTAAAATTTAAAGACATTTTTTCCATCACTCATGTTACTGTCCCAAACTTATGCATAAACTTAAGTGAGGTAGTAGATATGTTCTATCACAAACTGGTAAAATCTGATGCTTAAAATGGTGAAGGAAAGCAATGGAAAGCTGACTGACACATAAATTTTTGGTATGACTGAGGAATTTTTCAAAAAGCTTATTATTCATCTATCATATTTTAATCATTAAATTGAAGTTTCTTTATATTAAAGCTGAGGGAAGAGGATTGAAAATTTGAAGCCAGCCTCAACAACTCAGGAAGACCCTGTACCAAAATTTTAAAAGGGCTGGGGAGACTGGGAGGGAGAAAGGGAAGGAAGGAAAGAAGGGAGGGAGGGAGGGAAAAGAAAAGAACCGGGGGTGTAGGTCAGTGGTAGAACATCCCTGGGTTTAAAACCCAATATAGCAACAATAAAGAAAGTAGAGGAAGAGGAGGAAGGAGAGAATATAGGGAGTAGAAGAGGAGGGAGAAGGGAAGAAAAAAAGAAATAAAACAGCTGAGGCTGGACTAGGATGGGAGCATTAGAAATTGCAATATATAAGTTAAAACTAGCTAGAAACATCCACCTTGAAGCATATGACCCAAGAATCTAATCTATGGAGTGATCTTTTAAACTGAAATATCACAAATCTAAAACTACACTTACCTCATTCTGAGTAATAAAAACAATAAAGAGTACATTTTAAATGATTCAGACCAAACAACAACAATAACAAAAAAAATCATTGAACCTTTTAGATTAAGGAAAATTTTATTTCCTCTCAAAAAATAAAACATATTTTTCATAATCTTTTAATTTTCTTGGGAGGAGATGGTCATGATCCTTTGAGATCATTAAAATGGAAATAATAAAGATGCAGGGATGGTTGTACTATTCTTCCCTATTCTCTCTAATTACAGGGAAGTCACTTTGTATATTATCTCTTTTGTAATCATATTCCAAAAAAGACTCCTTAAATTGGGTGTGGTGGCACACACCTATGTAATCCCAGTGACTTGGGAGGCTGAGGCAAGAGGACTACAAGTTCAAGGCCAGCCTAAGCAACTTAGTGAGACCCTATCTCGAAATAAAATTAAGATGGGTGCAGTGGCACACACCAGTAATCCCAGAGGCTCAGGAGGCAGAGACAGGAGGATCGCAAGTTCAAAGTCGGCCTCAGTAACTTAGCAAGGCTCTATGCAAGACCTATGAGACCCTGTCTCTAAATAAAATACAAAATAGGGCTGGAATGTGGTTCAGTGGTTAAGTATTCCTCTGTTCAATACCCAGCACCAAAAAATGAAAGGGGGAAAAAAAAGCTTAATGATGAGCAAAATAAATAAATTAATTTCATAATTCACTTTCTGTTCCATATCTTCTGTATAACTGTCATTTATATATGGGGACAAAATGCTAACGGAAAGATTTAGGGTACTTGCAGGGTGGAATGGATTAGAACATTAATCTTCCATAAATGGATCTACTCTAAAATGACCTACAGATCCAATTCTATCTCAATAAAAATTCTAGTGGGGTTTTTTGAATGGTAGAAACTGACAATCTATTCTAAAACTTGAATAGAAATGCCAAAATTATTTAAGAAAATCCTGAAAACAAGACTGAAGAACTTACACAACAGATATCAAGACCTATTATAATGCTATGTAAATTAAGCCCCAGTGGTAACTGGTTCAAAGATAAACAAGCAGATCAGTATGTATGACTTTTTTTTTTTAAGACTCTCACATAAAACCATTTTATATATCACAAGGAGACACTGTAGTATTATCAGAAAAGGATGGCATTTTCAATAGATAGGCTGGGTCAATTTCATATTCATTTAAGGAAAAAATAATAATTTTGACCCCTACTGTACAGCATACTCAAAAATCAATTTAATGAAACAAGTAAGTCACTTAAGCTTTTAGAAGAAAACAAACTTTCTTCATGATTTTGGTGCAGGCAAAGATTTCTTAAGTGGATATTTAAAAGCGCTAACCAACCATAAATGAAAAATGATTAAATGATTATATCAAGAACTTTTGTTCTTGAAGACACCAGTGAGTTTATTTAAAAAAAATAATAATAAAAAAGCAACACAGAAGAAACTTGTAACACATAATTCCAATAAGGAATTGGATCTGGAATATACCAAGAACTTCTTTATGACAATAAGTTTACACATCTTTTTTTTAAAATAAGGGCAAAGGACTTGAGTAGGAACTTCATAGGTATCTGTTACCTTCAAAGAAACACACACACACTCCCTGAATTGTAGGAACATCTTATTACTGAAAACTGAGTTTCTCCTAATTATTAAAGGATTTCCAAGGCATTCCTTGAGTAGTTCAATAGTAACAGTTCCATTACCTGTGTGATTCATCATGGGATAGGTTCCCCTGCCTTTCTTTTCCTTCCTTATTCAATGGAAAACTGTTTTTTTCATTTAGCAATTCTTTACCTTATCTCTTCCAACAAATAATTTGCACTATTCTACTGAGTTCTGGGTTATTACTATTGCTTGTACCAACAGTGGTTTTCCAACTGTGACACACTTCTTTTTTAGTAACTCTTCAAATAAATAAAATACAAAACAGGGCTGGGGATGTGGCTCAGTGGTTGAGTGCCCCTAAGTTCAATCATCACTACCCTCCACCAAATAAAAAGAAAACCCTGCCTCAAAATAAAAAACAAAAGGCTAAGGATATAGCTAAGTGGTAAAGCATTTTTGGATTCAATCCTCAGGTACCAAAAAAGAAAAAAAAAAAAAAACACAAAGGAACAATTACAATTTAGATCTCTATAAATCTGTTTTTGCCACATACTTGAGCTGACAAAAGATTCAGCCAAGTGGGGTACAGTGGCACATGCCTGTAATCCTAACTACTCAAGAGGCAGGCTCACAAATTTGAGGCCACCTCTTGCAACTGAGCAAGACCCTGTCTCAAAATAAAGAAAATAAAGGGCTGGGATTGTGGCTCAGGGGTAGAGCACTCGCCTAGCACCACAGGTGGTACCCAGGTTCAACCCTCAGCACCACATAAAAACAAAATGCATTGTGTTGTGTCCATCTACACCAAAAAATAAAAAGTAAAGAAAATAAAAAGGGGATGTAGCCCTTTACTTTCCAGCATATACAAAAAAGAAAGATTCAACAAAATCTAACAAATAAAAACATAAACTGTGTTGGTCCTGTTTAAAAAAAAAAAAAGTAGGGACAAAACTAGAGCATATTTCAAGGTGATTTTTTAAAAATAGAGGAGTTTGGGGGTGTGACTTGCCTACCATGCAAGACCCTGGGTTTCATACTTAGCAACACAATAAGAGAAAGAAAGCATCAATTTGCATCATCCCTGTAGTAAGCATTTCTATATTAACAGGGTAATCAAGTAATTACACTTTGAACTACATAAACTATGGCAAGCTCAATTTTATGAAACATGCTTTTAAATAACTCACTTATCTACTGTAAATGTACTTACATGAGCATTTAAAAGGTAGCATTATAATGTTTTTTAACTTCACTTTCTGTATGATTTAATAAATAAATGCATAAAAAATTAATCTGTTACTTGGTACACAATGTATAAAAAGATGTAATTTGTGGGTTCTGTACACTACTAAACTTGGTATGAACTCAAAGTAGACTTCTCAAATTTTAGAATGCTAAATGTAATTCCCATGGTAATTACAAAGGAAATATCTATAGAAAATACTCAAAAGGAAATGAAAAGAGAGTCACTATAAAAAGTCAATTAAATGCTTAGTCAACTAAATAACAAAGGAAATGAACAAAAAATTTACAAGTCATATAGAAAACAAAAAGCAAAATTGTTTTCATTTAACTTTATTAGTTAAATGAAAATGGTTTAAGGTCTCTAATTGGCAGAAATTGGCAAAATGGATTGAAAACATGATCCCACCATTACTACCTATAAGAGACTCACTTTAAATCCAAAGGCACAGATTGAAAGTAAAAAGATGGAAAAAGATATTCTATTCAAATAGTAACTAGCTGGGCATAGTGATGAAAGTCAGCCTCTGGAAGAAAAGACAGGAGGATAGCAAGTTGAAGGCCAACATCAGCAACTTAACAAGACCCTGTCTCAAAAAATATGAGGACTGGGGATGTATCTCAGTGGTAGAGCACCCCTGGGTTCAATACCCAGTACTGCGAACAAACAACAACAAAACCCAAACAAACAAAACAGCCAAACTCTGCTTTTAAATTCTTCAAGCATGCTGCCCCAAACTCTATTATTTGTATCATGTTGTGTTTACCACTGGTAAGTTCTGTGTGCATCTAAAACCACATATTACTCTAAATCATAATCCCATTTCAGTAACAGGAAAATGCGATTCTTACCATAGACTTTTTCATATTCTTGTAGTATGGGTTCCATCCTATGCTTACCACCATCTTATGAACATCTCCACTTCCAACACTGGCCCAACCATAATAAATGCCAGTGGATACGTCAGCTGGAAGATTATCTACTATTTGTTCAGGAAAATTGGCTAAACAACAAAAAGTAAATATTCTTAGTGTTACAAGTTTCACATAAAACATTTGTAAAAATCACATGCAGCACTATTCTAAATCATTGCGCTCAGTAGATTGCTAGGGCTACGACGATCAATCTCATCCTCCCATATTCTGAGTTGGAGTTCTTTCTCTTCAGGTGAACAGGTATGGAATAAGATATAAGGCAAGTATATAAACTTCTCAAAAAAAAAAAAAAGCAAAAACCACTCTCTGGATAGGGAAAAAAAAAAGGTATAACCAGATGAAATGAGGCCACCAAGCAGTTACCAGCACATGTAGGCCCAACTACTCAAGAGGCTGAGGCAGGAAGATAGATTCCTTGAACCCAGAAGTTCAGGTGCAGCCTTGAGCAACACATCAGGTTCCTCTATTTTAATATTCAAAAATCAACATCACCAAACAAAACCGACGGCTTTTTTTTTTTTTTGATTTGTTCTTTCCAAGTAGGGTTTGAATCACTTCAAAAGATTCTTATTTTAAATACTCAGCCTAAAGAGAATGATTGAACAGTTCAAAGGGCAACCCTGCTGTGTAGTTTTCGACACCCAGTAGTACTGTATAGTTTTCAGGAGTAGCTGCAATTTTTGGCGCGGGGTGGGGTGGGTTTAAACTGATGGGATTTAACTCAGCGGTGCATTACCACTGAGTCACATGGCCCCTGCTGTGTATTTTTAAGGATGAATTAAACGATCAAGTCTTGATTACTAAAACTTCTGAAGACAGACCAAGCCCCAAAGTTGGCTCTTCTCCAACTACCTGTGTTATCACTGGGACACTAACAGATTCCAAGAAACGAACTTTAAGGTCGGCTTGAGAATTTGGCCACATTAGGTTTTAATGGGCAAGGTAACCGCCATGCTTGGCTAACCATCCTGGCTGGACCGGGAAAGGGGGATCCTGTGATTCAGCTTAAGCTTCCTATCACCACCCGGGTCGCCAGGGAGATCTGAGCCAGGGGCAGGGAGGAGCTCCCACAACGCAAAGAAAGATCCTCGGCCCCAACACAGAGGGAACGATGCTGACAGGAGGTCACCTCCGCCTGCGGCACGGTGGTCCCACAACCCGCTCGCAAGTCCCCGGGCTGACGTCCTCGCCCCCTACGTGACCCGGTCCCGGGGCTCCGCGCCGCCGCCGCGGGCTTACCTGTGGGGATGCCCAGCTGCTTGGAGCCGCGGCCGAAGCCCCGCACTACTTGGCCCCGGCAGAAGTACGGCAGGCTTCTCATGACGCCGTCCGCCGGGGACGCGGGCTGCAGGCCAGTCCGCGCGTCAGGCGGAGTCGCCGTGGGTACAATGCCTGGAGCCCCGGACCAGCCGGGGGACGGGGCAAGGGCTCTACCCACTAGGTGCGCACACTAAACACCGGGAGGCACCGACGACACGCGGCGGCAGGTCTCTCACACCGCTGCCCAACTGAAGTTGCTGGACAACTCAGGAAGCGCGTCTTCGGTACGGGAGCTGCGGCCACAGCTGAAGGTCGGCTGTGGCCAAGAGCGCACTGGAGACTGCCGGATCGCGAGAGGTCTCTGGCTGCCTTCCCACAGCCGGCGTACGGACACTTCCGCGGCGGAACAACCGATGCCTGCTCGGCTTCCGTAGTCCTTTTCCGCTGTAGCCCCGCCTCTCCTTCTGTGGCTCCGCCCCCAGCCGGGGTTCGGCCGACCTCGGTCCTCCTCGGTCTTCTATCAGCGAAGAAACGAAAAGCGAAAACGGATTCGGGGTCCCTCGCTTCAGCCTAAGGGGCTAGGAAGCACCGTTCCTCAACAGCCGTCGATGTCTCCTTCCCCTTCCTTCTTTTCCTTAGAATTCTGACGTCAAAGCGAGATCTTCTTTAGCTCCTTGGCAACCGCTGGGCTGGTCGTCGGTCATCATTCCATTTGCTCTTTAAACATTTATTAAAGCTCCCCAATTTCAGCTCAGAGATTACCCCACCGGAAGCGGCTCTCCTCCCCCTACACTACTGACCTAAGTCTGGATGTAAGATCCAGGGAAGTAGGTCCTTGTCCGAGCTGTCGCCTCAGTGGCAACTGGAA
Organism: Urocitellus parryii; assembly: GCF_045843805.1. Taxonomy (NCBI): domain Eukaryota; kingdom Metazoa; phylum Chordata; class Mammalia; order Rodentia; family Sciuridae; genus Urocitellus; species Urocitellus parryii. The sequence goes on along the minus strand of NC_135534.1, from coordinate 136,164,085 downwards.
TGTAACCACAACCCAATTTTGGTTTTCTGATTAGAGATGCGCTACCTGCCCACCCACTTTCCCTCTAGGGTGTCTCCTTGAGAACTTAATAAGCTTGAAAATGGCTTGATTGGCTTTTTGACCTTTGGAACTGTAAACTGGGGAGAAGTAGAAAAAGGCTCGCTCAGGAGACACACGTGATGCAAGGCTGTAACAGTTCATCCTCTCAAGAAGTTTTAATCTTCTATTTTTCTTTATTAATTTATAAGAAATTCTGCCCAGATTTTGTAGCCACTTTCCTTCTATCTTGCATATTTACAATGCTAAATAATTCTTACCTGTTATTTTCTCTTTTTGTCTCTGTCTCTTTTTGGTCCTGGGGATTGAACCCAGGTGCATTTTACCACTAAGTTACATCCCCAGTCGTTTTTATTTTTTATTTTGAGATGCAGGTCTCACCAAATTGCTGAGGGTCTCACTAAATTGCTGAGTCTGACCTTGAACTTGAGATCCTCCCCCATCGCTGAGATTACAATTTTAAGCCCCATTTAAAATTACTTTCTGTTTATATAAGTATGAAGAGGGATTTCTTACCAAAATGTTTTATATCCCAAAGGGTCCAGGGTGTGCCAAGCACAGCACAAGGTGCTAGGGGAAAGGTGAGTAAGTCAAAGTCCAGGTCTTCAGAGGCCCAGCCTAGTGGGAAGAATGCCTGGTAAGACTGATTACAGCACCAACACTGTACTCCAACAGAAGCCAGTACAAAATATTTGGAAGACTGCAAAGAGTAGAACTCACAGAAAAGGTGTTTAGTATAGACAGTAGTTAAGGTGCTAAAGCTAGGTAAACTAGGGCTTGAATACAGGCCTCACTTGGTTGACTAGCTGGTAACCTTGAGTGAAATACCCCACCTGAATCTCAGTGCCCTTATCAATAAGCTGTGGGTATTAACAGTATTTGGGGAAAAAAATGAGATAATGTATGAAAACCTCTTAACAAAATATATACACACCTCCTCTAGCCTCAACCCACCTACCTATAGTCACAACCCAGTTAATCCACACAAGTGGATTAATGCACCAATTAGATTAAGGCTCTCATAATCCAATCATTTCACCTCTAAACTTTCTTGCATTGTCTTACACATGAGCTTTTGGGGGACATCTCACAAACCATAACAAACTCATCTTTTAAGCCTCCCTACCAATTCAGTGTCTAAGGAACGGAATTTCACTGCCTCTTCGGATCTTCATTTCTCTACAAAGTCTCCTGGATCGTGTACAATTTACATTAAAATACATTTGTATGCTTTTCTCCAATTAATCTCTTGTGTCAGTTTTTTTTTTTTTAAAGTGGTACTGAGAGCAAACAAATGCTATACACCCTACCACTGTGCTACATTCCTAGCCCTGTCTTAGGTCAGTTTAATTCTTAGGTCCTGCACAAAAGAAACCCTACATAGGAGGTAAAACTCTGCCATGCCTCCCCTACAGTGATGATTACAACAAAGACAACAAAAATCATAAGTTATCAAGAGTTATCACTTAACATCATCCAGGCAATTTGTTAAGTGTTTTTCATACACTATCTCATTTATTTTATACATACGTGCGCGTGCACGCACACACACATACACATACACACACACACACACACACATATATATATATATATATATACACATACACACATATATTTACATTTGTTTGTGTGTGTGAACTGATTGCCTCAAAAGTCTCTACTATATTCAAACTTGGTTCATGTCACTGTGTGCACTATCCAGGAAGTATATTTTATAAATGATGTTGTAAAAGCTAAATTCAGAAAATATATTTTAATGAAATTTGGATTAAACAGTTTTGGAAGCCAGTGAAATACACAGATTGAAAATGACTAATCAGACCTGACACTATTATTTTGCAGAAAAGAGGACTGTGACTAACTTGCTAGACCCAAAGAGACATAAGTAATCTATAAGATGGCAAGAAGCCATCTAGCTGTTTGATGGTGGACTTCTAATCATCCTTTCTGGGAGATCCAAGGTCTCCTGTATGTAGCTCTTTCATACTAACCCATTATGAAATATTTGTTTAGCTGATTACTTAGTAAATACACCTCACATGCGGAAATGGAAGGTTGACAATGGTACAAGATTTTATACCTGTTTAGAATACAAACCAAATTTTATCACCTAACCACATGAGATGTTAATAATAACCTGGAAGATCAGATCTGACATTAGGCCAGGCCTGGAAGCCAACATCTGGTCTGAAAAGTCAGAATTGAAAAAAAAATCATTTATTCATTGAGCTGCTTCAGCAGGGTACACTCTAAATCAAGGGTGGCATGATTAATTACCAATGCTATTTTTAATCTATACTCTAAAATATTTGAGTACCCATTGTTCTCTCTGATTTTTTGTGGGTTTGTTTTTGTTGTTTTGTTTACTTGTTAATAGAAGACAAAAACAAAAATACAATGTTAGATTTTCACCACCACCACCCAAAAAACCAACCAGTGTGCACGAATTCCATTCCTTATTTATCCACAAGGTGGCATGCAATATCTATCTTCCTTCCTTCCTTCCTTCTTTCCTTCCTTCCTTCCTTCCTTCCTTCCTTCCTTCCTTCCTTCCTTCCTTCCTTCCTTCCTTCCTTCCTCCCTTCCTCCCTCCCTCCCTTCCCCCCACCTCTTTCTTTCTTTCTTTTTATCTTCACTGGCATTTGAGATTAGAAATGGAAACAGAATGTCAAAATTGGGAAGCTAGTTTGCCTCCCTCACTTCCCATGCTAGTCACAGGAGAACACTGTACTTACATTGGTTTGCTCTCTGCTTTATGGAATTGGATTTGCTTGTTCGGTGAGGCATAATCATTGCACCTACCCACTTCTTCAGTCACAAAAGTATTTGGTAAATAAGCTGTGCTAATTTGTAAAGTTAATGCTTTTTGGTGTTTCCTTTGAATGTATATTTCACTAAAGAAAAATAAGACAGAGGAAGAAAAAGAGAACATAGAATTATACAACAGGAGAATTCAGACTTCTTACCCACTTAGAAAAGAAAGAAAATAAGAGCCACCATCAGAAGCAGAGAAGAGCCAATACATTTCTACACAGGGGGTCTTTCTAACTCCCCTGAATTCCAGCACCACGGAGTAAGGACTAGTTCTCTGCAGAAAAGAAAATTGCTCAGGAAAATATGGAGAAGCAACCTCAACGAAGGCCTTCATCCTGGAACCACTGTCTTTAGCACATGCACTCAGGCTGTTATTTCCCAACACAGAGACCCTCCCCAAAGAAAGCTGGCTGGACCCCAGGGACTCACCAGCTCAGCTCCAGTAGCTCCTGGGAGTGGCTTGGAGAGAAACAATGTGGAACTGCCTCCCAAAAGAATAGAAATTTGAACAGTCATGCTGGATCCTTGTCACCTCAACATCCGCCCTGGTCATCCCCAAGACCAAAGGACAGTTCCCACTCTGCATCTCTACTGGGACTCCTCACCAGGCCCTGCCCAGTCTATTGAAGGTCAGAGGCAGGGCCACCTGCTTGCATGGCACTCTCTTCATCCCATACCTCATTAATGGTAGCTATCTTCAGAGCACATCCCTTGAAGAACCAGGGCAGCAGCCAGGTGTGGTGGTACACACCTGTAATCCCAGCAGCTCAGGAGGCTGAGGCAGGAGGATCACAGATTTAAAGCCAGCCTCAGCAATTTCACAAGGTTGTAAACAACCTAGTGAGACTCTATCTCAAAATAAAAAAATAGGTGCCTTTGAGTTCATCCCTGATGAGAACGCGTGCACACACACACACACACACACAAATAAATAAATAAATATGGATATGTAGTAGTAATATCATGAATTTAATTTGCATTTCTCTTAGGCTTAATTAAAGTCAAGTGCCTTTTTGTATGTTAAAAAACAAAGAAGGAGAAATAATCCAAGTGTGCTGGTGCTTGCCTGTAATCCTAGCAACTCTGGAGGCTGAGACAGGAGGATCACAACTTCAAGAACTGAGGCAAATCTCAGCAACTTAGTGGGACCCTGTCTGAAATGAAAAATAAGGGTTGGGGCTGTATCTCAGTGGTAAAATGCCCCTGGGTGCCCCAGTACCAAAAAACAAAAAACACCAATACATAAAAAATAAAATAAAAGTGTTTTAATGTATATATATTTGATGTTGTGATGATAGAGGAGAAAGATCTATGATAAAAATTTCCAAGAAAAAAGGTAAGAAAAACTTCAGGGCATTGGAATCTTTTCACAATAATGAATGAATACTTCTCAGATTTTGGAAATGAACTTTCAATTCTGTTCAAAAAACATCCCCCCTTGTAAGGGGGGATTTACAGATTGTGAAATTAATCATTTTTCAACTTCAACAAGAGCCTTCTATCCTGTGTTCTCTCAAATTCACAGTACCATTTCCATGTGATGGCCATCGCAAAAAATATAGATGTTACCAAAAGGAATTACATGTTTGATTACCTCAGGTTGTCTTCAAAATTACTGGTGCTTCCTTTCTCCTTTTCACAATGAAGATATGAAATTTTAGGGTCTCTCATTTTTTTCCCCTGCATACTATGTAAAATAACACATTTGCCCAGTAAATTTTTCTAGTCTGCTATCTTGTTTTTATCATGGACTACAACTAGATTTAGAAAAGAAAAATTCAAAGTATACAAGGGGTGATTTCAGTTGGAAAGTTGTCAGTAGATAAATAAAAGACAGTGTGGTAGATTTAAAACATGCCCCCAGCCACCTTGGTACTCCTGTTTGGAGAAGTAGCTCATTTCCCCTCCCCAGAAATTTGGTCTGGCCTTGAAGTGTGATGAATAGAATTTGGCAGAAATGAAACAGTGTGACATCAAAGATGGGCCTAGAGGCTGGGTGTGGAGAATGGGCAAAGGGAGGTGAGGGGGTGCTCGATAGTACAGCACTTGCCTAGCATGTACAAGGCCCAGCTTTCAATCCCTAGCACTGTAAAAAAAAAAAAAAAAAAAAAAAAAAAAAAAAAAAAGATGGGCCTATGAAATTCTATAACATCCACTTCATATGCAGCTTCCTAGAAGTAAGTGAGGTCTATGTGGCTGGCCTATTTTTTTTTTTTTTTTTTTGAAGACACCAACTTGGAGTTGTTCATGTCAAATATGTCATAAAGACATTCAGCTAGCAGACTGCATAGGTGAAGAGCATGTTTAAGAAACCACTGCAGCAGACAATTAAGTGAAAGAAGAAAAAATAAATAAACTTAAGAATGACAACAAAAGAATCCACTATGATGGAAAATATTTAATTCTCAAAAAGTTCTCTCTCTTCTTCCTGTTATTGGTAGTTCTGAATGGTTAATATTTTTCCCAGTGGAATCAAAAGGTACCCAAGTATGTGATTGCAAATGAAAAAATACCCACACATCAGGTACTGGAAGTTTTTCCACTTTCACGTGTATGTGAATTTTTAATATAAATGTGATGGCGTAAAGTACTGAGGCAAGGCAAAATGTTTCTGTGAACAAGTTTCAGCAACTTAACCTCATAACAATTATAAATAAACCTGTTAAATTTTTTTTGATACTGGAGATTGAACTTAATAGTGCTGAACCACTGAGCTACATCCACAGTCCTTTTTATTTTTTATTTTAGAAAGGGTCTTGCTAAGTTGCTGAGGCCTCAGCCTCCCAAGCCACTGAGATTACAGATGTACACCACCACACCCAGCAGTATTTGGATTTTAAAACTAAGGGAACGTTGGGGCTATGGATGCAGCTCATTGGAAGACTGTAGACAGAATGCACAAGGCCTGGAGTTTGATTCCCCAGCACTGCAAAAAAGAAAAGATAGAAGATCTCTTATTGGTGGCAGATAAATGGTGTTTGTAACATTTTAATCATAGTATAAATTTCATGCATTCACTGTATTCTTTTGAGTTCTACAAGAAAGTATGTATTTTTAATATTGTCTTACTTCTCTGCTGTTTCTATAAGTTTGCTATTAAAGTACATTGAACTATTAAAAGCACACTAATTTGAATATACAATACATGCATAGGATATAAAATTAAGAAGGTACAGAATATAGAATGAAAAGCAAGCAGCAACTACCTCCATCACCAACACCAGCATCTCTACTACCATCACCACCTCTACCACTTCCACTAGCATCACCATTACCTTCACCTTCAACAGAATCACCATCACCACCACCACATTCACCCCATCTCCACCATCACCATTACCACTACCCTCTCCTCTAACCAACACATTTTTCTCCTTGGAAGTCATTCCAGTTAACAGTTTTGGCAAGATTTTAATGAATATAAAAGAATCACATAATTCATATAGCAAAATAATGTGCTCCTTACAGTTCTGCAATAAAAAAGAAAGGAACAAATACTGTTACTGAGATGGGGATTCAAGAACTTTTTTTTTATGCTTCTGTGAGATTGGAATTCAAGAACTCTCCTAAGAATAACATAAGCTATGCGATAGTTCAGGGAAAAGAACAAAAATAATTGAATGTGATGATACGCTTAAAATTTTCAATGTGGAGTGGCAAGTTTATTGAGGATAGAATACTTTTTTATTGTTTGTTTCTAAGTACAATCTGGAATGGTTTGTTAGCAGATCAAAAGCATGCTTTTCCTTGAACTTGTCAAAGCTGGTTCATAGGGAAATATACCATCTGAGAACTCTTTGTTGACATTTTACTTTCCACCTGGCATTGCAGAGAACAGTTTGGCTTTGAATCAAAGGTGGTAGCGGTTGACTGTGTAAATATTTTCAGAAGTAGGATGGTTTCTAAGGAGTCACCAGGGATGAAGGAGGAGTGGAGAAGGCTGCTTTTCTTTCCTAGTGAAATAAATATATGCTCATCGACTGGCAGAAATATGACTATATAATATTGAGTTCAAAGTAACAAAAACTATCCAAACTTTAAAAGTTCTCCCATTTTTTTTTCCACTGCTGGGGATTGAACCCAGGGGCATTCTACCACTGAGCTACATTCCTCAACATGTTTTATTTTTGTTTTCAGACAGGGTCTTTCCAAGTTGCCCAAACTGGCCTTGAACCTCCCAAATTGCTGGGATTACAGGCATGCAGTTCTTACGTATTCTGAACACTGAATAGAATCTGGTAGTTCAGGACTTGGGTTTTGGGAAGCAGTGTGTGCAGCAGGAGTCTGCTTAAGGTACACTCTGGAAATAGGGGGAAAGTTCTTCTCCTGTAGTGTCTCTCCAGCACCCACTATTGACAAAGTTTAACATTGTACCAACTGGCAAAGAAAAAATATTTACAGCATCCAGGCCAATTTCATAGAGTAGATACTGAAGGAATCTGGAGTTGAGAGATATAAATGGGTAACTGACAGTGCAGTCTATGAGGACTGGTGGCTTTTAGGTAAGGCTGGACTTAGGGGTAGTCTAAAAGAAATACTAAATAAATTATTTTTCCATTTTAATTAAAAAATAAAAATAAAAAAAATGCTAAGTGGGACCTGAGGACCCATTTAAAAAAAACAACAAAACAAACAAACTTCAGGCTACTCTGAGTAGTATAAATCTGGATGATACATGGATACATCTTTTTTAAACCTTTATATCATTTATTATTCATTTTATGTGGTGATGAGGATAGAACCCGGTGCCTATCCTGTGAGGCAAGTGCCCTACCACTGAGCCATAACCCCAGCCCAAATGGATACATCTTTTGTGTGTGTGTGCTTTATTCAAATGAAAAGGTCAAAAGATTCATGCTAGTGTTGAGACAAAGATGATTCATTGATCCCACCTCAGAAAACAGTGAAAATGAAATCAGCCAAACTGTAACTAAAATCAACAGTAAAACATACATTTTTTTCAGAACATTCAATAAAACTTCAAATAAAAAATTTCAACAAAAGTCTACATGAAAAACATCACCAAAAGGCAAATACAAAATAATACTAATTTAATACTTTTTAAATATTTATTATTCACTCAAAACATGGGCTACTAAACTTAGGCAACTGGCTAATACTTATGAGAAAATAAAATTTGTTTCATACTTCATAAATTATATTAAATGAATTCCATCTAGACTAAACACTTCAGTGTGAAAAAATATGGTAGATGTTTACATGTGAAAAACAAACTGTAAAAGTACTAAGAATTTTAAGAGAAATCTATCTACAAATTACAAGGATATATAAATAACTGTGAAAGTGTAGGGATACCACATTTAGAAAACTGTAAGTGAAAATATTTTTTCATTTAATTACATAAAACTTTTTAATGGAAGCAAAATCCTAAGCTTTCCTCTAAGTAAGTTAAAAAATAAGTGGCAAGTCAGGCATGGTGGCATATGCCTGTAATACCAGCTACTCAGGAGGCCTAGACAGGAGGATCACAAGTTGGAGGCTAGCCTCAGCAACTTACCTAACATGCATGAGGCCCTGGGTTCCATCCCCAGTACTGCAAATAAATAATGAATTGGGGGAAAAATATATATATATATATAGGTCAATAAGCAAAAATACAATGCAATAAAATAGAACAGTTCAATCAGATAATAAATTTAAGAATAAATATTCACTGTCTGTTATGGATTCACTTCTGTCACCCCCAAATTCATACTTTGAAGTCCTAACTCCTGTTTCCTCAGAATGTGACTGTATTTGGAGTAGAGTCTTTAGAAAGGTAAAGTTAAAATGATTAGTGCAAACTCTAATACAGTATGACTACTATCCTTACATGGCAAAGAAATTTGGACACAGAAAGACACAGAAAAGACCATGTAAAGATTCAGGTAGCAGTCGTACATCTCAAACCAGACAGACCTCAGAAGACACAAATACTGTCTACACTAATATCTCAAACGCCTAGTCTCCAAGATTGGGAGAAAATAAACTTCTTTGTTTCAGCTACTTGATCTGCAGTACTTTGTTCCAGCAGCCACTGTCATAGCCACTATGATAAATTACTTCACTATCACCATAATCTAAGAAGGTAAATTAAAACAGCAACTACTACTGTCAACTGGCAAAGTGAAAATAATTATGTTTTTCAGTGTCGATAAAGGCATCATATATTGCTGTAGTAGTATAAACTGATATCAAACTTTTAAAGAATAATTTGAAAATAAATATTAAACAAGCTGAAAAAGTAAATACACCTTGACACATATGAGTTATACTTCTGAAACTGGATCATATGGAAGTATCAGTGGTGTGCACCAATGTTTATTATAGCATAATTTATACATTTGAAAAATTGTCTATATCCTAGGTAACAAAAATTACAGGATTAATTTAAGAAATGTTAACTCCTTAAGCTGGAATACTAAGCAGTCATTACATCTGCTATTTTAGCAGTTAAATTAGGTGAAACTAATTTGTTTAATTTATGACCTATTTCAAGTATACAAAATAAATTAAAATAATAATACAAATGCCCACCACTCTGATTTGGAAAATGTTAATATTTTTAAGTATTTGCTTCAAATTATTTTTAAAGGAACAAAACATTATAAATCCATTGGAATAATCTTTGTTCACCTTTCCACAGCATTTTCCTTCAACCAAAATCCTCATCCTCTGAAAGGTAACCAGTATCAAAAATTAATTTCACTCCAAAACGTTTAAGAGCCATTCATTTTGAGTCATGTAGCTACAGATTATTTCATCTAATTGTGACATAAATTCACTATTTGTTTTTCTTCATATTTTGATGACTTACTTGAGACTTTCCAGTTTTATTCTTGTGAAATGTATAAGCTTCCAAGAACATTTTTGTACATATCTCCATGGGCACAATATTGAGATTTTCCTCAAGGAGTATATTTAAGATTTCAATCACTGGGGCACTGAGTATATGCATCTTTAATTACACAGATATTGTTTCAATGTTTTCCAAAGCAGTTGTATCAATTACAATCCCATTGTGTGTCAATTAGTTTTTGCTATATAATGAACCATTTCTTATCCCTAGCACCAAATAAATAAATAGGCCATTCCTTGATGCAATGTCCTAAAAAATGGTGTGTGGTGTGGTGGTGCGTGCCTATAATCCCAGTGACTTGGGAGGCTGAAGCAGAAAGATCACAAGTTCAAAGCTAGCCTCAGAAAGACCCTCAGCAACGTGGCAAGACCCTGTCTCAAAATAAAAAATCAAGAGGACTGAGAATGTAGCTGGTTGGTAAAGCCTTCCCTAGATTCAATCCCCAGTGATAGATAGATAGATAGATAGATAGATAAATAAATAAATAGAAAGGGCTAGGTATATAATTCAGTGATAAAGCACTCCAGGGTTCAATCCCAGTACCATTAATTAAAAAAAAAAAAAAAAAGAATGAACAATTATTCTCATGATTCTTTGGCTTGACAGTTCTGACTAGTGAGCTTAGCTGGGGCTAGATTCTCAAGGGAGAGCATATACTATGCATGTGCAAGACCCTGGGTTCCACCCCCAGCCCCCAAAACAACAACATAAAAGACTGTTCTCACTTTAGATGCCAGCCCTAAGTAGAGACCCAGGCCACCTGTACTTTTGACCTACTCTCTGCCAACTTGAGGATTCCCATGATCCACTCAGGTTCAATAATTCACCAGCACAACTAACAGAACTCAAGGAAGCACAATAGTTCTGATTATCAGTTTCTCATAAAGGCTCCCCACAGAATGAGGTCTGCAAGGAAAAACAGAGGCTCCCTGCTCGTTTCTTGTGGAAACAGGGTGCATAACCCTCCAGGGACTTCAAAGAGTTGCCCGCCAGAAGGTTCCTCTGAGCTTTGGTGTCCAGAGATTTTTTTTCATTGAGGTTTCATGATGTAAGCATGACTGATTTAATACTTGTCCATAGGACTGAACTCAACTCCACCCCCTTAGCGCCCTCTCTGGGGGTCAGGAGTCAGGCTGGTATCAACATCCCTACATTCTACTTAAGTGGTTGGACTTTCTGGTGACCACTCCCCATCCTGAAGCCACCAAAGACATTCCCATCTTTCAATAAACTCCAAAGAGTTTTAGAAATTCCTTGTCAGAAACCTGGCACAAAGATTGAATAAATTTTCTATTGTGCAACACAAAATATTACATCTGATTCTTTCCCAAATGTGGGCAATCTAGTTAAAATTGTATAGTGAAAACATGGGCAACTGGATTAAAAAGTGTCTACAGTCTAGTTTAATATCATCTTTTATTTACTGCACAGGAAGCTGATGGATTTGAAACAATACAGGGTTGTACCCTTTGCGTTTTCTAATGGCTGTGACTGACATCCTTAGGTTTTCATCCTTCAGTAACACTATCTCTCTCAGTTGTTGCATATTGCTACTGAGTTCATGCCTGTGAAAGAACTTTGTAAATTACAAAATAATACAAAAATGAAAGTATGATCATCATTTAGAACAGCTGTGGTTCCAGGGACAAGCTGAGCTAGAGGGAATTCCTTTAGCCATGGTCAGGGTCATGTTCATGACTCATTGGTTTCAAGTTCAGCTTGCAACTGGCCCACCAAGAAGTGCCAGAGAATTCACAAGCCTCAAGGGGCCTTTTTTTTTTTTTTTTTGTACTGGTAATTGAACCCAAGGGAACTTTTACTTGAACTACATCCCCAGGTATTTTGTTTTGTTTTATTTTAATTTTGAGACAGGATTCATTAAGTTGCTGAGGTTCTTGTTAAGTTTGCTGGCCTCAAACTTGCGATCCAACTGCTTCAGACTCCCAAATCACTGGGATTACAGGCGTGTGCAACCATGCCTGGGCTTCAAGGTGGTCAATAAAGAGCCCAGCTCCCTCGTTCTTCCATGCAGGAGACAACCTGAGCTAGGTGACCTTAATTAGATTAGAAATGAGACCTGATGATTTAGGATTGGTGAGGATGTCCAAGCAGTCCTGGAAAGTAAATAATCTTTTGATGCTATCTGTTTTCATGGGAAAATGGTTTTCACTCTAATAAGGGTACATTGAGTCCCTCATGTTATGACTAATAGGTTTTCAGGAAGTTCCTGGAACCAATAATAAGATTATTTACCATTTCATTTTTCTGGGTAAGAATTTCCTGGCACATGCCTGGAATCCCAGCAGCTGGGAAGTCTGTGGCAGGAAGATTGAGAGTTCAAATCCAGCCTCATCGACTCAGTGAGACCCCACCTCTAAATAATATATATGTGTGTGTGTGTGTGTGTGTGTGTGTGTGTTTGAGGATGTGGCTCAGTGGTTAAATGCCCCTGTGTCCAATCTCCTTTACCAAAAAAAAAAAAAAAAAAAAAAATTCCCCCCTGGGATTAAAATGTTGGGTAAATATTGACAGTGAAGTGTTACATGTAGATAGTAAATTATTTTGATTTCTCAGAAGAACCCTCCTTTAATTTCTTTTAATGGAGTGTTTTCCTAATTCATTTGACCACAGCGTTGTTTTCTTTTCTCATAAAACCTGTTAACATTTCAAAGAACAGCCTCTGATAAACACTAGACCATGAAATCATTTCTGAGAGCACTGTGAGTCAGTGGTTCTCAAAGGGTGGTCCCCAGACCAGCAGCATCAGCACCTCCTGGGAACTTAGTAGAAACATCTCACCTACTCAATCAGAAACTCCAGGTGGAGTCAGCAATCTGTGCTTTAATCTACCCTCCTGCTGACTTATGTGAGCCACAGTTTGAGAACCAAGAGAGCTGGAAGAGAGAGGCTATATAGATTGGGGACCATGATTTCACTTCAAAGAAAGAAAGAAAGAAAGATTAAAAAAAAAAAAAAAACACTGAAGAAATCTCTCATATTTCTCTTCTTGGCTTGGCTGCCTGCTCCTGGCTCCACACCTCCTCTCTGACCTTTTCTTCTAAGAGCAGTTCAGCATGATCCCCACTTCAGTTTCAGAAGACTTACTCCACCTACTAATTCATACTACCTTCAAGGAAATGGAAGGAATTATATTGAGACTGAAGATTTTGTTTGCCTTGTGAACAAAAGCTTCCCCACTTCTCAGGCTCCCCTGGAACTGTGCTGAATGACAGTGACAAGGATGTATGTTTCCTTCATTTACCCCAGAGGGAAGGAAACCCGGGTTACTGTGCTACCAGGTTTCCTCTTGTAGTCAGATTCCAGAGTCCCTCTGAGATTGGAGTTCCTATCTGACTTGGTGTGGCTCGGGGGCTGCAGCCAACTCTGTCTCCCTCCCGGTGGCTCCTGAGAGCAAGGACCACAGGACTGAACTCAACTCCAGGCCCTAGCGCCCTCTCTGGGGGTCAGGAGTCAGGCTGGTATCAACATCCCTACATTCTACTCCACATCAGAATTCCTGGTATAGAACCTAGGCATAGGGATTTTTTTTTAAATTCCCTCAATTCAGTGTGCAGAAAGTTTTAGCTACTAGAATAGATGATATACAAAGTCCTACTCTATGTTCCTACTCTATGCAAATATTATATGCAGTATTATATTTGAAGTTTCCTGGGACTAAAAAGAGTTTGGAAAATCTTGATGAGTAATGTAGGTAATTTGAATAGAATAATCATGCATTTTTAATTTCTTAATTTAATTAATTTATTTCTTTCTCCCTGCCTTTTTTGGCGTTATAAATTGAACCCAGGCCTTATACACCATGCTAAGCATACACTTTACCACTGAACTATACCACAGCCCTCTCGGGTGTTAGTTTCTGAGTTCAGGCTTTACATCTAAGAATTCTGAAACTGCAGAAGTTATGTGATCATGCTTTATATATTTTTTTAAATTAATAATATGGTTTTGGTTTTAAAAAGAAAATCTGACTCAGAGATGTGGAAAACCCAAATATGTGGTCAGAATCAATATGAAAACAGTTTAAACTTGTTCCATGGCAATCCACAAAGGGTGACTTTGAAGATACTTTTTTTCACAAGCTTTGGCTCAGAGGAGACGTGAAGATGAAGGCAGAGGTCAGAATGATGAGATGTGAGGACTGGACTGACCATTGTGGTTGGTTTTTTGATTGTTTGTTCTGTTTTGTTTAAGTACTGGGGGTTGAATCCAGAGGCGCTTAGCTACTGAGTCACATCCCTAATCCTTGTCATTTTTTATTTTATTTTATTTTTTTGAGTCAGGGTCTTGCTAAATTGCTTAGTGTCTTTCTAAGTTGCTGAGGCTCGTCTCAAACCTGTGATCCTCCTGCCTCAGCTTCCTGAATCTGGGGTTACAGATGGCACGCTGCCACATCTGGCCATTGTTGGTTTTGAAACTAGAGGAAGGAAGCCACATGGCAAAGCCACAAGCCTCTAGAAGATGGAAAAGGCAAGAAACTGATTCTTCCTGAGAACCCCCCCCCAAAAAAAAAAGGAACACAATCCTGCTGATATCTAGATTTTAGACCAGTTAGATCAGTTCAGACTTGGCCTACAGACTGGTAAGATAGTTGTTTTTTGCTATTTAAAGTCATAACGCTTTTGGTCATTTGTTTCAGCAGCAAAGGGAAACTAATACAATGTTTTTTCTAATTATTATAGGGAATAAAGAAGATGTGAAATGGTTCTTAAACCACAAAGGACCATGTAAAGTATTCATTCATCATGAATATGCATTCATTCATGAGTGAATACTCATTCATTCATTCATTTGCTCTCTAATTCATTCATCAAATATTATTGAGCTTCTCTTTAATCAGAGCACATTCATAGATGTTGGGGATATTCCAAGAACAAAACAACTAAAAAACAAAAATAGGGCTGGGGGTGTAATTCAGTGTCACAGCACATGCTTAGCATGTGTGAGGCCCTGGGTCTGATCCCAACATGGCCAAAAAATAATAGAAAAAAACAAAACTCTCCACTCTCACAAAAACACTTCCTATTTCCTGAAGGAAGCAGTTAAAAAAATAAAAAAAAAAAGGAACTCTGTTCTATTTCATATTCTTTAGATGGTACAGGTGCCACTGTGAAAGAATCAAATGGTGATAGCCAGGTGCAGTGGCACACACTTGGAATTCCAGCAATTTGGGCAGCTGAGTCAGGAGGATTGATAGTTCAAGGCCAGCCTCAGTAATTTAGCAAGGTCCTAAGCAACTTATTGAGACCCTGTCTCAAAATAAAAAGGCCTAGGGATTGGCTCAGTAGTGCCCCTGGGTTCAATCCCCAGTACAAAGCAAACAAATAGTGTGAGAGGATAGGATGGGACAAGGTTGCATTCTAAAATGGTCAGTGTGAAGTTTTGTTTAAGCCCAGGCTGGACCTAAGGAAAAACCCTGGAGATGAGAGAATTCCTGTGAGTTTCAGCAAGAGCAAGAAGGCCTACATGTCAGGAGCTGAGAGGTTGGGGGCGGGTGTCTGAGAAGGTTGTGGGGTCTACATCTGTAGAGACCATTATTTCCATACTTCTTGTTGACACTGAGTTGGGAAGCCAGCTGCGGCTGATTCGTTCTGACCCACATTTTCAAATGATCACTGTCTTTGCAGAGTAGACAGTAAATTCTCTTGGGGTAGGAGAGAAAGCAGGAGACTGGGGTGGGGGTGGGGGAATGTGCCAGGAGTGGGAAAATAGCAGCTTGGACCAAGGTGGTAGCAGTCGAATAAATGGGAAGAGATCATAATCTGGATCTATTTTGAAAATAGAAGAAGAAGAGGAAGAGGAGGAGGAAGACAGGATTGATTAAAAATTTGGGGCTGAGCAACTAGAAAAAATGGATGGAATTGTGAATGACTGAGACAAGAAGGGAGAATGTTAGAGACCAAGTAATGGACATGATTGTTTGAGATGCTGATCCAACCAAGTATTTGGAAATATGAGTCTGGAATTCAGAGGATGAGTCCAGACTACAGATAGAAAGGAGGGAGCTGTCAAGATTAAATCCAAATGTATTTAACAGCAGGAGGCTGGATGAGGTCACAGGAAGGACTGTAGAGAAGAAAAAGAGACCGGAGACTTAACTCTTGAGGCTCTGCAGTGCTAAAAAGCCTGAGAAGTGAGGGGGAACCAGCAGGTTTGCAAGGAGTGATAGGAAAACAGCTGCTTGTTCAGAGCTCAGTCAGGGGAGGGAAGGGGTTCAAGGTCAAAGTGAGTGTTTGTGTTAAGTGGTGCTGAGAAGACAAGTAAGATAAATGCCCACTGGATTTTGTAACACCACAGCTGAATTTGGCAGGAGCAGTTTCCCTAGAGGCACCAGACTAAGCACCTGATTAGAGGGTTTAACAGAATTTGGAGACAGCAGATAGAGATAATTCTTTTGACAAAGGCAGAGTCTTTCAGAAACATTCTTTGCTGTACTCACAAGAAAGCTAATGCCCTCTTGGCCCCTCCATGCTGTTCTGGAGGCCCTGGTGGTCCACCTGCTCCTTTCTCATTGATCACAGCAAAGGTGAATTCAAGGTCAGTATTCTGTAAAGTAGGGGTTGGCACACTGAGGCAAATTATGGCCACACCCTTTCACTTATGAATTGTCTATGGCTGCTGTCACTCTAGAGGGACAGAGTTAAGTACTTATGACAGAAACCATATAGCACATGATGCTCAAAATGCTTACTGCATGGTTCTTTCCAGAAACAGAGGTCTCCTGTAAAAAAATAGGAAGAGAATTAGGGCAGTAGCTAAGGTAGAAGGGATTCAAGAAAGGGGGTTGTTTTTTCTGTTGTTGTTTGTTTTTTGTTTCTGTTTTGTTCATTTTGATACTAGGGATTGAACCTGGGGGTATTCTACTAAGGAGCTACATCCCCAGCCCTTTTTATTTTGAGATTGGGTCTCACTAAGTTGCCCAGGCTAACCTTGAATTTGCAATCCTCCTGCCTCAGCTTCTGAGGAGCTGGAATTATAGGTGTGTTCCACTTGCTTTTTGTTTTCTGAGATGGGGTCTTATTCTGTTGCCCAGGCTGGTCTTGAATTCCTCAAGTGACCTTGCTTTAGCCTCCTGAGTAGGTAGGACTACAGGTATGAGCTACCTTACCTGATTAGTAAAGATTATTTTTGTCTGTTTTTTGTTGATACTGGGATTGAACCCAAGGGCACTTAACCACGGAGTCACAAACCCTACCCTTTTTGTATTTCTTATGTTGAGACAGGGTTTCATTAAATTGCTGAGGCTGGCCTTGAACTTGTGATCCTCCTGCCTCCACATCCCATATAGGTGGGATGCATCACTGTTTCGAGCCCTATCAACTGTTTAATTGCATGTACATCTTGACCAAGCAATATCACTTCTAACATTTTATCTACACATAGGTTTTACACAGGTGTGAAGACATTTATTGCAGCACTGTCTGTAATAGCAAAACAATGGGAACAACCCGAATGTTTATTAGGGATCTATTTAAATATCATGGTGTATCCTCTCTTCTGTGCAGATACTGAACAGAACAAAAAGAAAAAGCTTTATATAAACTGATATGGAGTAATTTCCAAAACGTCTAACTGACACATAGAAAGGTAAAGAATTAGTAGCTAAGTACTGCTAATCTCATCAATATAAACATCTAATATATATAAACATTAAAGCTGATTTTCTTACTTCTTGAATATTTTGTGTTTACATTTGGTTTTGCATGCTACCACCAGAGGGCACCTCTGGCACACTTCATGCACCTTCTGCAAGCCAGCATCGAGGTAGCTTATCAAACAATTTTTATATCTGGAGCATTCTTGTTCACCCGGCATGGGAATTCTAGTGTCAGCTTAAGGAACTCTAAGCCCACCCAGCTCTTCAGTTCCTCTTAACTTGTGGGACACTCTGGTGTGTACACCCCAGCCTCATTTGTTTTTCTTCTATCCGCTCCCACTTACCCTAACTCCTTCCTTTGCTATGTCAGTGTCCCATCACTGTGAAAATCTATAATTTCCCCTACATGCTCTCACCCTTAAAAGAACACACCTGATATGGCTGCACCAGCTGTCTTTTTCCAGGTGGCTTCCAGGTAGGAATTGCTGGAGTTCAGGCATATTTTCACAGGTAAGATGATCCTTTGCTCTCGGAGAGTTTAACTATCCCTGCAAACTCAATGTATTCAGATCCTGCCCAACATACACTTTCTGTTGTTTAGTCTTTCTCATCTTTATTGAAAGAGCAATTGTGAGGCTGCGGATGCAGCTCAGTAGTAAAGTGTGTGCCTACCATGTGCAAGGCCCTGAGTTCAATTCTGAAACTACAAAGAAGTTTTTATTATTGAAGTATAGTTTATATACCATAAAATGCACCTGTTTAGTTCAATGAGTGTGGATAAATGCACACACCTATGGAATCACTAACAAAATCAAGTTAAGGAACATTTTTTTTTTTTTTTTTTTGGTACAAGGGCACTTAATCACTGAGCCACATCCACAGCCCTTTGTATTTTTTTTTTTTTTTATTTTGAGACAGGGTCTTGCTAAGTTGCTCAGAGCCTTGCTAAGTTACTGAGGCTAGCTTTGAGCTTGCTGTCTGCCTACCTCAGCCTCCAGAGCCACTGGGATTATAGGCATATGCCACCTCACCTGGCAAGATAAGGAACATTTTTATTGCAATAGGAAGTCAATCTACCCTCTCGATCACACTTGGCCCAAAGCAATAGCTGCTGTCCTTTCTTCTCACCATAGATTAGATTTGCCTATTCCCGAATTTCAAATATATAAATTGTGAATCAAGCGGTTTGTGTTCTTTTTATTTGGTATATTCATCTCAACATAAGGTCTTTGAAATTCATTCCTGTTGATGCTGATAGTTAATTTTCCCCCTACATATTATTCATTTGTGTGAGTATGCTACAATTTATTTATTCAGACACCAGTTATTGCTGGTGAATATCCTGATGGCATCTGCTCATCATCATAAATTTTCTTTTGGACAGAAATGCTAAATTTACTATGAATTATTTATAAAAGTAGTATATTTATTATGTACTATTTTTTCAAAATGGTAATATCTTTTTAAAACTAAGGGAAGGGAAGGGAAGGAAAAGGAAACATGTAACCTCTAAACGTAACCTCCACTTTGGCAAAGGATTAATTTGAGATGAAAGCAATTGAGAAACAACAGGTGGAAAACTATTTTTCTCCCTCATTCTGCCTAAAAGTAGCATAATTGCCCCCTACCTTTTGGCTTAAATTTTCATTCATAAAAGTGAGCCCCCTTCCAGAACAAGGAAGAAGACATCTCTTAACTTCATGACAAACTTGACTTAATAATCAACCATTATTTACCATACATTTTTTAGTTCCCTTCCCAAAACTGATACCTACTCCAAAAGCCCAACCTCTTCTCAGTGGTCTAATCTTGACTCCATACTTAGTTGCCGTTTGTTAAAATCAGATATAAAATCTTGGGTCTAACTGTGTCTTTGGAGTTTTTCTTCTTCTGCTCATCTGTTGTATTCAAAGGACCCAAATATTGAACCTAATATGGCAGAGGAAAGTTTTTTCTTCCTCTACCACAAAAGACAGTTAAATATATATATATTCTTTATTCAAACACTTAAATAGAATTAAGCAATTCCAAGAAATGCCTGTGTATCCACTCTTTGTGTCTTTCACCCTGACATCTAGTGATTTCTCTTGCTTTTCATTTTTTCTTTCATGTAATGGTCTATCAATCTTACTTTCTATGAAAAGACAGAGTCATGCATAAAACATCTCACACCATGTTTTATAGCTGCATGTCTTCATCACAACAAAATTTAGCCATCTTTCTGTCAATAAGCCCTGTTCTAAAGTCAGTTTATTAATTTTTTTCCCAGAAATAGTACATTTATTGGATTTACTTTCTCTAGTTCCATGCTTTGAAAGTAATACTTAATCTGTTACATCTTTCTTGTATTTTATTCAATATAATTTTACTGAATTGTCTCAATGATTCAAAGCTAATTTGTAGCATTTGTCAAAATAAGCAAATCTGGGTTCAGGTAAGGAGACACTTTATTCAAAATGATTATTAGGCAAGAAGAGAAGGGATGAGGAGAGTTCATTAACCCTTGGAAATTTTCAGGAGCACAAGACTCTGAATCACACATAACCAGAATAAAAAATGGTAGCTCCTGTGAGTCACAGTAGCACAAACCTGTAATCCCAGCAACTTGGAAGGCTGAGGCAGGAGGATGGCAAGTTTGAGGCCAGCCTTAGAAACTTAGTGAGTCCCTAAGCAAATTAGTGAGACTCTGTCTGAAAATAAAAAAATTAATCAATTAATTAAAAAAACTGAGGATGTAGCTCAGTGGTAGATTGCCATTGGGTTCAATCCCCACTAACCCCCCCCCCAAAAAAAAATCAGTAAGCTCATATTTTAGTTAAGACAGGCAGCTCAGAGGATATAGCCATTATTATTAAACCAACAATATTAGATAAGGCTGATTTACCAAATATTTACTAGAATTATGTCAGCTTTAATTGATAAAACATTTGGGATAGTTGATATAATACTTCTGAAAATATTAGAAGTTCAATTTCTGAGAATTTTAGGCATATGTAATTTATATAAATATTTGGTTTAGCTTTAAGCCAAGTGAGAATCTTTAAGGGATTTTTTATTATCTAACTTGGTAACAATCTAGAAGTATAAAAATTTTATATCTCCACATATAGATATATACACATATATACATAAACAGAGACATACAAATAGAGTTTATGCTTTGATTTTAAATTATTAACTCATTGAAATTAACTTCATATAAATGAAGAAGCTGTCATTCTTTGCCCACTTTTACATTTTTAACAAGATTTTGTTTCTGGCAGATCGTTACTTTCTCAATATGAAGGTTAAATGTCTCCACCAATATTTGGAGAAGACGCTAAAATTTTCTTTTCTCTGATATGTAATCTAATGGAGTTTGGGGACTAAATTCTGCGAAAGGAATTATATAAAGATAAAGCAACCACCTGTGTGTCTACAGAGCCTAGCTGAATGGACAAAATCTCCAGTCTGTTTCGTTACCTTTTTCAGCCTCAGGTAGCTATTGTTGGAGTCCCCAAACCTCTCAAGAGCCCAGGGTGGGGCAATGGTGTATTGAAGGGTCTGAAATTTCATGTGCTTCCTTGATATCTTTGATCCTCGAAGCACTTTAAATACTCACCCGTGAGTTCTCCTGCTCCAGTCAGACACGCCCCAGTACTTATCTGCCTGGTATTGGGTGTGATGTTTGGCCATTTGTGCCATCTAGGCAGGGAATCCTTCCTTCACCAACAGAGCCAGAAGGAAGTGATCAGAGTTCAGGATAGGTAAGCAGCAAGCTGTGACAGGATGACTCAGATAAGGTAGAGGCCAATGACTTAATGACTTAGATAAGGGGTAATGCTCTGTTAACCTTGAAGAGAAGATAAGTGGGGACTGAGGGTGTGACCGGGATAGACAGAAAGCAGAGGTGAAGGAAAACAGATGGAGAATTCAAGGCAGCTGAAGAGAAGGTGGAGAATAGAGAAGAGGGGTGGTGAAAAGTGGTCTTAGATGAGCCAGTTTGGGGAGATGCCAAGTTCCCAAGAGGTCTTTGAAGTTCTAAATCACCTCCAGAAAGTTTCTATTGCTTTTGAAGATATTAAACTGAATTAGGAGGAGAAGAGGGTTCCTGATAGAGTTACCTATGGGGTTAACAAATATTTAACTCAAAGGGGCGGGGGAGAAACTTTAAAAACTGAAAAAAAAAAGTTCCACTTAATACTCTTGCACAAAATCTGTGGAACAGAGGGGGAAATAAACCAAAACAAACAGGAAAACAGAAAGACAGGAGGGACAAAGAAAGACTCTATCCCAATCAAACTCCTTATTGTGCTTTAATAGAGAAGATGTCCAGAGCACTAGTTCAAGAATCGAACCCATCAAAGGATACTCAAATTGCTAAACGTGGCACCTTTACCTGGTGGGGTTGGAGTAGGTCCGTAGGTGGGGTCCAATCTGAACCAAATTGTAGCACCTAAACATTGCCAATAAGAACTAAATTCAGACTTAGGTTAAGGAGAGACTTCATTCAAAAGGATTACTGCAATAAGGAGGAGGGGGTATCGCACAAGGGGAGGCTATTCTAAAAGGGAGAATGCTTCAACTGTAGGAACTGGCAGTCTTTTCATGTAAGGCAGAAAAGGGCCTTCTTCCTCTTCTTCCTCCTCTTTCTCCTCCTCCTCCTTTTCCTCTTTTCTTTTCCTCTATTTCTCTTTCTCCTCCCTTCCACTCTCCTTTCTTCTTTTAAGTAGGACGAGTAAACACTATCAGAAAGAACCAGTATGGTGGAGTGGGACGAACAGGTGACAGGAGTGGACAATTGATAAGGAGAGGTTTCCTTTCTGGTCAGCTGAGAAGCAGCTACTTAGAGAGACCCTGGAGGGGTTTATTTGGCATTCTAATCCTTCAGGCTGAGGGTAGATTAAAAGTGAAAGATTTGGGAGGAGGAGAGAAACCTGACTAACATTTAGTCAAGTAAAACATTTTAGTCAGAAGAGTCAGTGGGATATAGACATCCACTAATCACTTAGGAGATTAGGAAACTGCAGGGTCTGTGTGTGGCCTTGTCATGGGCAAACAGGTGGTTATCCTCTGTCTTATCTAAGTCATACTGTCACAGAAGAGAGGGCAGCTGAAACCCCAAACCTTGCTTCTTGTTTTCCCATGAAAGAAAATTTACAGTCTGACATGAAAAGCCAAGCAATAGAATTTAATTATGAGTGAAAGTAAAGATGTCTAGATGAACCCAGCTACTATGTATAACTATATAATGCTAATAAAAAAATTTAAAAACTAAAAAAAAAATTTAAAAGAAAGTAAAGGGAACCTCAAGCAAAGAACACACACAAGAGAGAGAGAGAGAAAGAGAGAGAGAGAGAGTGTGAGAGAGTGAGTCATCTCTGAGCAGAGACCAAAAAAGGAAACAATGCTACTCCCAAATTTATTGCTGTTTGCTATTCACCAGGAGAATTGGGGCTCACCTTCTTCAGTCTTCACCAATCACATGTTTATCTCCTTTATGTCAGGAGGGGGAGTTTTTGACTCTAGTTGATCCTCTCTGGAACTGTCATGGAGACCACCCTGTTCAGGGGGGCTTCATCTACAAGGCAATTCCATGTTAATTTGGGTGGTGGAGTCAAGGACCTGAAAAACTTTGTCTCAGTGCACTTGAACCTCAACAGAAATTTCCCTTCTGATATACACTAAGAAACCTTTGGACATAAATGTGCAATGACCCCAGTTAACCTATTCGGGAATTATTCCCATTGATTTTTCATTCTTGACATCCTTATTAATAGGTTTCCTTGATTTCCATGTGATTGTTCTTAGGGTCATTACTTTTGCTGTTGTTCTACAAGTTACTTGCAATTTCAAACAAACCCTGTGATCCTAAGTTACTGGCTCACATTTCAGTGTTCATTACTAACTACTACCTAATACTTCTCCCCTCAAGGATTGGAGACCCTAAATCATATAGGGAACAAGAGGCAATGAAATCAAATTATCATCTACTTCCTGCTGATTAGGGATAGGTATCTCCAGTTCTTGCTATCTGTCAGTAAAATGCTTTGATTATGAGCAAGGTCTATCCAAGGGGCCACAGTAAATCTCTTGGTTCAGTAGAAACAGATTGTAAAGCCATCGAGGGATGGAAGCCCTATGAGAAAAACAATAAAACATAAATATTGGAATAAGATTAACACAACAATAGACACAGCAACACCTGGAAAACATTAGTGAGTATGATAATGATTGTGGGTAGCAGCAATTTCTTCCACCAGGAAGTGCCAGAACCATGAATTAAAAAGTTGTCCCCGTGACTAGGTTGGTGAGGATAAAGCATCTGTTTGGGAGTGCAAATCTTTAGAGCTTGAGTTACATTGTCAGAGTTATCAGGAATGTAAAGGCAATATTCAGTCTGAATGATGGCACAAATCCCACCCTGAGCTTCAATGAGAACATCCAAGGCCATTCAGTTTTGTAAAACAGCTTCTCTCATGAGTGCCACCTCTGTGTTAAGGTGTCATTGAGAGTTCCTTGGGTTGTTGTTGAGTTCTTTTGGTTGGTCAGAACTTCTGGGCTACATCCTTTAGCCCAATTTGTGGAATGAGCAATGAAGCAAAGTGACCATACAGATCTCCTCCGTATACGGTTAAGACTGGGGAGGTTTGTAGGCTATTTTTGTATCCACCACCTATTCACGGGTACCCTAGAGTACATCTTCCCAACCAGCCTGGAGAAAGCCAGTACCAAAAACTGGGCCCACATATCCATGGTATACCATTAGGTAATGGCCACCTAATTCTGGGTCTGAAGAACCAAGTAGTCCCAAACCAATCATCAGCTTATAAAATCACAATATACTGACATTGAGATTCTGGGGTCCATTCTAACTCCTGTGAGGAAGTAGGCCACTTATCAAAAGTTTGGTAATATTGTTCCCAACATATTGGGGCTCTCTGATCTACATATCTTTTGGTTGATGTAAGCCATATGTATCTATCCCAAATTTGACAGTAGCCATCTTTATATATTTGACGTCTGGCATTAACTGTGGGAAATGAGGAGTAGATGGGCTCCAATGTGGTTTAATGGCTGTGAAAGCTTAGAAGTTAGTGTGCTCCAAGAGAAGTTTTTTTTTTTCTTTCTCCTGGGTATAACAAGGTCTCTTTACAGGCCATAATGTAACATCTGCACAGGTAGAGTCATTTCTTCCTCTTGTTCTAGCATTAAAAATTATAATTTTGTACAGTCATTTCCTTGAAGGGAGACACCCAACAAGAGAGTATCAATCAATTTTTCTGACTGTTCACCTATTGACCACATCAAAAGAAAAGAACTAAGTGCCTTGGGTAGATATTTAACTTGGTTAAGATATCATGACCCAATAATGGAATTGGATATTTAGCCATTACCAAAAAAGGATGGGTAAATAGCACGTCTTCCCAACTATAACATGGAAGAGAAGTAAAAAGTCTCACCTTGGGTATTCTGTCAAATTCCACTACCAAATAGGAACCCTGAGAAGGACAATCAGAGACCAAGGTTAAACCACTTATCGGTGGTGCCTATATACAAAAGGAATTGAATGGCTCTGTTTCAACCCCACTGATGGTGACTATTGGGATACCAACTGATTCCATCATTTGGAGAGCATCCGATCTGAGGTACCTTCACCACTCTCCAGTGGCCTCTCCTGCCACCTATCAGGCCAGAAGAATTTGGAAGCCTGCCTTCAGTTGACAGACATCTTCATGGGCTCAAGGGTCCTACAGGTAGGGGTGGCTCAAAAAGCCACAGCCAATAATTGAACCTGTCTCTTGTTCCCTTTTTTTTCCTTTCACCAGTCCCTTAAGATGTCCTCCTGGTCTCATTTATAAAAGACCTGGGAGGCTACCTGCAGCAAGTCATCAAGAGAAGTCTCAGGGAGCACTGCCAATTTTTGTAATTTTTTTTCTAACATCTGAGCATATTGCATAATGAATTTATCTTTTAAAGTAAGTTGCCCTTCAAGAGCTGTAGGATCTAAGGGGGTATATTCCTTAGGGCTTCTTTCAATCTTTTTAGAAAAGCCATGGAGTTTTCTTCCAAACCCTGATGAATAGCTGCCAATTTCATACAGTTAATAGGTTTCATCCTACTGTTTTTAAGTTCTGCCATAAGAAAATGATCATATGATCCCTATGTCACCTGCCAGTTGAATCATCATCTATTGGGGCCCTCAGTTGGGGCAGCTGAAGGACCCACAGAATATAAGGAGTTAGTAATATGGAAATCATTCCCCAAAACCCTAGAACCTTCTGTCATTCATTGTTGCACTGTGTCTGTTACAGTTTGATTCAAAATTACCCATTATATCTCTCCAGATTAGATCAAAAGCCTGGATTAAATGTTGGAATTCCTCTGTATATTTATCAGAGTCATCAGAACAAGTTTCCAAATCCTGTTTGATTTGTTTTAGACTCTGTATCCAAAAAGACACCTGAATACTGAATGGCCAAAATTCTCCATTTGTCTCTTGAATGGGCATTATCTGGTAGTGGACCCAGTAGAGATAGGCTTAATGCAAGGCAAACCAGAATGGGAGGAATGGGAACAGTAGATAATGGTGGGTATAGTGTAGGAGTGGAACAATTAGGATTCCATATATCTAGTATGAAGTACATTTCTGAGAAGGAGGAGGATGTAGTGCTTTTTTGTTGTTGTTGTTGTTGTTTGTTTTGTTTGGTTTGGTTTTGCTTTTTTGTACTGGGGACTGAACCCAGGAGTGCTTAAGTACTGAGCCACATCCCTAGCCCTTTTTATTTTGAGACAGGATCTGAGTAAGTTGCCTAGGTCCTTGCTGAATTGCTGAGGCTGGCTTTGAACTTACAATCCTCCTGCCTAGGCCTCCCGAGTGGCCCTGACATGTGCAGGATCAACAAAGGATTTTGAGTAGGGGCATGAGAGATGGAGAAAAACACAGAGAAAAAGAAAACAGAGAAATATTTTTAAGCATAGCTGGGGTCAGATAGGACACTGCACTCTGATGGAGGAACATTGACCCATAACTAGCTCTGCAAGCTTATTATATAGAGTCTCATAATTAGGAAGTTAAACTATAGAGGCATTGTAAATCATTCAAGACTTGTAAGTTATCAAAAGGCTTCTTTGTGCAATAAAAGTTTACAGAACTAGAAACATTTTTTTTTTTTTTGCAGCTATCCTACTGTTTCGAACATCCTGCTGCACCCAGGAAGCCCATTGTCCTGGAATGTCTGATAATTGTTAGCATCAGAGCTGAGTGCCAAGGCTGTTAACATCCTCCTTTTGGCAAGGAATGTTTCCCAGGCTTGGCTTTTGCCAACACTGCGGGGATCAGCTGATGACGGTGGGGGGTGGGGAGCGCATGACTCTCCACTCCAAGTCACTGGGATTACAGGTGTGTAACACTGTGCCTGGCTTAGGCCAGCAATTTCTAAACTCATCATTGCTAGAAGTGCCCCATCAATACCACACTTAGGGGCTGGGGATGTGGCTCAAGCGGTAGCGCGCTCGCCTGGCATGCGTGCGGCCCGGGTTCGATCCTCAGCACCACATACCAACAAAAGATGTTGTGTGCGCCGAGAACTAAAAAATAAATATTAAAAATTCTCTCTCTCTCCTCTCTCTTTTAAAAAAAAAAAAATACCACACTTAGTGAAAGAAAGTCTATACACCGGGAACCTCTGACCTTCCTTATTCCTTTCTTTCTGCAAAATGAATCTAATTGGAAAATAGTATCAGACTTTATACTACCATTGATGAGCCATTTTTTCTTTTCTCTCTCTCTCTCTCTCTCTCTCTCTCTCTCTCTCTCTCTCTCTCTCTTTTTACTCGGACACAATATCTTTATTTTATTTATTTATCTTTATGTGGTGCTGAGGATTGAACCCAGGGTCTTGTACATGCAAGGCAAGCGCTCTACCACTGAGCGGCAACCCCAGCTGGAAAATCAATCTCTTTTTAAGGGTCTCTAGGTCAAAGCAGTCCTGGCTTCTCGGGATATACCCCAATGGGGTGATAGTCACACCAATAATGATGGTTGATTTCCCATCTATAAAGCAAATAAAGCCAGAGTCTGTCAATGTCCAGGCATTCTTGAGCAGTACTGATGCCTAAGAGAGATGAATTTATGAAGGTGACCCTCCCATACATTTCATTTTAAACCCAGGATCAGGAGGTGTCCCTGTGTGGTTCCCAAGAACCACATAGGTGTGGCTTGCCTGAACAAGTTCCTCAACTCATGGCTTATTTGTTGACCCTTTTGTCACTCAAGCTTATAATCTAATTTAAAAAACATCTTTTAATAACTTTATGCCAGCCAATTGATATAACTTGAGGAAGTGACCCTTAATCCTTATGTGTTGAATTTTAAGGGTAGCATAGACCTGATGTTAAAAAGTCAAGGGGAACAGAGATTTTTGTGTCCTTATGTTGGAAGCAGAGCAAGTCTAAAAACAGCAACAGGATAAATGCCATTATTAGTAATAATAAAGAAGAATAAGGATCATAGTAGACTTCTAAGAGCCACAGCCAAGTAATAGGATGCATTGCATTTTTGGTTGAAAGGTGACAGCCAGCTAGCCATTGAGATGATATGATTATGTTAAGATTTACATTCATATGGATATTGGACTCCTGCTGTTCACCTCGGCCTGCTACTGGACTCCTGGAGAGTTCTCATTGGTTGGGGAAGTGCAGTAGGAGGGAATTCCGGGGGAGGAACTTGCTCTGGGGTTCGGCAAGAACGCAAGAACGCCGGGAGAACACCGCCTGTGTGGATCGGCAATCTTCCCGGGCGCGGAGGGAGCATTGGCGGCAGTTTCAAAAAATAAAGTTTGTTCCTGCTTGAGTGACTGGTGATTTTGTGCCCAGCCAGACTGCGGCAGTAGACAAAGATGGGGACTTAAGTACCCTCCAGATTCTGGATATAGCCTCTAAACGGAGATGGTATAATGCCCACTCCTAAAGCCAGTCAGGTGTATGCCATAAGACAATAGCCACAATAGCAGTCTCACTGCCACTGTGGGGATCTTGCTCCAAAAGGTGACACAATAATAATAATAATAAAACAAAACAACAACAACCAAAAAGTGAGTAAAAGTTTGCCAGCCAGAGAAGACAAGGTGCCAGTGTGGTTACTGTCTGTACAAAAAGCTGAACAAGTGCATCAAGATGGCATAAGGCAGGGCTAGGGTTGTGGCTCAGTGATAAAGCACTTGCCTAGCAGGTGCAAGGGACTGGGTTTGATCCTCAGCACCACATAAAAATAAATAAATAAAAATACTATGTCCATCTACAAATGATTTTTTTTAAAAAAAAAAAGATGACATAAGGCAGACAGAACATGGGCCTGACATATGGAGGAGCTTTTAGCAGAGAAAAGAGTTCACAGAGAAGTTCAAGGTAATAGGCAAGATATCAGAGGCTAACTTGGGCATGGTTTTAACCAAAGCTGGGAGATGAACAAGGTGAAGTTTAAATACCTGTCCTGTAGGTGGTGCTGATCTAAGTCATGGCAACAGGTTAGATGTCACAGGAGAGTGGGAAGCTGTAGCTCCAAACCTCAGTTCTTATTCTCCCGTTGAAAAAAACTTTAAAGTAAGATACAAAAAGCCAAGCAAGATAATTTTATTATGAGTGAAAGTAAAAGAAGCCTGAAAGTATTGAGAAAGATAGTGGGTCATCTCTGAGCAGAGAACAACAAAGAAAACTATGCTACTCCCAAATTTATCATTATTTTATATTTGCCAGGAGAACTAAGTTCCACCTTCTGCAATCTTTGCCAATCACATGATAATATCCTCCTCCACACCCCAGTTGGTCCTCTCTGGAACTGTCATGAAACCACCCTATTCAGGGAAACTCTATCTACAAGTCAATTTCATGTTAATATGGGTGCTGGGGTCAATGACCTGACAAACTTCATCTTAGTGCTCCCGCACTTCTAAAGAAATTTCCCTTCTGATATGCACTGAGAAACCTATGGCCATAAATCCTAACTGTACAATGAATGACCCCTTGATTCCCGTTGTTTCCACGTGTTTATTCATAGGGTTGGTATCTCTGCTATTGTTTTACAAGTTACTTGATGGTTCACTAAAGCTGATTTCAAAGAAAGCCTGGGATCCCACTATGTTATTGGTTCGCATTACACTGCTCATAGTAATAACTATTGCTTAACAATGCCAGGAAAGGTAGTTCTCTGGAGGAAGTGATTTCCCAGGAAAAAAAAAAAAAAAAAGGAAAGGGGATTTCTTTAATCTTCACCATTTTCCAGGAGCACAAAGGTGAGATAAAGTTCAGGATTATCTTTCTATTTGTCCTTTTTTGAATGTACTTATAACTCCAGTTCTATGATGATTTTTAAAAATATATTTCTACTGTATCAATCATTAGACTCCAAGAGTTGTGCTTATCAGGAATTCCACACAGTTGGTGTGTGTGATGGTGAGTTTACTGTTTGTGTTGGTTATTAAGATATATCTCAAAGCACCTCGCTCCATTCTCTGTTCTGTGTGCTGGGGCTGGGACTTTGTAAATCACATTTCCTGTAAAGTTTTGCCAAAAGCTGGTGCCTGAGTGGACAAAAAGCTCCTTCCCATTTGCTTACCCTTTCTAGATGCGGCAGATGATACCAGTTTTCAGAGTTGGATCCACTCTCTCTGACCCAGCCTTGAGGCTCACCTTCAGAAATAAAAGTTCCATCAAGAGACCACTGCCTCCTCTGAGGTCTAACTGAGGTTCTGACAACCCCAGAGCTTCCTCTCTGTTCTGCTGAGTGGCAGATGCTTCCTGCAGTTGTGTCCCTCTGTTACCGCAGTGTTTCCCTTGCTGTCTTTCCAATCCTCCAGTATCTGTCTGAGTAATTCCGTTTTCTCTCTGGGCCCTGACTCATACACCCCTAAGCCACCCAAGAAATACCTTCTGAATTGTTTGTACAGATTTATGAGTATATGTTATTGCAGTAATTAAAACAAGTGAATTATATTTATGGCATACAGTTGTCTATATCCAACAGACAGATAAGACATATTCTAAAAGTTTATGAATCCATTGTTTAGATCTTGAAATTCATTTTGCTATCAAAATAGGAGACCTTAAAATTGGATGGTCAGATTCATCAGTGTTCATAATGTAAATGAAGTACAATTTGGCATAGATAGGGTGAGGAATTAGCATTGCTTTGACAACATATATTTAAAGTTCCAGTCTATATTAAAATATATACAGATTTTATCTACCATTTTTGAAGTTAAGAAGTGTGTTTTCAGGAGCTGGAGTTGTAGTTTAGTTCCATAGTAGAGCACTTGCCTTGGGTTCTATCCCCAACACTAAAAAAAAAAAAAATGTTATGATGTTCTTGTAGGCATACCATGTATTGATGATTCAAAACAAACTCAAAATATACTATGAACTCAGGGAAAAAAATACGTGAAGATGGAGGAAACAAGGTTTTTTCTAGAGAAAAGAAGTGATAGGCATAGTTTGAAATATCCAGTTACTAAAATTTATCAAATTCATAATAAATTATTGAGGGTTTTCATAGCATATATGCTTTTTCCATGGTTTTACTTGAGGATTTTAAAAAATATAATTTTGCTTCTTAGTAAACATAGTCATGGGGATTAGGGATAGATGGAGAAAGCAAGTTACAGATACTATTTTTTTTTTCTAGTTTGGAGTGAATACACATTTAGTGTATTTTGCAAAAGATATTTGGGGTTTATGCTTTTGAGTCCATGAGAAAAACATAAACTACAGATTTAAAGGAGCTCATGTGTTTCTCAAATTGTAGATCTTGCACATAATGCTCTCCCCCCTAACCCCATGCTGGAAATCAAACATAGGGCCTCCTGCACACATCTTTGCTGTTCTCCACTCATCCTACCACTGAGCTACACATAATATATTATTAAAAATGAATTTCCTACATAATAAGGCAAGATGTTCTAAGAACATCATTGAAGAAGGTATCTCCTAGGGATATATGGAGAAAAAGGCAAAATTTACCTTACTTCAGGAATATATCATTAAGACCTAGACCATTGTCCCCCTATAGTTTGCCTGGGAGATGATACCTCATTCAGTAGCACTCTGGCTTGGGTCCGGGGAGTGGGGTGTGACAGACAATGGGAAAAAGGAGTCCAAAGGAATCCTCATAGAATTCCAAAGCATAGAACGGGCCATAACTTATCAGAAATGACACACAGAATTAACATGAAACCTGTGTGGTTTATGTGTTGTGGCTAATTTATGCTTCATTTAACTTGCACATCTTTGCTGTTCTCCACTCATCTTTGCATGAAGTCTTAGCAGACACTCCCCAGGGCATCTAAATCTCTTAAAGTCTAAAGCCCAAGAGGGTGGGCTGCAGAGACTCAGTGTTTTCCTCCAGACCAGACCAGTCCTGCCCTCTACAGCCATAGTTGTCCCTGAGTAACTAACTACCTCCTTTGGCTGGGATGATGAGTACCAGGCAAGTTTACATGTTACAAAGGAACTCACCCAACTCACAAGGTTTCATCTTTCTCCAACAGCTACATCAGGATGTGTGGGTGGGCAAGGTGCTGTTGTTCCTTCAGTTTTTTCTATACTGGTGTGTTGAACAGAAAAATGATTTGAAGATGAATACATTCCCATTCTGTTTTCTAGGAGCTAAGAATCCAATAGAAGACAGATGCAATATTCCTCTTGTTACCAATAAAACTGTGCCAACTTAATTGAAACAAAGGTGGAAGAGAAATGTTATTCACTTTTCATGAGATTGTGGATTGTTTCTCAATTTAATCTTAATTTTTATGTAAAAATAAACATAAGTATGAAGATTTTTGTTATTGTTTTGGGAGTTTGGTGTTTTGAGGGGGTGTTTGTTTTTGTTTTGCTTAGTTTTTTTTTGGTACTAGGGATTGATCCTTGGGCCTCACCCGTGCTGTGTCACTGAGCTGTATTCCAGCCTCCTATAGTGAGTTTTAAAACGCTAAATTTAGTAAGCAAAGCTCACCTGGAAAACAACAAACCTTCTGTGGTCATCTCTAAACTAACTGTACCTGACATAAAGAACATTAACATGTAAACTTTTCTTGTTTTGAAAACATACATATATTCATTTTTAAAATCACACAAGCAGCACTTCTCGCATTTCCGCCTCCGAGAAAGGAGCTATAACATTTTTTTTTTTTTTTTTTTAAGACACAGCCCTTAGGCTGAGAATCAAAGAATCCTGGGCGCTTTAGGAAGAAAGGGAGCACTTGGACGCTCGCTCTCATTTTGGACCACAGTACTGCCCAGAGGGCGCCCTGACCTCAGCTTAGAGCAGCGCGCCCCCAGCTCGAGTCCGCGCAGGTGGGCGAGGCGGGTGTGAGGTGGGTCCGCCCGGGGTAGGCGGGGCCTTGAGGGGTGGGCCCAGGGGCGTGGCGCCGGCGGGAAGATCTGGAGGCGCTAGCCCCAAGCGCACAGGGTACCGCGCGCGAGGAGCGGCCTTGTGCTCAGGTTAGGGCATTTTTTTGAGCGTCGGGACCAGAAACGCTCGCTCCAGGTAACCAACTCCTCAGCAGCTCCTTAGCCTGGCCTCCGGGCAATGAGCGAGGACTGGGAAGGGTGCGAGCCGGCTCTTGGCCAGGGCCCTTCTGCTCCATGCTGGATGGGCTCCGCCAGGGAGAGGAAGCGGAGGTGGGGCGGGAGAGAGCGGAACCCACTCACGTTGCGAGTGTGCTGGGAGCTGGGGATGGCATCGTCGCGTCCTCTCTCGACCCTCCTTTTCCGTCCCGGGACTGGGATGCCGGTACCCAGTGTCACCTGGAAGTCACTTCCAGGAGGTGGAAGTTTCTTTCTCGTTGGTCCTCGAAGAGAGTAGGAGCTTAGAAATGGGAGGGCATGGATAGACAAGGAGCGAACAGTTGCTGTCGTCTCTTGGGTACCAGGAGCTTTCACTTTAACTCCGTTTAACCCTAACCACAGCCCAACGAAGAGGCATTATGACCCCGTTTTACTGATAAACTCGATGCTGAAATAATGACTTGCACTGTGTTAAACAATTAGAAACAGAAATGCTATTCTGTCAGCGGTTTCCAAAGCCCTCTTCCTTCTTGCTCTTCCTCTTTTATTCTCGTGGGAGTCTAGGAACCTCGTGCTGCAGGATCCTTTATAAAAAACAAGCGATTCTTCTTAAACAAATTTTGCTTTTTTTTTGTTTTGTTTTAGTACTCAATCGCTGAGTCAGTTTCTTGCAATTTCGGGTCATTACCTCTTGAGTGCAAGAATATCCGGCGCACATCCCCTCGCAGCTCTTTCTCTGGGTCCAGTGTGAAAAAGAGGCACCTCTTCCCGAAGTAGCCTTGGGGGAGGTCCCCTGCAGAACCAAACTGGGAACTGCATGCGGCCCAGGTGGAGCTAAGTTCTGTGGTCACTTGGCTTCCCATAGATGCCTGTAAACCTTGCCTTAGACGCTGGTTGCCTTATTACTTCTTTTTTCTACAGAGGAACAGAGTAGTGTTTTTACAAATAATGGAGCAAGAGGCAAGGTGGAAGGATATATGGTGTTTGAAGAAAGTAATGGTGCCTTGAGATGTAAAGGCGGCCATAGCTTTTAGTGGCTTCAATTTGGTGAGTAGTAGGGGAGAAACGTGGTCTCTTCCTTTGACATGCTGCTCCCCTTTCAGAGCTGTTCTGAAACTCAGGTTTGTTTTGTCGGAGGGAAGAGAAGGAGTTAATGGTTTTCAAAGATCAGTGTAAATTACCTGCTTGAAGCTTAGACCATTGCTGACAGGTCCTCCTGCAGGAAGTTATTATAACAGATTTCATTTATGGTAGGGAAGAAAACTGTGTGTGGGTATAATTTCTTACTGGTGGTTTTTAGGCTTTCAAAGTAATAGTTTTGGGAAGCCTTGATTTCTTAGAAATGGCTAGCTTCTTTATCCTTAAATACAATGTACTATACTGTGAATTTACTTTTTTTTTTGTTGGTAGATTATATTTATACATAAATAATGGGATTCATTGTGCTATATTGCTACATGCCTGCTAATTTACTTTTTATTTAAATTGGGGATTGAACCCAGGAGTGCTTTACCACTGAGTTATATCTCCAGTCCTTTTTAATTCTTATTTTGAGACAGGGTCTCACCAAGTTGCTGAGGCTGGTCTCAAATTTGTGGTTCTTCTGCCTCAATTTCCCAAGTCACTGAGATTACGGGCAGGTGCCACCATGCCTGGTGTGAATTAACTGATTAAATAATGTTTGTAGTACTGGAGACTGAATTCAGGACTCATGCATGCTAGGTAAATGCTTTACCATTGAGCTACATCCCCAGCCTGTGAATTTATTTTTTAAAAGAGTTTTGTCGGTAGATGAAACAGGTTGATTTCCCAGCCCCCTTATTTCATGGTGAGGATTTGAAGGTTGCTTGCCACCCTTTCTGCATTTCTTTCAACCTGACCCTCTTACCTTCCATTCCAAATTTTACTGGATTCCATCCTTCACCCTTGATTAATTGTAACACTACTTTAGTCACAAGTTGCTACTCTTCCATTTGTAATTTAGTTGCTTGACAGTAAAAAAATACTTTCCCCTAAAGTGGGGTTCACAAAATCATTCATCTACAGGAACAGAATAGGTAATGCACAAGAGTGCTTGTTGGGAGACCAGGTGACCTGCAGAGGATCTGCTAAATCTATGAGGGTATTGGCCACTTCCACCTGTAACCATGTAGGAATTTTGGTTCATTGTGGCTTGATCTTCTCTTTATATTTTTTCCCCCATAAAAGTAGCTAAAAAATCTTTTATCTTTTTTTTTAAAGAGTAGAACCTGATTTAAAATTTGTTGTTGTTGTTAATGGGCCTTTATTTTATTTATTTATTTGTGGCGCTGAGAATGGAACCCAGTGCCTTACACATGGTAGGCAAGTGCTCTACCACTGAGCTATGACCCCAGTCCATAGAACCTGATTTTAAATGTTAACTTTTTTAATACGAAGACTCAGACCTGATTTTGTTCATGCATCATCCATTTGGCAATTTCTGCCTTAGAAAACTACTGTTTATACATAATAATTACATTCTCAAGTAAATGGAGAATTCTGAATTATGATATAAATATTGTGCATTTTTCATGAAATGAGGTGGTAAGAAATAGAAATTAGTACTGTTGGGAATGATCTCGTTTGATTATCAAATGCTGTTTTCTGTGAAAAGTGTGTCATATTTAGGTTGCATTGAATAATGTAATCTTTCATGGGGACAACTAAAGACAACTTACCACTATATTATTATTCATTATAGTAAGCGACGTACTCTTGGTTCCAGGACAAGATGTTAGATGCCTAACTCCCTGGGTTAAAAAGGGAATTCCCTACTGACTGTTCATATAGATCAAGTATGGTATGTTCTTGGGGGGACTATCTGCATTCTTGGTGTTGATATTGGAGGCATGGCTAAGTGTTGTCTTGTTTCCTTGTTGCCTATCTGAGGCAAGTGTCATATATGTTCAGAATAGTATTTCCAAACTTTGGCACTTCTGACACTTTTAGCCAAATAATTTTTTGTGGCAGGAGGTTGTGCTGTATGTTGTAGGGCCTTTAACAGCATCCCTGGCCTGTGCCCACTAGATGCCAGTAGCACCCTCCCTCCAGTTATAACAACCCCTCATATCTACAGACTTTCCCAGGGAATGAAGTCACACCTGGTTTTGGGGCGGGGGGGAAGTAGGCCAGTATTTAAAATGTTCCAGACATTTATGAACTAGACTACAGGTTACATACAATGAAGTTTCAAACTTCTGGTGATTAGAGAAGCTATTTGTAAATTTAAATAGTTGACCTTTTAAAACATTTTTATTTTATAGATTACTAAACCAGTATTCTCTGTGAATGGCAGATGTGTTCTGCCAAGTTTTATTATCTCCAAAGAAATTTCAAGTGTTCAATGTATTTAATAAATTGTTGTTATGGTTTAGATATAAGGTGCCTCCAAAAGCTCATGTGTGAGATGATTCAAGAAAGCTTAGGTGAAATAATTGGGTTAGGAGAGCTTTAACCTAATAAGTGCATTAAACCATTGATAGGGGGTAATTGGGGGTAACTATAGGCAGGTAGGGTGTGGCTAGAGGAGGTGGGTCCCTGGGGGTGGACTTTTGGGTTCCATATTTTGTCCCTGGTCTGCAGAGCTCTCTGTTTCCTGATTGTCATGCCCTGACTGCTTTCCTGGGATGCACCTTCCACCTTGATGTTCTGCCTCACCTTGGACCCAGAGCAACTGAGTGGGCCACTTGGTCTGGACTGAGACCTTTGAAACTGTGAGCCCCAAGTGAACTTTTCCTCCTCTACATTGTTCTTGTCAGGCCTTTTGTTCACAGCAGTGAAAAAGCTGACTAAAGCGATAAGCTTGAAATGTTGGAAACTAAAAAGGTACTCTAAACTAATTTTTGTTTCCTCCTTTTAATTCTTGATATCTTTTAGGTTTTTAAGGTCATGAGGTATCAATAGACCAGGCTTATCAATTTGTAAAAAATTCATATAATCTCTAATATGAGAACCCCAAGCAAAAAATAAACAAAAATTCCAATACTGAGATTTAGTGCAATTAAATTATGTGCAGAGTAAAATCCATTTTTTAAGAAAAATTAAACTCATTTTTAACTAACAGTAATAACTGAAAGTTTCATGTATTTCTGTAGGCTAAGAAATCCCAATTTTATGAAAAGAAGCTCTTTGTGATCTGCAGCTCATATCAGAAAAAAAGGTCTTAAAATTTTAACCTTTTTTATTAGGCCTTAAATAAGCTAGAGAGGTAAAGAAACATAGCCATGCTTATTAAAGATGAACTCTTAACTAGGGATTGACTTATCCATTGGCCCCTTTCAAAAATCAGGCTAATTTGCAAAACTCAGGACTGGCTAACATAATTTGTGGGGCTTCTTGTTTTTTTTTTTTTTTTTTTTTTTTTTTTTTAAAGTTAAGAATTTCAGGATGGTGACACAGAGCCTTAAGCCAAGTACAGGGCTCTGTGTGACTATATGGGCTATACAGCCATAAAGCTGGCCCTCATAAAGTTCTTTGCCTCATATCTAAAGGGAAGGCTGTGATCACAAATGCAGATCTAGAAAATGAAGTGTTGCTACTGCCATCGAACACCTGGAGTTTCTGACTTATTGATTACACTTTCATTTCCAATCAGGAATCTGTAGCTATATAGTAATCAGTGCAATAAAGTTACTAAGAAATCCTCCCATGACTAATTTTTCTTTTGCTAAAGAGGTGGCCACATTGTGGCTTAGGTTTCTGGGTACCTGGGCTACCTATTTATTCAGGCATTCTCTGATCAACTCTTCAACTGAGCATCTGTTCCATGTCAGGCATTGCTGACTCTGGGTGACAGCTGTGAACAGACAGTGTCTTTCTTTATGCGTCATCTAGTCTGGTGACTAGAGGAGTGGGCAGACAGGCACACCATCACACAGGCTACACAGTCCTCAGTGGTGCTTCAGAAAAGCACAGGGTGTGGGAGAACATACAATCTGGGCACCTAACCTGGTTTAGGGGAAGGAGACTGCTCAGGGAAAGTCTCTCCTAAAAAATCATTATTTAACATAAGACCTGAAAAATGAGTAGGAAATAACCTAGTAGCAGGGTGAATTTCCATGAAGAAAGAGTTGAGAGCTAGAGGGAAATGTAACTGGGGAGTGAGGTCT
Source organism: Urocitellus parryii (assembly GCF_045843805.1). Taxonomy (NCBI): domain Eukaryota; kingdom Metazoa; phylum Chordata; class Mammalia; order Rodentia; family Sciuridae; genus Urocitellus; species Urocitellus parryii. Next base: position 136,126,068 of record NC_135534.1, on the reverse strand, counting down.
CTTGGTTCATTTTTAGGATTTTGAATTTTAACATCATGGTGGTGGAACCCACTAAAAGATTTTAAATGGGAAGTGAGATAATTTGATTTGTGTTTTTAAAATGATCACAGCTGTTGCTTTTATGATGTCTTTGTGTAAGCCAGAAAAAGGGGTTCATTCTGGGTGGACCAATTTAAAAAGATAGACCACTTAGACCCAGTGAGACCAGGACAAAAGGTATCAGTCCCCTCTGCTAGTCGCATAGTGCTGGCACAGCATGTGCAATCATATATGGACACCCTGGGGTGGTGGCAGGGGATGGGTGTGAGCAAACAGTGCCAACTAAGGCTTTCGAACCCAGGGATGGTGTCGTGGCATTGAATAAAATTTAATGGCAGAGAGATACTGAGTTTGAGTTTGTAGTTAAAATCAGTAAGAAGGAGGTAGTTATTTGGATATGGTTGATAGGGAGATAATAAAGATGATTCAAACGTTTCTGGCACAAACAACTGAGAAGGGTGTGATGTTGAAAGCACTTACGATGTTTGAGAACACCGGAGGAGGACTAGGTTGGCACTGGGTGGGAGAGGGGAGGTAATTCCATTTGGAGTATGTTTTGCTTATAAGATGTCCTAATAGAGACCTGGAGTAGGTATCTGGAATTCATGAAGAGATCTCAGGTAGAAATATATGTGTGAGAGCTGTTGAATATAAATATTCATTGCATATAAAAAAGAGCACCCAAAGAGATGAGTAGAGTGAGAAGAGAAAGGGGCTGGCCCCACAGCATCCCACCATTCTGTTTGGAGAGGAGGAGAAGCCAGATTAAGACAACTGAAGTGAAAAGTACATTTTCAGGATAGGGAGGAAATCTGGGGTCTGTGGTTTTCTGTGTGTGTGTGTTTGGATTGAGATGGCAGAAACTGCACATGTTCTAATGCCCCCTCAGAAGTTCAGATATAGCAAGAGGCTAAAGATGCAGGAGAGAGAAATAAATGAAGATTTCAGAGAAGATGAGAATTTGGGCAGATGATTGGTCTGTGATGGAGGAGAGAGGGAAGGGATGGGTACAGATGCCTTTGATTTGGGAGCCAGGATTGCAAGACTTTGCTTTTCTCTAAAGAAAGAGGTAAAATTATTATTGGAGATTGCTGCATTTGTGTATGCAGTGAGATATTCTTCAAGCAGTGCTTATTGAGCATTTTGTTTCTTTCAAGTTGTTTTATTTTTGTAGTACAGGGGACTGAGCCCAGGGCCTCCCACACACACGCACAAACGTGGTGCTACTGAACTACACCCCTGGCCCGATTGAGCATTTTCCAATCCAAGCTTCATTACTGGCTGTGTGGAGAGTGTTATGAATAATGTTGATGACCACTAATCTTGGCCTGAAAATAGCCTCCCACCACGTTTTCTACAAACTACTTCCGGTCTTTTTAAGATTTTTGTTTTATTTTTTGTGATGCTGGAGATTGGATCCTGGCCTTAGGCACACTAAGCAAGTATTCTCCACAGAGCTATGTCTCTAGCTGTCCTGTTCAAAAGAAAAAGAAGAAAAAAAAGAAAAAAAGATTTTTCCATCGCCCCCCCCCACACATATATACAATCTTCCCAGTTATCAGCATTCCCCAGGAGAGGGGCACATTTATTTTAATATCATACAGAATATTATTTCACTGCCCCTCTAAAATCATACGTGTTCCGCCTATTCATCCTTCCCTCAAGCCTACTCCTTAAACCACTTACCATTTTCCTGTCTCTTCAGTTTGACCTTTTCCAGAAGGTCATATAATTCAAGTCATACAGAATGCAACATTTTAAACTGATTTCTTTCACTTGCAAAGGTGCATTTAAGTTTCTTTCATGTCATTTCGTAGCTTGATAGCTCTACTTCCTGCCCTTGACCTTATATTTGATGACTAAAGGGAGTAGTGCTCCACACAAAGCTGAGTCTTCTGATGGACTTGAACTCCACCAGAGGTTGAGGCTCCTGGAGGGGAAGGGCCTTTTCAAATCCTTTCCTCACCAGGCAGGTTCAAGTGCAGGGTAATGGCTTTCAACATTAGTTATACATTAGGAACATGTGGGAAGCTTTGAAAAATTCTGCTGCCCAGGTCAAACTCCAGACCAATTTCATCAAATCTCTGGCAGAGTAACTCAGTTTTTAGTGTTTTATTGAAGGCTTTCCTGTGGTTTGAGCATACAGCCACGGTTGAGAACCACTCATCCAACGTGGACCCAGGTAAGGTTGAAACCATTCTGCTGTATTGAGCTGTAGCTCCTGATGCTTGGCCCTTACTGTATTTGCCAATTGTGTAAAGCAGAAAAAGAGATTGAGCTATTCGTGAAATTGGCATCCAAATTGTGAGCTATTCATATTGGCATCCAAAACAGGATGCAAAGGATAGTCCTTTGGAGTAGTGATGGGAAATATAAGAACTCTTTATAATTTTATACACACTTAAGAAAGAAATCCGATCTTTTTTATATTTAAAGTCTGGGTTGCCAATGGTGCCTCTGTTAGTCTTATGTCCTGTAAAGTGAGTGTGGCTTCCTAAAGTTGAGAGGGAGCCAGGGACTCCTTGCTTGGGTGTGGCATTGCTCACCTGTCTATTAAGCTTATGATGAGATGGTGCAAATTATGAACTACAAAGTACCATTGAGTGGTTTCATTTTATAAACACCAAGGCTTTAAACCAGAGCATCTCTCCACCATTTAGTCCTTGGGGGGGGGGGGTTACAGGTATACTGAGATCTTGCTTCCCTCTCAGCCCTTACCTTTCAGCCAAGTAGTTAATCAGTTGCCTTTTTGGATATATGTTGTGGCATGAGACAGAACTGGGGGAGGAAACTGTAGATTAGATTTCAGAGGCCCTATAACTGATCTGTTTAATGCTCTGGAGAAGGAGAGTGGCCATCTAAGGTGTATCTTCGAGTATCCCTGGTGCTCTTGTTGCCACTTGCCTAGGAGTGACTGAGTTCCTAGGTACCTACATTTTTCTCTAACAAAAAGACAGTTTTACATCTGCTGTTTTTTTTTTCTTTCCCCCAGTTTTGTTATGTCCATCATAAGTATTTTGCGAAGAAAGGAAAAACTAAGGTAAATGTGAGGATCATACAATTAGACCAAGAGGGATTACTTTTCAAAAGAAATTTCTAGTTGGTCATGGTGATACATGCCTGTAATCCCAGTGACTCTGGAGGCTGAAGCAGGAAGATTGCAAGTTTCAGGCCAGCCTCAGAAACTTTGTGCCCTGAGCAACTTAGAACCTGTCTCACTAAAATATAAAGTACTAAGGATGTGGCTCAGTGGTAGAGCGCCCCTGTGTTCAATTCAAAAACAAGAAACAAAAAAGAAAAACAACAACAACAAAACCCTGCCACTTTAAGGCATTTGGAATGTTTTTGTTGTAATGTGAACATGTTGCCAAAAAATATTGTATTATTTGTTGTCAAAACTCTTAAAGAGCAGAGCATGATGATGACCTCCTGTAATCTCAGAAGTTTAAAAGACTGAGGTGGGACGATTACAAGTTCAAGGACAGCCTCAGCTATTTAGCAAGGCCCTGAACAATTTAGCAAGACCCTGAACAATTTAGCAAGACCCTGTCCCTAAATAAAAAATAATAAGAACTGGGGAACAGCTAGGTGTCAAAGTATCCCTGGGTTCAATCTCTAATACCAAAAGAAAAAAAAAAAAAAACTCTCAAAGAAAAAAAAATATTAAGAACTTGAAACAGTTGTATACTTTGAAAGTCTTTTAGGAAGAATATTAATGAGTTTTGAAACCATTTGTTAAATATGTAATACCTGCTGGCTATTTCATTGTACCTGATAATTAATTGAAACTTGCCAGTGCTATGCTTGAATTTGGGACCTCCAAAAGACCACCAGAGACCAAGATCGATGTAAACAGCAAAGAGGTATTTATTGTGAGCTAGCTCGGTCCTCTTCTCACACACAGCAACTGGTGACGCTGAGAGGCCCCCAGGGTTTGCAGCAGTTTTAAACATTCTTTGGAGAAGGCAGGGACCCCCACATACATCATAGCATCTCTTGGCAAATCATCACACACCGCGGGAAAATCGAATAACAACTCTAAAACATGATTAGCACATTCACTGGTGGGAACAAGTTGGGTAGGAGTGATTGGTTAGTACAAGAGGGGGATTCATTTGAACTGATTGGTTTAAGCCAAGAGGGGGTGTTTGTGCTGAACTACATGGTTTCCCAACGTGTTATCAACCACCGTAAACTACTGGGAGGGTCATCTAGCATCCCAGGTATTTCCCTGTCTCATGCTGATTGGTGGCTGCTAGGGGGTTGCTATGGGTCCCCACCTAGCCTGACTGAGTCAGGGACACCTGGTGCAGCAGATCTCTCCTGTTATTTGTAGATAAACCACATAGCAGGGTGGGAATGTGCCTAGGGGTGCTCAGTGGGTCTTTCCAAGGACAAAAGCCATGTCCCTTCCTTGGACAGGCTTTACTCTGAGGTAGAGGCTGGTTTTTCACAACAACAACAACAACAATAATTATTATTATTTAGGTAGCAGAACCAAGAGCGTACTACTGTAATTAAACTAATATGTCCACACATGTCATTTTAAAATAAACAAATTGAGGGCATGTAAATCTTTTACTCTTAGGGTCTATACTAAAAAACTTTGCAAGCTTGTAATTTGAAACACATTGAGTCATATGTTTAAGTGCATGTATATATATTACTTTGAAGTCAAATGTAATTCTATACATATATAATGTGTGGAATATAAAAAATCAAATGTAATTATGTATATACATAATGTAAAAATGTAAATATATATGTTCATGCATATTTGTAAGTATATCAAATGCAAATATATACATATATTTATTTGTAAATAAGACAATTTAAAAACTTCCTCGCTGATTAAAAGTATAAGCTAATTTAAACTGGTAAAACTGATTTAAAACTGCTTCTTCCTAATGATATACTCCTGAAGTTTATCCCGTAGAAAATAAAATTGCTTCTGGTTTCAATGGCACATTCCTATAATCCCAGCATTTTGGGAGACTGAGGCAGGAGGATCAAAAGTTCAAAACCAGCCTGTGCCACTTAGCAAGGGGCTAAGCGATTTAGCAAGACCCCATCTTTAAAAAAAAAAAAAAACAGACTAGGGATGTAGCTCATTGGTAAAGTGCCCCTGGGGTTCAATCCCCAGTATCAAAGGGGAAGAAAAAAAAGAGGAGAGAGAGAGAGAGAAAAGAATATTACTACTAGAGTAAAAGTGTTCAAATTATGAAAAATGACGAATAGTGTCTTGTTTCTCATTAAATGTGTTTTTTATCATTCTATAATGTATATATTTAACAAAGTATCACATCATGTCTTGTAAATATACATAATTATTTATCTGTTAAAAATAAACATATATAAACCTTTAAGCAAGTTTCTTTAAACCTGGGCCTCCAGAAATCTTGGAGTTCCTCCTGGGAAGGTTGAGGTTTTCAGTGATTTAAGCATTGGGCTTGGGATGTCTTCTTTCATCCACTGGCTTCAAGTGCTGTTGTCCTCATAGCTTTTGTTGGGAACCAGTCTGAGCCGATTTGGGTTTTTTTTTTATAAACAGATTTGTAAGGCTGCAAGTCTCTGGCAGCTGTACTAGAGCAGGTGACAGTGAATGGTAAAGTCTTAGATTGGGGGGTTCCCATGAACACTGCCCACGAACTTTTAATGGCAACAGGATTCGGCTGACCATAGCATTGGAGGCAGGTAATCAGATCTCACTTCTGTTAGGTTAACCAGCAAAGCCACTGAATTCACCAACAGAGGACCCAGTTCTAACTCTCCCTGCTAATTAACAAAACCTCTGGTTCCTGATTTAAAGGAACAGATGTAGTAGCTGCTGCTCAAGTGTGGCTGATTCTGGGATGTGTTCCTGTGTGAGTCTCTTGACCCTGAAGCCCCACAGGGTAAATAGATGAAAACCCGCACGTGTATATCTTACTGGCTGTGATGTTAAATGTCTTTTTTTTTTTTTAGTTGTTATTTTGGGATTTTGTTTTTTATTTTTTGTGGTGCTGGGGATTGAACCCAGGACTTCATGAAAGTTAGGCAAGTGCTCTACCACTGAGCTAAGGCCCCAGATCCCTGCCAAACATTTTTAAAGTAAATTACAGACAATATCAATATTGATTACTTTGTGTCTGAGAACTTGTAGGTTCTGTAAAAATATGAGGCATGGCTACGAATACAGGATTTTAAAAACGTGTGTAAATGGAAATGAGTACCTTTACAGTAAATATTTCATGTCCACAGACATTTCTGGCCATTTTGAGAAATATCCTTTCAGCTAAATTGAGTTCAGTAGGAAGGGGCCCAGTTTCTGATGATTTTAGAACATGAAAGAAATTAATATTATCCTGATAAATCAATTATGCTTAGTAATATATCCAAAATAAATTGTAAACACTTTTTTTTTAAAAAAAATAACAGACTTCTTGTTGGACTCATACAGAAATTTTTTTCTTATGTTATAAAACTATCTGTATTGAAAAAGGGAATGAAAAGAGAGAAGCAATGTTTGACTGATATTGACCACAAAAAAAATGTCAAGTTTCTCATGTGTGTGGCCCCATCCTCTAAGGCCCAGCAAGAACTAGAATTGAGCTGAGGAAATTAAGTCGTGTGAAAAGAAATATACCAACCAGTGTAAAGTTTCCACTGTGGTTATCCTTAGTCTTCCACTCCATCTTGACCCTTATAAAATACCTATGCCCCTGGGCCTCAGCTTTCTCGTGAATCAAAGAGGAGGGTGAGCTGGGTGCAGTGGCTAGTTGGGAGGCTGAGGCAGGAGGATTGCAAGTTCAAGGCCAGCCTTGAGAATTTAGGTAGACCCAGTCTCAAAACGGGCTGGCGGTGTAGCTCAGTGATAGAGGGGCTGTGGGTTTAATCCCCAGTAATGCAAAAATAAAAGAAAAATGAAGAGGGTGGACCTTGGGACTAGAGGGACTATTAAGAACCCGTGATTGGCTGCTCTGCTCTAAGAAGTTTTCTTAATCGGATGAGTTGGAGAAATGCTGAATACCATGTCCCTGGCTTTAGGTTTTTGCAGTAGGCATTATTATCTTTAAGATAAAAGAAAAACAAAGTGTAGCAGTTCAGAATCTTGCCTCACCTGCTTTATGTCTATTTCTCTCTGAATTTACTGGTTGTCAGGATCCACTCAGACCTGGTAACTGCTAGTTGTCAGAATCCACCCACACTGAATACCTAGTACCTGCTCCCAGGACCCTTGCTTCTAGGACTTTGACCTCTCTCTGAAATTCCTTTCAGCCCTACAATGGTTACAGTGTCCTCAAAATAGTTCTTAATTATACTGACCAATCTTGTAATTTCCCCCAGAAAACTCAGCAAATAACCACTGGGTAAATTTCTGGAGAGCAGGGAGTATACATTATTTATGTTTGTATGTTTCTCCCTAGAACATATGAATCAGTTTTGTATAATAGGTGTTCAATGTGGAATTAAGTCCAGCACAGTGAAGAATTAAAAAGTAAGCTCAAAATACGTATTCTGTCTTGGTATCAGTCTGAAAAGCTTACATACCGATGTGAATTAAATATTTGAACAAATGTTGGAAAAGAGGAATAATCAACAATCATAATAAATTACTAATGCTTATAAAGGGCTCAGTATGTATTAAATACAGTGTAAGCATATTATAAATTGGTTCTTGTGCATTTGTTGTTTGTTTTTTACTGGGAATTGAACCCAGGTATGCTTTATCATTGAGCTATATCCCAGCTCTTTTAAAAATTTTTTATTTTGAGATAGGGTCTAAGTTGCTGAGACTGGCCTCAAACTTGCAATCCTCCTGCCTCAGCCTTCTGAGTTGCTAAGATTACAGCTGTGCACCACCATGCCCAGTGGTTCATGTATTCTTAATAAAAACTCTTATATACATGATCATTTTCCCAATTAAATTGGTTAAAATTAATTATGATGATTATTTCTTACCAATAAAGAAGCTGAAGTTACACAGCACATACATATATCGAAACCTTGCATGGTACTTCATTAATACGTGCAATTTTTATGTTTTTATGCATCAGTTTAAAAAGTAAATATAAGTTTTAAAAAGAAGGTAAAGTTGGGAGAGGTTAAGGGCTTCCTGAAGTCTGAGTTGATGAATGATGGTTCCCAGGTTTCCTGCTGGGGCCTTCTGGCTCCAGAATCACTGACATCACATTCTCCTGCTTCTCCCATATGAACAAACTCAAGAGAAAATACTCGGCTACTAGAAATAACAAAAGGAAACCTTAATGATGTACCATTTTACAGTTGCAATAGTGACAAAAATAATTACAGTGTATGCTTCTGTACTGCATAATTAAAATAATTATATAGTCGATGTAGAAGAAAATGTTACTCAGCTATTACTAGTGACAGTGTAAGTTAAGTGGCCCATTTGGAAGGCAATCAAGACGCATGAAGATTTACAAAATATTATTTTGGAATTTTTGTTTATTTTGTGAAGGGGCTCGCTGTATTGCCCAGCCTGACCTTGAACTCAATGATCCTCCTGCCTCGGCCTCCTGAGTAGGGGGGTTAACAGGCATGTGCCACTGCACTTGGCTTGAGATTTCTCAGTATTGACCTAAAGGCTCCACTCCTGGGAATTCCAAGGAAAACCCTTTAAAATACAAGGAAAAACAAAGCTCTGAGTGTAGCTTGTATTTATAACAATAAAACTTGGAAATACCCTTAATATTCAACCTTAAGACACAAACTAATCGTGGCATTTTTCCAGTAATTAAAAAAGTAAGATTAGAAGACTGAATCCCTGCTGCTGCTGCTGCTGCTGCTGCTGCTGGTGTGTGTGTGTGTGTGTGTGTGTGTGTGTGTATGTTTTACTGGGGATGGAATCCAGGGGTGCTTAATCACTAAGCCACATCTCCAATCTTTTTTGTTTGTTGTTTTGAGACAGGGTCTTGCCAATTTGCTGTAGGTCTCACTAAGTTGTTGAGGCTGGCCTTCAACTTGATGTCTTCCTGCCTCAACCTCCAGAGTCACTGGGACTATAGGTATGCACCAGGACACCCAACCCTGGTGCTATTTTTTTTTTTCTGATCAGTTATTTAAATCTGTAGTGTCTTCATAGACAGGTACCAGAAGAGAATGTGAAGCGTGAACCCTACGTGCACACAATATAAATGTGCATCTCTCATTTTTCCACTGCCCATTTACAATATGTTTATTTGGAGGTTTACTGGGGTCTTGTTTGGTTGGTTTTTTTGTTTTTTGTTTTTTTTTTCCTTTGAGGTGCTGGGGATGGGACCCAGGGCCTTGCATGCTAGGCAAGTGCTCTACCACTAAGTACCTTACAAGCCCTCCTGGTTTTTTCATGCTGCAAAGTACATACTTTTTTTTTTCTTCCCACATTTTTTATTGGTTCATTAGAATTGTACATAAAGATGGGACTTGTTGCTACATATTCATGCATGCACACAATATAGCAATATATTATGGCCAATAGCACTCTACAGCATGTCAGAAATTGCTGTTTTTAATTTACTTATCTTTTGTGCACTGAGGTGCAATTCCTTTCCAAATACAGTTTCATCTCACAAGCCTCTTTTTATGTCATTACATTGAAAATCACTTTATCTTGGCTTTGGTGATAACTAAATTCAACAACTGTACCAAAATCTGATTTAGAGCATTTTGAAAATGATAATGAAATTTTCCAGTTGAGTTTTTGAAGCAATTTTAAAAGGCATGTTCAGAGTCCAGATCACAAAGAGGTCCCTGAGGGTTGATGAGGTTGCTCTGGTATTGTAGGACTGAACCCCTGGAGGAGCATTTGTAGTCTTCACACCCACAGGAAGATTGGGGAGACTCTGAAACTCCTGAAAGTTTAGGAGACCAGGTGAGTATCATTTGGACCTGTTAATAACTGGATTCGTTGTCATTCTTGGCCAGAAATAGAGACGGTACTCTCTTGTATTTGCTCCCTGGGGAGTCAACCCTGACCTTACTTCTTACTTCTGATAAGCGAGACCAAGTGACCACATTCAAAACAGCTAAAGCCTCAGTTTCCTTAATTATAAAGTGAGAATAAAAATAGTTACTGACAGGGTGGTTGTGAGAACTAAATGGAAAAATGTGTATATAAAGTACTTGGCAAAAGTACTTGTTGTTAATATTACCAGTTTCCTCAATCTGAGATAACTTTGTATAAGTACCATCTATTTGATAATCATCTTTAAAGGAAGTAAAAAAAAAAAAAAAAAAAAAAAACAGCCACCACAGTCCTGAACACATTTTGTGTCTGTGATCAAATGAGTATCAAGAAGTTTTCAAATTTGAGGGAGTATTTGTATTTTGCCTTTGTTGTTTATGGTGGTGATACCAGCAAGTCAGGAGGCCACGACAAGTGGCAATCACAGTTTCAAGGCCAACCTTAGCAATTCAGCAGGACCCTGTCTCAAAATTTTAAAAAAGTAATACGAAAAGGACGAGGGATATAGCTCAGTAGTAAAGTGCCCCTGAGTTCAATCCACAGCACCCACTTCCCACCGCCAAAAAAGTATTTGGCCTTTGCAGCAGGACTTCTGTGTCATTCCCCACTTCCCTGAGACACAGCCCAGTTGGTCCAATAGGCCCAATAGGTCATCAGATTCCTCCAGACCCCTTTGTCAAATGTCTGCTAAGGAACCCAAAGTACTTAGCACTGAGAAATTGGGGAGCCTTATCCGAATTCGACCACTCACTCTTTTGTACAGATAACCAAAGTCCAGAAAGGCTAGGATAAATCCCAAAGACGAGATAAAAACACTAGCCAGTATAAGGCCAGTTGTTTTGGGTCTCTTTGTAAATGCTCATTCTGTGGAACCCAACACTTAGTGCTTTGAATTCATGTTCCACTCCCTGACACCCTATAATTTGGAACATTTAAGTGTTGTTCTTTAGTTTCCTTCCTTGGAAAAGACTGAACTAGAAGGCATATTTAACAAAAAGCACCTGAGATATTGCTCTTCATTTTGAGATATGTGAGAGAGGAATGAATTTTGCAATATCTGGAGATGTATATATTTTGTCTTCACCAATTGAAAAAGCTTGTGCTAGGCCCAGGGAGCAACGCAAGTAGAGGGGGACAGGAATGAAGCATAAGACTAGATCCTGACCTGAAGCAGTTCACTAAAGCACAGGCGTGGATGGATAGGTTCATAGAGTTATGTGGGACTGAGAGGTGATGGTGATGACATCTTTTTACTGGGCATCCCTCTGCTGGTTGTTATATAGATATTTTTAATCACCACTAAATGAGATTGGTATTGGCAGGGGCGGAGGGTGCTGGGGATTGAACCCAGGATCTTTACATGTTAGTCAAGCTACATACCCAGCCCCATGATTTCCATTTTTCAGATGAGATAAACTGAAGTTCAGAGAAATGAAGCAACTTGCCAAGACCACACATTAGTACATTTTATGGTGAGGATTTATGCTCATTTCTGCTTTACTTCACACTTCTCTTTTGCTCTGTGGCCTCTAATAGTGAAATATGTTGGATTTCAAAGAATGGACAATCATGTGGTTCAGGAAGCTGGATTTTGAACATGTAGAGGAAATCAGGCAAAGAAAGCCCTCTTCCTTCTTGTTAATGGTTCTGTTTGTGTTTTGTCATTTGGAATGAGAGTACTTAAGCAATCACATTTAGCAAACTGAAAATCCAGAATTTGGGAGCTATCTCTAAAACCAATACTAATAATTTCTGGTACTAACAAAATTATTGTGGAGACTTAAGTGTATAAAATCTGGATTATTCAGAACACCACCCCCTGTCCTCCCTCCCCCCACCTGCTATCTGTGACAAACTGGATAGGTTGCAATCCAGCTCAGTAACCTCAGTGGAAAAACCAAGGCCACCATAAGATTTCTCTGCTGAAGTATTGTTCTTGACATGTGGCTTAGTTTTCTCATCTTCAAAATTAAGAGTGGACAAAATGAATTTTAAAGTGACTTTCCAGTCCAAAATTTGGTTTCCATAAAACTGGTGTCATCTTCAACGTTAGAAACTACTTACATTTATATTAAGAAAAAAAGAAGAAAGGAAATGTATATAGGCCACCTGGAATTTTGAAGTAGACAACAAGATCTTTTATACTCCTTTTTGGCCTGCAGTGGTAATGAGGTTGAAGATTCCTTTTAAGGACTACTCTTTGTATTCTGTGAGTATATAAATAGGTATAGTTCTATTGGGGCCTATCAAATTCAGCCTCTGCAAATAGATTGCCCTGCCAGGCAGGACAGGTTTTTCCCATGTAAAAGGTAGTCTTGTTATTACTCAGACTTCCAGCAAGTTAGGGTAACAGTAAAACCACATAGTCCAAGAAGGAAGTACACTAGCCTTTGAGAAAGAACCAGACAACCTTTGTTCTTAATCCCTAAATTTTCATGACACTAAACTCAAAAAGTTCCTTTTATTTCTTCAGACAACCTGGGGTCAAACCTTCCTTCCTAATATATTTCTTTCATTGTCTATCTTTTCCTAAATTAATTTTCAAAACCTCTTCTGATTTACATTCTTCAGGGCTGAGGATAGAACACTTGCCTAGCAGGTATAGGGCCCTGGGTTTGACGCCCAGCACCAAAAAATAAGTGAATAAATAAATAACAGTCTTCTCTAACTGTACTTACCTGCACTAAAGATGTGTCTACTCAAGTTGTGAGTCAGAAGTATCTTGACCTAATCTTAATAAAGAGCTGGGTATGGTGGCACACACCTGTAATCCCAGCAACTCGGAAGACTGAGGTAGGAGTACTGCAAGTTCAAAGCCAGTCTCAGCAACTTAGCTAGGCCCTAAGCAACTTAGCAAGACCCTGTCTCAAAATAAAAAGCAAAAAGGGGGTTGGAGATGTGGTTCCGTGGTTAGGCACCCCTGGGTTCAATCCCTGGTACCAAAAAGCAAAAAAAGGTCCTGGGGGTGCAGTTTGATGGTAAAACATCCCTGTTTTCCATCTTCAGTACCACACACACACAAAAAAAAAAAAAACCCTTGGGGTTAAAACTGTGTCACTAGGAAATTCAGAGGCATATAGTCTGATCATGGTGTGGTGTAGCCATCCCACCCTATTCTGCACCAGCCAAGATAGAAACTCTGTACCTACTAGATAGCATTCACCCCTCCCTGGCCTACTCTGTCCTACTTCTGTCTGTATGAACTTGGCTACTCCGAGTGCCTCCCATAAGTGGAGTCACACAGAGTCTGTTTGTTTGTGCCTGGCTTGTTTCGGTGAGCATGTTGCCTTCAAAGCTCCTTGTGTGGCAGCATATATTCGAATGACATTTCTTTTTAAGATGTGAATACTACCCATTGGATGGGTAGCTCACATTTTGTGTATTACTTCCTTTTCCTTGCTGTTAAAATGATTTCTTTATTCTGATATTTCCGTACAATCATGAACATGTTTCCTTTGACTTTCAAGGGTATATATGAAATCTGTGTGTAAATCAAATGTATTTCTAACACCATCATGTGGAATCCTTTTTTAAATGAGCATGAAATGGTGTTTCCATATTTCTTCACTTCCATTTTTGTCTTAGTACCAAGTTGGAGCTGGTGTCTTTAAGCCCCACTGCTTTGGTCATGGTTCCACTGTGGTGGCCACACTTGATGGAGCACAGAGGTGGCCCTGGGAAGAGAGCTCTTTAGCAAGATCACTCGTGCCCAGCCTGACCCTGCCAGTGTGCTCACTCCATCCTCTTCCTTTTTCTTTCTTGACTCTATTATATTGTCTCCGGGTTTGTGGGAAAGGATTAACCCAAGCCAGTGTTTCCTTCACCCTTTCTAGCTGACATTTGAGGTTTAAAGAGAGATCTAGATGGAGGGCATAGGCCTTTAGTCTCTGTGTGTGTGCGCGTACACACACATGTGGGCACAGACACGTAGGTATATGTGTGAGTGGCTGTTTATCATCACTCTACAAGAATTCACCACAGTGAGAAACAGACTTAGTGACACAGTAAAGTGGGAAAGGGGGACCTTAGGGTTACAAAACACGAGTGGCAAAGTGCTATCATCTCTTACCTTCCTCTTTCTAAACTGATCTTATTCTACCTTACCATCTCTGTTTCCTTTCCAGCTTCCTTTGCTTTAGGTTTCTACTTCCTGAATAAGAATATAAAAAAGTAGGGAACACATTTCTTTCTGGTGTCTAAATCCCACCCATTTGCAAGATTCAGGTCACTTGTAACCAAGGAAGCCTTTTTGAAACTTTTTTTTTTCCTTCCTCCTAATGAACTTTCTACTTCATGACATAGAGTGGGGGTAGTTCATCTTTCCTACAAAGTGTGTAGGCAGAAAGGGAAGGTTTCTTTCTTTCTCCCAGGCTTTCATGTATCTTTGGAGGAGAGAACAATGAAAAAAAAAGAGGAAAGATACTATTTCCATTAAGTGAAATGAATGCTCTATAAGTAACATTTTGTTTCAAAGTAGTATAAAGAGGGCTGGGGATGTGGCTCAAGCAGTAGCGCGCTCGCCTGGCATGCGTGCGACCCGGGTTCGATCCTCAGCACCACATACCAACGAAGATGTTGTGTCCGCCGAGAACTAAAAAAAATAAATAAAATTCTCTCTCTCTCTCTCTCTCTCCTCTCTCACTCTCTCTTTAAAAAAAAAAAAAGTAGTATAAAGAGCAAATGAAAAAGAATTCTATAGAACTTTTTTATGACATCAAACTCAGGGGAAATCAGTTTTTCTATAGGTGACTATAGAAACCAAATTTTGCTTTATTTCATCTAACATAAAATTAGGAAGAGAGCATTGAACATTTCATTAATTATACTTCTGTATTTTCATTTCTATATTTTCAAATTGTATGTAATTATAAAACATTGTATATTGTGTGTATAGGTGTGTGCCTCAAAAATATAATGAGTCACATCATATATATGTGATTAAACAGTAAAACAAATTGTAAAAAGAAAAATTCTGGTATTTGTTCTATTTATTAAGACTCTAGTGTGGCACATGCCTATAATCCCAGCAGCTCCAGAGGCTAAGTCAGGAGGATCATGAGGTCAAAGCCAGCCTCAGCAAAAAGCAAGGTGCTAAGCAACTCAGTAAGAACCTGTCTAAATAAAATACAAAATAGGGCTGGGGATGAGGCTGAGTGGTCAAGTGTCCCTCAGTTCAATCTCTGGCTACCCCCCGCCCCAAAGCCTTTAAAATATTGATTTATTGCAGTTATATTTAAAAACTGATAACTGATTAACCATCTTTATAACTTAATTTTGTCACTACCTTTAAAGCTTAAAAACATCCTTATTTTAATTAAACTTGTAAATGTACATTCTTTAAAAAAATATTTCCACAGAATGCCAAGAACTATGAAGGGTCTAAGGTTTTACTTGATTTGAAAGCTAACAATTATTATGTATCCTACAGGAAAAAAAAAATACTCAGGGGCCAGAGAAGAAAGATAGTTTGTTACTTATAGTAATACCAGTAGTAAAGAATTGGTGTTTTTCATGTTGGTTTCTCAAGCCCTAATTGGCATGGGGCAATGCAGAGGGCCAGGTGAAAGTATATAAAACCTGGGTTGCGTTTTAGGAAAGGAACCCTGAGCTAAGGGAGCGCAACTCTTTTAAAGTAGGTTGTTTGCATGCTATACTTTGCTCCAGGCAACATTGTCTTTCTCTCTCTCTACTTTTTTTTTTTTTTTTAAGTGGGGTTGTAGATCAAACCCAGTACATCGTTCATGCTAGGATAAGCACTCAACCACTGCGCAATATTCAGCCCCACATTGTGAGAAGAAACTATTTGTAACCTAGATTCTAAATAACCAGCTAGGCTATTGGTCAAATATGATGTAGAAAATGGCATTTTTACAAAAAGTCATAAGAAATCTTTCTCAGCAGATTAACTGGAAGACTATGCCACCAGAAGGTAAAGCCCACCAAAACTGTGATAGCAATAAAAACCACAGCATCATCATTTTGGAGAGCTTAATGTCTCCAGAAACTCTCCCAAGTGATTTACATATATTAGCATAAGGAATCTCTATGAACACCCTACACAGAATATGTTGTCTTCCAGATGAGGAACCAAGGCATAAAGAAATTACATAGTTTTCCCATGGTCGTGTAGCTAAGTGAGCAGAAGACTTATGATTCAAACCCGTGTAATCTGATACCCCAAATTTATGCTATGTTGCTTATCAAGAAAGAACCTCAATTAGAACAAATTTTAAAATAAATAAAAATTTAAAAAAGAACCTCAGAGAAGCTGAGTGACAGGCATCAGAGACAACCCTCCAAACAGGTCAAGAATGTGAGGGGCCCAGAGGCCAGATACCCTGAGATCAAATAAAGCTACTGAGTTGCCAATGTTAAGAAAGAAGAACTCCACACTGAATGGCAAGGCCTCCGTCTTCAGTCTCATCTTCTTCCTGCTCCTTTTCTTGACCTGCTTCAGGTGATATTGGGGGCTCTTTCCCTCGCTTGAGTCAGTATCCTAAGACTGAATGGCTTTGGCCTCAAACACAGTAGTTGGTATTTTGCTTCATTCACAGTAGCCTCTGGTTTACAGAACAATAGTCCTTGGAGTGTGGGTGAAATACAACCCAGAGTATTCATTCACTGGGACTAGAAGCCAACTGAACAAACCTAGACCATGCTTCCTGTTACAGAGGCAATAGGGTGTGGACCCTGATTAGCCACCAGCTCTTTGTGCATGCCCATCCAGATGCAGAGATATGTGTGTATATCTTTCTAGGTATGTGTGTATGTGCAAGTGTAGTTTTTTTGGTGAAAGAGTATTTCTACCATTTTCAAAAAAAAAAAAAAATGGTACAGTAGGTAGAATTTTGCTATATTAATTTATAATTAGAAATATACTGTTCTTACTCTTATTTTACTTTTCCTTTGATTATTAACAAAGGGATTAAGGAAAATGTAGCCTGAACCACATGTAGCTCATTTCTTTAAACTTTTTAAGACTTTTTCATTTTCTTCTCTATATAGTGGTGTTTTCCAAATTAACTTACTAATTTAGTAAGTTTATGGTACTGGGATGGATATGAGTTGTTAACGTCTGGTTCATTTTGAAATACAGAAGTATATGCTAGTCATATCTAATAGATTTTGTTTTAAAATGTCACTATAGCTTTTCTTTTTTTATGTTGTAGGTCTTCTCGTGTTTCTTGCTTATTTCAAGCTGGAATCTAGATCTGATAATTAGTGGTTTGGAAACTTTGTACATGCATCTGCTCATGCAGTTATCACTATGAAAATAGTTTTTCACTAGGTTATGATCTTTACCCCTACTTTATTCTCCCATCTGAATCTTACTACCTTGAGTTGTTGCACACAAAGAGCATTTGGTGGTGGAATAAATTTCAAAAAGGGCCCTTTAACTTGCAGCAGAAAAGTAATCTAAAACATGGTGCTACAGCTAACTATATGGTGCTGGGCACTCTAACCCTTTCCAACCCATCATTCCTGTTGTTTCATTGCTCCTAATCTGTTTTATTAAAAATGTCTCTCTCTCTCTCTCCCTCCCTCTCCCCCCCACCTCCCCCTCTCTCTCCTGGCCCTAGGGATGAAAACCAGCATCTTGAACATAGTTTTCTCAAATTTAGATTGATAGTTTTTACATTATTAAAACCCTGATGTTCTTAGCTAAACCATGGGGTACATTGTAATTGCTTTTTCCCCCCATTATTGCATGACTCTGCTTTCCTTTGGAGTCCAAAATTATCTTCAAATTATCTTTCTAGTCCAAAGTTATTGCTTCATTTGCTTTGTTTTCAAGGTAGTTTATTACAAATTCAACCCTAAAATTCTGCCCATTTTTAAAATCAGGTTTCGGCATGTTGATTTCCATCAGTTATCCCATTAGTTTTATCTTCTTGAGGGCATCACTCCTGGAGCTTCTGGACCTGCTCTGGTCTGCTGTGGTTCTCCTTGGTTTCTTATGCGTTCAGCCTAGAATGTCCCTTCCCTGTAGTCCTGGGGGTTCCCTTTTCTTTCTTGGTGTGCTAGATCCATTTTTTGATTCTTACTATGACTTCCCCATTCTTGGTTAATGCTTGGGGGTTTTTGTTGGTGGTAGGGTGGTATTTATGTTTTACTTTGTTTTCAGTGCTGGGGATCCTACCTGGAGTCCTGCACATGTTAAACAAGCACTCTACCTCTGAGCTACATCTTCCTCATCCCAATGATGGGGCATGTTCTCTAGTAGCTTGCTGGGAAAAGGTGCATAAGGACATTTTGAGACTTTGCCAGCCAGCAAATGTTTTTATTTTACACTTATATTGATTGGTAGCTCATCCCATTATAAGAATTCTGAGCTGGGATTTGGTTTTCATGAGCACTTTGAAGGAATTGCTCTGTTGTCTTTTGTTTTTTGTAGTTGGATTTGTAAGGTATGAAGACAGTCTGCCTCTGAGTTCATTTTATGTGGCTTAGTCTGATCCACTCTCTGGAAGCTTGTGTGATAGTCTTTTTTTCCCAGTATTCTGATATTTCATGACCGATTAATCAATGTACCTTGGTATGGGTCTAATTTTATCCATTGTACTGGGACTTCAGGGGATTTTGCAATTCCTTCATTTTTGGAAGTATTCTCAAATTATTTAATCAATGGTTTCCACCCCTGCTTTTGTGTGTGTGTGTGTGTGTGTGTGTACGTGTGTGTGTGTATATGGTACTACCAGGCATGGAACCCAGGGAGCCTCTACCACTGAACTACATGTACACTCCTTCTTCATTTTTTATTTTTAGATATATCTCACTAAACTGATCAAAAATTTGCAGTCCTCTTGCCTCAGTCTCCTGAATGACTAGGATTACGGTGTGTGCCACCATACCCAGCTATCTATTTATTTTTATTGAAAGCAGTATCTGACTATATTATGAATAGTTTTCTTCTCTCCAAACAGCCCACTTCCTTTGAACTTTAAGGTATTCCCAGGGTAAACAACACAGTTATTTTTTTTTCTCTTGGCTTAATTGGATTTCCCAGTAAATGAAACTCCTTCCTTGGCTTGACACGTTTCTGAGAACTGAGAGGGGCAGACTGGTTAGGAATGGGGAAGATGTTGTGCCTGTGATCCTGTTTGCTGGATGGGAACCCTGCCTTCCCTGGTGCCTGGTATGCCCCAGCCTGGGGACCTCTGCCAGGCTTGAGGTGGAGACCTACCTGCGCTATAAACAGCTGCCAAGCCTTCCTTCAGAGCTGCAGGGTCTCTGGTTCCTGAACCCTTTGAAGATCCTGTAGTGTAATTAGAGCTGGTTCCTCCAGTCAGGCAGGGATTCATGGGTCTGCTTAACCAGTTACTTCTCACCTTTTACTTCTCCAATTCTGTTTGCTGCCTCCTCTCTCTCCCCCCAGGGTCATTGCCTGCCTTCACATTCCATCAAGTACTCAAAAGCACCCTTTCCTTGACCCAGAGGCTGTTAGTTTTGTGTTCAAACATTTGTAGCGACTCTGTGGTCACCAGAGGAGCGCTGGATGTTTTCTTGATGGTCCTCTTCCTTGACCTGCTCTCCTAGTTATTAGAAGTATAAAAGAACAGAGTCTGTTTTCTTATTTTTAGAACTTAGTATCCTTTTTTTTTTTTTTTTTCTCATTAAACTTTGTTTTACTGGGTCTCAAAATTCTGTGACAGATTTTTGGTCAAGTTGTTTCCATTAAAAAGTACTGATTTTAAAAACCAATAACTTAAAACTGCCACACACAAAAAAACAAAATGGTCCACAAAACATTTTCCTTTCCTTCTGAAGGTTTTACGATGCATTGTTATCATTAACCAGTCTTTTACTATTAAACTTAAATGGCCAATTGAAACAAATAGTTCTGAGACCGTTCTTCCACCACTGATTAAGACTGGGGTGACAGGTATTAGGGGTAATATTCATTTAGCCTTCTGAGCTTTCTGGGCAGACTTGGTGATCTTGCCAGCTCCAGCAGCCTTCTTGTCCACTGCTTTGATGACACCCACAGCAACTGTCTGCCTCATCTCACGAACAGCAAAACGACCCAGAGGAGGATAGTCAGAGAAGCTCTCAACACACATGGGCTTTCCTGGAACCATGTCAACGATGGCAGCATCACCAGATTTCAAGAATTTAGGGCCATCTTCCAGCTTCTTACCAGAACGGCCATCAATCTTTTCTTTCAGCTCGGCAGACTTGCAAGCAATGTGAGCTGTGTGACAATCCAGTACAGGAGCATAGCCAGCACTGATTTGGCCTGGATGGTTCAGGATAATCACCTGAGCAGTGAAACCAGCTTCTTCCATTGGTGGGTCATTTTTGCTGTCACCAGCAACATTGCCACGGCGAACATCTTTGACAGACACGTTCTTGACATTGAAGCCCACGTTGTCTCCAGGAAGAGCTTCACTCAGAGCTTCATGGTGCATTTCAACAGACTTTACTTCAGTTGTGACATTGACTGGACAAAGGTGACCACCATGCCAGGCTTGAGAACACCAGTCTCCACTCGGCCCACAGGGACAGTACCAACACCACCAATTTTGTAGACATCCTGGAGGGGCAGACACAAAGGCTTGTCAGTTGGACGAGTTGGTGGCAGGATGCAATCTAAAGCTTCAAGCAATGTGGTTCCACTGGCACTGCCATCTTTATGGGTTACTTTCCATCCCTTGAACCAAGGCATATAAGCACTTGGCTCCAACATGTTGTCACCATTCCAACCAGAAATTGGCACAAATGCTACTGTGTCAGGGTTGTAGCCAATTTTCTTAATGTAGGTGCTGACTTCCTTGATGATTTCCTCACATCTCTTCTGACTGTAGGGTGGCTCAGTGGAATCCATTTTGTTAACACCAACGATTAGTTGTTTCACACCCAGTGTGTAGGCCAGAAGGGCATGCTCACGGGTCTGCCCATTCTTGGACATACCAGCTTCAAATTCACCAACACCAGCAGCAACAATCAGGACAGCACAGTCCGCCTGAGATGTGCCTGTAATCATGTTTTTGATAAAGTCTCTGTGTCCTGGGGCATCAATGATAGTCACATAATATTTGCTGGTCTCAAATTTCCACAGGGATATGTCAATGGTGATACCACGCTCACGTTCAGCTTTCAGTTTATCCGAGACCCAGGCATACTTGAAGGAGCCCTTTTCCATCTCAGCAGCTTCCTTCTCAAATTTTTCAATGGTTATTTTGTCGATCCCAACACATTTGTAGATCAGATGGCCAGTAGTGGTAGACTTGCCCGAATCTATGTGTCCAGTGACAACGATGCCGATGTGAGTCTTTTCCTTTCCCATTTTGGCTTTGATTTAGCCGTGGTTTTCACCACACCTGTGTTCTGGCGGCAAACCCGTTGCGAAAAAGCGAACTTAGTATCCTTATACTTCCTTGTTTTAGTTTTTTAAAGTCACAGATGAAGGGTCATTGCTTGTAGGTGTCGACTTTTCTTTGCATGGGGAATTATTTTGTTCCATTCCTTCCTAGGTAGTGTTTTCTAGTTAAACTAAAAATTTTTGGATGACTAAAGGTGCATTAAAATACTATATAGCATGTGCAAGTTTTATTTCTCTTGAAACTTCTTTTCATCCTGTGTGAAATTGTGTTTTCCCATTTCTTAGCCAATTTTTATGTGGGCAAATGTTCTAGGTGCTGAAAGTATGTTAATGGTTAATTAAAATTTCTTTTAATGATTTCCCTTCTGAATTTACCATGGTGGTAAATATATAAAATCAAAACATCTCTCATTAGATTGTGTGTTTGTCCTTTAAGTCAAATAGGAAAAGAAAATTGTTACAAAGAAATTAACTTTTGTACTGTTGTATGTTTTACTTACTTACATACCTCTACTGCTGCTTTTTATTTCTTCCTGTGGATTTGAGTTACCATCCAGCATCTTTTCATTTCAGTTTAAAGGACTCCATTTGGGCTGGAGATGTGGCTCAGCGGTAGTGCGCTCGCCTGGCATGCGTGCGGCCCGGGTTCGATCCTCAGCACCACATACCAACAAAGATGTTGTGTCCGCCGAGAACTAAAAAATAAATGTTAAAAAAAAATTCTCTCTCTCTCTCTCTCACTCTCTCACTCTCTCTTAAAAATAAAATAAAATAAAGGACTCCATTTAGTACTTTTAGGAGGGTATTTCTGTTGGTGAATCCTCTTAGTTTTGTCTATTTAGGAGTGTATTACTTTCTCATTTTTTGAATGATTTTGCTAATTATAGAATTTACAATTGATAGTCTTTTTCTTTCTGCATATTGAATATAACATCCACGACCTTCTGGTACCCATTGTTTTTTATTTGAAGTTGTTAGTGATTTTTCAGGACCCATGGCATAATCATTTTACATCTTCAAGATTCTTTGTTTTTCAACAGTTTGATTATGAAGGGACTATGTAAAGGTGTTTTTGAGATTGTACTCTTTGGATCTCATTGAACTAGGATTTGTGATTTTATTTTTTATTTTTTTATTTTTTGAAGTACTAGGGATTGAACCCAGGGGCATTCTATGTCTCCAGCCCTTTTGCTTTAATTTTTTATTCTGAGATGGTCTAGATAAGTTGCTGTAGCTGGTCTCAAACTTTTGATCATCTTGTCTCAGCCTCCAAATTTCTGGGATTGCAGGTGTACACCACCACGCCCAGCTGCAAATTAGTTTTTATTTGGTTTTAGTAGACTATTTTTTTCAGCAGTTTAGGTGTACTGAAAAATTTCATAGAAAGGACAGAGTTCCTACATACCCCCTCATTCTGTTTCCCCTATTATTAGCATCTTGCATTAGTATGGTATGTTTGTTAGAATTGAATCTGTATTTCTACTTAAAAAAAAAAAAGTAGAAATACAGTGCTGGGGATTGAGTCCAGGAATTTGCATAGGCTAGGAAAGCATTCTGAGTTGCACCCTCAGGCTCCTTTGTGCATTATTTTCAGTGTGTGTGTGTGTGTGTGTGTATTGTGGGGATTAGACCTATGGCCTTGTACATGCTAGGCAAGTGCTTTACCACTGAGTTATATACCCAGCCCTAATCACTTAACTATTGATAATTCTCATTGACAATTCACTCTGCGTTTTATTCTGTGGGTTTTGACAAATGTGTAACATCAGTTAGCCACCATTTCAGTATCATACAGAATAGCTTCATTGCCCTAAAAACTGACCTGTGCCCTACCTATTAATCACTTCCTCCTTTCCCCTCCCAAACTGTAACAGACACAGATCTTGTTATTGTCTCTGTAGTGTTGACTTTTCCAGAATGTCATGATTGAAATCTTAGAGTATGTAATCTTTTCAGACTGGCTTCTTTCACTTAGCAGCATGTATTTAAAGTTCCTCATATCTTTTGTGGCTAAATAGCTCATTTCCTTTTATCATTAGGTGGATGTATCCCAAATTGTTTATGCATTCACCTCTTGAAGGATATCTTGGTTATTTCAAAAATTTGGCAAGTATGAACAAAGTTGCTATAAACATGCCTATGTAGGTTTGTGTGTACATATCCATTTATAACTCCTCTTGGGTAAGTACCAGGACTTTGATTGCTAGATTGAATGGTTAATCTACTCTTAGCTTTGAGAGAAACTGCCAAACTGCCTGCCAAACCAGCTATACCATTTTGCATATGTGGACTTCTTCAAGCTATTTGGATGTACAGATGAGTATTTTTAAAGTCAGATTTGGAAAGTTTTTAGTCATTATTCAGATGTTCTTTCTGCCCCCTCCCCTCTTCCCTCTTCTCTGCTCTCCTTCCTGGACTCTAATTGCTATTTGTTGGTCTGCTTGATGGTGTCTCACAGTTCTCTGAGGCATTGTTTACTTTTTTTTTTTTTTTACTTTTTTGTTGTCGTTGTTGCTCCTCAGACTATATATATTCTCAGTTGGCCTGTCTTGAATTTCACTGAATTTTCTTCTGTCATTTCAAACTTGCTGTTGGAACCCCACAGCCAGCTTTTTCAGTCAGTTATTTTAACTGTGCATTTCCAGACTTCTGTTGGCTCTGTTTTGTAAATTCCCTTTACTAAAGTTCTCAGCTGGTTAAATGTCATTCTGAGTCTTTGTTTAGTTAAATCCAATGCCTGGGCTTCCTTGGGGATTAGTTTTATTGACTGTTTCTCCCCTTATATGTGGGTTGAACTTTTGTGGGTTTTTTGTTTTGTTTTGTTTTGTTTTGTTTTTTGCATACCTTGTAATATTTTTGCTGAAACTGGACATTTTATAATATGTCAATTTTGGCAATCAGACCTCTACTCTTACCCTGCCCAGGACTTGTTGTGTTTGTTTAGTGACTTTTTAGATGAGTTTTTCTATGTTTATAGTTTGAGGCCCCTGTAAGGCTCTGCTGTAGCTTCATGGTCTGCTAAAGATTGGGCAGGAATTGCTCAGGGGCATATTGTTGTTTCTTGTTTTGATATTTTAGTGATGGAAATCCTTATTTTACCAGAATTGTTTGCTTTCTAATAGTTAAGGTAGTTGGAAGAAAATGAGACAAGCAGCTTATTCAATTATAGGATTATCATTAATATGCCAGTGAGCATTGGGAAGTTTCACAGTGAGGGTGGGATATGTTGGATTTCCAATCATCTTGAACATTAAACTGTCCCTTGTCACACATTTTGGGAAATGATGCTGGAGCTTCCTTTCAAAATGCTCAGCCTATGGCTGGAGTTGTAACTTAGTGGTAAAGCACTTATTTAGCATGCAAAAGCCCCAGGTTCGATCCTCTAACACTTCGGGCGTTGGGGGGAGATCTAAATGTCAGTATGTTTTCACACCTTTACCAACCACAACCATAGCATTAGGAAAATACAATTATAGAGAAGCAAATTTTAAAAGATAGAAATCTGCCATAATTTTGAGGGGAAAAAAAGTACATCTATACAAAGAGAACCAGCATGCTTTCTTGTGTGCTGCAAGTACACATATAGTTATATCCCTTCATGCATTTCTCTTTTCATTTCACAGATTTTTAAAAAAGCTTCAAGGGACATATCACCATCACTGGACGCCTGATTCACTGAAGAAAACTGGCAGCATGAGAGGTACTCTGAAGGGGTGCAGGATGTTACCAAGAATCTCAGCACTAAATGATCCACACTTTCCTTAGTTCTCAATGGTAAAAAGTCTGAATACCTTTCTTAACGTTATTCTAAACTAATAATGGTCAACTTTATTTTCATTTGTATTATTGATCTTCACAATTGACTTCCTAATGAAATATTTAAAAGTATCAGTGTTAATTCTGCTGTTTAAAACTCATTTCAAATCTCTTTAAATCTAGTATGGTCAGAACTAATGGTATTTGATCTTCTTTTTCAGAATAGCACCTATTAGTTATAGAACCAATTGTCAAGTTATAAAGTTGTTTTTAAAAATGAAATAATACTTGAATTTTTTAAAGCATTTTAAATAGTAAAAATTAGAAAGTAGACAAAAGTTCTGTCATATACAGCTCTTGTTTTTCTGAGGGCTTAATAATTATAATTAGTTATACTCAGTTTAGGAAATTCAGGCTGTATCTTCATATAGTGCCTGACATGGAACTGAGATTAAATGTAGGGTCACCCAAACACAGCCACAAATCTGGCCTGGTTTTAGCTGAGCCCTTTGGTTCAGTTTGAAAACTCAGTTTACTTTCCCTTCTTTCAAAGATCCTTTGAAGTCCCTATCATTCCTGAACTTCTAAGTGTAGCCCTAATCCGAAATCAGGAAAAAAACAAGTGGATATCTGATCTCTTCAGATCTTATGGCTGCTGATGCCACGTGGTGGACTTTAATAGATGTCAGGAAGAACTGAAATTAGTGTAACCATTTCAAGAAGAGGATGTGCTAGCTTGTTTGGTGGCGCATGCTGGTAATCGAGTGGCTTAGGAGGCTGAGGCAAGAGGATCGTGAGTTCAAAGCCAGCCTCAGTAACTTAGTGAGGTCCTGTCTCTAAGTAAAATATAAAAAAAGAGCTGGGGATGTGGCTCAGTGGTTCAATCCCCAGTGCCCCCCCAAAGAGAGAGAGAGAGAGAGAGAGAGAGAGAGAGAGAGAGAGAGAGAGAGAGAGAGAGAGAAGGTGTGCTAATTCTTACAATTGGCTTACTTTCAAAAACTTGCCCAGTGTGGACAGTTCAACAGGTAGATCGTCCACTATGTTTTTGCACTTCAGTGTACCTGAGAGGTAAAGTGTTTATTGTGGAATATTTTAGAACATTAGGCCTGGGTGGGGTTGTTGGGTTTTTCCTCCTCCAACTTGTGGTTTTAATACTGGAGACTGTGGGTTTCCTGTAAAACTCCCATTTTGCTGATTAACCCACTTTTGTTTTTGTTTTGTTACAGCCTCATAACAAATAGCACGGTTCTTGAGTTCTATATTTATAAAGATCATTTCTGTTTTTCTTTTAGTGCTGTTGGTCACTTTCAAGATGCCTTTGTACTTCTGATAAATTCAAACTGGCAACTCTTAAGGCCACGCTGGACAGAAAATCAGAAGGAAGATCATTGGTGCTGGAAGCCTAGAAGATCACTTAGAGGAAAACCTCGGACTGTCATTTGAAATGCTGAGGAATTTATGGCGGAGGAGACTTTTTTCTTGTCCCACTAAATACTATTTTATGATTCTTGTTTTTTCCCTAATAACTTTCTCTGTTGTAAGGGTTCATCAGAAGCCTGAATTTGTAAGCGTCAGACACCTGGAGCTTATTGGAGATAATCCTAGTAATAATATTAATTGCACCAAAATTTTGCAGGGTGATGCAAATGAAATCCAGAAGGCAAAGCTTGAGATGCTAACAGTGAAAATTAGAAAACGTCCTCGGTGGACACCATCTGACTATATAAACATGACCAGTGACTGCCCTTCATTCATTAAGATGCGTAAATATATTGTAGAACCTCTTAGTAAAGAAGAGGAAAGCTTCCCAATTGCATACTCCATAGTGGTTCATCACAAAATTGAAATGCTTGACAAGCTCCTGAGGGCCATCTATATGCCTCAGAATTTCTACTGCATTCATGTAGACAAAAAATCAGAGGACTCCTTTATAGCAGCGGTAATGGGCATCGCATCCTGTTTCAGTAACGTCTTTGTGGCCAGTCAGTTGGAGAATGTAGTTTATGCATCCTGGAGTCGGGTTCAGGCCGATCTCAACTGCATGAAGGACCTCTACAGAATGAGTGCCAATTGGAAGTACTTGATCAATCTCTGTGGGTTAGATTTTCCTATTAAAACCAACCTGGAAATTGTCAGGAAGCTCAAGTCGTTCATGGGTGAAAACAACCTGGAAACAGAAAAGATGCCATCTAATAAAGAAGAAAGGTGGAAGAAGCATCATGTGGTCATTAACGGAAAATTGACTAATACGGGGACTGTCAAAGTGCATCCTCCACTCAAAACACCTTTGTTTTCGGGCAGTGCCTATTTTGTGGTCAGTAGGGAGTACGTGAGGTATGTGCTAGAGAATGAAAGCATTCACAAGTTCATGGAGTGGGCACAAGACACGTACAGCCCGGATGAGTATCTCTGGGCCACTATTCAGAGGATCCCTGAGGTCCCAGGCTCGCTGTCCTTAAGCCACAAGTATGACTTGTCTGACATGCAGTCAGTTGCCAGGTTTGTCAAGTGGCAGTACTTTGAAGGTGATGTTGCCCAGGGTGCACCTTACCCACCCTGCAACGGGGTCCATGTGCGCTCAGTGTGTGTTTTCGGAGCTGGCGACTTGAACTGGATACTACGTAAGCACCACTTTTTTGCCAATAAGTTTGACCTGGACGTCGATCTCTTTGCTGTTCAGTGTTTGGATGAGCATCTGAGGCATAAAGCCCTGGAGATGTTAGAACACTGACCACTGAAGGCAAATTTTAGGAACAATAAGAAAAATACTCAAAACATACCCCCATCTGCTTTCTCTGCCTTGACAATAAGAAGGATTATATGGTGTCCTCTTTGGGGTGAGGATTCTCCTATAGTATCTAGAGTCAACATGAGGGGGGCACTTAAAGTGACTGGGGGCTGGATACTGTGACAAGGCATTGTGGAGGCGAGACCAGAATGGGGCTGGGAGAGAGGCCAATGTAGGAATTAGCCTCAGGGATTGTTAAAGAGCTCAGGGACTTAACAAAATGAGAAGATTTGACTTGTGCCAAAATTATTTTAAGGATTTTAAATATAACAATTTTCCTGATATGAAGAAATTTATAGCAACAATCAATCAAGAATATAAATTTATCTCGGATATTATATTTGTTGGAATAAAAATTTGATTTTACTCTAAATGATTCTTGTAAACATTTTACTTTCTGCTCTAAAATTATACTGTGTGGTGTATCTATAGTCCATCTTAAATAGGTTTGATTTAACATTATTTCTGACTTATTTTTGCTTATAACATTTAAAAGCAAAAAAAACCCGACAATTTCTATGCATCACTTGGATTATTAAGTTATTCAAGGCATCAGCAGGGTAACAGTGCTGCACCCCTGTCATCCTAGCTACTCAGGAGGCTGAGGTAGGAGGATTGCTGGAGCCCAGGAGTTTGGGACCAGCCTGGGCAACATAGTGCGATTGTCAAGGAAGGGAGGAAAGAAGGAAATTCAAGGTTGTTTTGTTGTTGTTTGTTGTGTTTTAGCTATTGTTTCTACAAAGAGTAATGCTTAATTTTCCCTAATATTTCTCTCTGTACTCTTCCCTACTAATTTCCCCAGACTCTCTATCAAGGTGTGCAAATTGTTAGAGCCCTTATATTGCTCTCTTAGTTCTCTGATGTGATCTGATTGCCAGTAATTATTAAATTATTACTAAGAACTTGGAAAAGGTAAAGCAGATCTGGGATGGATGGAGGAGAAGGAATCTAGGCTGTTTTGCAGGTACATGATCAGATTTTTTTTTTTTAAGAGAGAGAGATATTTAGTTTTTGGTGGACACAACTTCTTTCTTTCTTTATGTGGTGCTAAGGATCGAACCCAGCGCCCTGCACATGCCAGGCAAGCACGCTACCGCTTGAGCCACATCCCCAGCCCCATGATCAGATTTTTAAGCTCCAGCAATTTACACTGTCCCCAGAAATTAAGACTTTTTTACTCATTGGATCCACTTATATCCAGGTCCACAAGGTGTTGTGTCCTAAGGTCATCTGTGCTCTGAGAAGATCTGGCCCTGACCTTGGCTCTCTGTGTTGTATGTTTGTTGACTGTTCCTTAGCCTGGTAGTTTTAAGCATCCCCCTCTCAGGCCTCAGTGAGGAGAGAAGAGGTCTGCTATTTGTTCCACAAAGGCCTATTGGAAGGCCTGGGAAGGGACTTCAAGTTTCAGACAGATGTTTTGATTGTTGGTATTATTTATAGCATATGGTTTTTACTCTCTCCATTTTCACCAAAATAGTGAATTGGGGGTTACTACAGATGATTTGGGGTTACTAGAGTGCTGTCTTGCATCTCCTAGTAAATGATTAAAAAAAAATTATAGTACTTTGCTAAGTTAATACTGTTCAGCCAAAGATCTAATAGTATAATTGTGACGGCTTGTCATGGAACATTAGACTTTAAACAAGAATCAGGAGAATCGCAAGTTTGAGGCCAGCCTGCACACTTCCTTGTCGCAAAGCTGGGAGCAGTAGCACACACTTGTAATCCCAGCAACTCTAGAGGCAGGAGGATTTCAAGTTCAAAGCTATTTAGCAAAGTCCTAAGCAACTTAGTGAGACCCTGTTTCTAAATAAAAAATAAAAAGGGCTGGGGGCTGGGGATATAGCTCAGTTTGTAGAGTGCACAAGGCCCTGGGTTCAATCCCCAGCACCACACACAAAATAATAATAACAAAATAAATAAATAAATAATAAAAAGGGCTGGG
Source organism: Urocitellus parryii (assembly GCF_045843805.1). Lineage (NCBI taxonomy): Eukaryota > Metazoa > Chordata > Mammalia > Rodentia > Sciuridae > Urocitellus > Urocitellus parryii. Next base: position 136,096,271 of record NC_135534.1, on the reverse strand, counting down.
GATTTAGCTCAGAGGATAAGCTCCCCTGGGTTCAATTCCTGGTACTAAATAAATAAAGGGCTAGATATGTAGCTAAGCACAGCTGAAGGAAAAGGGAAACCCACCCAAATAGTTTGTTTTGAATGTCATCATGAATGCTTTGTTAACCCCTTTTGACCCTTTGAGTGAGCCCCATTTTGGATGCAACACATTCTAGAAAGTGGTAAAATTGATAGGATTCATATCTTTCTATTAACTTGAATACATATCATTTAAAACCTGTTATAAAATTTATTATTATCACTTTTTTTTTAGTGCTAAAGTAACAACCCAGAGCTTCATACATGCTGGACAGGCAAGCACTGAATCATTGAGCTATATTGCTAGCCCCATATTTCATTAATACATACTTTTTAATGTTAGGGGCTTGTCATTAGAATACTGACTTAATTGTTTGATACATTAGAACCCAAACGAATGGTGCATGCCTGTAATCCTAGCTTCTTGAGAGGATAAGGTGTTAGGTGAGTTCAGGACAACAAGATGGCAGAGGAAGGGTATAAGAAGGATGCCACTGGAGGACTGGACAGTGATACAGGGAAAGGAGTCATGTCCCTGTTTACAATAAGCCATTACCATGACAACTCCTGCCACTGAGGACTTATCACCATAACAACACAGATTCAGTATTTTAAAATGACCAATGGGGGTAAAGTGGGCAATATTCTAATCATGTATCATAAGGTTAAGTAAGGTCGTCAATTAGGTCTACAAAGGAAACACAACACATCAGTTCAGCATATAAAACACTAATTCCCAGCCATGGGCCTTGATTCTCTCTCTCATTTGCTTGGCTCACTCCACTCCACAAAGTGCTACCTCCATCTTCACCATCAATAAACCTGCGCTTAGCCTGTGACTTGTGTGTGTGTCTTGTTCAGTTCTTTGTTCAGGACACCAAGGACTTGGATCCTAACTAGACACACTGAGGATAACAGAGGCAGGAGGATCATAGGTTAAAGGCAGCCTCCACAGCTTAGCCAGGCCCTGTCTCAAAAAGGGCTGGGGATGTAGCTCAGTGGCAAAGCATGCCTGGGTGTGATTCCCAGCACAAAGAGTAAGTGGTCTTAATGGGAATATGTCACTATTCATCCTGGCAACAAACTACAAAATTTATAAACAAACTGAAGATGTGTGGGACCTAGATGAAGAAAATGGAAGACCCACATAAATGGAAAAATGCACTGTGCTCTTAGCTGATAAAAGTAAATATTTTAAAAATATCCTGTTTTTTCAAATTGGTTCATTGGTAAATGCAAGTCCACTTGTTTTCTCAATGGGTTGATAAAATTAAGCTAAATTTCCTCTGAAACAAACAAAAATTACAAGAATACCTAGGAATGTGAACCAGAAATAAAGCCTTGGAATACTGTATGTAAAGCCATATTTTAAAGGTATAAATATTAAAATATACTATTAGTTTACATTGAATTCTCAGACTGATGCCATAGTGGCTAGAAATAGATGATACTATAATGAAGTATTTCAAAGAAACAGGAAAGAAAAGGTAATTTTGGAGAATATAAGATTATAATGTCGTAATGTACACCAAAGTTCAGATGGATTGAAAATGAAAATGAGCTAGAAGGATGCCGCAGTCTGGCTGGGCACAAAATCACGAGCCACTCACAGCCTTGTAGATTCAAACAGCAATTCTTTATTCTCGAACTCTCACTGGCACTCTACACGCACGTTCTGGGAAAATCCACACTTCCACTGGGCTCTGCATCCCAAAATACTCTCTGAATCCCACGAGAACTCAACAGGAACTCAAGGAGTGGGCGGGCGCCTGAGGCAGCAGGATACTCCCTATTCCCAGCAGGATACACCCTAAACCTGGACCCACTCTAATCCAGCAGGATCCTCCCTAAACCTGGATCCACCCTGGTCCTTGAGCAGGGTCACCTTTCTCAAACAATCATGCAATGTCACTGCAGATGACCTGGGTCCAAGGCAAGCCCATTTCCACAATGGAGAGTCTTCCCTCTAAGCAACATGGGGTAGGCTGACAAGGAAATTGCCATGTGTCATTCCTACTTGGCTATGGCTCTCAGCAGAAGGACATATTGTTAGACCAGGACGCAAGAAAAGACCACTGACTCCAATTAAAATCAAATTAAAGCAAGCTTATTATTTCGACCGGCCGGGCTGCCTTTCCCTCCCAAAACGGCAGGAACAAGACAGCCCCGAGGCTTCTTTGTGGCCCAGTTTTATAGCCCAAAAGTTACACAAAGGGGGGTTACAGATAACAACACTCTGAGGAGCATAACACAAGTTTACATTTTTGCTGGCCCCGGCATCAGAATTTATGGAGATCTTAGAGACTCAGAGAGGGTCATTGTCCGGCCAGGGAAGGCCAGAATTTATGAGGCATCACTAAGGTTTAGGAAAGGGTTATTATCTGGTCAGGGAAAACCGGACCTGGGTGAGTTCAGGGCACGGGCAGGCATTCCAAGTAGGTTCAGAATTTGCAGTAATTTATAGTAAAGCCGAAATTATCTTTTCATGGTTTTATGGCGAGATGCCCAATTTTAAGAAAGGTTGGGTCTATCAATATTAGTGACTATCTGGATGTGATGGAATTTTCCAAATAAAAGCAATGGAAGGATTAAACAGACTAGAGATTTAACTAAGGGTATGTATCTTCTGATTATGAAAAAACAAAAGGTAATTGAGATTGGGAAAGTTGCCAATCAATTTTTTTAAAAGAGGCTTATTATTTTAATATGGAAATGATTTATTCTGATTTTTTAAAAACATTTTTATTGAGAGATTCACATAACACACATTTCACCCATTGGAAGTGTATACTGCAATGGTTTTTAGTATGACCATCACCACAATCAATTCTAGAAACTTTTCACCCCAAAAGAAACCTTATGCCCTTTAGCAGTCACTCTCCATAAACCCCTCATACTAATATGTGTGTGTGTGTGATATACACATATATTAGTATGAAAAAATATATATGTATATATTTGGTACCAGGGGTGCTTAACAAATGAGTCACATCCCTAGTTCTCTTTATGTTTTATTTTGAGATAGGGTCTCACTAAGATGCTTAAGATCTCACTAAAATTAGCTGAGGCTGGCCTTGAACTTGCAATCTTCCTGCCTCGGCTTCCCAAGTCTTTGGAATTACAGGTGTATGCTACCATGCACAGCTCTAATATGTATTTTTAAAGCATTAAGATGCCAAATGAAAAATGAAAAAAGGTTATAATGATTCACAAAGGTGAAATAAAGTAAATATTAATGTCTAATATGAAAAATGTCCATATCTTCAGTATCTATCAGTACTAAAGGACTTATACTATATAAGATACCCATTTAATTGTACATCTTATGTGGAACGAATCTTTCTCTACAGTAGTCCCAATAATTGAACCAATCCTGTGGGCCACTGTTAATCAGACTTTAAGATCTCAGGATGCTTAGATTGGTAGCAATTTTACCTATAGCTCCTGAGAATGTATGTGACTTTTATTTTCTTATACTGGTAAATGTTCAATCAATAAAAATATCCCAAATTAAAACAATTTAATTTTTGGATATCAGATTAGCAGTTCGGGTGCTAGACAACAATACTTAGGACATCATGCAGAGGCTGCAGATAATATAATTGTTTGGAAAAATATATATATCCAATAAAAAGGAGCATTTGGAATTCTTCTGAAATCACATGCCAATATTAGAGAGTCCTTCCCTCAAACTCCCTGAAATTGTTGCTTGCCAAATATGCATTTTGAGACTTTTCCACATGTGGTTTGCCTTAGAAGTCCTATTCTCCACACCCCCAGCCTTCATTTGGAGGAGGAAAGAGCCCTGCCTTCACTCCTCTTTTACCCACACAAATGTTTTGGATTTAAACTTCAGTGCTCAGCAGAATGTTTCAAGGCCTTATACTCCAGGCAACTCTATAAGATATCGCAATTGCACATCCCAGGTGGAGAGTGCTAGTTTCAGCAGTGGCCCAGAAAACTTGGATCAATTTTATGGGCCACTGTCAATCTGCCTTAAACCCCAGCATGCTTATATTGGTAGCAATTTTGCCTGTAGCTTAGAATGTAGTACATATAGAATTTCATTTTCTTCCTTCAGATAAATGTTTATCCAATTGCTTGGTTGATGAGGATGATCTGGCTCTTTGAGCTGTATGCCAGTGTGAAACAGATGTTTGCTTTCAGCAGGACTCAAAAATACACTTATTCCCCTGGAACATCCATCTGAACATTTGAACGTGGGAGTAACTTGGATGAGCAATATTAGTGCAGGAGGAGGACCTTATTTAACTATAGAATTTGGAGCATTTCATATGAAAGCTCATTGACCTTTTAGCTGAGAAACAGAAACCAGTGTTTTGTTGTTGTTGTTGTTGTTTTTAATGCTTAAAAAATCTGCAGAACATGGATACTATTCATTGCTGGCTTAGATGTTACTAGGTACTCATTTTTCCTTAATTAGAGAATATTTTTTTTAGTTTCTCTAATCAAAATCATTTAGATAAGACCTTACATGTTGAATACAGTGCTTTACTCCCCATACAAATGGGAAAAAAAAATAAGTCAAGTTTCTATACCAGCATGACTATTCCTTTCTGTATGGTGCCAATTCATCATGGTGAACTGGGACACCTTTTCCAAAGTTGACAGCACAGTCAAAAGTTCCAAGAATTCAAATTTATAGTGTGTGTGTGTGTGTGTGTGTGTACTCCAATAATAGAGGTTTATTATGTATCAATAGCAGCAACATCTTTTCCGGGTTCTGTAGTTATCTGAACAAAATTGTAGAGATATCTAGCACATTTCATTTCAAAAAGGAAGCAAAAAAAAAAAAAAGTAAAAAGCAAAACCTAGAAAACAGAAAAGTTCTGTTATTGTTGGGATTTATTTATAATATACTTTCTTTGTCATTAGACACATTAGCAAACTCTTCCTGGCCCAGTTAGCATTCCCTTATTTGACATGATTCAAAAGAAGTGTTTTCTCTCAGGGGAAGCTTTCCTTGCCCCTTGGCTTGAAGAATGTCCATTTAAATATATTCTATGATGTCTATTGAGTGAATAATGACAACTGGCATTTATTGAGCATTTCCTTTCTGCGTGTTCTAAGCGCTTTACACCTATTACTTCCTTTCACTCCACAACCACCTACTATTTGGGTTACTATTGGCCCAAATTACAAAAAAAGTTTTTTAAAAAGGCCTGAATCTATGACAAATGGCATGCTTATCTCTAACTATCTGCATTCTACTGTCTCAATTACCCATCTCCTTCCCCAAACCCTGCTCTATTTTGAGAGCAGCACTTTTTCCCTGTGGTATTTGTTTTGGTTTGAGTTTTGGTACTGGGGATTGAATCCAGGGGCATATTACCACTGAGCTACACCCCCAGCCCTTTTTAGTTTTAATTTTGAGACAGGATTTCACTAAGTGCTGAGGCTGGCCTTGAACCTAGATCCTCCTGTCTCAGCCTCTGGAGTCACTGGGATTTCAGTCTGAAGCCTCCCAGCCCAGCACATAGCAACACTTTTATGTGGGGCCAGTGGTACTCAAGCATGCATGCCCTGCATCGTTAGCCACTTAGGCAAGAAACTTTAGGGGCAAATGCCTACGTTAACACAACTTCAGAGTATCCTTTGTTTGTTTCAGCTAAAACTTTTTGGAGAAACATAAAGAACCAGCTAAGGTCACCCAGTCACTCTGACTTGATCTTTTAGGCACCTGGGGTAAACTTGGCCCACTATAACATTGAGCTGAGCATGCTCAAGAAGGTTCAATCACCATCTTTCCTTTCTGAACCTGTACTCTATGACCTTGAGCGGAGCATACCCAGAAATGTGCCTGCCCCTTCATGTATGTGAATATGTACAGGCTCGCCAAATAAAATCCCATGCTTCCTTTCCTCAGAGAGTGTATGAGCTTGCAATACTCCCAGTGGTCTCCTTACTACAGTAAATCTTCCTCCATTTGTTTATCTCCTGGTTATGTTTCAATTACCAGAACTCTAGGCCTGAAGCCCTGTTTATAGGGACCAGGGACCCAACAAATCAGGACTGGCCACTTACCCCAAACAACAAATGGAAAAAGTAATAATGAAAAATAGGAAAGGAATCTTTTTATCAGTGTAGCTATACTGAGAGGACAAGGGGACCCATGTTCTTAGCCCTGTCTTCACAGGGCTCACAAGGACTTCCATGTTTTATAAGGAGAGAGTTGGAGATGTGGTAGAGGTAGAGGCTTGCCTGGCATGCAGGAGGCCCAGGGTTCAATCCCCAGCATTACCAAAAGAAAAAAAAAAAAAGAGAGGGGAGTGAGGGTAAGGGTTGGAGGTTTGCATAGCTGGAGGCTCTGTGCAGCTGCCAAAGCAGATGATCTGGATTGGGAGTGGTTGTCCTTCATTATCTCCAGTTTGGTCTGGGGGACTTTGTCATGATCTTGATAAGCAAGTTACTGTTGCCTGGGGGATAGTTTTGACCCATCACAAGATGTATATTTATCTGATCTGAAATTCCTGGAATGCAGGGGTGACTCAGAGCAAAGGAAACAGTGAGGCAGCAATGCAGGAAAAAGTGAAGAGTTCAAGTCTTTGCTACATTTTTGGGCTTTGCACTCACCAAGATGTGAACCCATTGTTTGTCTGCATTGCCACTGACCTACACCTCCAGCCAGCACTTCTTTTTCTGAACAGCAAATGAATTGAGAAATTAAAGGGGTGGAAATAAAAATAATTAATTCATGAGTTACTGAAATCAACACCAAAAGAGTGTGTGGAGATTGGGGAGAAAGCAAAAGTAAAATCAGCACCTATATGAGGGGTGCAGGCCAAGGGGAGGGTCCTGAGAAATGCTCGTTAATCCTCTTCAAGAAGAGCAGAGGAGCGGCAAGTCTAAAAATCATGGGGGAGTAGTGCTGTCTGTCTTAACACTGGATGAAAATATAGGAGGACTTAGGTTGGAAGTGTTTCCAGAGACAATCTTTATTTTAAATATACTCTCTAACAGTGGAAGGCTGACCCTGGGAATGTGAGGAACCGCCATGACTCCTGAGGCCCCTGTGGGGCTGGTTTTTGTGTTGCTGAATGAATTGTGCAAACTGATGGTATTTGCCAAGGAATGTGAGGGGAGGAGAAACCTCCCATCTGGAAAGACCTGAAAAGACTGTTAGGAGCAGGGAGGTAGACAAATGAAAGCTATACCTGCCCCCAGGTTGTTGAAATAAGGTATAACTGACAAACAAAAATTGTACGTAATTACAGTGAACAACATGGCGTTTTCAAATATGTCAGAAAGTGATTGCCACAATCAAACTAATTAACACATTCATCACCTCACACACACATTCCTTTGTGTGTATGTGCGTGAACACTGGATTTCTACTCAGCAAATTTCAGTTCACAATACATTGTAAACCAAAGTTATGCTCTGCATTTCTTCTCCAGAACCGAAAATTTGTGCCCTTTGACCACCCTGCCATTTCCCTCAGTCCCTAGCAACCAACTTTCAACTCTGTTTCTGAGTCTGACCTCTTTAGGTTCCACATATTAATATCATGCAGTGTTTGTCTTTCTGTGTTCACATTATTTCATTTAGCGTAACGTTCTCTAGGTTAATGCATGTTACAAATGGCAAATTTCCATCTTTTTTTTTTTTTTAAGAGAGAGGAGAGACAGAGAGAGAGAGAAAGAGAGAGAATTTTTTAATATTTATTTTTTTTAGTTCTCTGCGGACACAACATCTTTGTTTGTATGTGGTGCTGAGGATGGAACCCGGGCCGCACAAATGCCAGGCGAGCGTGCTACCGCTTGAGCCACATCCCCAGCCCCAAATTTCCATCTTTTTAATGGCTGAGTAGTACTACACACAAACACCATATTTAGTTATCCATTCATTTGGTGTTGAATACTTTGGTTGACTCCATGTCTTGGCTATTGTCAGGAATGCTGTGGTGAGCATAGAAGTGCAGATATTTCTTTGAGACAGTGATTCTGTTATGGTCTAGGGGTCCTGGGTTTATTGTCTCCATTCAGCAAAGAATTGAAGAACAGGACACAGAGATAGATAGCCGGAAGACAGATTTATTGCAAGTGATTGCAACAGACTTCTCCAAAGAGACGGGGCCCAGGAGCCAGAGTCCATTAGAGAAGTTTTGAATTGTCCTTAATTTTGAATTGTCCTTTTTATGGTCTCTGGCTCAATTCCTCCTCTTCTTGTCTTCTCTCCTGTCCATGCTCTTTTCTCTATTTTTCTTTGGTATAACCCATGTCCACGCATCTATTTTAGTCTGTCTATTAGATTCCCCACTTAGGCGCACAAATATGAAAGTGTCCATCTAATTGGGTCTCCTGCTTGCGTCCACAAGCACTTTGGTCAACTGGGAAGATGACCTCATTGGAAGACCTTCTCCATACTCCTTTGGTCTGGACCTGCCCCTGACTTCCTCACTCACCATCTTGCCCTGGCTGCCTATGCCCTTCCACTTCTCCCTCAATTTCAGTTCCCTTGGATACCTACTAACTAGTGGGTATTGATGGATCATATAATAGTTCCAGTTTTAGTTTGTTAAGGAAACTCCATTCTGTTTTCCATATGGATATATTGATTTACATTCCCCCAGCAATATACAGGGTTCCCTTTTTTTTCTATATTCTCACAGCAACAAAATTTGACTCTTTGGTATTAGCCATTCTAGCCAGTATGAAATAGTATTGTGATTTCTATTTGCATTTCACTGATGATTAGTGATGTTGAACACTTTTTCTTATATCCATTGGTTATTTGTATATCTTTGGTAAAATTTCTGTTCAAGTCCTTTGTCCATTTTTTAAATTAGGTTAATTGGGGGTTGGAGTTATGGCTTAGCAGCAGAGTGCTCACCTAGCACAGTGGGGTGCTGAGTTCAATCCTCAGCACCACATAAAAATAAATGAAATAAATGTATATGTCCAACTACAATATATATATATATATATATATATATATATATATATAGAGAGAGAGAGAGAGAGAGAGAGAGAGAGAGAGGTTATTTGAGTTTGGGGCATTAAGCTAGAAGAGTTCCTAATGCATTTTTTATGTTAGCACCTTATTGGGTATAAGGTTTTCAGATATCGTCTCCCATTCCATAGGTTGTTTTTTCATCTTTTTGACTGTTTACTGTGCCATGCAAAAACTTTTTAATTTGATACAATACCATCAGTCTATTTCTGCTTTTGTTGCCCATATTTCTTACAAATTTATAATTTCTATGATTTGATAATAGAATAAAATACATATTTATAATAAAATTAAATATTTATTTAATTTATATATTTAATGTAACATAATTGAATATATTTAATTACTATATACTTAATTTAACAGAATTAAATATTTTAATATATTATATGTTAATATATTTGTATATTAATATATAGTACAATCTAATGTATTAATGTAATATTCACTTATATCATAATATATTAATATATAAATTATTGACAAGACAAATATCAAGGAAATTTTCTCCATGACTTTTGTATTTTCTTTCTTTTTTTAAAAATTTTTTAGTTGTAGATACAATATTGTGTAGACACAATACCATTATTTATTTTTATGTGGTGCTGAGGATCGAATCCAGTGCCTCACACATACTAGCGAGCACTCTACCACTGAGCCACAACTCCAGCCTGATTTTTACATTTTCAGGTATTATGTTTGTCTTTGATCCATTCTAAAATTATTTTTTAATTTTTCTTTCTTTTTTTCTGTACTGGGGATTAAATCCAGGGGTGCTTTACCACTGAGTTATATCCTAAGTCCTTTTTTATTTTTTTATTGAGATAGGGTTTAGCTAAGTTGCTGAGACTGGCCTCAAACTTGAGATCCTCCTGATTCACTGGGATTACAGGTGTCCCCCACCACGCCTGGCTTTGAGTTGATTGCTGTATATGTTAGTGGTTAGTGTGGCATTCCTTTTCCTTTCCCTTTTCTTTCTTTCTTTTTTTTTTTTTTTTTTTTTTTTGAGGTAGTGCTGGGGATTGAATCTGGGGCCTTGCACATGCTAGGCAAGTGCTGTATCACCGAGATACATCCCCAGCCCTCCAATTTCATTCTTATTATGTGGATATCAAGTTTTCCCAAGAATATTTATTAAAGAGATTATCTTTTCCCCATTTGTACTCTTAGAATATTTTCTTAATGCCTAATTGCCGTGGCTAATAATATTTTAGTACCATATTGAGTAGGAGTAGTGAAAATGGGCATCCTTGTTTCTGATCTTAGAGGAAAAGATTTCAATTTTACACAACTGAATATGATACTAGCTGTGGACTTCTCAAATATGGCCTTTATTATATGGAGGTACAGGTTCTTCTGTACTTAAATTGTTGAGAGTTTTACCATAAAAGGAAGTTTGTCCAGTACTTTTTCTGCAATTATTGACATGATTATATAATTTTTATACTTTAGTCTATCAATGCCTGGCATGGGAGTATGAAATTCCAAGAGGGGCAATATGGTTGAATCATATAGAGAGCTTATCAAAAGGGACAAGGGCCCGGGATCTGGGCTAAGGGAAAGTAGTGTAAGCTGAGGAAGATTGTATGTAGCAAGCAAGGTTGTTTTATTTCATAGATAAGGTCTCCAGGTAACAGCCACCTGTGCTCATCTCTGTCTGACCCACTCAGGCATCAGACCACCAATCTCTACTTCCTTGGTGGGGGGATTATTAGAAATGCCTGTTTCTTGTGCTGAATATAGATAGAGGTCAATTTCTCTTACAAAAGGACATTTTTTTTCATCAGAGCCATCCCTCTGCCTGCAAAGGCCTGCAATTTCTCTCAATGTGAACCAACTCCAAATATGCAAAAGGACTATATTTGGGGTGAAATATTTTACCCTTTTTTATAGTAACAATGTTTCCTATTTCATTCATAATTTTATTATTTGAATCTTGTCTCCATTTTTCTTTTTTTTGTGGGGGATACCAGGGATTGAACTCACGGGCAGTCAACCACTGAGCCACATCCCCTGCCCTATTTTGTATTTTTATGTAGAGACAAGATCTCACTGAGTTGCTTAGTGCCTTGCTATTGCTGAGGTTGGCTTTGAACTCAAGATCCTCCTGCCTCAGCTTCCTGAGCCTCTGGGATTATAGGGATGAGCCACTGAGCCCAGTCTTGCCTCCATTTTTCTTAATCTAACTGAAGGTTTTTTAAAATTTCATTCTTGTTTTCAAAAACCCAACTCATACTATCATTGCTCTTTTCTGTTGTTTTTGTTCTTATCTGCTTTATTTTCTTTTTGGGGGGGTGTTAATTTTGGGCTTTTTCTAGTTCCTTGAGGTGTAAAGTTAGATTGTTTATTTAAGATTTTTCATTTTTCTCACCTCCCTCCCCAATATAAGATGTTGCATTTGGGAAATGTGAAAATTAGGATTGCATCTGGGCACACACAAAGAGATCATTATGGCTTGCAGCATGTCCAAAGAACCAAAACGACCTATCTCATTGTTTTTTTATGTAAGTACTATGTGCTATAAGCTTAAGCTTCCCAAAGAGAGGAGATGTTAAAGGTAATTTTAACTTTTTACTTTATGTTAGGTGAAAAACTACCTCAATTTGCCTGGGACTAGAAAGTACCTAGGATTCTGAACTCTGGGGCACAAGAAACTGAGATGGTTTGGTCACAATCCTTGTCTCTTTCCCCATTAATATTCCAGTATAATCTACACAGTGCTTTGAGAGTATAATTAGTGTTTTTGGAGTCATTAGAACAAAAATTGACCAGTGTACCAGCACACAGAAAGAATGCTGGGGTGTTTTAGTTAGTTTTTGTGTCACTCTGACCAATGTAGCTGACAACTTCCAGGAGGAAAAGTTTATTTTGGCCCCTGGTTTCAGAAGTTCAGTCAGCTAACTGCATAACCTAGGCCCAAAGTGAGGCAGAACATCATGGTGGAAGATTATGGTGGAGGAAAGCAGCTGAGGATATGGCAACCAGGAAGCAAAGACAGAGAGGTCTACTCACCAGAGACAAAATATAAACCCCAAAGTTACTCCCCACATGACCTACTTCCTCCCGACCTACTCTACCTGCCTAAAGCTACACCCTCCCTGCCTACAGTTACTGTCCATACTAGTGAAGCAATCCTCTGATTAGGTTACAGCTCTCATAATCTGATCACTTCACCTCTGAATGTTCTTGCATTGTCTTACATAAGAGTTTTTTGGGGACACCACACATCCAAACCATAATGGTGCTGCATGTAGTCTTGCTCTGTGCAGCTGTCACGCTCACATGTAGAGCGTTCAGCATTGTCAGGCAAAGTTTCTGATTAAGGAGAGGATTGTAACTGAGCAGGGCCTAAGGATGGCATCCTCTCTATGGAACCTGAAAAGCTTCACCCAAGGTATTTGCATTCAGACCACCCTACCTCTGAAGGGGTCTTTGTGGGCAGGGCTTGTGGATGGTTAGAAAGCAGGAGGTATCCAACAAGCTGGTTTTAATTACAACACACCCATGTGTATCCTGAATTACCCCTAACATACTTCACAGGTTCTGCTTTGGAAAACACTTCTCCAGCCTACCCAGGAACGAATGCTGCCAGTCTGAGTGTCCTTGATGGTGCCCTCTCTCCCCATACCCAGTTACCCAGCCTCTGTCCTCCACAATGCTTCTATTCAAATGCTCCTCTCCTGTCATCAGGCCCTGTTTATCCCTCATCATCTCTCACCTGGACTATTGCCAGTTTCAGAGCTGCCCACTCTTGAATGTTGGCTTCCTGAAAATATCACTGAAACAACCTGGCCATGAGACAAAGCAGACTCTATTGCCCGTTGCAGTGATGGAGGGCGCCATCTGAAGAGTCTTGGTAGCATTCCAGTGGGAAGAAGACCAAATTAAGCTATTTGTGAGGTTTTGAATTCTGGGTAAGGGGGGGGCCTGATGATATGGTTATCTTGGATAATGATCATAATAAATAGGATCACAGGACACAGCAAGGGGAGGATTTTAAGGCATAGGATTCAAACAGTCTAGGAATATAAATGTCCTTTAATGCTATTTATAGATCTTTAAGGAACTGTAGAAAACAGTTATTTACAAGTTTTACCTTCCAGGGCAAGCAGTTGGGGAATAATACAATGGTGTTGATGGAGACAGGGAACTGTGGGTTCAGACAGCTTTGCTTCTCACCTGCACACCTCTGAACTCATACTTTTCAACTCCGGTAATAACAATAGTGGTAATAACACAGTAACAATAATAGTAGCAGCAAATATTCAGTCCTTACCATATGCCAAGCACTGTTGGAAGCATTTCATTTCATGTTGGCTTGTTTAATTCTCACCACAATTCTGTTTTGAGGACACTATTTTGTCCACGTTTCAAAAATGTAGGAAATAAAGCAGCTCCGAGAGGGCAATTATGCAAGTCACAGAGCATCTCCCCATTTGTCACCTAAGTTGTTTCAATGATTCCCTGTTGCCTAAAAGATAAAACCTTGATTTCTTCGAATGGTACACGATGTGAGGCCAGGGTCTGCTCTCTGCTCCACTTCTCCAGTCTTCTTTATTGCAGAACATGCTGTATTCATTCCTGGACCACACGTGGCTCTCTGAACACATGGTGCTATTCATGTCTCTATTATGGTGGCTGAAGGGGATCTTGGCCCTGGTGTCTGCTCTAATAAAGTAGACTGGGGAATCAATCTCTTCCTTCCCTTTCTGCCCATTCCCTTTGTCCCATTTCATGTGAAGTGAGATTAAGAAGGTGCTCCTCTCATTTTACAGGAAATAGATGAATTTCCCAATACTGAGGAAGCAAAGTGGAGAAGTGGAGAGATGCCCACTGAGTTGTGAGGCTCTCCTTTGAGCCCTGGATCAAGCTGAACCCAGGCCTCTTTGGTCATGTGATCCAATAAATCCTGTCTTTGATTGTTTAAGGGAGGTTGTGTTACTCAATTTTCTGTTGCTGTCACAATATACTAGAAAGGTTTATTTTGGCTCACAATTTCAAAGCTTTTGGCCCATAGCCACTTGGCCCCATTGCTTTGGGCGTGTGGTGGCACATGGTGGGAGTGCATGGCAGAGGAGACCTGTTCCTGTCATGGTAGTTGGGAAGCAGATACAGAGGAAGGGCCTGGGGTTCCAATACTGGCACACTCCCAGTGAGCTACCTTCCATCCAGTAGGTCCCCCTCTTAGAGGTTCCACTACCTCTGAGCAGTGCCACAGATTGGTAACCAAGCCTTTAACACATGGGTCTTTGGGAGAGACTCCAGAGCCACACTATAGCAAAGGTCAAATGGGTTTTTTAGAGTGTTTTTATCAGAAAGATCCTAGTTCACACTGCACACTCTACTAAGGCACGTTTCTTCAGGTTTTCAGACTTGAATACCCTCACTGTTCAATATTCAGCTCAAGTATCACCTTCTCAGTGGGGGTTTTCCTATCACTGCTGCCCCACTGCCGTGCATGAATGGACCACTCTGTTTTTAGGCTTCTCCACAGTATCCACGGCAGAATTTATTGCCATCCTCTAAAATGGACCATGAAAATTGTTTGTGCACATATGTATGTAGTTGAGTGTATTCTCTTTAAAATAAAGACTTTAATTTTTAAAGCACTTTTTAGTTTATAGAGAAATTAAGTGGGAAGTACAGAGAATTCCTATGTTCTCATATGCCTTCTACCCCCACCCCATCTGCCTGCATAGCTTCCCCTATAATCAACATTCTACCCCAGAGGGGTTCATTTGTTACAACTGATGAATCTACTCTGGTTTATCATTATTACCCCAAATCCGTGGCTGACATTAGGATTCACCCTTGAGGTGGTGTACATTCTATGAAGTTTGACAATGGCATATGTCCACCATTTTACAGAATACAGATGTTCCTTGACTTACAATTGGGTTACCTCCCTAGAAACCTGTTGTATGTTGAATGCATTTAATACGCCTAACCTGCTGATCATCACAGCTCAGCTGCATTGTACACAGTACAGCACCAGTTGTTTACCCTTACAATTGTGTGCCTGGCTGGAAGTTGAGCCTTACTTCCACTGTCCAGCATCACAAGAGAGCATCTTACTCCATATCGATAGCCCAGAAAAAGATCAAAATTCAAAGTACTGTGTCTACTGAATGCATATTGCTTTCACACTATAGTAAAGTCAAGAAATTGTTAAATCAAACTATCATTAAGTGGGGAGCCACCTGTGCTACATTGCTATAAAAAATCTTCTGGGCTTCATCTATGCATCCTTCCTTCTCCTCTAACCACTGGCAATTACTAGTCTTGTCATCTTCATAGTTTTGCCTTTTCTAGAATGACAATGGAATCAGATGGTATGGAATCTTGCCAGACTGGCTTTTTTTTTTTTTTTCACTTACTGATATATATATTTAAGTTTCCCCATGTCTTTTCATATCTTGGGAATTCATTGTTTTTAGTATATAATAATATTCCATTGTATGGATGCACCACAGTTTGTTTGTCCCCCCCACCTTCTTTTTCCTTCTTTCCCCAGGGCCTTACACATGCCAGGTAAGTGCTCTACCACTGAGCTCTTCCTCCAGCCCTTCACAGTTTATTTTTTCATTCACCTACTAAAGGACATTTTGGTTGCTTTCAATTTTGGAAGCAATTAAATTTGGCAACTAATATTAAACTATTATAAAATACATGTGGGGCTGGGGATGTGGCTCAAGCAGTAGCGTGCTCGCCTGGCATGCGTGCGGCCCGGGTTCGATCCCCAGCACCACATACCAACAAAGATGTTGTGTCCACCGAGAACTAAAAAATAAATATTAAAGAAAAAAAAAGAATTATTTAAAAAAAATAAATAAATAAAATACATGTGCAGGTGTTTTATGATATTTTATAATTTAACACCAGTATATTTTTAACACAAGTAATTAACACACAACACAAGTATATTTTATATTTAATTCCTGCTATTGCTCATTGGGGCAGAGAGTGTGTCCACTTTCTTTTTGCATTTCTAGGTGTAGCACACAGCATATATACAGTAAGTGCTTATCATATACCTGGTAAATTAATAAAGTCAATTATTTTGCTTAGCCCTTGATTAATTACTATTGAGGAAGAAAATCTCATTTTAAATATTTCTCAAAAAGGAAGAATTATAACAATAAATAAGGGAAAATATAGAGTTACAACCTTCTAACGATTAGCTAAACTCAACTTGTTTTTATTCTCAGTAAAACAAAACCTTATTGAGACCTAAATGCTGCACCCGAATTCAAGTGTCCTGACATTTTTTTTTTCCTGCCCACAAATATTTCTGTTCAGGAAATTTGATCTTTAGGAATCCTGTGTCCTTTCCTCACTGCCTAAGCATGTGACTGAAGTAACTGGAGATTAGGACCAATCTCTGACATGAGGTCACAGAGTTTGGGTCCCTGGCAGGTTGAGGTTCCTTTTTTTCTGGCGGGAGAGACGAAAGAACAAGGAAGAGGAGACAGTACACATCCGTGGGTCCCTAGCTGCATTTTTTTCCCAAGCCATTTATATGCACCCAACAAAGAGGGTCAGGGTACACCTGTTTCCTACAACATTGGACTCTATTTTGTATGAGTTGTAAACAAGGAAATAGGGATGGATAATAAAAGTAGGAAAGATGAGTGTGTGTACAAACTTGATTTTTTTTAAAAGTGGATGCATTCTCGGCTTAAGAGAGCAACAGTAAACTAGTGGGGCAAAAGAGAGATAAGACTTCCCCAGTAATCTTTCCAAATAACCATCACATCGAGGGCGGGCCGGCTGTAGGGAGAGCCATGATTCAGTACCATTGTGTCATTACCAGTAGAATCTGGCTGGAGTACAGAATCTAAATTTCAGAAATTGCCTCTGGGAGCACTGTATTCATTTAAGCATATATATTTTTTTAAACTTGGGCACAATTGACAGTTGGGCCCAGAAAATTCTTTGTTTGGGTAGGTGGAGGCTTTTCTGTACATTGTAAGATGTTTGGTGACATTCCTGACCCATACCCACTAGATGTCAAGAGCACACCCCTTCTTGAATTGTGAAAACCAAAGATGCCCCTAGATATTGCAAATGTCCCTGGCCAAATCATGTCTAACAGAGAACCCTTGATTTGTAGAAAAGCTTCCATTTTCATTGCTGTGCCTGCCTCAAACTGGGCAGAAAGTATACTGTGTGAAATCACTGACTGTGGTTATTGGGTTTACCCTCCTGGTTAACCAAATACTCATGGCTACTGCCCATACAGAGCTTAAATTTGATGGGTGAGAAGATGGATAGATGGATGGATGGATGGATGAATGGATGGATGGATATAAGTCTCAACAACCAGATATGATTTCTCTTAAGAATCAACCAGTGTTAAAAAGAAAAGAATTACTACTTTCTTTCCAGCCAATCACAGGAGGTAAAAGCAACCCTTGTGTAAAGCAGCTAAAGTAGTCTGCCATTAGATTCTATTCATCTGGTTGGTGTTGGGGTGATATCTATTGGACATATGAACTTGGAAATATATAGAAACAAGTCATATCAAGCTCTGAAATATTCGATTATTTTAGAGTCAAATGAAGGGGTTGATCAAAAGATAGATCTCTAGGCTACATGTTATGTTTCACAATCTCTGAGGGTAAACCAAGAGTTGGATATGAGGTATCCCCCAAAAGCTCTTGTGTTAATATAGAAAGTGAAACAATTAGAGAGCTGTAATCTAATCAGTGGATTAATCTACTTGATGTATTAATAATTTAAATGGATTATTGGGTGAACTGTATATAGGTGGGGTGTGGCTAGAGGAAGTGGGTCACTAGTGGGACCTGGATCTTTCTGCTTTCTCTCTCCACTTTCTGATAGTCATAATCTGAGCAGCTTTCCTCTGCCATTGATACTTCATCATCCATCAGGCCCAGAGCAAAAGGAGTTGGCCAGCCACAGACTCAAACTCTGAAACTTAAGCCCAGAGTAAATTTCTCCTCCTCTACATTGTTCTTAGTATTTTGGCCACAGCAATAAGTTGACTAACACACTAGGTACGGTCAATTCTTGCTCTTTTTGGTTAGTTAAGTTTTTAGAGTCTCAACAAATACTAACTTAGCAAGTACTGAATTATGGCTACAAAAGGAAATATGAGGTTAGGTTCCTGACCACCTCTGGTCACACTTCATCAACTGTAACAGCATTTATATTCTATAGGTTATTGGCCACCTTCCTATAGAACAAACCCGTCTCATTCCTCTTCCACATAACCCTTGCATGGAACTTAACAGACCTTTAAAAAATTGTTCCATAGGTCTCTTATCTACAAAACTTAACTTGCCTGAAAGTTCAACATTTTTCATGCCTTACTGCCTTTTAAAACATGTAAACCAGCCAGCACCAGCCAAAAATAAATTTCTTGGGCCTTCAGCCTCCCAATAATGCTAACCATTATGCTTTTTAAAAATGTGTCATCATCTCAAGAATCCACAAGCTTGGCCAATCTTCCTTCTTTTCCATAGATTGGTCATGCACAATAGGGGTTACTTTCGGACTTTTAGGAGCAACCTAATACCCAGGTCAGCAAATTCCCTCTTCTTTTTAGGATGTACAGGATTGTTGATTCATGACATTGAACTCGTAGCCAACAGTATTATAAATCAACACTGGATAAAGTGTTCAGTGCTGCATACATTTTCTCTCTGGAAAGCACATGACAGCCATCCTGGGCTTAGGGGCCCTAGACTCCACTTCAGCACTACACCTGGGAGCCATTTTAACTAGTGAAATAACCAACAAAAAGCACAAAAATGCAAAAGACACAGTACTACGTGAATCAGAAAAAGATATTTTTTACAGTATGGGAACTGAAGCAAGAGAACAAAGCCTGGCCTTGTGGAACCTCAGTTGGGAACATGCACATCAGATGATTCAAATTTTTTGATTCCTGGTACATGTTCCTGAGTGACCATGAAGGTAACAAAAAGTATTGATTTTGAGGTAATGAATCTTAATGACTATGCAAATCTACAAACACAAAATCCATGAATAATGAGTTTTGATGGTATCTTTTTTTTTTTTAACTGGAACTATTTTTCTTATTTGAGGTTTTTTTCAGATCTTCAATTTTTTCTAAATCTACAATGACCCAACCACAGGATTGGGAACATCACTTTTGAGAAAGACCCATTTGCTGATGAGAAAGTCCGATTTCAATTGAGGAAACTTACCTGAGTCTCAGCCTTTTCAGCTTAACATAACACTTATCACTTAGAAAAAATAAATCCAAGTACCCATCTGGGTTGAAGGAAAAGAGTTATTTATGATTTTATTAAAAAAATTTATAAAAATAGAAACATTTAATATAAAATTCCGAAAAGGTAAGATGGTGCTACATAAGACATTTTTGTTTCTTTTTCTTAGAAGAAAGGAGTTATATGGAAACTTCTCATATTTTTCCTTTCCTCTTATGTCCAAAATTGAAGGCAGATTATTCTATCGGGTCCATTGCATCTTCTAAACTAAAAAATCAGTCATGCTACTTTTCTTCCAGTCTTTGCCACATGGAAAACTGAGTCTTATGTGATAAATGATTCCATAAAATAGGATGAATAAAACTAATATAGCAGCTTCTCATCCTAGGGATGGAACTCTAGAGGGTTCCATTGCAGGTCTCCAATTGTGTTGTTTGCTTTAGCCATTCTTTGAACTAAATTAAGTATACATTCACAGGATTAGCTGCTGTATAATTTGCTTCTTCCAAAGAATGAAAAAATTTAAAAATAGCAAATGTCCTAATACTTTTGAAAAATTTAGCAATGGCTTCTTTTTCCAGGAGAAAAATCTCTTTCATCCAAAAGTGTGGATTTACACATGTAAAAATGTGTATTTGTACAGAAATTCTAAAGATTTTTCAGATATGAAATCAATCCTGATATCTTGTCTTTATGTGTCCTTATCACATCAAAGGGTTAACTGCAAAACTGGACCTTTATTTCTGACCGGTAAGTCTATGTCACAAGATGAACCAGGATTTAGAGATCTATGTAACTTTTTAACATCTCTTTCTTTTCAGTTTACAACAAGTATTTGGAATTTACTGCTGCAGTCTCAAATGGGCTTATCGGAATAGTGGTTGAAATGGAAGACGTTTTTTAAAAGCCTGAAGTCATCCGTACTTTCCATTTATTTAGGCTTCATTTCTGGAGCAACTGGCAAAGAACTCACAAACACTAGGACCTCAGCACCTGTTTCAAATTAAACATCAGCTTTCAGTTTGCAAAATAATGTCTTGATAATTAAGCAAATTGTAGCAGAAGACCCGTCTCAGTTGCTTTTTTCTTCCCGGAGAAGTCAGCAGGATCACTGCATTCTAGGGGCTTCTTTCTGTGTTAAATCTGAAAGGAGGAACAAAAGAAAAGCAGTCTTTTCCATTCCAAACCATAGAGGTAATGTATAGAAAGGCATCCACATTTCAATAAGGAAAGTACCTGGATAAAAGAAGTAGGACTAACCACTCTAGAAGACAACATAGAAATACTTGAGTTTAGAATTTGGTTTTGAGATGAATATAAAAGCACTTAAATATCAGAAAAATGATTTTTCTGTGTGATAAGAATTATTGCATGGTTCAGCAGACACAGTCAGCTTCCTAGGGTGGGCCACCCTGGGCCCACCTGCCCTGGGACCATAGACCAGTCGGCCAGTGAGGCACACCTCACTTCTCCATCTTTGCTTCTTCTGGATGGTATCGGTTTTTAACAAGCTCCTTAAGGTATTGTGATAAACAGACAAATTGAAAAAACTCCAAATTACATAATTTGTGAATGTACAATAATGATATTTTTTGACAGTGAAAAAATTAGGAAATATTCTAAAGAAACCTAGCCCTGGTATATTCATGTTTACCATTCTGATCCAACTAAAAAATCTTTTAAAGTTCTGCCTATGCTCACACTGCACCTGTGGCTGTTACCACTTGTGAGAATCATTGAAGGAATCATTTATTCTGAGATTCATCAGAAAGAGTTAACAAAAATTCTTTTTGCACAGATGGAAGCCTTCTATCATACCCCATAAATATATGTAATTATTATATGTTTTAGTCAGCTCTTTTGTGACTGTGTCTAAAGGACCCGTCCAGCACAACTATAGAAAAGGAAAAGTTTATTAGAAGGCTCACAGTTTCAGAGATCTTAGTTCATAGAAGGCCGCCTCCATTCCTTGGGGCTCGAGGTGAGGCTGAACATCATGGTCTGACAGAGTAGCAGAGGGAAGCAGCTCACATCTCGGCAATCAGAAAGCAGAAAGGGAGACTCCACTCTCCAGATATAAATATATACCCAAAGCCACACCCCAATTCCCATCTCCTCCAGCCACACCCTACCACTTCGATTACCACTCAGTTAATCCCTATCAGGGGATTAAATCACTGATTGGGTTAAAACTCTTACAACCCAGTCATTTCTTCTATGAACTTTCTTGCATTGTCTCACCCTTGAGCTTTTGGGGGACACTACAGCTAAACCATAACATTATGTGTCAATCAAAATAAAAGAATACTTTTAGAAATTCTTTTGTGAGATGTAAATCTACCAAAATTAGATTAAATCTATGGAATTAAGGCAGAAAAGAAAGCACAAAATAGTCTTTTGTTTTTGAAAAAGCAAATGAGTCTCAAGGCAAAGAGCCTTGTATGGAGAATATCCCTCTTTATATTTGGTACTCAGGAAAAAGGAAATATTACCCTTTGCTTTCTAAATTGAAAAGGAAGTGTCAAAAGATTATTTAAGCATGATATCTGCTTCTTTTTTTTTAAGAGAGAGTGAGAGAGGGGGGGAGAGAGAGAGAGAGAGAGAGAGAGAGAGAGAATTTTTAATATTTATTTTTTAGTTCTCGGCGGACACAACATCTTTGTTGGTATGTGGTGCTGAGGATCGAACCCGGGTCAAACGCATGCCAGGCGAGCGCGCTACCGCTTGAGCCACATCCCCAGCCCAATATCTGCTTCTTCTTTTCAGCACCCCTATTTTAATTCCTTAGTGTTGATCATTGTGCATTATTTGTCCATCATGCAGAATAGAAGCATTAGGGATTATGTTTATCTTATTCACTATTATGCCCTGATATCTCACTCAGGGTCTGGTACAAAGTAGCTATTTCAAAATACGTGGTTGAACACTCGTTTGAATGAAAAGGGAAGGAGGAAAGTGAATGAATATTTGTTGAGCACTTACCATATTCTAAGTCAGTTGTTTTTTCATTTATTGCTCACAAGCCTGATTTTTAATTTCATTCTATAGATCAGAAGCCAGGGCTCAGAGACACTTTGCCATTGCCCATGTCAGTCCATCAAACATAAGTAGTTGTCAGCTTGCCTTCCATCTCCTCCCTCTGTTTTGAGTATATCACTCCTCTGGCCCCACACACCCGTCTGGAGCTTCACAGGAGGGCAATCCTAGTTCATATTTTAAGTGTAAATCCTGATTAATTTAGGAAAATCAGGGTAGAGTTGCTCCCTTTGTCACTCTTCCATGTGGACGTTGACATGTGACTCAGTTCTGGCCAAGGAGAAGGGAGGCCAGGTCTGCTAGGCATTGAACTTTTTGGAAAAGGTTTTGAACTCTTAAAAGAACAGTGGAAAAGACAGAATCGCTGGGCTTGATGTTTCCTGGACGTGATGCCAGGAATTAGCACGGTTATCTTGACAAAGAGGAGAGACTGAAATGGAGTCCCAGAGAACAAGGCCGAGCCAGTGAATTATCCATTCTGGAAGTTACCCACCTCTGGCCTCGTCAGGTTGAAAGTTAAGTTTCCACATCATTTTAGGCACTTAGAGGGAAAGAATTATTTTTGGATAAAAAATTTAATAAAAAGTGGCAAACTCAGATTTTATCCCAGGTCTAGCTCCAAAACCTATCTATTTTCCATTGTACTCCACCTGTCTTTCATAACTTTGCATTGTTTAAAACATGGGCAGGAAATTTATGAGTCCTGCAACACATGGCTAGTGTTATAAACCACTCACCAGTCCACTCTCCCACATTCTCCATGAACTTGCATAGGTATATATGCAGTAATCTCCAAGTAATAAATCTAATTCATTTTTTTCCTCCTAATTGTTCCAATCTTTCCATATAAACATAAGTTATCTCTTATTTTTCTATAAATCTCTACTTTTCAGATTACTGGTATGTTGATAGAAATACAAACTGGATTAACTCAAAAAATGGTGAAATTCTGGTTCCTGTAACCAAACCACAAGAAGGGTGGAGCTGCCCTCATGCATGAATGGACCCAGGAGTGGCTTGTGATTGGGACACAGGGCTCTGCAGCTTACAGGGCTTTTGTTGCAATGTTATACCCCCAGGTTTCTCTGCTTAGCTGCAGACACATGGCTGCTAGCCACTTTCAAGGCCCAGTAACACAGCTCCTGACATGTGGGAAAAGAGAGATTCTTTTCCTTCAACTTGGGTTGTGTGACTACCCCTGGACCAGTCACTGTGGCTAGGGTACCATGACTGATCCTGGACTGTGTCTCTACTCTTATGTTCTGAATTTTTTCTTCCCAGAAAAAAGAAAAGACAGGTGGAGTTCAATGGAGAATAGATAGGCTGCGGAGCTAGACCTGGGATAAAATCTGGGTAAAGACAAGAGTGGGTCCATTCTCCCAGAGTTTCCTTTCAAGCTCCCAGTTTGTGGTGAGTAAAAAGTAGTCACTCTGCAAATACCTAGAGAACTTATGAACACAAACTCAGGGATCACAAATTAATTCACACACAATGCACTCTCATGGAGTCTTTCCCAATTTCAGAACTCAATATACACACCGTGGAAAGAGCCCCAGCATCCATATTTTAGAGTTAAAACCTTTTTACTTACAACCATTTCACTCATACTCCCTATCGTGATGATTACCAGGTGGCCTGGCCATTTCTTCCCGACAGGACAAATTCACACATATCAATCTTCTCAACAGCGTATTGCCTCAGCTCTGGTAGCATGCTTGTTTCTACCTTCTGGGGATGGAGCATTCTCCCTTTTGAGCCATAGAGTACCTAACTTTGATCCATAGCTCACTCACACTTGTGAACTGTGCAACCCAGGGCACCTGAGCTGACCATGACAACATTGATCCTTCAGCTGGACTGTCCTTTTGCTAAATGCAAAAATGCAGGAGAGGCGAGGAAGGCAGGAAGCTACCCACTCCCATTCCTTGTTTCCACAAACTAGTAAATAAGACTGTGGAACGTGGTATGTTGGGAAGTAACATTTCTTAGTTGAGTTTCCACATGACCTTTATTGGTCTGGGTAATGATGTGAGAATTCTCAACCAAACATTGCTCAGGTGGCCTAAAACAATTTTGAGAGAAGATGTTTGTTTGGGCTTCTTAAAGGAGATTTTTGGTTTGTTTATATGCTTTATGCAAGGGTCATATATAAATTTCATAATTTGAAAAAAGGATTATTAATATGGTACTGTGGATTGAACTCAGAGCCTTGTACATGCTAGGAAAGTGCTCTACCACTGAGCTACATCCCCAGACCTTTTTAGTTCTATTTTGAGATAGGGTCTTGCTAAGTTGCCCAGGCTGTCTTCAAACTTGTCATCTTCCTGCCTCAGCCTCCTGAATAGTTGGGATTACAGGCATGTGCCACTGTGTGTGGGTTGAAAAACAATTATTATTAATAAGGTTGGTTTCTCCTTCACTGAAATGCCTGTGCCAATGAAACAGGATAGAATAATACCACTGTTGATGTGAAGCCTGTCGTTGATCTAAAAAGTAACTTTCTACACAGGGAAGAGGGGTGGGAGGGAAAGGGAGGGGCACGGGGATTAGCAAGGATGGTGAAATGTGATGGTCATCATTATACAAAGTACATGTATGAAGACACGAATTGGGTGTCAACATACCTCATATACAAACAGAGAGAGGAAAAATTGTGATATATATGTGTATTAAGAATCGTAATGCAAAAAAAGTACACGTATAATGGCATAAATTGGCATGAACATACTTTATATACAGAGATATGAAAATTTTGCTCTATATGTGTAATAAGAATTGTAATGGATTCCTCTGTTGTTGTGTATTAAAAAATAATAATAAAATAAAATTTTTTAAAAAAGTAACTTGTGCATAAAACTCTTCCTGTGATTTCCAGGTCTAAAGGAAAAACAAACCAAAGAATTGAATAGAGTAAGAATATTTGAGCTTTATCTTCCCTTCCCTTTGTATTAGTTACCTGTTGCTGATATAAGAAATTATTGCAAACTTTGTGGCCCCAAAACAACACAAATTTATTATGTTACAGTTTTGGATGTTAAAGGTCTGAGATCTCTCTCACTGAAATAACATCGAAGCATCTGCAGGGCTGTTTCTTTTGGGGATCTCAAAGAAGAATGAGTTTCCTTGCCTCTTTCTTCATAGGGAAGAGGGGTGGGAGCTGCATTCCTTGCTTCTTTGGTTCCTGGGATCTTCCTCCTCCTCCTCAAAGTTGGCAAAGTAGATCTTCAATTTTTCTCTTCTGTCATCATTTGACCTTTTCCCTGAATCCACCATGTCTATTTTTATAAGAACCCTATGAAAACATCAAGCTTGAGATTAAGCTTGATTAAGATAATCTCCCCATGTCAAGGTCCTTAACCTGATCCCATATATAAAGTCTCTTTTGCCATGAAAGGCAACATACTCACAAGTTCTGGGGATTAACATGAAGGTCGGTATATCTCATTCATCTGCCAATACCTTTTACTATAATAACAATATAAATTATAAATCAAGGAACATTTACTTTGGACTAGTGAAAAATTACTAAAAACATACAGAATTACTCTCTGAAAATTTTGCTGCCAGAAAAATAAACACTAAAAAAACTTAAAAAGATATATATATATATATATATATATATATATATATATACATATGCATATATACACACATATATATAACATTTTAGCTTTTTAGTCTTATCTTTATTGAGAGTATATATACTTTGCTATATGTATGTTTTCCCTCAAGATTTATATATATATAATCTGTGATGCCTTATATAGATCAAGATAAGGGACATTTCTAACACACTTCAAGTTTCCTTCATGTTCCTCCCAGTCAATAAACTTTCACTTTATAGCCTTTGTATTCACAGCTACTACAACAAATTTGTTTTTTCTTGTCCTTAAATATATAATCAGTTTGAGCTCTTTACTTACTTTCTTTTGCTCAATATGTCTTTAAGATCTTTCCATAGGGTCTGGGAATATACCTCAGTTGGTAGAATGCTTGCCTCAAATGCACAAGGGCCTGGGTTGGATCCCTAGCACTACACACGCACTACGCACTACACACACACTACGCACTACACACACACACATATATATATATATATATATATATATATATATATATATATATATCCATGTTGTTTTGGGCAGCAGTAATTTTTTTAAATTGCTGTGTAGAGTTCACTCATAAATACCCAACCATTTACCCATTCTACCTGTGTTAGTCAGCCTTCAGTCACTGTGAGCAAAATACCTGACAAGCATAACTTGGAGAAGAAAAATTTTATTTCAGGCTCAATGTTTTAGTCCATGGTTGGCTGACTCCATTACTCTGGGCCTGAGGTGTGGCAGCACATCATGGCAGAAGAATGTGGAGGAAGAAAGCTGCTCACCTCAGTAACTGAGAAGGGTACGGGGAGAGAGAGAGAATATCCATTGGTAAGAAATAATCCCCAAAGGCACATCCCCAGTGATCTGCTTCCTCCAGCTATCCCCCACCTACCAATCATCCAAATTATCAATCCATCAAATGGATTAATTAACTGATGAAGTTACAGCTACATGGTCTAGATCATTGTCACCTCTGAACCTTGCTGTATTGGGGAACATGCTTTCAAAACATGAGCCTTTCAAGTGACATTGAAAATCCAAACCATAACACTACCATTAATAGACATTTGGATTGTTTCCAGTTTTGGAGTCACTATGAATGGATTTGCTACGAACTACTTGTGAACACTAGAAAAAGAAAAGAAACAGTGGCAGTAACTCAGTGGTAGAGTACTTGCCTAGCACATGCAAGGGCCTGGGCTGGATCCACAACAGTGCAAGAAAGAAAGCATGAAGGGAAGGAAGGAAGGAAGGAAAGAAGGGAGGGGGGAGGGAGGGAAGGAAAAGGCAATAAAAGAAGCCATGTTCTCAGGTACAGTGGAAAACTGAAATTTGGTTCATCCTTCAAGATTTGGATCAAACATGTACCCCAAGAACCAAGAAGTTCTCTACTTCCTCCCACACCAATAAGAATCTGTGATTTTTTTTTTACAACATAATGAGCTTATATTTAATACAGTAATTCTCACCATGGGTATCTTAATTAATACAAAGGCTGTTTTGCTTACATTGAATCTCTTCCAATGTCAACATAACAGTGGCTTTTTTTAACATTAATTTTTTTCTCCATTTCAATATTAGATGCATTGAGTACATTTTTTTCAAAACTTTGTTTTCCCCCTAAAGATAAACATTTCACTTTTGGTTATTTGATATCTAAGTACAATATTAACTTGGGAGATAAAACAAACATGTAATAAAAACATGGAGAAAAAGACTCCTTAAGGACTCAGGAGGCAGTGATAACTCAACAGTGGAGATTTGTTAAGAGTCTGGGCAAGAGATTCCGCCTTCCTATTTCATATGCCTTGAGAATTCTTAAAACTACTACTTCTGTAAATTTACACTATCCCACATCTTTGACCTTTTTTCTAAGCAGTAAATACAATTTATAGGCTGCAGTTTTCAGTGCATTGTTTGTTATAAAGAAAACATTTTTTTCTTCCATTTAACAAACATCCATTTGTTCCCATTTCATGGGAAACAACTAAACAACACTACTGTTCACTGGGAAATTCAGAGTAAAGCTCAGGTTTAATCTGAAGAAAACAAGTTTTCAGGGCGAAGTTTGATTCAGGAGGCCCTTGAAAGTTACATCTGTCCATTCGCTTTCGTGCATACACACCAAGACAAGCACAAATGCCTGTAATGATGAGAACCACACCTAACAAGAGAGCGATTGCATCTCCGGCTTCTACTGCTTCAACATCTGGCAGAACCAAGAGCAATGAAATGAGGACTAAGAGCAATTGTGTTGAAACTGAGGTCATGATGCTGGGATCTTGAAGACTTAAAGGTTTCAACGAAATGGCATATATAAAAATCTATCTGACTTGAAATATTCCCTTTTTGGAGCTCCGGAAGCTGAGGCTAAGAGAATACACGTGACACCGCCTTCCGGGAAGCAGCCATTATAGGAATCAGAATCTGTGATTTTTAAAAAATTCCTATTTCCATATTTGTTGTCCACAACCTCCTCATTTGAAAAGATGATGAAAATAAACAATTTCTTGGGTTTTACCCAGAAAATCATTGTGTGTATATTTTCATGTTAACCTTTATATGGTTATTTTGTTTATACAAAAGAAATTACCCTCTACAAATTATTCTGCACCTTTCTTTTAATTTTTGCTATCAGTGTAATACATCATTGTTTTAAAGGGCCTCAAAGTATGGTTGAATTATAATTTATTTAGAGTCCCTTTAGTTAAAGGACGTTTTGTTTGTTTCCAGTCTTTTCCTATAATAGATGATGCTTCAGTGAATATCTTTGTATATTTTGGAAAAAAAAATTGAAACATATTTAGAGAATTGCAAGCAATAATAACATAGACTTATTGGTATCTGCCTGCTATTTATTTAAGTATTATTTATTTTTGCAGTCCTGAAAGTTGATCTCAGGGGTGCTCTACCCTTTTTAATTTTGAGTCAGTGTCTTCCTAAGTTGCTGATGTTGGCCTTGAACTTGCCATCCTCTTGCCTCAGTCCCCTGACTTGCTGGATTTTCAGGCATGCACCCTTTGCCTGAATAGTATCTCCTTTTCAAATTTTGAAAGATACTGCCAAATTTTACTGTTTTAACCTCCCCACAAAAGTATATGATAGCACTTGTTTCCTACACCATAACTAACCCCAAGGACCATCAAACTTTAAAATATTTGCTAGTCAGCTAGTGGTAAAAAAACAACGATGACTTGATGTCCTTTCTTCTTCCTTCCTCTCTCCCTCCTTCCTCTTTAGAGGTATGTGCCTCATTGGCCAAGCAGACTCCTTGAGTGGGGAATGAAGCAGAAGTGCCCAATGCCTGGCCACCCATGCTTAGGCTTGTAAAAATGAAGAACTCTCCCAGGTAGTGGCTGATGCTGGCCTTGAGTTCTACTTGGATGAGGCCTTGCTAATTGAGATGCCCACCATTTCTGGTAGGATGCTCAGGCCCCACGGGTGCATCTTCTCTACCTCTGGCTTCTCTGTGGCTGGTGCCTTGTCTTGTCCTAGACTTTCAGCAGAGAGCATCACTTTCCCTTCAGGCCAGTGCTGCTGCCCTGCCCTGAACAGCAGCAGCTCCTTGGATGGTCAGTAGTTTGTGGAGACCAGGCTGACATGGGGAACTTTTGGGAAGGTCTGCTCCTTGTGCTCCACTTCCTCCAACCTGCTGGCTTCACTAAAGCCTGCCTCAGTTTCAATTCTGAGTGAGACTTAAACTTCTTTTGCTTTGTATTATCTTTGTAAACTCCCCTGTTATAATTGCTGCCTATGTTCAAATTAGGTTCCTTCCTACTTGATAACCTACTACTGAAGTCCAGTCTTGAGATGTGCTTGAATTCCTGATCATGAAATTTAATATAGAGTTTGAGTTTCAAAATCTGAAAAGTCAGTGCATTTTGGGCCACTTTTTATTTTGTTTAAAATTTTATGTAAAATCTTTTGATCACAGGAAAGTACCTAATATTTTTTAATTTACACAGAGACTCATTTCTCTGTAATCATTGTCAAAATTGCTTTTCATCTGTTCTTTCTTATTTTTCTTAACTTTAATTTTCATTTATTAATATATTTATATATGAAGGACACATTTAACATGAAGTAGTACAGGAGGCATCCTGCTCATAAAGCAATGTTTCAGTTGAGACAGGGATATGAGAAATTCAATGGATTTAGTCTGTGAATTCTGTGGTCAGATTTCTACCTCTTATCTTCAGTTCCATTAATCCTGTACTTACCCTCACCCCATCCATTTTATCTTCCATGGTAGGCCCTAAGTAATCCTAAACTTTTAATTACTTCTCTATTATTTCCTGGTAGTGAGAATTCAAGTATGGGTTCTTAGTGTAAGTATTAGTCAAAAGACAAGACAAAGGTTCAGCTACAGGAAGTTGATCCCAATTCAGTTTGCATTTGGAAAAACCTAACTATACAAATACAGGAGACAGGCTACATAAATCCATTCATACATACAATGAAATGCTCAGCAATCATTAATACGATAGAATGAACCTCGGGTCTTCAAAGTGCGCTCCCCAGGCCAGCAGCATCAATAGCACATTGTCTGAAAAGCAAATTCCCCAACTGAGGATGTAGCTAAGAAGTAGAGTGCTTTTCTAAAGTGCAAGAGACTTGAGTTCACTGGAAGGAAAAAAAAAAAAAAAGCAAATTCTCAGAATCCACTCCAGAATTACCAACCAAGAAACTCTTCAGGTAGAGACCAACAATTTGTGCTTTATCAAGCTTATCCCATGGTTCTGATATGGACTTAAATTTGAGAGCCATTGGAGAGGACAAACATTTATTGGCATGAAAAAAGAGGTCTACAACATAATGAGTTCAATAAAAACAGAATGCAAAAGAATGTGAAGAGTGTGATCCTAGTTTTTGAGATTCTAAATGTATATATAAATACAGAGAAATAGATTTGTAAAAGTGTACTTGAAAATGTCGACAAGGGTTATCACTAGATGGGAATTTGCAAATGACTTCCTTTCTTTAAACATTTCATTTGTACTTTTGAATGTTTCTACAGTGAATGACTATTGTTTATGCAATTTTAAGGGAGAGTAAAATAAATACTCTTGTGCCCCTGAGTCTTATCCTCCTTGAGGATCCTCTCTCTTCATTTCCACGGACATCAGAAAAACTGATACCTGCAGAGCACCACTTCCCTTCTGGGTCTCTCAAACAAGCAGAAACACAATTTCTGTCTAGATTTCCCTTAACACAGATGGAATTTCCAAAAAAAACTTTGTCAAATATGCCAAAAGATAAGGGAAGATATGTACATAAAATATGAGAAACATAAATTTCTCATGTAGGTTTTGAATTCTAGCACTGGTACCTGTTCCCTTTTCTATTTTGCAGTTGGCTTGGGATTTTTCTGTTCAGGCTAACTGAATTAGAACATGCCATAAAAATTCCTCATCCAGACTTTTTCCTGAAGCTTGGATTCCAGCTTCATGTGAAAGGCAGGCTTGGTCTCCTCCCAAGTTCCTGGCAGGACTCTGGTGTCAGACATGATAAATGAACTCATTCCTCCTGCATGAC
Organism: Urocitellus parryii; assembly: GCF_045843805.1. Classification (NCBI taxonomy): domain Eukaryota; kingdom Metazoa; phylum Chordata; class Mammalia; order Rodentia; family Sciuridae; genus Urocitellus; species Urocitellus parryii. The sequence continues at coordinate 136,064,843 of NC_135534.1, read as the reverse complement.
TCTGACTTATAGGGAGTTTGAGCCTGCACAGATCCTATACGCTTAAATATACAATTGCTCTGTTATAGATGTAATTCATAATCACATCAGCCTACAAAAATTCAGGAGTGCAAAAATATGACTATATATATCTATGTATACATATATAGTTATATTTTGCACTTCTACATTATAGCTGAGTTAGTATATATATATATATATATATATAATTCATAATCACATCAGCCTACAGGAGTGCAAAACATAAATGTATATATATACAGTTATGTTTTGCATTCTACATTATAGCTGAATTAGTGTATATACATATATATATATAATTCATAATCACATTAGCCTACAAAAATTCAGGAGTACAAAAATATAACTATATATATATATATATATATAGTTATATTTTGCACTAACTCAGCTATAATGTAGAAGATCATGACTTTAATTTCCATCTTAAAGGAACATTTAATTTTGCTAATTCTATTAATAAATCTCTTAATTTTATTAGTGCAAGCCCAGAAAATTTTGTTTTTATTCTTCAAGGTTGAATGGTTGTTCCACTAGAGGCATCTCTTCTTCCGGAGTTTTTCTTTCTGGTCTTCCTTCCCTCAATTATTTCTAATTGAGAATGAAGAGAAAGTTTGCTTCTGGGTCTGGTCTAGTCTATGCTAGACTTTGGCTCCAGGTGTTTCCTTGGCTCTTATGCAGTATCTAAGGTGTTTCTAAGAGGTGGCACATCTGCAAATGCAGGTCCCACATGGCTCTTGTAGCACTGGGGCCCAAGTGGATGCTAGTGTCATAGTGACATGATTTATTTAAATACTTCAGTAATATGTTGTGATATTTTATATCCGTTACTCAGTTACTCAGGTTAAACCAAAATGTTGGAGATAATCCATATTGCTTATTCAAGGAATGATTAGCTAGAATTAAATAAAAACCAGTTACATCTACAGGGGACTTCATCAAACCAACACTTTGCTAATTCTCATACTCTCAGATGGATGCTATTGGAGAAACTAGTAAATTTGTTAGGCAAGTGAGTTACTTAGCATGATTATTCTTAGAAAGGAGGTCTCATTGGTGATGTTTTAGATACTGAAAATATGAGAACTGGCTAAAAATACCTTGAAGAAATTCTTTACTCTTGGATGACCAGAGTGTGAGAATTTAGGGGTTTAGGATTTAGGATTCCTCAGTACTCTATGTACAGCTATTGGTGTATGAAGATTTATAGATGACAATTTTAAGGCAGAAATCCTGGCTTTTGAAGTCTTTCTGCTGCCTGTAAACATTTCATGCAATATGTGATCGGATCTCCTGACAGGTTACAGAGTTAGAATTTTATCATGTTAACAGGAGAATATCAACACTTTAGCCACAAGTAATGAATGCTGTCAAATAAACATCTGTAGAGGTGGCTGAATTTGATCAGATATCTTTCCCTGTTATCTAATAGTGAGATTATGAGAGCATAGCTTGAACTTGTTTAATGGCCACTATTTTCCAGCAAAAGCAACCTAGGAGTTGGGCATGACCAAATTGACTTGGCTCAATTCACAATAAACTGTGTTCTTACCTGAATTCTCAGTATTATTCCTGATTCGTGAGGAACTTGGAAGGAGGCCAACTCTGTCGCCTCTAATATGACAGAAAAGTGAATGTATATCCCATACCATCCCTCCCATACATTTAACATTTCATGCAGGAGTTAAACACTTATAATGGCAAGGAAGAAGTTCTCTCAAGTAAATCCCCCAATTGCTAAATAAATCTATCTCAGTAGAGACGTTAATGTTACTTTTGGATAAAAGAAAAATTCTTCTTTTGCCCAACTATCTCTATCTTAAAATGTATTTTTGTTTTGTTTTTTAGCATTCCTTGATTTTGCCTGTTAAAAGGCGACCATTTCCAAAGAGAAAGTCCTGGCCTGCTTGAGAACTGTTGTGTTAATGTTTTCCCAACTGTTTCCAGAAGTCTCTAGGAGGTTGCAAGGAGCTGTCGTGGCTGGGAGGGAGACAAGTGGCTGAAAGATCTAACTCCCGTCGTGCTGCAGAACATGCCTCTTGGGCAAAATGAGTTTTCCCGGGCTGCAGTGGTATCTTAGTATACTTTATAAGTAAAAGCATTTCCACCAATCACTGATTTCCAGTTATCTTTACCCTTGATCATCTCTTTGAAGGTGCTTGGAACTGCCATAAGTGCTGGATGCCATTTGACATCCAGCAGGATTTCTCCCCTTATTCCTTTGTTGTAGATATAGACCTATCATTTGCATATTTTTGTTTGTTATGATGGGTCAAAATTGTCCGTCCGAGCCAGGCACAGTTGTGTATGCCTGTGTATCCCAGCTACTATGGAGGCTGAGGTAAGAGGATCACAAGTTCACATCTAGCCTCTGCAACTCAAAATAAAAAAATTCAAAGGGCTGAAGATTTAGCTTAGTGATAAAGCACCTCGGTTTAATCCCCAATACCAGAAAAAAAATTATCCCTTAGAGCTTTAAAACAAATGGTAAAAAGAATTCATGTAATTGTATACTGTATTGATAATGTTGCTAATGGTTTATTTCATATATACTTACTGTTTTTGAAATATTTCAGAGTTGGTATTTGTTTTTGAAATATTTAATTTTTTTTCCTTGTGTGGGTATGTGTATGTAATCAAAATGAATGTTATGGTTTGGACCTGTAATTCCCCCCCCCCCAAAGTTCCTGTGTTGAAAACATGGTCCCCAATGCCACAAGGTTTAGAGGTAGGATTTTTAGGCAATGAATCATGAGGATTCTGACCTCCATTTGATTACTGGATTAATCCACTTGGTGCTGAATGGACTATTGGGAGGCAGAACCTAGTGACAAGAAGTAAGTCATTAGGGGCATGCCCTGAAAGGGTTTATCTTGTACCTAGTCCCCCACCCACTTCTGTCTCTGCTTCCCAGCCACCATGAGCTAACAGCTTTTCTCCACCCTGTCCTTCTGCTATGGTGCCTTACCTCAAGTCCAAAGCAATGAAGTCAGCCAATCAATTATGGACTGAATCCCCTGAAACTATGAGCCAAAGTAAATCTTTCCTCCTCTATGTTGTTCCTGTCTAGTATTTTGGTCACAGAGATGAGAAGCTAACTCATACAATAAATATAGCTTTGCATGTGACAGCACCAAAGTGGTATGTGTATATGGAAGGATGGAATCTTTGAGGAAAGTCTTTGGATGCTTGAGATGAGAGATAGGAACAAATGAGAAGGTAGGAGACATGCTGTTATCTGCTCCTCATCCCAGGCTCAGAGACTAGTAATCAAGTAGAGTCACTATTTACATAAGGGACTTTGGGAAGCTCCAGGTATAAACAGCCATTTCAGGAGTTTAGCAAAAACATCCTGCCCAGATTTGCAGACTGAGGAATCCCATATTCCCGGGGTGTCTGCATCCCAGCTTTAGCACAGATTCAGGATAGAAGGTACTGTAGTGCTGTTTGGGCTGAGGATGAAATCTTGGGAGCAGCCTCTAGATAGAAAGGGTCACTAAAGTAGATGCCAGCTGAAGTAATTCTGGCGAAGGTGTCTTCTCAAGGGGCTTCTTGACCATGGAAAGGGGCAGCACAGATGAATCTGATTGGCCTTGCTGCTGAGCTTGTGGGGGAAGTCTTCCACTGGTAGCTTAGGAAAGTTTGAAAGGTAAGCTGAGATCTTTAAAGGTAAGCTCCAGCTCTTTAGCTGGAGTCCAACTGGGAAGCATTATCAGTGTAACTGTAAATGAAGACATGACATCAACCACTTGGTTATATTTCCTTAGGCCTTTGAGCCAGCTTGTTTAGTAACTTCCAGGGCCACATGAGGGCTTTTGTGAGTCCTAAGCACTTTATGCTTTTATGGATTCCTTTCTCCATTAAAAAGATATTAAAAGTTGCATTCTATAACTGCACTAGTATGAAGATAGCCCAAGCCAGATTCATTATCATATATTCATTTCCCCCTTTGATTTTAAACGAAATAAAAATTAAACCATTTTATAGATTTCTAAAGTATTGTGGGTCCCAGGCACTTGGCTTGCTGTGACTAATGGATATGTTGTCCCTAGTAACTGTTTTCTTCAGTTTGTTTCCCTCCCCCCAGCACATTCTCTCTTTCCTTGAAGAGAGAATGGTGTTTCCTGACTACTTTGTTGAGTTCTATCCCAAATTGGCCTTTCCACTAAGATGGGAAAATTGCATGTAAGTTGGCCATGTTTAATCATTTGCCCAGTATTTCAGCTTTTTTTAAAGCACCATATTCATTAAGTTTTCCAGTTATTGTTTTCTCAAATGGATCTGCTATTTAAAAATGTACCAACTACTCAAAACCATTTTTTATAAAATTATGAAGCTAAGTGCACATACACCAACCCTAAAAACCTTCAAGTGTTTTTCCTAAACTCCAACCCTGGGTTGTTTGTATGGGCTCCAGAAGCAGGGAGTGCATTTCTGTGGGCTCTATAATCAGAAAACATTACTGTCAACTGAGCCAACACACTTCAGCTCCTGCCAAGAAACCCTTGAGTGCCCCACACATGTTTACTCCTTGCTGGGAGGGTACTGCCAGAAAGTTTGTTCTCAAATTAAAAGCAAAATAAAATAAAAACCACTACTTGTGCAGAAAAGAACAGTTTCCTGAGGTGTCTCCATTTTCTTCTTTTTCCATGTCACTCACATTATATTGAAAAGAGGTTGGTTTCTTTTTTAATATTTATTTTTTAGTTATAGGTGGACACAATATCTTTATTTTATATTTATGTGGTGCTGAGGATCAAACCCAGTGCCTCACGCATGCTAGGCGTACACTCTACCTCTGAGCCACAATCCCAGCCCAGACCTTGGTTTCTTTAGAAGGGAGGAATATCCACAGGCCCCAACCTTCATCCAGGCTGGTTGCTTCAATGTCTTTTGAAGAAAACTCTGGGTAGAAGAATATTTTTATGCTCAGCTGGGAATCTCAGCGATGGACCGGAAAGAAACCAGCAACCAATGAATGATACAGGGTGCTATATGGAAAGTTTGGTCTGAATATTTGAAACTCATCAACATCCCTCTTCTAGGGTAAAAGTGTTCATTAAGGACAGTGTGGTAGTCAATGCAACCAAGCGAAGGGCCTCCTCCCTTGTCCTAACCTGACTGTCCAGTTGCATTTCTTACACATTACTTCATGCACCTTATGCTCCAACCAACTGAAACTTTTCATTATTGCCTAAACACAAGAATGTGCTCTCTTTGAGGACGGGGGATGTAGCTCAGAGGTAGAATGCCTTCCTAGCATGCATGAGGCCCTGGGTTCTATCCCTGGCACTGCAAAAGAAAAAAAAATGCATAGCACATACAATTATATAAAGCACATAGTGCTTAATATCAATGACATATGACTGTATTACTTGTGAACTTACTATACTTCAAATCACTATTTAGAGTGCACTTTTACTTATTAAAAAGTAGAGTTTACTATTAAGTAGTATGCAGTGTGACACTGGCAGCTGCCCAACCACCTGTTGTACCACATCTCTGGATTGTATCAGAAGCCAACCTGCAGTGCCTGACCTCCTCTAGCTCTGTCTGTGTAAACACACTCTGATGTTCACAGTATGAAGAAATCGTCTAATAATGCACTGCTCCAAACATACCACTGTTATGTATGCATGTATCTTAGAGGGCAGTTTAGGCCTGCTTTAGATGTCTTCTCATCTGAGCAAAACTCAGTGCAAGAAGTCAGCAGAGTGACAGACATTTCCTGTATTCAGGGAAGAGAGAAGTAGGCTGCCCTCCATGTAAAAGAGGAACATAGGAATGTAGGAGACACAGCTATGGTGACCACCTGTCCCCGTTTGCATGGCACTAAAGCATTGCCTTGGAAATCCGGCTTTCAGTGCTAAAACTTGACAGTCCAAGAACCAGGATGGTCAGACATTGTCTATACTACTCTCACGAACCTTTCATGAAAAAAAAAAAAAGAAAAATGATAAGATGAAAAAAATAAAAGAGAAAAATTGAACCAATAATTAAAACTAAGAGATTATAAATATAGAAGGCTTAGTAAAAGATATTATAATAAGTATTGAATATATTTTTGTGTAAAACTGAAATGAAGCAACTGTGGAAAATTATAATTCAACATATAATATGTTTTATAAGCCCTAATGATGTAAATATAACAAACAAATACTGGAAAGCAGAGAGAGGGAGGGAGTCAGGAGATCATTACTAAACTATTTTATTTTTCTTTCATATTAAGAAGTAAATTGATTCTGTCTAGAATTACAAGTAGTTAAAAAAAGAAATGCATAATGACTTCAACTTCTTAATAACTTTGTTTTTATTGAGCCTCAGAAGAATCTCCTAGGAATGAACATAACTTATTATAAAAAAACCTTTACTTGAAGTTAAACTCAGATTTCTTTTACTTCTTTTAAAGAAACATTAAATTATAGTCTTTTAGCTTAAAGTATATTACTGTATATCCTTCTTTTATCTTTCTTTTTCTGTTTATTTAGCTAGCCACAGTAATTTTGAGAATAGTAGTTACTAAATATTGAGATTGCTTGTTTTTGTGTTTGGATTTGGGTTGGGGGAGAGTAAGTTGTTTCTGTCTTTCCAGTATTTTTTAATTAAAAATCACTGTAAGGACTGTTGGGATAACACAGTGATGCAATGTGTGCTCAGCAGGCAGAAGGGCCTGGGTTCAATCCCCAGCACCAAGAATGAACCAAAATAAAAAACACTGTGATGCTTAATTTTATATGCCAACGTGGCTAGGCCAAAGTCCACAGATGCTTGGTCAAATATTATTATAAACATTTCTGGGAAGGAATTTTTTTCTTTTCTTTCTTTCTTTCTTTCTTATTTATTTATTTATTGGTGCTGGGAATTAAACCCAGGGATGCTTTACCACTGAACTACATCCCACTTTTCATTATTTTTATTTTTATTTTTATTTTGAGACAAGTTCTTGCTAAGTTGCTTAGGGCTTTACTGAGTTGCTCAAGCTGGCCTCGAACTTATGATCCTCCTGCTTCAGCCTTTCAAGTCACTGGAATTATAGGCATGTGCCAGCATGTGTGGCTGGGAAGGAATATTACCCTCTAAACTGTGTGTGGGTGGGTTGTATCCAGTGAGTTGAAGGCTTTAATACAAAAAAAAAAAAAAAGAAAGAAAGAAAGAAAGAAAGAAAAGAAAAACTAACTTCCCCAGAAAGAAGGAATTCTGCCAGCAGAATATTTCTGGATTCAAACTGCAGCTTTTCCATGGATCTCCTGCCTACTGGTCTACCCTGTAGATTTTGGACTTGACAGCTTCCACAACCTCATACCTGTGTGTATGTATGTGTGTATCCATATGCACATGTCACACATAACTAAATGTGTACTTATTAGATGCAACAGTGTGTGTATGTGAGTGTGTGTGTGTGTGTGTGTGTGTGTGTGAGAGAGAGAGAGAGAGAGAGAGAGAGAGAGCGTTTGTATATGTATACGTGTATGTGATAAGTATAGGCACTTAATGGCCATGTGTAGTTTCTATAGGAACAATTTTAGTATTACATTTTATAAAAAGTTAAAGCTTTAATATAAGAAAACAGGTCCAGAGAGATTTAGAAAACTACCTAAGGGAACTTCCATCAATCCCTTGCATACTGGTTAGAGGTAGGGCTGAGAGTCAAATCCATGGATGACTGACTCAAGTATTCACCCTCCTTTCCAGGAGCTACTGTGGTTCCCGTATCATTATCGACTACACTAGGATACAGAAGCAGTAAATATTTAGAGAATACAGAATATGGTGGTTTTGTAGAATCAACTTGGGAGGAAAGAAATGGTGAGGCATTTGTAGGCAGAGAACAGTGTTAAAATGGTAAATTTTGTTGTGTGTATTTTAATCAAAAGGAGAGGAATGGAAGGAAAAGGAAGAGAAGGAGAGAGAAGGAAAAGAGGGGAAAGGACAGAAGGGGAAACGAGCTTTAGATTGATAAGGATGAGACTAAAAACAAATTTATAAAAATTGTTCCACTTTTCTGAAATTGTTCCACTGTTGATGTGAGATATACTAAAAAGAAACACATGCTACCTGAACAACAGTAAAGAGTCTTGCGAAGCAACAAAAAGCAAAAAAGAACCTTTGGTGACAGTATTTCTTGCCACGCCCTTGCTTCCAGGTCGGTCAGAAGGTTGGGCAGGTCTGTGGTGCTCAACCACTGCAGAAACCATCTTTGGATTTGAACCTCCGCAGGCTGCTTCTGGGAGCTGCCAAGCCAGCAGCATCATCTGAACTATGCCTACATTGTTATTTCACTCACTTTTCCATTAAAAACCAAAAGAAATAAAAATGTTCCAGACAGTTGAGTTCCTGCATTAGAACTGACATCAGCAACCTTTTCCTGGCAAGGTGCCCATCTGAGAGGTGGGAGGGAAGGGGCAGGACCCACACACTGGGCCATTGAAGAGACAGGTACCAATGCTGAAGCAGCTTGTACTATAACCCAGCCAGAACAATCCAGATGAGCAGGATCCTGATCCAGCTGCCTTAGACCTTCCCTGGATTTATAGTGTGCCCACCAGCCCCTGCCTTCTCCTCACCCCTCATCCTTTGGCCCTCCCTGTGAAAGATAGGACATATTTACCCAATGGCCTTTGCCTCACTGCCCCCCCAGTGTGGAGGGATAAAACTGAGTGTAGACATTTTAACACAATGTCTACAATTGTTCTTTTCTTTTTTAAAAAATTGTGATAAACTAAGCATAACATAAAGCATAAACATTTTAACGATTTTTTTTTAAAGAAAGAGAGAGAGAGAGAGAGAGAGAGAATTTTTTTTTTAATATTTATTTTTTAGTTTTCGGCGGACACAACATCTTTGTTTTTTTTTTTTTTTTTTGTATGTGGTGCTGAGGATCGAACCCAGGCTGAGTGCATGCCAGGCAAGTGCGCTACCGCCTGAGCCACATCCCCAGCCCCTTAACGATTTTTTATAATCATAATATTGTACTCACATAGCCTTTTGAATCAGGGGACATTTTGAAGCTAATTTTCCTTCTTTCTTTTTTTTTTTTTTAATTTTCAAAAGAATAGCATAATGAGCAAGGATTTGCCTAGATTCTATATTTGCTTAGCATTTTCCTATTTCTCTCTCCCTGTCTCAATGCACATACTAGTTTGTTTTTGCAGAAGAATTTGAGATTAAGTTACAGATGTCATGATAACAAGACACTGGTAAATGCTTCTCTGTGTATATATTAATTCACTTTGTGTAGTTATAACAAGATACCTGAGGCTGAATATAAAGAAAAAAGTTATTAAGCTCACAGTTCTGAAGCTTCAAGTGAATGGTGCTGGCATCAACTCAGCCCTGATGAGAACAAAAAGGCAGATGATATTACAATGGGGGAAGCATATATGGAAGAGATCACATGACAAAACAGGAAGTCAGAGCAAGGGCTGAGAAAGCCTAATTGGATAACAACCAATTTCCAGGAGGACTAATGCTCTCCATGGGAACCATCTTTATCCCTTCTAAGAGAAGCCTAACTATCTGCCACTGGGCCCTACCACCTCAACACTACTACCCAGGGGACCAAGCTTCCAGCATTTGAACTTGGGAGGACGTACTCAAACTCAATCTCCTTTATAGATATAAATTTCTCTTCCAAAATGGTAACTTCTCTAGTTTTAGGGCTTTTTCTATGGTTGCAATCTCAACAAAATAATCCTGTGCCAAAGAGGTATATTACAGGGTGGCATATTCTAGTCTCCTGAAGCTTATTGTGGGAAGCATGTCTTTGGTCTCCCAAATATAGGTGTGTCAATTGCTTTTGTCTTTGGTGCTAGGGATTGAATCCAGGGCCTTACACATCCTAGGCAAGCACTCTACCATTTAGCTATACCCCCAGACCAATATCTATTTCTACTGACTATTTGAGTGATATAAAGAGTTCCAGTTTTTGACAATTATAAATAAAGATGTTATAAATATTTGTTTACAGGTTGTTTTACTGTGTGTATGTGAACATAATCCACCCTCCTTGGGTAAATACTTGAAAACTGTTTCTTTTTTCAAAGTGGCTGTACCATTTTGTATTCCCACTAGCAATATGTGAGAGTTCCAGTTGCTCTAAATTCTCATCAGCACATAATATTATCACTTTAAATTCAACAAAAAACATCAGCCATATAGTGGTATATCACTTTAGCTTTAATTTGCATTTCCCTAATGCCTAATAATTTTAGCATCCTGTCATGTGTTTATTTGCCATTTGTATACCTTCCTTCCTTCCTTCCTTCCTTCCTTCCTTCCTTCCTTCCTTCCTTCCTTCCTTTCTCTCTTTCTCTCTCTCTCTCTCTCTCTCTCTCTCTCTCTCTCTCTTTTTCTTTCTTTCTTTCTTTTTTGGTGGAGATCAAACCTAAACCTCCTGCATGCTAGGTAAGAGCTTTATCACTGATCTACAACCTCAGCCATGTATATCTTCTTTAGTAAAGATCTTATTCAAATGTTTTACCCATGTTTTTATCAGTTTTGAGTATTCTTTCCATTTTTCTAGACACAAGTTCTCTGAGGCCTTTGAGTTAAATAATATGTCCTCCAAAGCCTGTGGATTATCTTTTTATTCTCCTGATGTTATCTTTTGTGAAGGAAAAGATTTTAATCTTTGGTGAAGAAAAATTTATCATTTTTTTCTTTCACTAATTGTATTTCTGGTGGTACCTAAGAAGTCTTTGTTTAATCCAAGTTCACAAAGATTTTTCTCCTGTGTTTTCTTCAAGAAGTTCTGTTTGGTTCCATTTAGATCTGGATGGATTTTTTTTTGTTGTTAATATTTATTTTTTAGTTGTACACAAGATGGATTTTCAGTTAATTTTTATATTGAGTGTGAGGTGTAGATTGAGGTTGAAGTTTTTTTTTTAAAATATATTTTTCAGATGTTGATGGACCTTTATTTCATTTATTTATTTATTTATTTATATGTGGTGCTGAGAATCAAACCGAGAGCTTCACACATGCTAGGCAAGTGCTCTACCATGAGCCACAACTCCAGCCTAAGAGGTTCAAGTTTTTACACACAGATGTCTAGTTTTTCAGCACCAATGCTTGAATTTCCTTTGTACTTCAGCCCAAACTAGTAGACGTAATTTGTATGGCTCTGCTTTTGGACTTTCTATTATGTTGCTTGATCTCTGTGACTATTATCTGACCATTAAGAAACTCTTTTATTTTCTATTGTTAGTCTTGAAGTCAGGTAGGATGAGCCCAACAACTTTGTTTTCTTTGTTAGAGTTGGGCACAGTGGCAAAAACCTGTAAATCCCAGCAACCAGGGAGGCTGAGGAAGAAGGATCTCAAGTTCAAGGCCTATCTCAGTAATATACCAAGGGCTTTGCAGTTAGCTCAGTGGTAGAAAACTCCTGGGTTCAATCCCTTACTCTCCCCACCCCCAAAAAAGGGTTAGCCTACCTCCTTTGTCTTTCCACATAATTTTTTGAATCAGCTTCTTAATATGTCTATAAAAATCTTTGTAGGATTTTGACTGAGATTGTGTATAAACAATTGGTCCATTTAGAGAGAACTGACACATTAGCAATACTCAATTCATCCAATTCATGAACACTCTTTTTTTTTTTTTTCCTGTACTGTGGATAAAACCCGTGTGTGTGTGTGTGTGTGTGTGTGTGTGTATCTTGTAAATGAACACAATATCTTTATTTTTATTTATTTGTGGCAGAGCATTTTTATGTAGTGCTGAGGATCAAACCCAGGGCCTCACGCATGCAAGGCAAGCGCTTTACCACTGAGCTACAACCCCAGCCCAAACCCATGTGTCCTCTTAATGAAATTTTTAAAATCTCTGTCTCTCTCATTATTATTATTTTTTGTACTGAGTATTGAACCACTGAGCTTTACCACTGAGCTACATCCCTGAACATTTGTCTATTTTTTATATCGAGACAGGATCTTGCTAAGTTGCTGAGGTTCTCACTAAATTGCTGAGGCTGCCCTCAAACTTGTGATCCTCCTCCTCAGCCTCCCAAGACACTGGTATTATAAGTGCGTGTCACCATGCCTGGCTAAAATCTTTTTAACCATGAGCAAAATTTTCAAGCAAGATTCCTGGCCAACTTCTCTAATATCTCATGAGCTTGAATGGATCACTAAGCCCTAAACCTAGTCAAGGGAATAGGATTGGCATGACAGCCTTATAAATCAGTTTTTGAAATTTTACATTAATAACCTACTAGCAAAGATTTTTTTTTGCTTGAAAATTGTTTTTTTTTAGGGCTGGTATTGTGGCTCAGTGGTAGATTGCTCATCTAGCATGTGCAAGGGCCTGGGTTCTATCCTCAGCACCACATAAAAATAAATAAACAAAATAAGGGTATTGTTTCCAACTACTTCTAAAAATAAATATTAAAAAAAAGAAAAAAAATTTTTAAAGCCACAGCTTAAAAGGTTTGTGATCATAAATATAATTCTGAGGTAAAGTCTTATAATTTTATATGGCTCCATTTTGGGTATCATTGAACCTTATCGTCACCAGAAGCAGGGGTCCAGTCATGCTTAACACAGTCTCCAGGTCTGTCTTCCCTTTCTCAAGGTGAGCTATACAGACATATATCTCCTTATCTCACAGCCACCTAGTAATCCCCTCCCCTTCGACAGCTAGATACAACCTACTTGACATGTCCCCATGATCTACACACCACATGGACTGTGCACAGATGTCACGGTGACCAACTTTCAGGCAGTGTGACTTAAGGAAACTCCTTCCTGCTTACTTGAAACCAACCAACTAGAACTCCCTGCAGGAAACCTGCTTGGGTAATGGCCTGGGGCCCAGGAAAGACGGGCTTCCAGGTCCTTCTCTCCTTCTCTTTCTCCCAGCTCACTAGTTGAGCACTCATGTCCCAAATGGCTTCCCCCTTCCCATTGGCCCTGTGAGGTGTGCTGCCCTCCTCCCTCTGGGATCAGCGGTTACACTGCTTCTGTTATTTCCTGTGTCTTATTGTGTTGCCTTCTCCATTGTGGGACAAACCCAGACCTAACTTGGTCAGAGCTCTCCTCGAGAGTGGATTTCTTGGTGAGAATAAACTGCACACAGGTCAGACAAGAGATACAATGAATGCAAACATGTTTCCTGAGAAGGACACCTGGTCATGCTTCTGACTCTTAGGCATCAGGCTGCCTACCAAAGTCAAGAAGAATCCTTCCAGAGGGCTATGCAATCACCCATGACCACCTCCCGCCATCCCACCAGGGCACGACTAGAGTTCATAGCCACTTTCGACAGAGAGACCTCTAGGACCCAATCAGAGAAAAATAGAGCCCCTTCTGTGAGCAAAAGAAACTTGAACGAAGTACAGGTTCACTCCTTGGAAGAAAGGAATGGCAGATGTTGAATACTCAAGTTACTGAGTCTGCCCTGCCTCGGAACATTTTTACCCCCCTTTCGTCCGTGGTAAATTCTTTCCTTCTATATTATGCTTTCAGATTTCAGTTGATGGAAACATGCCATTTTACCCAAGTTGAAGAATCTCAGATGTTCATGGAAGCATAGATATTTCTATTATGGTCAAATTAGGAGGAATTAAAAGGAAAACTACTGGTGCAGTTTCAGAAGTATATAGTGGACATAGGGATAGCCATATCTAACAATAATTGCTGGACTTAGAAAAAAATTAATTAGTTCAGTATTTTAGATGAATTTATTTTTTGTTTTAAATTTTTTTTTTCTGGTACTAGTGATTGAACCAAGGGGCATTTACCCATTGAGCCACATCCCCAGCCCTTTTATTTTTTATTTTTAGACAGGGTCTTGCTAATTTGCTTAGGGCCTCAATAAGTTGCTAAGGCTGGCTTTGAACTTGTGATCCTCTTGCTTCTACCTCCCGAGCTGCTGGAATTACAGATATGTACCACTGTGGGCATAGTTCAGATGGGTTTTTAATGGGCAATTAATCTAACAAAACAAAGGCTATTTACACTCATTGATGCAGTATCACCATACTGAAACTATTTAAAAACTATAGTACATTGGTTCCCTGTTCATTGGATATGTAAAACATAAGTCAAAGGTTATGAATGTAGTTTAATGACTCCTCAAAGTCAAACATTGAAAGATAAAAATGGAATTTCTTTACCAAAAACTATTTCTTAGCACTTGCTCTGTTACACCAAGTTTCTAAATCTCTAAAGCAATTACAGATTTCGTTTTTATCAATTCACAGTTTTGATACAGGAGTGACTTCTAATTGTCAGGAAACAATGATATTTTGCAAATTGCAGAAACAGAAATTGCATTGTAAAAAAGCCTACAAATGAACTTCAACAAATTTATCAATGTTCTGAATTCAGAGAGTCTGGCTTGTGGTCTGGCTGTGTGATGTTCTGCCTTTTGTTCCCTTTAGAACAAGAGTGTCCCCACTGATCTACCTCAGAGCTTCCCCCAGGATCAGAGTAGGCTGAATTAGACTAGACAATCCCCCAGATGAACACAGTATCAAATCTGTTTCTAATTTGGTCAGAGATTTCTGCAACAAAAGCTCCTTTTCCCTGGTTGTTTTCATTTCTGGAAAATTCACAGAACTCCAACAATTACCCCCCATTGGCTCATAGAGATGTAGAATAACCTTTCCAGTATGATCTTTGCATCACACCTGGTTATTAGTAACCAGTTACACCCCCTCCCCTTTTCTTTTTTTGGCAGAAGATCAAATTACTCATTTGGTAGATATAAAGGCATGTTTGTTTCACATCCATGCTGAAGTGTATTTAAAGAGGTAGGGGGCAGGATTATAACCCAAACAAAACAACCAGCTGTAGGGTCTATTTTTTTTTGGGTTAAAAATGTCTCCCTTTTCTCCTTCCAGATTAATTTCTATGTGAAACTTACATAAACATCTACTTAAATTTAAAGTCATACCACAATTTAGTAGAAATTCCATCTTTGATAAACATGGAGCATTTATTTGCTGAATATCATTGTAAATCGTATTGTTTCAAATGTTCTGAAGCATAGCATGAGCACATTATAAAACTATACAGTGCCTCTCTTCTACTTCGTCCTGTATGTTTGTGATATTTGAATAACTTTGTGTTCCCTCAGTTAAATTTTGGAGTACCTACTCCTCAGACATTTTAACACTCTCCAAATCTCCATCCCACGGCTGGTTTTCTATCCTGATAGGAGGTTTGAAGTTTGCCTCTGTGTAACATGGGCTAAAGATTTAGAGCCCTGTTCCAGTTTACTTTCAGTAAGCATCCATGCCTTAAAAATCACAGGATCTAAATACCACATCTGGAATAACCATTAATTGTTAAGGTCAGTGACATCTTTACAAGTATTTGGTTTAATGAGGGAAGAACTTGGGAAATAGTTGAACACAGGAAGGGAGCAGAAGTAGAACTAATGACTGAGATCTATTTCCTGTATACTATATTCATGGTACCATATAACATTTTACACACATTACTCTATTTTTTTTAAATCATTTCTTGGTAGGTTGCTATTATTTTAAGTATTTTAGAGATTAAGTATGTTGATGATGTCATCTTAGGTATATTCTTAATTGTAGATCTCTTGAAAGAAGAATGATTTGTTGTTTATTATACTTTTGAAATTTAGAACAGTGCACGCATATAGTAGGTTCTCAATAAATATTTATTGAATGAATGAATGCATCAAAAAATTACATTAACCAAAATGAAAATGTGGGTCTTGCACACATTGCCATGAATTCCCTTGTTTTCTCTACCACATTCTGTAGCATCCTGCACAGGGTAGGAATGACTGTCCTTCTAGCATGTTTGTTTTTGTGCTGAGGGCTCCCATTGGCTTCTCTCCTTGTGTATGTGGCTGCAAAGACCAATAGGCAGCAGCTTCCATCTATTAAAATTCACTTTTGATTTTGTCAAGGGCATTTTCTAGGCATTTATTCCTAGAAAGCTTTGGATTTTTTTCCCCCACATATGAACCCTCCAATGTATGGAAAATAGTAAGCTGGGTGTTGCAATAGAGGGGAGAAAGATGGTGGTTGGTGAGAGTGGATAGAACAAAATGAAGACTCAGCCCCATACCTAGGAAGCCCACAAGAGGAGGACCAAAGACTTTTGAAATAGCATAAGTACATGGGTTTCCTTTTCCTTGCGCAACTGCTATTTGTAGGCAGTCCTCCCACCTTGGCTGAGAACTGAGGCTGGGGAAAGAGCGATGTGAATCAGTGCATGTGAATACATTAACATGGAGATGGGCAAATCATTCTTTTCTCAAAACAGTTCAGGTCCCAAGATGGTGGAAATAATAAAAGCAGCAACAACAGTCATCCCTGTGGTTGAAAGAGGTGATATTATTTGTGTTTTTGAAGATGGTGTTGAAGAAGGGAAAGGTACATGCTGCCTTTACCTCCTGTTCAAGTTGTCTGTACACATACAGGTAACTCTCCAGTCCTGTTACAGAATTCTGTGAAGCAAGATGGACATTTCTGGAAATTGGCTGAGCTTTCTTTTGAAGGCAAAAGATGAGGTGTAGAAATGGAAGTTTTTCTGGGAAGATAAATTCCCAGAGCTTACCCTAGAGCCCAAGGAGCCTTAGGATTCTGGCTGGGAAATGTCATCCCTGCCAGGAGAGAGAAAGGAAGCTTCATGTGTGGATTGTGTATGGCAAGCAAGAGGCTGCCTACTGAGTAGGGAGTCAGTTAGTTTTGGTGCCCATGAATGCTGCTGGAATCCCTATTCTACCAAGCTTTGGTTTTGTGGTTTAGACTAAGTCCCTTAGCATCTCCAGGCAGAACCCATAACTGCCAGCTGGGACAGACAACTTGTTTGTGTACAGACAACTTGGACAGGAGGTAAAGATAGCATGTACCTTTCCCTTCTCCAACACCGTCATCAAAAACAAACAAACAAAAAAATAGTGCAGATTGTGCCCTCAAAATGTCATCGTCATTCTTGTGGCTTTTACAGGTAATGCATTCTCGTGGTCACTTCCTATTTTAAAGAGTGATTCTTACTAAATTCATGCTCTGCTCTGCTCTGTTGTTTCCCTGTTGCTGAAGCAGTGCATGAGATGCCAGGAAGTGGGTGAGCAAGTTTTTTAATTGAACAGAGAAATAATGATTTAAAATATTTCTTTTAGTGTCAGTTCAGAAGGTTGTTTTAGTCACTTCTCTCCAATTTCTTTTTCCTCTGACACTTGGTTTCTTCTTCAGCATGATAAAGGATAAATAATCTTTGCATTCCTTGCTACATATTATAAACAGCCAAACAGAAGCTGTAGCTATGATGACACTGACAATATTGGTTTCGTGAGGCTGAAGCTTTTGAAAAGCAGAACTCACTAACACAGAGAATCAACAGGTGTTGCTGCTGTCTATACAACAGAGAACACTTTCTTCTTAGACAACAAGTCTAAAACATCCAATAGTGACTAGACTGTTTATGACATCTTGGCACAATGGTGTTGAATAGTTTCACCAGTTTGGGAACAGTTCATATGCATGTGTGAGTGTATGTATGAATATATACACACACACACACACACACACACACACACACATATTTTTTAAGTAAAATAAGTTTTTACTCCAAAAACAAAACCAATATACTCCATAAAAGCTGCTATTTTGAAGTTTTGAATCTAAGCCAAGATACACTAACTCAATTGACACAGCAGTTTCTAGTAGATAACATCATTATGTACCATATTCTGAAAAGCCTAGACCTAGTGCTTTGCATCCATGAGCCAACAAGGAGAAAGAGTGGGTAGTATCCCCTAAGATTTTCCATCTCCTTATGCACATATATTTTTTCTATATTGCCTTAGTCCATTTGTGCTACTATAACAAAATATCTGAGACTGCATAATTTATAAAGAACAAAAATTTGTTTGTCACCATTCTGGAGGCTGGAAATCCAACATCAAGGAGCTGGCAGGATTGGTGTCTGGTGAGGGATACTCTCTGCTTCTAAGATGATGCCTTCTTGCTGTGTCCTCTAGAGGGGAAGAATAGTGTCCTTGCATGCAAGAAAGGACAGAAGGGCTTGTCTTACCACTAAAGCCCTTTTTTTTATAAGATACTAAACCATCCATGAATTTTGAAATTCAAAACATAATATGCACGCTTCAAAGCAATCTCATGGTGAGTTTAGCTCTAAATATATTATTTTATGTTGTAATATCTATCTATCTATCTATCTATCTATCTATCTATCTTCTATCTAACAGGACCATGAATTTAACCAGGAGTGCTCTACTACCGAGCTACATCCCCAGCCCTTTCTATTTTTTATTTTGAGACAGAGTCTTGCTAAATTACCAAGGCTGTCCTTGAACTTGTGACCCTCCTGCCTCAGCCTTCAGAGTAGCTGGGATTATAGGCCTATGCCATTGCACCATTTTATAATCTTAGTTTAAGTGTATTTTGAGTATAAGATAACTATGAGCTACTGCTTATAGTTTAAAAACTTTAAAAAAGTGTAAATCTATTCTAAAAAATAAAAGAAGAATGCATATCTCAAAGAATTGACTGCCATCCATCCTCCTCTACCAACTTTCAAGATTTTTTTCTTCTTCAGTTGATGACTAAAATAAACATTTATTAATTCACATTTTACAACCAGTCATTAATTTATCTACCTTTCATATATACCTGGGTTACATCCACATAACAATACACCAATGTCAAATTCATGGTTTTGACATCGCACTATAATTATTTAAGATGTAACCATTGAGAGAAAGTAGTTAAAGATATGTGAGACCTCTACTATTTTTGCAAGTTCCTGTGAATCTAGAATTTTAAATTTACAAAGCATAAAGTTGCTATGCTGTGTACAGGTACAAATATGTAACAATGAATTTCACTATTATGTATAATTAATAATGGGTTAATTAAAAAGTTTTAAGTATAATTAAAAATAGCTTCCACCTCGATTGAACTGCAAACATAAGCAAAATCTAACTTGGGTCATTCCTGGCAAAGGAATATGTTAGATAGAAACAAAACTTAACCTCAGTCTATCATAAGCAGTCAACTAACTTATGAGGAATAGTCTGACAAGGTAAATAAAAATGTCAATTTTTTTAATGGCAACAAATCAAATAATTTCATTATTTTGCTTCTCCATTTACTCCATAAACTCTTGTCCCCTATGACTGGTCATTAAAATATTAAGCCTGTTTTGGTCTGATGTTCCCCAACTTATGGACTTCTTCTTATTCAAATAAAAAGCAATTGTCATTGTCAAAAGATCAAATACCGTGGCGAAGCAACCACTGTGCCCATTTTGTTGGTTGTTTTCCTGTTGCATCTAGAGGTTGTGGGAATGTTCTTGGATTCTGAGCTCTGCAGTATGCAACCTGAGCCCTCCACGTTTATTTGAGTAACTTAATTTCCAACTGGATCCAGAGGTCCAACACAATGTTTGGCAGATCAAATGGTGTGTGTTCACAGGAACTGAACTGGGTCCATTTGGAGACCTCAGGTAAGCAAAATTTTAGAAGGATAGGGTAGATTATGGGTTTGTCAAATCTAAAAGGTCTGGGCCTGGCTGCTGTGACTGGAAATCCAGCTAATATATTCAGAAATAATGAACCTAGAAAAACAGATGCACCTCAGAAAGATAATATAAAATTACAGTGGCCACAATGAGGAAGTTTCATTCCATATGAAATTCTTCATCCATGGTCTCATTAGGACAGAAGAAAAAGAAAAGAAGGAATCCTGAATGTCTTAAAAACAACAAGGTTCATTTTCTGATTGATATACGGAGGCTACCAAAAACGAAATACTCAAAAAACTACCTCTGTAAAGGGATATCTGCAGCATACCAATAAAAATTATTCTTAATCTACTACTTTTCCATCTGATTCTATTCAAAACAAATTTCCTTTAAAAATCAGATCATCATGGAATATTTGTGAGTTGTTCTGGGTATCCTCAGAATGCTCTGCCAGTGAAGACTATAAAATACTTTTTTTGGAGAGAGGATCAAAATTATTTAAAGTTTTTCATGATAATTTATTTAAAAAATCCAATTAGTATAATTTTTATAATAAATATCTATTTTTTAAAAAGATAAAAATCAGATCATCAAATGAGCCAGGAATATCAGCAACAACTAAATTTTACTGTTGGTTCTGCAAGCAATTCTGAATTATTATGAAGCAACCACCTAAAGCTACAAAGGATAAAGACTAATGGAAAATAGACTGGATATCTCTGCAGTGACTACTAATAAAAGGTGAGTATGACTGCAAACTCCTTCTTGGAGAAAACTTAACATTTTTTCTCTGTGCCTTTGAGATGTGTAAATATTTATTTTACTTATGTATTTATTTATATACTTATATATTTTCTTTTTAGGGCTGGAGATTGAATCCAGGGATTCACACGTACTAAGCGCCTGCTCTATCACTGAGCTACAACTCCACCCTTGCGTAAGTCTTTTTTTAAGAGTATGTTTTGGGGGCTGGGGCTGTAGGTCAGTATTAGAGAAATATCCTAATATGTGCAAGGCCCTGGGTTCTATGCACAACACTACAAAAAAGTAAGATAAAATGAAAGCTTCAGAGAAGTGATTCATCAGAAGGTACAAAAAAGAAACTTCTTAAAGATAAGTTGGCAAATTAAAAGTCTTAGGAGTCCTTTCCACAAATATTAATAAAAGTCTTCAGCCATCTGAACAGGTAACTTTAACTGACAAAAGTACAATTAATTAGTTTTAAATTATTTTGCCTGACATGTGGCTGAAATTTGAGAGCAGAAGCTTTGAATCTATGTTTGCATTTGTCTGTGTGTTCATAAATGTCTATGTATGTTATTTGTATGTCATATTGTTCTTCAAATGGTGTTTTTAGAAATAAAATTTAAAAAGCTCTTTTTTAAACTTCTTTTTAAAACTCCTTTTTCTAGAGAAGTTAAGTGCTTGTATAAGTTATTTCCTCAGAAAATACAGGAACTAATTTAAACATTTTTAGTTCATGGAATTTTAATCCCCAACAAATAAGGATAGTGGTCATTTGGTAAAAGAGGATATTCCACCTAACTTTACTAGTGAAATAAGCTCATGTTATCTCTGTTACAAAATTTTCCCACAAGAAAAATAATGTGGTATGACTGCTGGTTTTACTTAAAGTTTGAATTTTAAAAGTTTAGAAAATCTTTTTGATAACTAGGGACCTTAAAAGTAGACTTAGCAAAATTCAATAATAAGGATTTAATGAAAGACAGACTAGTAAAGCATTGATTCCTGAACATAGTTGAAGCTTATGCATTTGGGGCTTCTTATTAAAGAGGAACTAGTCTTTTTTTTTTTTTTTTTTTTTTTTTAAGAGAGAGAGAGAGAGAGAGAGAGAAAGAATTTTTAATATTTATTTTTTAGTTCTCGGCGGACACAACATCTTTGTTGGTATGTGGTGCTGAGGATCGAACCCGGGCCGCACGCATGCCAGGCTAGCGCGCTACCGCTTGAGCCACATCCCCAGCCCTGAGGAACTAGTCTTGCCCATGACTGTGCAGATGCCTGAGGAGGTGTATGCTTTTAAAAACCAAAATCATGCCCTTTCCTAGTTTTCAATGGATATTAGGGTTACAAAGGGTTGGTAATTCTAATTAATATATGTAAAAAAATTATATATATATTAAATTTATATATTATTTATTTATATATCAATTATATATTATTTATATATATTAAATTTATATATATTAAATCTAATTTATATATGTAAACAAAATTATAAGGATGAAAGGAAACAATTTGCATATGAAAAAATTATGAAGAAAGTAGGATGTGTTTCTAATACGAGAATGTATTCTTTAAGGGGAAAGAGTTATTCTATCTGAAAGCAAGACAATGAATTGTTCCAGAATAAAAAAGAGTAAAATGAGTAAGACAGAAGCTGAATGGATATAGAAGGTTGTAGAAGGTTGCCAAAATAGTAAATTTGTGTGTGTTCAAACTACATACAAGAAAGATTAGACAGATTTTATTTATGAGGTTAAAAAACACAAGCTCAATAATATACTGATATGAAGCAGAATTCATTTTTTTCTGTCCTGTAGAAGGACAAGTTAGGCCTGGGGATGTAGCTCAATGGTAGAGTACTTGCCTAGCAGGCTGGAAGCCTTATATATATATTTTTTTGATTTATTTTTTAGTTTTAGGTGGACACAATATCTTTATTTTACATTTATGTGGTGCTGAGGATCAAACCCAGTGCCCCATGCATCCTAGGGGAGCAATCTACCACTGAGCCACAACCCCAGCCCTGGAAGCCTTAGATTTGATCTAATCCCTAGCACCAGAGAAAATAAAAACAAAACAAAACAAACAAACAAAAAACAAAACCACTAGATTTTATTGGAATACTAATCTGCTCTCAATTTTTAAAGTTTTTTTTTCCTTTATCTCTGATGTAAGATGTGTAGAAAGCAAAGATTTTTATCAAGATTTTTTTTTTTTATGCTCAAGTTGTCTCTCATTGATCTTTGATTATTTTTAAAAATTGAGTTTTCACTATTGAAAGAGCTGCTACGTGTTTTGGGGATTCTTTGTACAACTGTGTAACTTTCTATTTTGCTTTTTAAAATCTGTTGTCCTTTTGGCATTTTTCACAGTAACCTATGATCCTATTTAATCATGTGTTTTAACCCTTTTGATATTTTTTGACAACTTTTCAAAATCATCCTAAGTCTTATTGACCTTGAACTAACTCTGAAAATTTCCAGAAGGATCCCTGGAACATCTCAAAACAATTTATTTTTCCTCCTTTTAAAAAGAAAGAAATTAAGCTTATTACACTTATTTGATATGTCAAATTGCAAGGGATGCTTTGTCAAGTAATAAGTGATGCTAAACCTGCTTTAAATTATATTTGTTATTGCTATAAGCATTCTAGAAGTTGCATGAAATTCCTAGAAATATGATATATCTTGGTATAAAGTCACCAGTCATAAATCTAATTATTATCTTAAAATGCCATCTATCATAAAGTCAAACTTTCTTCCTGAAAACTTTTGAAAGCAGCTATGATATAAAATTATAAGATGTTCATTAAAAATAGAAGACTAGGGTGATGTGAGATGGCGGGCCAGAGAGAGGCAGCATTCTGTTTTGCTCTGGTGACCTGAGACTCCGGAAGTGAGAATACTGCTTTTCTGTGAGAGACAGTCCTGCTCCTGCACAGGAATCATGGCCACCATGCCTATGCAGGGCTCCAAGCCTTTGCATCAAAGTAGATCTCCCAACTACTCACCCACGCGCCACCCACCTGAGCAGAAATCCTGGACACAGCTTCCCCGCAGGAAACCTGGCAGCTACCCACACACAGGCTCTCCAGCCGCCATTCCTATGTGGACCCCCGTCAACCAACATGGGGGTCCCCAGGTCACCTCCATCTTGGGACTCGGCAGCAACGGAGATAGTCCTCTAAGCTCCATAGCCCTCTTGCAACGGGGAACTTCATACAGGCTCAGGAGACAGCCACAGCCACATGCTGCGCACCACAGAGCTCATCATCCACCGTCATCGCCCAGCCCCCGATACCCCATTGCTGAAAGCAAACGCCTCCATCTTGGGACACCTTCATCACCATCTTTAGTGGGAGCAACTCCCAGTGTGGAACTCCGGCTGGCCAGGTACCCAGTTTCTAACGCCCCCATCTACCCAGCAGCTGCTAGCCAGGCACAGTGACTGCCAAACAACAACAACAAAAACCCACCTCCCACGGGGGGAGGTGCAGAGCATGCCCAAAGCATCACACACAAAAGCCCCAGAGAGAAAGGTTCCTTATTAGGAAGCAGTAAGGGAAAGGGTGAGTGTGATATAGTTTAGAGACTCCCAGAGACCAGGAACTGGGAGGTCTTCAGCGAGGAAGGAGATAAGACCAGGAGCGCACATCACAGGAGCAGGCCCAAAAAGAGATCCCTGAGGAGCAGTCTCCCTTCGAGACCAGTGGGTGCCACACCCCACTTCCAGGTGCCCTCCACCCAGGAACAACCCTTCCTCCCTGGTTACCTTCACCATCCTGAGGGCAGAGATACCAGCTAACAACAGCTGACACCACCTATTGGGTGAGAAAGGAAGCAGGAAAGATACTGATCTCCAAACAAAACAATCCTTGTTTCTTCCTTTGAGACTTTTTTTTCCTTTTTTTCTTTCTTCTCCCTCTCTATTCTCCCGTCTTCACATGCCCAACATATGTGAAACCAAGTGCTTTGCATGAATTAGGATATTGAGGTCTAAGACAACTGAATAGTATATTACAGTTGTGTTGTATATTCTTTCATTTTTGTTTTTGTTTTTTTCTTATTTTCTCCTATTTTTTACCATTTTACCATTTTTATTTTTCTTAACATATATATTGTTTGTTTTATGTACTCTACTGTCTTCCCTCTTCCTTGTCTAGCCAAAATGACTTCCTCTCTATTCTCCTGCTGCTAACCTTCTTCTTTACATTTCTCTTTCACACTTCCTAAAATGTAACTCTATATCCTCACTTCCTACCTCTTCAGCATATCTTCCTACACCTCACCCATGGTTCTTTGTCCACCATCAGGAACTGTAAACCCTTTTACAAACCTACTGATTGTATTGTAGATAATAACTGAATTCATCATTTCTGTACATTGTGACCAAACTGTAAACATCTAGTAGCAAATATTTGTTTTTAGGTGGTATATTAATTATATTGGAATCTGTTAACATTGTCCTACCCCTCAAAGGAGAGGTATGGGAACCCTACAGGGGCCTATAAGCCTATAGAGTAAAAAAGGTAATGCCTCAGATCCACAGTGCTAGAAGGGAAGGCACAAGATCAACATGAAAAGACAAGGGAAGAAAGTGCCCCAAACAAATCAAGATACTACATTATTAGTATCCATGGCCAGCACAGAAAATGAAATTATAGGGGAGGAGTTCAGGATGTACATAATTTAAATGTTCTGTGAATTAAAGGATGATATAAGAGAGCAAATACAGGCAGTAAAAAGTTATTATTTTTTTTTTAAAGAGAGAGTGAGGAGAGAGAGAGAGAGAGAGAGAGAGAGAGAGAGAGAGAGAATTTTTAATATTTTATTTTTTTTTTAGTTCTCGGCGGACACATCTTTGTTGGTATGTGGTGCTGAGGATCGAACCCGGGCCGCATGCATGCCAGACGAGCGCGCTACCGCTTGAGCCACATCCCCAGCCCAGTAAAAAGTTATTTTGACAAAGAGCTACATAAACAAATGCAGGAAGCAAAAGATTACTTCATTGGAAGATAGAGGTTCTAAAAAAGAACAGAAATCCTTGAAATGAAAGAAACAATAAACCAAATTAAAATTCAATTGAAAGTATCACCAACAGATTAGACCACTTGGAAGACACTACCTCAGACAATGAACACAAAATATATAATCTTGAAAAAAATGTAGACCACACAATGAAAATGGTAAGAAACCATGAGCAGAACATTCAAGAAATATGAGATAGCATAAAAAGACCAAATTTAAAAGTTGTTGGGATAGAGGAAGGCATAGAGTTCCAAACCAAAGGAATGAACAATCTATTCAATGAAATAATATCAGAAAACTTTACAAACATGAAGAACGAATTGGAAAACCAAATTCAAGAAGCTTACAGGACGTCAAATGTACAAAATCACAACAGATCCACACCAAGTCACATTATAATGAAAATGCCTAACATAAAGAATAAGGAGAGAATATTAAAAGCCATGAGAAATAGAAATCAGATTACATATAGGGGGAAACCAATTAGGTTATGTGCAGATTTTTCAACCCAGACCCTGAAAGCTAGAATATCCTGGAACAAAATATACCAAGCCTTGAAAGAAAATGAATGCCAGCCAAAAATTTTGTATCCAGCAAAATTAAGCTTTAGATTTGTTCATGAAATAAAAACCTTCCATGATAAACAAAAGTTAAAAGAATTTACAGCTAACAAACCGACACTACAGAACATCCTTGGCAAAATATTCTATAAAGAGGAAATGAAAACAACAATGAAAATCTGCAGAGGGAGATATTACACTAAAGGAAAAACTAATCAAAGGAGAAAGCAAGTCAAGATAAATAACAAAAATAAACAAAAATGGCTGGGAATACAAATCATGTCTCAATAATAACCCTGAATGTTAATGGCCTAAAGGTACACTTCAAAAGACTTAGGCTAGCTGATTGGACCAAAAAAAAAAACCAAAAAAAACAAAAAAGACCCAACAATATGCTGCCTCCAAAAGACTCATCTCATAGGAAAAGACATCACAGACAGACCGTGAAAGGCTGGGAAAAATTGTATCACTCACATGGACTGCAGAGCAAGCAGGGGTTTTCATCCTCGTATCAAATAAAGTAGACTTTAAGCTAAAGTTAAGCAAAAGGGATAAAGAAGGACATTTCATACCGCTCAAGGGAAACATACACCAACAAAACATAACAATTATATATGTCCCAAACAATGGAGCAGCTATGTTCATCAAACAAACTCTTCTCAAGTTCAAGAGTCAAATTGACCACAATATAATAATTCAGGGTAACTTCACACCTCTTTCACGACTGGGATAGATCTTCCAAACAAAAGATGAACAAAGAAACCATAGAACTCAATAATACAATCAACAATCTAGACTTAACTGACATAAGTAGAATACTTCATCCTTCAACAGGCAAATACACTTTCTTCTCAGCAGCACATGGATCCTTCTCTAAAATACATCATATATTATGCCACAAAGCAACTCTAAACAAATATAAAAAAGTAGAGATACTAGCCTGCATTCTATAAGATCATACTGGAATGAGATTAGAAATCAATGATAAAATAAAAAATAAAAACTACTCCAACACCTGGAGACTAAATAAGATGCTACTGAATGAACAATGCGTTGCAAAAAACATCAAGGATGAAATTAAAAAATTCTTAGAGGTAAATGAGAACACTGATACAACATATCAAAATCTCTGGGACACTATGAAGGTAGTACTAAGAGGAAAGTTCATTGCATGGAGTTCATTATTTTTTTTTTAATTTTTAATATTTATTTTTTAGTTTTCGGCGGACACAACATCTTTGTTTGTATGTGGTGCTGAGGATGGAACCCAGGCCGCACGCATGCCAGGCGAGCGAGCTACTGCTTGAGCCACATCCCCAGCCCCAGAGTTCATTCTTTAAAAGAAGAAAAAGTCAACAAATAATTGACCTAACATTACATCTAAAAGCCCTAGAAAAAAGAAGAAATCAACACCCAAAACATTAGAAGACAGAAAATAATTAAAATCAGAGCTGAAATCAATGAAATTAAAACAAAAGAAACAATTGAAAAAAATTGACAAAACAAAAGTTGTTTTAAAAAATAAATAAAATTGACAAACCCTTATTCATGCTAACAAAGAAAAGGAGAGAGAAAACTCAAATTACTAACAAATATGATGAAAAAGGAAATATCACAGCAGACACTATCGAAATACAGAAGATAATTAGAAATTATTTTGAAAACTGTACTCCAAAAAATTAGAGAATATTGAAGGCATCAACTAATTTCTAGAATCATATAATTTGCCCAGATGGAATCAAGATGATATACACAATTTAAACAAATCAATTTCAAACAATGAAATAGAAGACACCATCAGAAGCCTACCAACCAAGAAAAGCCCAGGACCGATGGATACACAGCTGAGTTCTACAAGACCTATAAAGAAGAACTAATACCTATACTCTTCAAATTATTTCATGAAATAGAAAAAGAGGGGTCACTTTCAAACTCATTCTATGAGGCCAATATCACTCTGATTCCAAAATCAGGCAAAGACACATCAAAGAAAGAAAACTTCAGACCAATATCTCTAGTGAACATAGATGCAAAAATTCTCAACAAAATTCTGGTAAATCAAATACATAAGCATATCAAAAATATAGAACACCACAATCAAGTGGGGTTCATCCCAGATGCAAGGTTGGTTCAACATATGGAAATCAATAAATACAATTAATTACATCAATAGGTATATATTGTTTATATTGGAATCTGTTAACATTGTCCTACCCCTCAGATAAGAATCCTATGATCATCTCAATAGATGCAGAAAAAGCATTCAACAAAATACAGCACCGCTTCATATTCAGAACACTAGAAAAACTAGGGATAACAGAAACATATCTCAACATCATAAAAACTATCTCTGCTAAGCCCTAGGCCAACATTGTCGCGACCCCTTGCCCGCAAGGAAGACGCAACTCAGGAATCTTCTTTCAGCAGTTTATTCAGGTCCTTGATACTTTTTCTTCTTTCAGCTGTTTATTCAGGCCTTTGTATTGACATGTCTTTTAGCTTCTACTGCTACTCCTGCTACTACTTCTACTGCTACTCCTACTGCCACTACTACTACTGCTACTACTACTGCCACTACTACTACTCCCGTGTGCCCCAGCCTTAATAAAGCAGATAAAGCCCCAATGCACAACTGCCACGTGGACTTTTCTCATAGGGTGCCAAGTCACAGCGTGCCAACTCATTCTGATAAGGAGTTGTTTGTCACAGACTACAGGGGAAACCAGCGCCATCTTGTAATGGCGGCCACAGTTCACAGAAACGGCTCACCACACAACATCATTCTAAATGGAGAAAAATTAAAGCATTCCCTCTAAAAATTGGGACAAGAGAGGGATGCCTTCTTTCACCACTTCTATTTAACATAGTCTTGAAACACTGGCCACAGCAATTAGACAGATGAAAGAAATTAAAGGAATATGGATAGAAAAAGAAGAACTCAAATTAGCACTATTTGCTGACAATATGATTCTATACCTAGAAAACCCAAAAAATTCCACCAGAAAACTTCTAGAACTAGTAAACAAATTCAGCAAAATAGCAGGATACAAAATCAAGACCAATAAATCAAAGGCAATTCTGTCTATCAGTGACAAATCCTCTGACAAGGAAACAAGGAAAACTACCACATTTACAATACCATCAAAAAATAAAATAAAATACTTGAGAGTCAATCTAATGAAAGAGGTGAAAGACCTCTGCAGTGAAAACTACAGAACATTAAAGAAAAAAATTTAAAAAGACCTTAGAAGATGGAAAGACCTACCTTGTTCTTGGATAGGCAGAATTAATATTGTCAAAATGACCACACTATCAAAAGCACTCTACAGATTTAATGCAATTCCAATCAAAATTCCAATGACATTCCTCATATAAATAGAAAAACAATCATAAAATTCACCTGAAAAAACTAGAGACCCAAAATAGCTAAAGCAATCCTTATCAAAAAGAGTGAAGCAGGTGGCATCACTATACCAGACATATGCATATACAACAGAGCAATAGTAACAAAAACAGCATGGTAATGGCACAAAAATCAACCTGTAGACCAATGGTACAGAATAGAGGACACAGAGACTAACCCACAAAATTACAATTATCTTATATGAGATAAAGGTGCCAAAAACATATATTGGAGAAAAGATAGCTCTTCAACAAATGGTGCTGAGGAAACTGGAAATCCATATGCAACAAAATGAAATTAAACCCCTATCTCCCATCATGCACAAAACTCAACTCAAATCGGATCAAGGACCTAGGAATTGAATCAGAGACACTGTGCCTATTAGAAGAAAAAGTAGGCCCAAATCTCCATCGTCAGATTAGGCCCCAACTTCCTTAATACGATTCCTATAGTGCAATAATTAAAATCAAAAGTTAATAAATGGGATGAATTCAAACTGAAAAGCTTCTTCTCAGCAAAAGAAACAATCAGTGAGGTGAACAGAGAGACTACATCTTGGGAGCAAATTTTTACCACTTGCACATCAGATAGAGCACTAATCTCTAGGATATATAAAGCACTCAAAAACCTTAACACCAAATAAAAAATAACCCAATCAATAAATGGACCAAGGAACTGAACAGACACCTCTCAGAAGATAATATACAATCAATCAGCAAATTTATGAAAAAATGTTCAACATCTCTAGCAATCAGAGAAATGCAAACCAAAACTACTCTCAGGTTTCATCTTATTCCAGTCAGAATGGCAGCTATTATGAAGACAAACAACAATGAGTGTTGGTGAGGATGTGGGGCAAAATGCACACTC
This sequence comes from Urocitellus parryii, assembly GCF_045843805.1. NCBI lineage: Eukaryota > Metazoa > Chordata > Mammalia > Rodentia > Sciuridae > Urocitellus > Urocitellus parryii. Next base: position 136,034,743 of record NC_135534.1, on the reverse strand, counting down.
ATACATTGTTGGTGGGACTGCAAAATGGTGCAGACAATATGGAAAGCAGTATGGAGATTCCTTGGAAAGCTGGGAATGTACCACCATTTGACCCAGCTATCCCAATCCTCGGTCTATACCCAAAGAACTTAAAAACAGCGTTACTACAGGGACTCAGCCACATCAATGTTTATAGCAGCACAATTCACAACAGCTAAACTATGGAAACAACCAAGACGCCCTTCAGTCGATGAATGGATTAAAAAATGTGGCATATATACACAATTAAATATTACTCAGCAATAAAAGAGAATAAAATTATGGCAGTTGCAGTAAATGGATGGAGTTGGAGAATATAATGAAAGTGAAGTTAGTCAATCCCCAAAAAACAAATGCCAAATGTTTTCTCTGATATAAGGAGGCTGATTCATAATGGGGCTGGGAAGGGGAGCATGGGAGGAATAGATGAACTCCAGATAGGGCAAAGGGGTGGGAAGGGAAGGGTAGGGGCATGGGAGTAAAAAAAAGATGGTGGAATGAGATGGACATCACTATCCTAAGTACATGTATGAAGACACAAATGGTTTGAATATACTTTGTATACAACCAGAGATATGAAAAATTGTGATCTATATGTGTAATATAAATTAGAATAACAAAAAAAGAAATAATAGACTGAACTGGGTCTCCTTCCATTTCCATGCAATTTCCCTTCTCTCTCCCTTTCCCTCCCACCTCTCATCCTTGTTTAATGTTGGTCTTCTTCTCGTGCTCTTCTTCCCTAGTCTGTTCTTAGTTACTCTCCTTATATCAAAGAAGACATTTGGCATTTGTTTTTTAGGGCTTGGCTAGCTTCACTTAGCATATCAATCTGTATATGGGGTAAAAATGGGAGTTCATATCCCACTTGAATCAAAGTGTGAAATATGATATGTCAAGAACTATGTAATGTTTTGAACAACCAACAATAAAAAAAAAATAGACTGGACTGGGTACAGTGGCACCTGCCTGTATTCCCACAAAGTAGGGAGGCTGAGGCAGGAGGATTGCAAATTTGAGGCTAGTCTGGGCAATTTAGTGACACTCATCTCAAAATAAAAATTAAAAAGGGCTCAGGATATGTTTCAGTGGTACAGCACCCCTGTGTTCATTTCCAGTGCCAAAATAAATAAATAAATAGCCAGTACAAATTCTGACAATTTTAAATCATACTATTGGACTGGGTAAGAATTTTCAAAACTCTACTGGAAAATTGATAGATTCATAAGACTGCTAACCAAATATTAAACTAAGTTAAAATTTATTATATGGGACTGAATTAACTGAGCAAAATTATAATTTTTTATGCCTTCTCATTTGAAACATTGCTGGTTCTTTGATATCTTGTTTCTCAGAGTTAAGGAATACTTTTTTTTCTCTCTCTCTTAATCCATGTATAATTTATAGCAATGTGATAAAATATACTTTGTAAACAAAAATGGAACATTTATTTTTTTCTCTCTACTTGATCGCTCCAGAATTTGAAAACTCCCATTAAATATTCTTATCTTTGAGATAGGTATTTGGATAACACAATAAAAATCTGTTCTTACATAATTGGGCAAGTCCTTGGCCTGATTTCCTACCAAAGAGAGGTTTTAAATGTAAATATTTCTCATTATCAGATAGTTTTAAAAGACTAAGTTTGACCAATACAAAGTCAATAACACCCCTTGGATATTATCAAGGCTCTGATTTAAATGTCACATTTTAAAACATAGATGGAATTACTTTTCTTGATGCATCAGTATAAGTAATCAGTCCAAGTTCAATGAATCAAATAAATTAACTTATTATTTTTGATAAAGATGGGAGGAGGGGCTGTCACTGTGGCTCAGTGGCAGAGTGCTTTTCTTGCATGTGTGAGGCACTGGGTTTGGACCTCAGCACCACATAAAACAAACAAATAAAGGCATGTTGTCCATCTACAACTACAAAAAAAAAAAGAAAGATAGAAAGGAAAGTAGAAAATTCGTGTTTCCATTATCAAATTCTAGTCCTGTTTATGTATTTATTTTGCCATTTGGTGAATAAACTGGATTGAATCTTACTTTTTTTTCTGATTTCACAAAAACAAACACTCTTTTTCCCAAACCCTGCAAACTGAAACTAGATGACTTTAAACCTAAAAAAACAAAAATTACTACAGATGTTCCTTGGTTTATGTTGAAGTTAGTTCCTGATTAGTCTATCCATCATAAGATGAAAATATAAGTTTAAAATGTTACCAATATTTTTTGATAGATGGATGGTACTGGAGATTGAACTCGGGGGCACTCGCCCACTGAGCCACATCCCCAGCCCTATTTTGTATTTTATTTACAGACAGGGTCTCACTGAGTTGCTTAGTCTCTCATTTTTGCTGAGGCTGGCTTTGAACTCTGATCCTCCTATCTAAGCCTCAGCCACTGAACAGGTGTGCCACCATGCCCAGCAAAATGTTCCCAATTTTCCCCCAAATTGTGAACTAATATCAAGTTGGTACATGAATGAGCAGTGAGAGAGACTTATTTGGGGCTCTGAATAGAAGGGGCAGATAAACTCCCAAATCAACTTCTCAACCTTTGAGAGTCAGGAGCTTATAGATAAGAGGAAAGAGATAGACTAATGAGGGGAGCATATTTATGGTTTATTATAATGAAGTTAGAGGTTGTCTGGAGGTCAATGTGGCAGCCCTTTTGAAGAGGAACTTCTGGCCTTCAGGCATCCTGTCCTCAAAGACAAGCAAGATTAGGGCAGGGTGAAAATTCTATTAGGCCAGTAGAAGGTTAGATAGGGGAAACAAATATAGATTTAATACATCTAACCTAGTGAACATTATAGCTTAGTCTTGCCAACCTTAAATGTGCTCAGAGCACTTCTATTCTATAGTTAGGGAAAGTCATCTAACCCAAAGCCCATTTTATAGCAAAGTGTTGAATACATCCTATAATTATTGGATATAGTATACTATAGGGTATAGTATCCATTGTTCACCCTGGAGATCACCTTGCTGTGATCACATGATCACTCTTATGATCAAGTGGCTCATTGCCACCACTCAGAACCACCAGAGTATATTGTACCACATATCACTAGTCCGGAAAATATGTCAGGTCAAAATTTGAAGTAAGGTTTCTACTGAATGCATATAGCTTTTTCAACACTGTAAAACTAAAAATCATAAGCGAAACCATTGGTAAGTTGGGGACCTTGTTGGCTGTGGTGGCACTTACCTGTAGTCTGAGCTTCTCAGGAGACTGAGGCTGGAGGATGGCTTGAGCACTGGAATTAGAGAACCACCACGTGGATAATCTAGTGAGATGCTGTCTCAAGAAGATTTAAAAAGAAGAAAGAAAGAAAAGGAAAAGGAAGAAGAGGAGGAGGAGAGAAGAAAGAAAAGAAGCAGTTGGGGACCATCTGTACAACAGATCATGCAGGTACAACTTTCATGCCTGCTGCTCTATGTGTCACTCAAAGAGTTCACCAGACATCTAATGACATAACCAGACATTCAAACAGCAAACCAGGAAAATCCATCAGATTGCAACTGTCATCTTCATTCTAAGATGAAGACTCTTGAGGAACCTTCAAACTTATCCAGAACTCTTTTTTTTTCAATCCAAATTTATTTATTTATTTATTTTTATTGGTTGTTCAAAGCATTACAAAGCTCTTGACATATCATATTTCATACATTAGATTCAAGTGGGTTATGAACTCCCATTTTTACCCCAAATACAGATTGTAGAATCACATGGGTTACACATCCACATTTTTACATAATGCTATATTAGTAACTGTTGTATTCTGCTACCTTTCCTATCCTCTCAGAACTCTTCTTAACTAGCTGCCCTTTGGACTAAAAAGAGTAAGGTTATAATTTGTTCCAAATACTAACTTTTGTTTTTCTCTTATTTTCATGGACTAACAATTTGAATTCTCTTCAATACAATAATACCCCAAAATAGAAGTTACTGATGCCTTAATAGTTTAACAAGAAGAAATTTGTGCTTAACAGTTTAACAAGAAGAAATTTGTGCTTTTATTGATAAAGATGTTTTTACTCTGTTGATAAATTGAAATTATTGCCACAAATTTTGCATTGGACAAAAACCAAACCTAACTTCCACCAATCACATGTGTTTTCTTACTCCAACAAAGAAAAGCAAAGTGGACAAATACTAATTTTTCACCAAACACTGCCTTTTCCATTGATTTATTCAATTGGTTAAATCTTAGCTCCTGGAAATCTTTACTCAGAGAAATTTTTCCTTCTTGACTTTTATTTCCCTTAGAGTTATTGTGATTTTTACCCCCACCCCTGTATGTTTGTATTCTATCAAGAATTTTAAAGGCTTTCCAGCAGCCACTTGGGCTTGAAATAATTGCCACCAGGATCAGACAACTCCTGGGAACCAACACTGGTTATGTAATTGTTAAAGGTGGGCCTTGTAGCTCTGAGCTCCAGGGTACCTATTAATGATGATAACAGTATCTATCTGAATTTCTGTTTCAATGACTAAATCAGTAGTGGTAATTGAAAGTAATGCTGTACCCTGGGTTTGCTCTTGTAACCTATTGAGAGAATGACCCACAGGTGGGAATTGTTAAAGCAAAATTAAACTGATGACTGTGCTTGAAAACTCCTGAAAGAGCAAAACCAATGAAGCCTCAAAAATAGCCTTAACTTTGCTTAAACTGCAAGCATAAGTGGAACTTAACTTGGGTTATTTCTGGTTACTGCTTGAATTGGGCAAAAACCAAACTTAACTTCAACCAATCACGTATGATTATATGACTAGGGCTATTTCAACAAAGAAAAGCAAAGACAGCAATTCTGTAACTATAGCCAATCAAATTATTTATTTTGCTTCTGCTTTGACCCCATAAATACTTGTCCCTGGCAATTTGTCATGAAAATTTTGCTTGGGTTGAGATAAAACACATCACTTTCCCATTGAAATTAGTGGGAATTTTATTTCATGGAATGGCTTCTCAGAGCATCAGGGTTTACAGAAATAAGTTGAAGCCTGCAAGTGAAGAAAAGAATGGGGATTTAAACAAGAAGACTTGTTCTGGTATGTGATATGTTCTATTCACAACTAGCGCTGAAATCCTTTGTGAAGGGAGAAAAGAGAAGGACTGCGTAACCCTGAACTTGTCATTGAGATTGCTGTTCCTCCTACCTTGTTCATGCTCTAGTGCTTCTCCATTTTTCATACTGCCTTTCCTGTTGACTGATCTCCAAATGTGAGGGCCCCAGGCAATGGCAACTAACTTGCTCTATGGGGAAAAGAACATCTTTTTTTTTTTTTTTTTTGTATTGCAAAATGTACAGCATTCATTCACATACAGACAAAAAGGCACAAATTCTACTAAATAGTTCAACAAAAAAATACAGCTATCCTCAACTAGTTTTATAAATACTTTCAAAAAGGGGGTAGAAATAAATACAGGATAGGGCCATGTAATATAAAATAGTCATCTCTACGTATACTTTGTTTAATTTCTGATTTTTAACTCTTCATGCACCTTTTTTTCGATTTTAGCTGAATGGACACCAAGCTAGGCACATAGTGAAAAATCCTCTGTACAAGGTTACAAATGTAATGACAAGTTTGTCCATTTCAAAATAATTAAGATTTGTACACAACACATAAAACCCTTCATTTAGATTTTGTGTTTATAACCTAACAAATGACATTCCAGGCAACTTTACAAAAGTTTAAATAGCCTACATTTTGACATAATACATTGATCATAATCAAAGGTATTTCTTGGTCAGGATGCACAAGGAAAGATAAAGGAGAAAAAGAAAAGAAAAAGCAAATGCTTCCATACTAATAGAATGTGAGTGGGTGGGCTGGGCTGGCTGCTACTATGGCCACTCATACAGAGCTCCCAGCACGACACGAGACTAACCTACAAAGCTGTTGTTACACTGTCAGAGAAACCGTGCTCTATACCATTTGCATTTCGAAGCAGGAATAAAAAGTGTGGGCTTTTTATTATTTTTGTGTTTTGTTTTTGTGTGGGTTTATTTATTTATTTATTTATTTTTGGTTCAGCATAACTTGGTACATTTGAAAGCTTTTCAACCTAAATGTGGGGAAAAACAGGTAAGGCATTATTTTTGCACAAAACTAGCATTCCTAATAGTGCAAATGAATCTGATACCTCTTAAAATGGTGAGAGGTCATATACTTACTAGATTAATTTAGATTTTCTTTCTATGGCTTAACAAATTATCCCTCTATAAATCCTACTCTCACCCAGAGCTGCTGCTGCAATCAAAAGATCATAACTATATAGAGTCCAACCTTCTCCTGTGTCCAGGTTTTTGCTCATATTAAAAAAGAAAAAAAAACTTTTTAATTTTTAAATTATGCTACGAGCAAATGTACAACTTGGATTCCTAAGAACCTTCTAATATCCGTAGCAAAAAGCTGATCTGGACAGCAGTCTTTCAAACTGAGCCCCATAGCTCAAAAATAGTCAATCTAAAAACCTGGGTCGTTCTTTCCCCTCCCCTGAATTAGCTACTACAATGTACTTGACAAGTCAAGACTTGGTTTGGAAACATCATACACACAATGGGGTGCATTGGATCTACTATTCGATCATCTGATAAAACTTGCATAGCAAGATGGAATTCAATAAGCCTTTTTGTTGTTGACAATCATCTGGAAGACTTGAAAGCTAACTACAGAACTCAAAACATTATTCATTAAGCATCAGAATGTCCCTGCCACATGGAAACAGATGTGTAAATGAATCAGGAATCTCAATCCTGGTATTAACAAATTAAGGGGTAATTTAGGGAAAGCTGGGCTTGTTCCAAATGCCCATAATTCTAAATCTCATTACTATTTAAACTTTCCTTCTCATAAGTTTGATTCACAACTACATTGGATTCCAAAGAAAATTAACAGTACCTTAACACTATCCACCGTCTTAATACACACACTCAGGCGAGTGCAAAAACAGAACATTGTACTCAAATTGAATGCTAAATTATTGCTGATAACTTACTAGTTATTGCCATTTGCAATTAGAAAGTCCAAGTTACAAATGAGAGTGCAGAGCTCTGACTCCAGGAAACCTGCACAGGGTACACCTCAGTCTCCTTCCTGTTCAGCCTCGGTCAATGGTAAGAGCTTATCGCAAGTTATTGCCTTTCTATAGTTTTTAAAATATAACCTATTTCACTTTTTTCTTTTTTTTTCTTTTTTCTTTTTTTCCCTTTTTATTAAGGAATCCGTTCATGTTGGAAGCCCAGATCCCCAACATATGCACTAGTGGTGGGCTCTGGGAAGTACCAGTCACCAGAGTCTGAAGTTCATCACTTGAATTGAATAGCCAGGTGGCCAGGTCCTGGTAATGGCCAGGGGAAACCTAAGCTGGCCCAAGAGCCAGTGGTTAAGGAAGAGGAAGGTCAGGAGGACTGGTGAAAGTGGGACTCCAGCTGCCCTTTCTCACAGAGCACTTTCTAGGTGGCTTCACTCTCTGCCAGTCCTGCATCCCACATCCACTCACAGGCTTCAGGAGCGAGGCCTCTTCAGGCACAGCAGCTCTCCCTATCCTACAGTGACTCCAGTAATGATCTTTAATAAATTCTCTCTTCCCTGGCTCCTGGGTTACACAAGTCTCCTAGCATCGCTCAGGGTCAGAGCTGCTGCCTCTGTCTATGCAGCTGAACCGCCTCGTGGGCCACACCATTTCAAGGCTGACCACAGTCCTAGAAAACGAGCTCTAAGGGCTACAATTGGTACGAGAGGGTTTGTTTCTATAAATGTATTAATTCATTAGAGTTCTATCTGATTCTATATACTCAGGGAACCAGGATTTTGTGCTTTGGGAAGAATGCAGAGGGCAACAGACATCCACGAGGCGTGGGTAAGCCTTACCCTCGTCCACACTGACTCCACTCATCCTGTGTAGTGTTTAATTCAGGTGCTAATCTACCATGTCTTAACAGTTACAATCTATTCTTCTGTCTCCTCAACAAGCTGCAAGTAACACAAACTTCTCACAACGATGATTTATAAATGACTCTGGAAAAAAAATTCAATCTGAATTGTAAAAATGTGTTTGTGTAGCTAAGGAATAAAAGGCTTCTGCTTGTCCCTGCCACTAGACCTCCCCAGCACACGGCGACAGGCCAGGGATCACGAGGCCAGGATGCTCCTCCTGATGATGTCTGTCCTCCTGCTGATGGTGCTGCTGGCATGGACACACTTCTTCTCCGAGGCCTCACTCTCCGAGTCACTCATTTCTGCATCCGGGACATACCCGTCATTCTCGCTGTCAGGCTTTAATTTGCTTTTTGCTCGTTCCTTGGCTGGAGCTTGGCCTAGGCCCAGGTAGGGGTAGTCTGAGTGCTGGTGGCAGGTGCCCTGGGGGCCTCTCCCTGCTGCTGCCGCTCCTCCTTCTTTGGAATCCGGAACTCCCCCCCCACAAGTCTTTCCCTGGGCTGGCAGGTGTTGTAGGCACTTGGACTGTGGTCTGACTACAGGTCACTCTTACTAGGGAGCCATTGCACCTGGGCACCATGTCCCTCCTGGCTCCAGGCGGGACTGCCCCACTCCAGGGGAGGGGCGGCTCTCGTGTTGTCCAGATGCGTCTGGGACACATCTGTGGACCTGATAGGCTTGTGACTCTGTTTAAAGGTCTGTCCTTCAAGTCTCCTTTAATGAGATCACAATGAAAACGATTGTCTCTTCTTTTCCTGTGGTCTGGTGTCACCACACCATTTTTCTGTTGTTTTGATATGAGACGTGCTTCTGCAAAGGTCTTTTCAAAACTCAGAAAGCTCTCTGGGACCCCCAGCCCCTCCCTCACTCTGCACAGCTCTGGCTGCCTGGACAGGGCCTTGCCCTCGCCCCCACTGCTGTTCTGCAACAGGTCTCGATTATGTGGCTTTTTCAGGGAATGAACCAAGAAAGTACCCATTTGTTTCCTGAAGAACGCAGAATGCCATTTCAAGTCCTCTATCCTGGGAGCCTGGGGACCCACAGAAGGACTATTAAACAGAAGCATGTGTTCCAGTGAGAAGGAGGAGCAGGAAGAAGGCACACCTGAAACTCTTTCTTGCTCCAAGAGCTTAGTGTACAGACTGAACATCTATTCCTGGACTCTGCACACAGATCGCTTGATCTTTTCCCTGCGGGTCACCATGTAAGTGAGGTTCCGAACCCTCTCCAGGTGCATGAACAGCTGCAGCCTCCTAAACAAGACATCCTGCTCCCGCTTGGCTAGACTGTCCTCTTCGTCTTTCTTTGGGGTGATCAGAGGCTTGTTGAAGTTGACCATCCTCTTGAGCTTCCAGTATTGGTACAGGAAGTCCACCACTTCCTCAGGCAGCCTCAGGGCTCGGGCCACGTCCAGCAGGTTGACGAAGGTGTAGAACCCATCCTCCAGCTGCTGCAGCTTCTGCTTGCGGACGCTCACCCGGTGGGCCTCCTCCCGGTTCTGCTCCAGACTGGCAAAGGGCTCCAGCAGATTGGGGGGGGGGGTACTCGGGGGCCCTGTTCTCCTGCGCGGCCCCCTGGCCAAGGCTCTCCTCAGACTTACGGTGGGAGCTGTGCTTTGGGCAGTAGGACTTGAACTTGACTTCATCATTCTCTGCCAAGATAGTCTTCATTTCCAGGCCCTGGTCAAAAGCACAGGTCACATGGAAGGCCGTGCGGCAGTTCTTCACGGAGCACTGTATAGAGGCCCCGAACTTCTCGTTGCAGAGGCTGCACATGAGCGCCCACCGGCTGCTGGGGATGTGAGACACCTTTGTGGTGGGCTCCATCTTCTCGGGGCTGCTAATGCTCACCTCAGGGATCCACAGGGCACAGCTGACCTGGACCCACTTGGTTCCGCTGCAGGTGGCCTTCATAGCACCGCCCTTCTTGGGACACAGCAAACATTTTGGCTGGACTCCCAGGGCACAGGTCCGGCATAGCCAACTGCCCTCTGGCACCTTGAGGATTTCATAGCAGGCCTGGTGCACACAGATGTTGCAACTTGTCGCAGAACACCATCTCGGTGCCGTCCTCACCCTCGGGGGACTGGCCGACGTCACAGACCACGTCTTCCTTGTACTCGATCCCTAGGCCTTCCTCGGTCTCGATGGCATGATTCATATTGTCATAGCCTCGCTGCTCAGATTCCTCCAGGACCCTCTCCATGGTGAACTCATCCAGTTCAGGCATTCCCATCTCCCTGAACTCCTCGTTGGTCAGCTCCAGCCACGCGGCATCCATGTCGTTCAGGTCGTATGGACACACGCTGTCGGCCAGCGTCCGGATGTCCACGTCGCCCAAGTCAGGAGGCTCGGAGCCCGAGGACACTATGTACTTCTGGGGCCTGATGAACATGAGGGATTTCTCTTCGGACACAACCCTGGCCACGGGCTGCGGGATGGTCCCGGGGCTCACAGGCACCTGGACCCCTTTCTCCCATTCCTGTCTCCAGGGATCTGCCAACACCTAGTACTCGTCCGGGTTCAGCTGGTAGGAGTCATGCAACTTCGTGGCGGTGATCAGGTCTGTCCTAAACACCTCTGAAGGCTTCTGGTCTTCATGTCTGGAGCAGGAACTTCTCCTGTGCTGGGATGGGAGTTCTGGGACCCTGTAGTTGACAGGCTGCCATTGTCGTCAGAATCCATCCTCACTGCTGCTGGGAAGGCGACCTCGTTTCATGATCTCCCCGGGAAGCAGCAGGCAGCTGATCCAACAGAGATCAATTCTCAGGATCCAGACATCATCCTCTCCTCCTCCTCTGGCCCCCGCCCCTGCAAAGCCCAAGTTACTGGTGGGATAGTAGCACTGCGCTCGGCACCCTATTAATGACGTACTATATTATTTCCACTAGGCAGCGACCTTCGGCATTAAATTACTCCCGAGAACTCCCGATCAAAGCCACAAAACCATCAAATATGGCTGACCCTTCGGTTCGTCCTGCAGCCTCCGCTGCCGCCGCCGCGGGGGCCGGGACGCGCACCCCGACCCACGCGCGGACACCAAGAACATCTTGATATACAGTGTTTTCTCATTTTCATGGTGCAAATATTTCCACTGTAGCTGAATTCAAGCTATTAGCATGATGTCACTGAATGGGGAGTTGGGAAGAGATGTGCCCAATCAGCTCTCACTAGCAGACTGGGGCCAGCTCCAGTTCATCACCAGCCCCAGGGTTTGATAATCAGCCTTTTAAATATTTTTTTTTATTATTATTTTTTAACAGTCATTCCCTAGATGATTTCACCAAATTCCACGACTTTGAATACCATCCATATGATGATGAATCCCAAATGAGATCTTATCTGTCCCATTTGCACATATTCATAATATCCAACTGCCAGGCAACCTGATATCTTCTATGAGATGTTTAATAGGCATGTGAAATTTAATAGTAACAGAGCAATAAAGCATTTTTATTGGTATGGGGGTTGAACTCAGAGCCTTCTGCATGGTATGCATATGCTCTACCACTGATCTATATCCCATCTAAAACAAATCTCATAATTTCATACTTGATTGCCTCCAAGTCTCCCCCCGTCAGTAGATGACATCATCATTCACCCAGTAACTCCATTCTAAGCCCTCAGAGTCATCTTATTAATTGTGCCTTTAAAATTTGTCTAAAGTCACGGTATCTCAACCACCATTCATCTAGATGAATCTGCTTGTATATTTGTCTACCTCCCCTCATGTGGTGTTACTATTCCACCGTCCTCATCACCATGACTTTTCCATTTCAGGTAATTTTTTTGCTTAGGATAAGAGTTGCAAATACCCTTGGAAGAACCCATTTGAATGAACATCATCCAATAGTATCAAATCACCGTTTTCTTTCCAAGATTTTGCAATACTCCTATTTCAAAACTCTTGCCTTACTGTGTCTGCTGTGTGCACCAGCGTTAAACTATTATATTTCAAATTTCTAACTGAAAGACTTACCTTCAACCACACCTCCAAATTTCTTAGATAGTCCATGGGTCAAATCGATGATCTGTGTGCAGTAAGCAATTAACTTCAGTGTTATGTGTTTGTGTTTTCAGGACAAGTCATAATGAAGGGCAATCCCAGAAGAAGCTACCAAGTTTCTGTTGCTTCTGTTATCATATTTCTTATCCCCCATCTTTAAAGAACATATTCATTCCTTCAACACAAATTAAGGGATTATTACACATATGTCCTCATAGCAGCTTGTCTTTTCTTAGAAGAGGAAAGGTTTATTTGGGGCTTACAATTTTAGTCCATGGTCTGCCAATCCCGTTGCTCTGGGTCCAAGGTGAAGTAGAACATCATGGCAGAAGGGTGTGGCAGAAGAATGCTGTTCCATGGTCAGGAAGCAGAGAGAGGGAGATCCCTGTTTGTCTTGCTGGGATGTATAAGTAAAAACCAGGCAACTTTGCTCAATGCAAATAAAATAGAAAAGGTAATTTTCCTCCGGTAATTCATAACTTTCATGTTTACTCTGGTGAACTTTAAAATGTTGTGTCACCAAGGATTTTGACAGGGAGAGAAAAATTAATTTTAAAAAAGGGATTCTTGGTTTGCCTGGAGCTTTTCCTATCTCCTTTTCTCTGATTTGATCCACAAGTCTGCCTTCATAGTGCATATGGACAAGAGATTTTTGGAGCAATGCCAGGCGCTGCTGAAACAACAACCTCTTGACCATAACTTCTGGGGAAGAAAAGCAGCCTTCTCTGCAATTATCGTCCATAAAAACTCTGGAATTTAATTGCACAAAGAGCTCATTGAGAGTTGACAGGTCTGGTACAGCCATTCCTTTATTCCTATGGAGGAAGCATCAGAAAAACCAGCGGTCCTGCTTGTACCACTTCTGCAGAGGGAGTGTTCCAAAGTCTGTGCCTTGAGTAATCGGCAGGCCTGGCTTCCCGAATGGGTGGAGGCAGCGGCGTGGTCCTGGGGAAAGAGCCCAACACTTGAGTCAGGGCCTAAGTGTGCCAACTGAGGCACGTCACTGAGCCACCTGGGGCCTCCTTGTCTTTGGCTTGAAAATGCACATGGGAAAAAAGTAGTATCCCAACTACAGGAGACTTGTGTTAAGAGACTGAGAACATGGAGATGAAATTGTTGTGTAAGTCAGCCAGAATCTCTTCACAAATGCCAGTCACTGTTACCAGCTCATATAAGCAGTGGCTAGAGTTGTCATTTTAGCAGTTTTGCAAAAGACCTCGCTCCAAGTTCACCTGGCAAAGTTTTCCCTGTAGTGCCAGGATTTCTGGGACTGGAAATGCAAACTATATTTTTCCTCTTCATGTTTAGACTCTTTTCAAATGCAAGTGCCTTTCAGAAGGTAGAATACCAAAGTAATCCCTTATGAAATAGATGTGGCTTCACAAATGCTTTCTGTCTCTCGGGAGGGATCAGGTGTCTAAGGATGGGTAATGAAAAAAGATTACTAAAAGGTTGGTAAAAGTCATTTTAAAAAGCTAGAATGCCCACGAAATAATAGAATTGTAACAGCCTTGCAGATTTAAAGGATTAGAGGGTTTTGAAGTGGAATTTTAGGCAGGTCCCTTTTATATAAAACAAAACCAAACCAAAAAAAACAAAACCTAAAAAACATCAAAGTGGAGTGGAGGCCCACAATCTCACCCATCATCCCAGTCTCACATGGATTCTCTACAACCCATGAAGCCACTCTGTGGAATCCCTGGGCTCTGAGAAACAGTTTGAAAATCTCTGCTGGCTTAGATTCCACATTGTACAGTGTAGGCAAAATGACTTCCCAGAAGAGAGATACCCAGAAATATAGCCACTGCGCTAATCTAGTGCTCATGTCTTTATATAAAGAACATAATAACAATGAGCATTTATTGAGATATTACTATGTACCAGGATCTTGGCTAAATTATACACATTATCTGATCTAATCTCCAGGATAAACCTGTGAGATAGATACTAGTTTTCAGAAACCGAGACTAAGAGGGAAGAAACTTGGAGAAAAGCTCGGAAGCTTTTTGGAAGCCCGTGTGCTGTAGATCTGATGCTCTTTGACTCCATCCTGTATTTTCTCCCAGCACATTCTTTCTGAGGACAACTAATTTGTCTCTGGCCCTCATCATCACAGATGCTGTCTAGAATTTCTGTAGATTCTAGATTTGGATTTCAACAGAGACTTGGATGCTGCAAATGTTATCTTCAGTCTGGATTTATATTCCAAGGAAGAAAAGAAGAGTTGGAATTAAAATAGCAAGTTCTCTTATGGGTGTAACAAGTAAGTGAGCAGACAGTCTTAGACACATAGTGAGGTTCTATTTTCCTCCTCTGTTGCCAACTCTGTGTCATTATTTTTTTCTTTTCAATGGGGCATAACTTTACTAAATAAAAGAAAAGGGGGAAAGTGGACTGACTGCAACTAAGAAAATAGTCCACCTTAAAAAGTCTGAAATTCAGATGGGAGAATTACTTAACAAAGCACAATAACATTGAGTCCTGTTTAAAAAAAAAAAAAGGAATGGAAAAAAAAAAACCCTGCAACTTAGCTCATCATGGAAACTTTTAAGCAATTTCTCACAGAGAGAAAGGAAAGAAAAAAAACTAAATGAATAAGAACATTCTTCTTTCAGTTTTAACGGCACTAGAGAGAAAAATATTTAATTCTCTCACTGGCAGGAAAATCACCATTTTTTGTATTAGTCACCAGCAAAGTCATCGCTTGCTTGGCTTTAACAGATATGGAATTATAACATAATAGTATTTTAGAACTCTAAAAGTTCTGTCCAAAGATGAGCAAACCTCCCTTAGAGATAGAAAGATGGAAAAATAAAGCAACTGACAGGCAGGCAGCACATGCTGGTTATTGGTCTCATTCCTGTTTCTTTGTAAGAGCTCTTTGTGTGTCAGAATCACAAACGCTTGGCTTTGACATGGCAATTTTTTTTGAATGATTTTTTTTTTAATCAGTTGATTTTATAACTGGCCTATTTTCCAGGTAAGTGGTTCTCAATTATTTATGTTCTAATATATCTGTCCTTAAAAAGAAAAAAAATGTAATTTAAAATTGTCATAGAAGAATAAGTATCCCAGACCATCCAAGAGTTCATGGTGGGGAAAACAACAACAACAACAGAAGAGCATTTAAATAAGATCAACTTAAAGTTAAGAAGTTATGACTTATCTCTTAGATTGTGCATAGCCCACATTTTCTTAGGCTATCCTTTCTTCATTTTAGTTTTCACTTGACTCTTCTTTCTTTATGCAGTTTACACCATTTGTATTATGTGAGATGAGGTTTACTGTTACTTTCTTTGTGACTTGGTAGTTGTGCTAACTAACCCTTTCTTGGGCTGCAGATGTAGTTTACTGGTGAAGTATTTGCTTAGCATACATGAGGCCTTGAGTTTGATACCTACCACTGCCAAAGGAATTCCCCAAACTAGCCCCTTCTTTTCTTATTGAGTTGAAATAATACATTTGTTGAGTGTCAAATTTTCTTTTTGGTACAAGGGATTGAACCCAGTAGTGCTTTACCACTGAGCTATGTCCCCGGTTCTTTTAATTTTTATTTTGCAACAGGGTATCACTAAATTGCTGAGGCTGGTTTTGAACTTGTGACCCTCCTGTCTCAGCCTTCTGAGTCACTGAATTATAAGGATGAACCTCTATTCCCACTTAAATTTTCATATGTAGGACTGGGGTAGACTCAGTGACAGAGTTCATGCTTAGCATGCACAATGCTCCAAGTCCAATCCCCAGTTGGTGCTTTGTTTTAAAAGGAGCCACATGAAAAGACTCAAAGGAACAAAGTTCATAATACTTACACTCCAGGGTGGCACAATTTTATTTTATTTTTGCCTATCTCCTAAAACAGTGCTTGAGGAAACCTTTTCCTAGTCCAAAATTTCTCCCTGGAGTGGGGTTTTTCTTTAAATGAAAGGAGGAAACTAATTGTACCAAAATGGTTTGCTACTTTCTTGACCCAGAAAACCCCACACAATCATGCATATCAAGAGGTTCAAATTATTGTGTTCACTTTAAGAACCCCTGTGAAACTGCCCAGCCCATCAAGGGTATGCACATCTGAAAAGACAACAAGTACTTGAAAGATGTCACTTTTAAGAAGCAATGTGCGCCATTCTCATGTTATAATGGTGGAGTTGGTGGGGTACCCAGGCCAGACAGTGGGGTAAAATCCAGGGTTGGTGTCCAAAAAGAGTGCTGAATATTTGTTGCACAATGCTTAAAAATGCATAGTAATGCTGAATTTAAGGGTTAGATGTAGATTCTTTGATCAGTGAACATACCCTGGTGAACAAAGCACCAAGGTGCACCACCATACTTACAGAGCACATGGTCAGACTCACCCATACCTGAGCTCTTCTACCACCCTGAGATGGTCCTCACTGAAACAGAGAAAATTGATCCTAGACCAGAGGAGGAGGTTTCACAAAACAAACAAAGATATCCCAGAAGAAACTGAAGAAACAAAAACTTATGAAATGGGAATAAATTTAGCATAAAATAATTGCAAACAAAAGTTCAAACAAAGTAATATTGAAATGAGAGAAAACTTTCTCAATAATGATGGGATGGGAAATGTGACCATTTCCTTTTGCTGGCACTTGCTTTTGTATGTATTTTCTAGGGTTTGTCTGCAGTAATGGAGTAATAAAAGCTTTGTGTTGTCTTGTTTAGAATAGTGGTAGCCTTACCTCATTCTCCACTTGAGTGGGTAATCCACTGCAAAGAACATTCTGTTTGCTAAGAGAGAATTTGTGTGTGGATCGTATTGGTTAAGGTTATACTGCCAGCTTTGTGCTGTATTTCTGGATGTAATATAATCCCCACCCCTCATCTCTCTGTCCCCTTTCTCTTGTATTGTTGTTCTCTTTAAAACTAACAATTAGGAATTGGGGGTGAAGCTCAGTGGTAGAGTATGTGCAAACCCTCAGTTACATCCCTGGTACCCAAAATAAACAAGCTAACAACTAATTTTGTTTTAAAATTATTTTATTTTAAATAACTTCAAACCCACAGAAACTTTGCAAGAGCAGTGCAAAGATTGTTTTGCCCTTCAACCCTTTGACAGCAAGTTGACCTTGAGAAGCAATTTTCCCTGGATACTTATTGAGTATTTCTTTCAAACAAGGATGTTCTTTCAAAAAAAAAAAATACAACCTATTCATTAAAAGCTCTAAAATAATATTATTATATTGCAACCGTGTAATTCTCAGACCCTATTCAAGTTTTAACACGTGTCCCATGAGTCCATTGTAGCGAATGAATGCTTTTGAGAATCTTTTTGTCAATTACTTCCATTTCCTCCAGTCTGCAAGAGTTGGTTCCTAAGTCTTTCCTTAGTGTCCTTGACTTGATGCTGTGTTGGTCAGGGCTCTCCAGAGAAACAGAGCCAAAAGATCTTGCCCCCCACACACACACACCCCTGCCACACACATTTCTTAGATGGACTCACTTGATCACAAAGGCTGAAAATCCCAGTATGGCCAGCTGCAGGTTGAAGAGCCGGGGAAGCCTTCAAGGGTATGCACATCTCACTTAGTACAGGAAGCTAGAAGCCTATGAAGGAGAGAGGCTGATGGTTTACCCCACTTACCCCAGCTTCTGAGTCCAAGGCCAAAGGCCCAAGAACCCCAGAGGACAGCTGGTGCAAGTCACAGAGTGCAAAGGTCAAAGAACCTGGAGTGTGATGTCCAAGGGCATCAGGAGACCATATGCCTGCTCCACAGTGGGGTGGGAAGAAAGAGTGTTACCCTCATCTTCTACCATCCCAACATTCAGTAGGGATCTTCCCCACTTGGTTTGCCAACACATGCTCTAATCTGCTCTCTCAATTACCTCTCAGACACTTAGATATTACTTTACCAATTGTCTAGGCATCTCTCAGTCCAGTCATGCTGACTTGCCAAATTAACCGCCATATGTATATATATTTGAAAGACTATAGACCAATTATTTTGTAAAAATCACTCAATTTGGGTTCAACGTAAAATTCAATTTATGAATCTTTGGCAGGAACTTTTCTCATGATCTTTTATTCTTTTCATTTGCACCCTATTCAAGGCACACAGCTTTAATTTTCCCTATAACTGGTGTTCACATCAATTACTTGATTAAAGTGATATCTGCCACCTTTCTCCATTAGAAGGTTACTCCTTTTATACTTACTCAGTAGTTTCTCTGGTGTAAGTAATACATATTTTGTGGGTGAGGTTATATATAAATATCTCTTCCTTCATTAAATCTTCAATTTATCCATATATTTATATTGCTAAGGACTCATGCTTTCCTATTTTATTCAAGAGATTATACTACTTTTCAATGATCATTTATTTATTTATTTATTTATTGTTAAGATATTTTTAGTTGTACATGGACACAATACCTTTATTTGATTTATTTATTTTTATTTGGTGCTGAGGATTAAACCCAGTGCCTCACATGTGCTAGGCAAGCGCTCTACCACTGAACCACCACCCCAGCCCCTGATTATTTATTTTTATATTGAAGCTAGTTTCTGTGTTGCTTTAATATGTCCCTATCATTTCCTTCAGTACAAGGTTTCAATCTATGTTTATAAAGATATATGTATGTATGTGTATATATATGTATGTATATACATACATATATATATATATATACACACACATGTATAAATGTATGTTTCACATTGTGTCAGTTAGCTTTACATCACTGTGACAAAGCACTGGAGAAAAATCAACATAAAGGAAGAAAGAGTTATTTTGGCCTATGGTTTCAGAGGCTTCAGTCTCTGGTTGCTTGGCCTTATTGCCTTTGCACCTGTGGCAAGGCAGTACATCATGGTGAGAAGAACATGGCAGAGGAAACTATTCACCTCATGGCAACCAGGTAGGAGAGAGGGGCAGGGGATGGAATCCCAAAATATCTTTCAAAGGAACACCCCCTGATGCCCTACTTCCTCCAGCTAGACCTTACCTCCTCAAGCTTCCACCACCTCCCAGCAGTGCCATTACTTTAGACCCAAACCTTCAACACATGAGCTTTTGGGAATTTTTAAGATCCAAGCCATAACATACACACACACATTTTCTTCTACATTTATTTTTATATTTATCCATATACATTGAAAATTATGAGTTCACCCAATAATTTTTCAATTTCTTTCTTTCATTTTTTCAGTACTCATGATTGAATCCAAGGGCACTATACCACTGAGCTACATCCTTAGTCCTTTTATATTTTTTATTTTGAGACAGGGTCTCATTAGGTTGCCGAGGGTCCTGCTAGGTGGCTGAGCCTGGCCTTGAACTTGTTTTCCTTCTACTTCAGCCTCTTGAATACTTGGGATTATGGGTGTGCAGTACTGTGCCTGGAAATTTTCTCCATTTCTGTATTTGTAACTTCCAACTCCAACAGTAAGAACTCTGCCTCCTATTGTTCTTAAGTCTCCTTACTTTCTCAATCCCCCTATATGTAGTCAATCTCTCATCATAGTCACTGACCCCCTTTTCCTTGTAGACACCCTCATCACCTTCGCTTGCTCAACCTGCCACCACAACTGTGCTGAAACCATACTCATCCCACTGACTCTGACAGTCCAGTTCATACCATCAACTCCCACTTAGATGTTGTCTTCGTCCATTTTGTGTTGCTATAGCAAAATACCTGAGGCCAGGTAATTCCTATTGAGAAGAGTTTAATTTAGGTCCAAGAACATGGTGCCTGCATTGGCTTCTGTGAGAGCCTCATGATAGACAGTATCCCGTGGTGGGAGCATGTGCAAGACAGAGATCCCAGCATGAGGGAAGAAGCAAGGAGTGAGCCAAGAAAGCCAAACTTGATTTGTAACAACTTGCTGTCATGGTAATTAATCCAGTTCCTCAAGATCGAATCCATTCTCCAGAGAACTAACTCATCTCTCAAAAACAGTGACAACAACAGCAACAAAATCCATTAATCCATGAAAGTGGAACCTTTATGACCCAGATGCCTCTTCAAGGCCCTACTGCCTCAACACTCTTACATTGGGAATTTTAGCCGCCGCACGGGTTTTGGCAGGGACAAACCACATTCAAACCCCAGCAGACATCCTCCTCACCTAGGGCCACTGCTCCATGCATTTATCTTTCTTGCCACCTCGGGCTGTGACTGCCACACAAGGCTCTCCCTGTGGTGGTGATGTTCTTACTCAGGTAGTTCTTCATGTCCCCATAGCAACAGAAGGACATCCCCCTGAATCCACTGGGTTCCCCCTCCCAAAACTGACACTCCCTTCCCCCTGGGTGGACTCTGCCCCTATGCCAGGCTGCCTCTCCAAGGAGATTCCCACACCTGGTAAGAGATCCCTCTTACACACACGAAGGCCTGCCTTAGCTATTTAGACTCTGCAGTACCCCATGCCATGCTGTCCCCAATCATGGATACCCCCTCTACCTACTCAGGGGAGATACTCTGGCCTGGGCCACCACCTCCACTGCAGAGTAGATATTCAACTTTCTCTGCCCCACTGACTTTAGGACTGAATTGTTCTAGTGGAAAAGGGAAGAAAAGGAAAGAGAAACATTTCCTTTCTTATCAGCCCTAAATCATCTCCATGACAAATCCTTCTTCAACTCCGAAGTCGACAGGAGAGTTGGCTTAATTGGAGACCATCTTTGAGCAGAGTTAAATGTCTGAGGAAGGAAGATCATCAGTGGATTCAGGGCTCCAGCAGGAGTTTAGGAAGCCTAGGGTTCAGTCCTGCCATTCACTTCATCAGCCATGGGAAACGGAGTAATAAAAAAGATTGATTAAGCAGTCAATGTGATGCCTGATAAAAGTCCCTTTGGGTGCATATATAAAAGACAGTTATTATGAAGATGGACGGAGATAGATATTCTGAAATATTTTGAAAACTATTAAAACCTATGAAAATATTACATTTTTATAAGAAAAATGTTTTTCAGGAAATAATAATGTAATGCAAATATTTAGTAGTACAATCCTATTTTTTATGACTTAAAAAATAGCTGTGAATAATACATACCCCAATACACAGATACATAGGGCCAGAAATGTGGGCCAGGGAAATAAAATATGGAATGCCTGGAAGGGGGTAATAGCATACAGCCATAGCAGGTTGGATTTTGTGAAATCAGAGCCTGGTAAGTGTGGGAAGTGTTTTGAAGAACTCCCAATTCAATGCAATTTGCATATTTATGGATCATCTACTATAAACTTTGTAAGAGCAAGAGTCTTTTTTCAATGACACCCAACCCCCAAATTTACTTCTCTTTATCTCCTCTGTGGAAATTTCCTCTGAGTTCTGACACCACTGTAGCAACTTTTAGGACTTCCCTTTTCTTTACTGCCTTCTGCCCAGATAGGTGTGGCATCTAATTAAAATGCCTCCTACTTCCAGAAAAGATGCTAACTAAATGGGATTTCTGAATTGGAAAATTCCTCAATTCCCAAGATTTCCATTTATGCAAAAGGAATGAATTTAAGACATTTTTTCCTGAATATAATAAATAAAAATCTCATCCGAGGCATTTTTTTATGACTCAAATACATATTTAAATACTTTTCATTTATTCTTGATTTCTAGAATGATTCATTAGTAAGTACAAAAACAAAGCAAAAGGTCCCTATGCCACTAACTCTAAGTAGATGACACAGGGGAACTGGACTCTAATGTGGCTCTGTGAATTAAATCACCCAACTTCATTTCACAAAGATTCCAGGAACAAGAAGGAACCCAGCCCTTTGAAAAAGAAGAAGTGAGGCTAAAGGTTGGGAAGGTAAGGGTAGCTAAGAAATCCTCATGTTAAAGAAAGTGGCATGAACATTGGAAGGAAGTGGTCAGTGCCAGCTGACGGTGGGGCTGTGAGGTTGAAGATGTGAAAATAGCTGACTCATGGTCCTCTCTGTCATTTGACTTGCTGCTGAGAGCCTTTACTGATTCTTCATTATTTCTGCAGGATGTCTTAGCTCAGTGGCAACTAAGCAAGCTGCGCTGGTTGCCACTCTGTGGTATCGGGTCAACTGGATTAGATGGATTTGTGGACTAAGTTACTCCCTAGACATCTCTTCATTCACACTTTAGCCTCTTTTGTTTTGGGAAACGGTTTTGTACGTGGGGTACGTAGATGGTTTAAACCAAACACCAGGTGCACCATAAAATTTTGAAGATCGATGTTTTAAAAAAAGAAAAAGGGCACTCCTAATCCAATGATATGGAAATCATTGATTGTTAGATGAAGGTGGTGGCTTGAACAGTGTTTTCCTTAGTTTTCTCAAACACTTTACTAAAATGACAGTGAGTAAACTTTTTAGAAAGTACAAGTGCATACGGATGGAGAGATTGGGAGAAGGGGAAATAGCATGATGAAATTAGAATGTGAAGGACGGATGGATGAGTGGGCACTGACCTAGCGGACCCAGTGAAGTGAAATCCACGCTGCTGTCGGGGTAAGTGAGTCATCCATCCATTTTGCACCACAGAAGTACAAAAACTGCTCAGGAATCAGGGCTGCGATCATCACTAAAGGGAGGATAAATCGGAAGTCAGGTGAATTGGTGAAAAGTCTTTTTAAAAAGCAGTTAGACGCCCAGCTCCCTTCTAAATGCCTCACAGAAGAAGGACTGTCCCTCTCCCCCCTTTGCACAGGAATGGAAATTTAGTCTCTAGAACTGCACCGCCCAGTACAGTAACCACTAGGTACATGTAGTTTTTGAACCCTTGATATGTGGCTATTCTGAATTAAAATGTGCTGTAAGCCTGAAATACATACTAGATCTTTAAAACTTAGTTTTTAAAAAAGAAGGTAAAATATGTTGATATTTAAAAATATATATATATATATATATTTTTGGTACCAGGAATTGAACCCAGGAGTGCTTAATCACTGAGCTACTGCCACAGCCCTTTCTAGATATTTTATTTAGAGACAAGGTCTAGCTGAATTGCTTAGGATCTTGATAAGTTACTGAGGCTGGCTCCTACCTCAACCTCCCAAGCCATTGGGATGACAGGCATGCAACCACCACGCCCAACTTGGGGGAGTTTTTTTTTTTTTTTTTTTTTAAGTAATGATAGGCCTTGACCTCAGATCTGGTTGATTAATTAAATTAAGGATCTACATATGGCTTATTTTTCATGCCCTGCTGTGCATGAAAGTAATATGCCCTAACAATAACACTAGATGAGCAAAAAGGATGTGTTTATGTCTGTGCTTGTTTTTCTAAACGGAAAACTAAAATATGGGACCATGGATCCATCTCAAAATTCATATCTATCACCCTCTGAGCACCGAATAGGAGCCATGCACCCTCTCAGCTGCTGGGATACATAAATTAAAGCCAGTGCCGGCCAGGGAAGGTTGTACATCTAAGAGAGGAGCCGGATCAGAGGGGCATGCTTGTTGTACAGCGGGCATAGTCTGTCTGCATGGGAGGCTAAGAAGCCCAGAGTGACCCTGACATAGGCACGCTACAGGAGGGGCAAGAGGAAATATTTCCAGAAAGGCAGACTGGGTGCTGCAGAAGGAAGGGCTTCTGAGTGAATAGAGAAAGGGATACAGTAGGAAACAAAATGTTCTCAGAGGCCTGCAGTGAGGGGTGTGTCCAGGAATGAGGCGGGAGGGAGGGAAGCCCAGGTGGCTTCATGAAAGGCTGGCTTATTTTGCCAAGGAGGTGGGATTATCATCACTGAAGGGCTCCCATAGGATGAAGTCCACAGGAAAGCTGAGGCAGCCATGTCAGTCCTGTCTCTCTGGACATGTCACACAGAGTAACAGGCCTGAGTTTATTAGAAGGGACTGGACAAGGGAAAGGAGGACACTCCTGAGGGAGACAGTAGGTCCCTTCCTGCCCTCCAGTTTTATTGGGGCTCCCAGGGAAATTTCCAGTGTCCCACTCAGCTCTCCATTTGGACTGACAGCACAGGAGCTGCACAGACCACCTGGAAAAGAGGATGGTGTGGTGCTCAGAGATGAGATTGAAGGAATTGCATCCCCCTGTTTCTGCCTCAATTTCCTGTCCTCTTCATCAGTTTATTACCCTCTACATAGCCCTTTGCAAGCTTTCTTTGTGAGGTTCTTGATGGTTTGGTTGTTGGGGTGATTCAGTGTTGTGACATAGTTTTGATGATAAGGGAGGGCCCAGGCCCAGGTAGGTTTTGACCAGATCTTTGCCGCAGTCCGGCTGCAGCAGAATAACGGGGGGGGGGGGGGGGGGGACGAATAACTTGTGTAGATTGATACAGCAGGAGTGGAAGCCGTTTATTGTAGGACAACAGAGGTATTTATACATTTTGCACAGCTTATCTTAATTAACATAAACTAGATACATCAGTCAACCAATAAGGAATCTCCACACTTAATGGCTCGCTTTTGTTACTTCTCAAACCACTCCCTCTGGCATTTTGCCAGGCACCATCCAGACTTGTTTATGAACTCTAACATTCCCCTGGCAAAATACCAGGTGTTATTTTGACTTGTTTACAGACCTTAACAGATCTTGAAATGATTTTTTCTTAAGGATTTGTGACTATAGCTGGGGGAGGTTTAGACATACCAAGCTTGCGTCTTCCAGGTACTTGCCTGTCATATAAGGATCCCTATGGTTTTCAGTTGCCCTCCATTGTCTTTTTCCTGCTCACCCACTCAGGGATGACTAGGTACCCACATCTGAAGTGGGCGCCTCCATAGCTATATGGTCTCATAGTTTTTTGTTAGTGGTAAGATGTCTCCCTCCTTCAGTCTCTAGAGGGAATGGGACCAATCATTGCCTCTGTATCCTTTGAAGGAAAAGATAACCTAGGAATCTGGAACCAGGTGTAAGTCAGAGGTGAGACAGGTGCCTAATAAAACTTTGAAGTGTGCTTCGAGTCACCCCCTGTTCAGGGTGTGTGTGTGCGCACATGTGCGCGTGCGGGCGCGCGCGCACACACACACACACACACACAAGCTAAGATCCGTTTTCTGCACCTCTGGCTCAGCACCTCCATTTGGCCCAGAGCCTTTTATCAACGAGCTGAGCTAAGCTGTAAGATCTCATCTGGACAATGGAAATGAGCCATTTTTTAAATTTGTTCTAATTAGTTATACACGATAGCAGAATGCATTTCGATTTATTGTACACAGATGGAGACAGCTTTCATTTCTCTGGTTGTACAGGATGTAGAGTGGCACCACATGTGTGGTCCTACATGCACCTAGGGTAATGATGTTCATCTCATTCCATCCCCCCCTCCCCTCCCCCCTTCCCTTTGGCCAAAGTTTCTCCATTCTCCCCACACCCCCACCATTATGGATCAGCATGGAAATGAACCATTTTAGGTAGATAGGGGCACTCGGGAAGGTATCCCTTAGAGAGGTGTACAGGGAGCACAACAGGGTTTCCTGGTTTTCTTTTGCTAAGATAATCATGCTGCCCCAAATGGGGATCTACGTGTCCAGAGCACTCCGACCTCAAAATAAGTGAGTGGAAGGGTGCATAAACCTGTCATCCTCTCTGGTCTTGGTCTTTTATCCCAAACCAAGTTACTAAGTAAAGAGCCAGGGCAGAAACTTAGCACTCAGACGGAGCTCTGTAATGGGGGACCAGTGGAAGCCAACTGGAAGGAATAAGAAGTCACTGTACTAAAGCAACTTCACAACCCAAGAGAGAAAGATTCATTAGATTCCATTGCCTGAGGATAGTCCTCTGGCTTGAGATTCTGTCCATTGCCACCCAGGGCAGTCCCCCCCACCCTCTGGGTCCAGGAGTCCAGGGATTCTATCCACTCTGCATCTGCTGTGGCTCTGCCCTCAGACTATTCTTGCTTAATTTTGACTCACCTCTGTCCCTTTCAGTCCAGGCTAGCAACATCCACTGGCTTAAACCTCAAAAATCTGTTGGTCTCCTATAATCCAGTGGTTCAAGCAGAAGAGAGGGTCTTCCATAGGTCTTCCCTGGATACCTACATCTTTATTCCTGGCTTTTGCTGAGATCACTGATTTGATTCATAAATCACATACTTAATCTCTTTGACAAACATTTGTCCAGTCATCCCCTTGGCCCTGTTTCCAGAGCAGGTTATCTGGATAGGCTGCACGGTCCAGACTTTGCTTAGAGATCACCTCAGCTAAATATACAGCTAAATATTCATTATCTACAAGTCCTACTTTACACAGAATAGCAGAATGCAATTCATCCAGGTTTTCTGCCACTTTTATAACAAAGACTGCTTTTCCTGTGGTATCTAAAAACATGTTCCTCATTTCTACCTGAGAATCACCAGAAACATCTTTAATATTACTATTTCTAGCAACATTCTCTTCATGATAATATCTCTCTCTCCTAAAAGGTTGGTAGAAGCTTTCTCCACCGCCCTCCACACTTTCCCCTGAGTTCTCACCAGAACCACCTTGAATATCCACATGCCTGCCACGGTTACTTCAAGGCAGCTAAGCTTTCACTGTTGGGTTCCTGAAAACTTTAGCCTCTTTTCATTACCTAATTCCAAAGCCACTTCCATATTTTAGGTATCAGTACTAAAATCTGTGTTCATTAGCTAAGACAGTTCTAAAAAGGTACCACAAACTGGATGGCTTGGAAAACAAACTTCATAACCCAGGAGAGAAAGATTCATTAGATTCCATCTTATGAAAATCGATTCTGTCGCAGTTTGGCATGCAAGAAGTCCACAATCTAGCAGAGCGCTCATAACCCCTCTGGAACTGAGGATAGACTCCTTCCTCACCTCTTCCTAACTTCTGGTGCCGACTGGAAATCTTTGGCAGTCTTCTCATCCTCTTTATCACTTGATATTCTCCTGTTTGTGTGTATGTCCATATATCCCTCTTTTTATATGGACACCAGTCATTGGATTGGGACCAACCCTAATGATTTTATTATAATTGGAAAGACTATTTCCAACTAAGGTCACCTTCAGAGGTCCAGGAGGTTAGGACTTTAGCCTCTCTTCTGGGGGGTCACAACCTGTAACACTGGTTGAATGATGGCAGATGTATATACCTGTGTAAACACCAACCAGATCAAGGCAGAGAGAGTTTCTAGTACCCAACAAGCCCACCATGCCCCTCTGTAATTGCTTCTCAAAGATGGCCTTTATTCTGAGCGCCATCACTTAGTTTTGGGCACAGTTTGTATTCATTTGCTGCCATGGAGGAAAGCTCAAGAGAGCCACAAGAATGAGAAAATTTTTCCAATAACCACCTAATCCAGGAAACTGCTTAAGTACTTTCATCATGGTTGAAGGAGGTTTTTCTCCCTTACAATTTTAATTGGTGCATTACAATTGTACCTAATGGTAGGATTTGTTGTTACATATTTGTACATGCACACAATATAAAAAAATATGCTTTAGCCTATGCCTATATCATTCCCAGGAATTTCCCCTTTCTCTCCCTTTAAAGGAGGATTTGCAAAACATTTCTGGGGAAAATGCCTACAGGGCATGTTTACAGAGAAGCAATTAAAAAAAACTTGAAATGGATATGGTCAAACATAACCTATACTTTCAAAGGCTGGGCTTTAAGCCATTCTGACATACATCCCAAAAAACCGTTTAAGAAGAGTATGCAGTTTTCATCTAGAAGGAATAATTGGGACATAGAGTGTTTGTTCAACAAGTAGCTAATCCCTAGCAAACAAATGACTTTGAGATTCAGACAGAGCTCTCTTGGACTCCCAGGTTAGTGTCTGGTGTAGCAAATATTTGATGAGTGGTTGTTACGTTCGTAGGCATGGGGAATTATACACAAATGCCACATTGTCCCTGTCATCAAAGAAGTTAATCTTTCTTGGAGAAACCACAGTAAATATATAATTTTAAAATAATATAGCTAATGTAATCAGAGAGTCCAGAATAAAGCTATTTATTTATTTATTTTTAATTTTTGTGTTATTTGAGGTCAAACTCAGATCCCTATGCCTACTAGGCTAGCACTCTGCCATTGAGCTATACCCCAGCCCCAGCATAAAATTTTATAAAGTTACAGAAGATAAATATTGGCCCACCTAGGGGTGGAGTGAAGATCCAGGAAATCTTCCTTAAATTGAAACAAAGAACAAATGGGTAGTGGGGGCTGGCAGGCATGCAGAAGCAGGGAGGCATAAAACATGAGAAAACCAAGCAGATGGGGTGCTTGGCCTGAGTGAGGCTGTAGTTGCAGATAAGAGTAGATGGCAGATATTAGGCCAGAGAAGACTCTGATGTCATGATGAGAAGGGGACTTTCCTGAGGCAGCAAAGTCATTGCTCATGGACTTCTTTCAGCCTGCAGAAGTTGCCTTTATGGCTGACGTGGTGTTTGAATAAAATTTAAATGCCTAAGCAGGGCATACGTCCTCCAGCCTACCCTAGGCTCCAGAGCTTCCTACTGTTTAATACTTATCAGTCCTGCTCTGGTATATTATTTCCATTTGTGCCATCTGTGATGGGGACTAGGTAACACTGCAGAGTTTTAGGCAAGCAAAGAACATTGGCCATATTTGAATTTTAGATAGAATTTTCCAGAAAGAGTTTTGGGGCTTGACTTGAACAGGTGAGACTGAGGCAGTGCAAGTGCGATCAGTTAAGAGATTAAAGGAATGGCAAAATGTGGTTACTCTCTGAGCAACAGTAGCAGGGAAGGAGAGAAGAGAGTTTAGAAGATAAAATCACTAGCTGTTAGTGAGTCACTGGAGGTAAGGAAGTGAGACAGGTGGTTTTCCTTCTCCCTCATCACAGAGATGCCTTTGTCGTAGTTGCTGTACTGGTTTTAATTCAAGGACCCAATCAAGCTGGTACACACAGTCCTGGCCACAGAGAGAATGGAGGATGTTATGGAACCAGGTGGAAAAGGAATAGGCCTTGGCTCCCTCCTGAAAAGAGAGAATTCTTCAACTTCTCTTAGCAAAACTTACACCAGTGAGGGAAGTTTTGCAGTCCATACCAAACCCAGCTATAGATAATTACAACTGGCCATCTCTGTTAATTGCTGTTCAGACAGTCACATTGATATTAATAGTTGGTAAAATAGTGTATTAATTCCTTTAAATTATTTCTTTTATAGTATTTGCAACTTGAGAGTTATAAAATATATGAAGAAGAGGCACCTGAAATCAGTGGCTAGTGTCATCGTGTTGAGTGTAAGTAGCAGTGACCAATGGCATTAGACTCAGGGCCCAACCAAGACCTGTCTGAATGAGCCATACCTGAAAAGAGTTCATTGAGAGACTACATGTAAGTATGATTTGGGGACACTAAAAGAGTCCCCATCCAAAATCGAACTGATTCAGTGGCAAATCCATGAAATAAGCCATAGCTTCAGAGTTCCCAGCAAAAATTTCACCAGAGTTTGCCCTTTTGGCCTAAGGTGTTTGTTATTGTTCTTTGTTTCTTTGTTTGGTATCAGGGATTGAACCCAGTGGCGCTCAACCACTGAGATACATCCCCAGCCCTTTAAAAATTATTTTAGCGACAGATTTTCGCTAAATTGCTTAGGGTCTTGCTAAATTGCTGAGGCTGGCTTTGAACTTGCAATCCTTCTGCCTCAGTCTCCTGAGTCCCTGGGATTATATCTGTGTCACCACTGCACCCTGCTGGCCTAAGGTTTTGATTGGCTCTTAAAATGCAGATATCTGTGGTGGGGATAAACATTGAGGTTTATTGTTCACTTCAACTTTCAAATGAATGAGGCAATGCTTTCTTGAGTAGGTTTGCTAAATGGAGACCCAGATGCCAGCCACAACATCAAGTAGGTTCCATAAAGGAACAATGGAGCCAGGTGGTAGTGGTGCGTACCTGTAATCCCAGTGGCTGGGAAGGCTGAATCTTGAGTTCAAAGCCAGTCTCCACAAAAGTTGAGATGCTAAGCACATCTAAATAAAGATACAAAATAAGACTGGGGATGTGGCTCAGTGGTCCAGTGCCCCTGAGTTCAATCCCTGGTAGCTAAATAAATAAATAAATGAAAGGGTGGGGGGTGGGTGGACAATGGACCAGGAATGGGGAATCTAGGTATGAGAAACAGAGTAAGGTGAAAAGCAAGGGTGCTATGGATTACATGTTGATTGTCCCCCAAAGGACCATGTGTTAAAGACCTGATCCTGGGGTGGCACTATTCAGAGAAGGGGCCTAGTGGGGCCTTAGGTCAGTGTGAGTATGCACTCAAAGAGATTGTGGGACCTTGTCTTCTCTTCTCTCCCTTTTTTGCTCTTTGGCTTGTGATGTAAGCAGTTTTGTTCCACAGGTAGTTTTGGGGGTGCTATATTACTACAAGGCCAAAGAAATGAGGCCAACTGGACATGGATGGTGAGCCAAAATAAACCTTTTCTCTTTGTAAGTCTATTACCTTAGGTATTTGTTATAGTGACAGAAAGCTGGCTAACATAAGGAGTTAGCAAACTTTCTATCAAAGGAAGACAGTTGATATTTAAGGCTCTGCAGGGCTTAGTGTTTCATTGCAAATACTTCTCTATCTTTAAAGAACAAAAGGATGGGTGTGAATGTTAGAATAGAACTTCATTTACAAAAAAACAGGTGGCAGCAGTCAAAATACCTCCCACACACCAGGTTGCCAACCCTTGTAAAGAGGTAAGAAAACATGGGCCTTGGAGAAAGATACACTTGAAGAGAAATCCTAGTTCTAAGAATCATTAGACGAGTGGCCTCTCTAATCCTCATTTCTCTTCAATGTAAAATGGTGTAATGACACCAACATCTCGTACAGTACGAAACTGCGATGAGATTCTGAATATCAAGATCTTAACACTGCCTTGAACGTATATAGGCACCCAACAATTATGAGTCCTTGTTTTCGTCAGCTTTTTCACCGCTGTGACCAAAAGACCTGACAACAACAACCGTAGATGAGGAAAAGTTTATTTGGCTCCTGGTTTCAGAGGTCTCAGTCCATAGGTGGCTGACTCCATGGCTCTGGGCCCAAGGTGAGGCAGCACGTCATGGAAAGAGTGTGGAGGAGGAAAGCGCGGCACCAGGAAGAAGAAGGAGCTCTTGCTTACCAGGGATGAAATATAAATCATAGAGGCACCCTCTCGGTTACCAACTTCCTCCAGCTATATCCTACCTACGTGTCGTTACCACCCAGTTAATCCCTATCAGTGGATTAATGTACTGATTAAGTTAAGGCTTTCATAACTCAATCAGTTAGTTCACCTTTAACCTTCTTGCATTGTCTCACACATGAGCTTGGGGGGACACCCTCATATTTAAACCATAATTGTCCCTCTTCTCTACTTTGACTTTGACTTGAGCGGACATTGTTCAACTTGTGGGGCTATCGAGAAATTCTTCCTGATCACTTGATTTATTAAGTGATCAAAAGGTAGATCCCAGAAAAGTAAAGTAAAGATCTAGGATATTTCTGTTTTTTTTTTTTTTCTTTAATGTTTCTTGGGTTGGTATGTACTTGGGATGTTGTGTGAAGTTTGGAAATCAACAAAGGGATTTTAAGATTTTCTGGGTCAGGACACCTTGGCTGTAAGTCAAATAAAATGACTGGCTAAGAAAAGTGAAAAGGAATTTTACTGAAATTTTACTGAAAGTATACGGTACAGTTCAGAAGATCCAAGAAAAGGCAGAGAATTAGAGTTAGAATTGATGAGGCAACTAGTGGCAGCCCGAGAAGCAGAACTTGCATATCCATTTTGACCAGTCAGCATTTATGAAGCGAAAGATCTCAGTCTCAGTGAGTGGTATTGGGATTACTTGCCTAAAAGGCCCCTGTCTATCTGCTAAGAATTTATCAGTCTTGGCATTAATGGCATTTTGTACAGGAAACTTTTATACCGTAGGGGACTGTCCTATGTACTGTAGAATGTTTAGCAGTATCCTGGTCTCTACCAAGCAGATGCCAAAAGTAGTCTTATCACCGGCAACAATAGCCAAAATGGCCCCAGACTTGCTAAATATGCCCCCAGGAAAGCAAAATCACCCCGGGTTGGGAAACGTAGAGCCACTGGGTTGGTTCATATTCCTGTGGGTTCCTGCAGCATGCCTGCTTTCACCTCATTTCCTTAAGGCGGTTGATCTTAAGAATAGATTCAATTCAGTTCTTGCCATCCACTCTGCTTCCCAAGCTGATCCTACATTGTTGAACTTACCACAAAGTGTTTTCATGCACATTTTAATATGACAGTTTCTAAACATCCTCAAATTCAGGTAAGTCTTGCATTTCCAGTGGCCTTGACATTCAAAAGTAAACACTTGCATAGATGAGTAAATAAAAGCATGAATGGAAAGGACAGAAAGAATATATCCCATTTTATTCCATCTGCAGAGGGCTGTAGTAACTCCTTCTTTTGTTCCACCCTGACTCTAACGTACATTCTGCCATTCTGATTTCTTTTGTTGAATGACCACTTCCTCTTCCATAGATCATATAGTCATGGTGAGATGATAAAACCGGGTCCTGTCTTCTACTGAGCATATTTGATATTTCCTGTCTTTTACTAAGTTTATTTAATATTTGCATCTGGAGAGAGAGAGAGAGAGAGACAGAGAGAGAGAGAGACAGAGAGAGAGAGAGACAGAGAGAGACAGAGAAATTAGTATATTTCCAAATGGCTATTAAGAGGGGTTGCAGACACACAAATGGCTCAGAAAAGCTGGCCTTTGTAGGAAGTGACTCAATGGCATTAGTTAGTAGCTAATGCAGGCAGAGGCTTCCCTATCAGATTTCTTGCTATTTGCCTGGGAA
Organism: Urocitellus parryii; assembly: GCF_045843805.1. NCBI lineage: Eukaryota > Metazoa > Chordata > Mammalia > Rodentia > Sciuridae > Urocitellus > Urocitellus parryii. The sequence goes on along the minus strand of NC_135534.1, from coordinate 136,002,088 downwards.
AGATCTTTTCACAGAAAGCAGATATTGAAGTTTTGACATCTGGCCCAGAAAGATCCTTCCACAAGTGGCCTATTACCCAGGAGACTTTGTCTGCATAAGATCACCTTTGCTCCCTGCATTCTTCTCTTGGCTCTTTAATAACCTGCATGGCCATCTTCCCTCATTCCCCAGCTCCCTCCAGTCTTTCTTTCTGCAACTCAAAGTGCTATTTATATTTCAGCTATCTGGTCCTTCCTTTGAGTCTCAAACTTTGTGTATGGTTCCCGTATTTCTGCACATTCGTAAGTTTATATGCATTTTCCTTTATTAATGTATTGCCAGTTCATTTCATAGATAGAAACTTCAGAGGGAAAAGAGAAAGTTGAAAACTTCTGTACAAGTGTAAAGAGGTGAAGAGAAGAGGAATGACTAATTGTAGAGCGCTGGTTTCCAACTGGGCTCTAAGATCATCTGCTCCTTGGCCCTTCCTGGAACTCAGCACCACAGGCAGCCTTTCCTAAACTTGCTCTGTAATGAAAGAGTGGAGTTGATGGGGAAGGTCGGAGAAAAAGAGAGAGAGGGAGGTGCAGAAGAAGGAGGAAAATGGGCAAGAAGGAAAAGGAAGCATTCATGAAGGGTAGTGGTGTGAATCCACCTACTTATGACCCAGGGCTGTGACTTGGCCAGCAGACCTTTGGGGTCTGCCACAGATGAACCATTCAGGGCTTCATGACTCACTGATGACCCTTCCACATATTGCTTGGAAATATTAGCAGCTGGATTTCCTGTTAACAGATTCACCTTTAAAATTACTGCTATCGCAGGGTGCTGTGGCACATGCCTGTAATCCCAGCGGCTTGGAAGGCTGAGACAGGAGAATCAGGAGTTCAAAGCCAGCCTCAGTAGCTGTGAGGCGCTAAGCAACTCAGTGAGACTCTGTCTCTAAATAAAATACAAAATAGGGCTGAGGATATGGCTCGCTCGGTGGTCAAGTACCCCTGAGATCAATCCCTAGTACCAAACAAAAACAAAAAAACAAACAAACAAAACCCCTACTACTATCATTACTACTCCTTATTAAGTTCTATGTGCTCTGGTCTGTCAGGCCATTGCATGGATTTTCTTCATTTTTTTTTTCCCTGAAGGTCAGCAGATAGGTGATAATATTTTCCCTTCTTTACAGATTAAGATATTGAGGTTCTAAGATGTTAAATAACTTGCCCAAAGGCAGAAACAAGATTTGTTTTTGTTGTTGTTTTGTTGTTGTTTTAGTGCTGGGATTGAACTCAGGACCTCTAACTTGCTAAGCTGTTCTCTACCACTGAGTTACACCTCCAGCCCCAGAAATGGGATTTGAACAAGATCGGACTTAACTGCAAGACATCTGAGCACAAACAGTAGGGGCTTTTCAGCTTAGATCAGTTTAGACCTAGGTCCCAGAGAAATGGAGGAGGGAAGTGAATGCTTCAGCTCCTGTTCCAGCTCAGGCTCTGCCTTTAGCTTTTGAAGCAGGACTTAACTGTCTGAACCTGCTGTTGGTCTGGCTTTGGAAATGCAGCTGCCTGTTGCTGAAACTGTCCCACTCTCCATCTTGTAAATTAGTTTGCTTTTCATCTCCTCTCTCCCTTGGCCTGTAGGTCAGTGGGCTACTTGATAGCACCTTGGCCAGAGACTCAATGGATAAGGAAAGGAAAAGAAGGAAAACTTAACTCAACTCCTGTTACCTGAGGCGGCAGCTGAAACCAATGCCCACAAAGGGAGTTTTGTATTTCCCATGAATTTAAAATGTCCCTGTCACTCATGCTTCCAAGTGTCCTGAGCTGGTGATCCAAAAAAGAATGCAGTCATTGTGCAAGCAGGGCAATTTATAAGGAACTACCTCAGAGTACATAGTTAATGCAATAAAAACTCAAACCCAAGGAGCTAATTGCTCCTGGATTTCTTTATGGTTCCTGCCTTAGTTGGGGGTAGAGGAATAAAGGAGGAACCAAGTGTTAAGAAGCACAAGATCTTCAGAAAGTCTGAGACATGTCAAAATTGAGATACACACATATTAGAGGAGGCTACTGAGCCAATATTAGTTCCTGATAAGCTTGGCTATTAGAATGCTATGTCCTGGTGGATTTCCTGAAGAGGAGAAAAAGGATGCTAATCCCTTAAAAGGAGCAGCAGGTGTCTTTTCAAGACTTCTCATTTCATCTTTTCTTTTCTTTCTCCTTTCTTCCTTTCTCCCTCTTCATCCCTCTCCCTCCCTTCCTCCTTTTCTCTCTCTTTCTTTCTCCTTCCTTCCTTCCTGCCTTTTCTCTTGCTTTCTTGGTTCCCACACAGAAGGAACGAGGGGAACTATTATTTTGCAAGAAAGAGTCTACACATTGGCAACACACAGGTACAGTGAAATTTTGCTCCCAAGTTGTGGGGCGATTTTGTTCTGAGAGGTGGTTCTATTTTGTTTCTGTGGTTGAAAGTGAAAGAAGAAGGTGGAAGTTTCTAATTTTGATTTAAGTTTTTTTCAAGTTATCATTCTTTGAAACCACTTGGATGTCAAAGAGAATTCAATTTTTGACCCTCTTTCTTTTCTTCTTCTTTTAAAGGTTTTCAGAGGGAGGGTTATTATTATCTAACTTTTATCACACACAAAAAAATCTCAAACAAAAATAGAAAGCAGAGTAGAGAAAATTCTTATCCACTCTGGAAAATTTCAAAGCTAGTAAAAATAGGAAAGTAAATGGAACTAAGCAGCAAACAGAGGTGGGGAATAAGAGTCTCATTGTGAATTGTCAATAGTAAAGGCATCCCAGCTCTGTGTTGACATGAATTCAGCTAGGTTATCATCTTTTGGGGGACTCTGCCTTTGGCCAGCCCCTAAAAATCTGCCCTGAAAGGGAAAGCTCCTTATTAGAGCCTCTTTGTGGTTTTTATATTGTCCCAGTGACTTTTGAATACACAAACACATTGGGTGGATAGAAGACAGATAAAACCTGAGATCTGAACAAATGCTCATAAACAGATTTCCAGAAAAGCCAGGAGGTAATCTCCTTGGTAAGATCCTGGGGCTGCAGATATGCCCAAAGGAGGGAGGCCACGGGGGTGGGACACATCAGAGAAAATACTTTACCCTGCATAGCAGTAAAGGAGGCTGTGTCTGACTGTAGAGATGGAGTCTTCAGTGGTCCAGACTAGGCTGTAGCTTCCCACACACCCATAACCACAAACAGCAGACTCGGGGGATCCTGTTCAGATGCACATTCTGATTCAGCAGGTCTGGGTGGGAGAAGCTGAGAACTTACATTTCTTTTTTTCTAACGTTTTATTGGTGCCTATTATTACACAGAATAGTGGGTTTCATTGTGTTATATTCAATGAGAACCAAGCACCCAGGTAGAACTAGCTTCATGGGCTGTGTGGCCTATGCAGTCACCCCAGGTGATTGTGCACACTGCTTGACTGTCCTTGAAATTTGTGTGTGTGTGTGTGTGTGTGTGTGTGTGTGTGTGTGTGAGTGTGTGTGGTGTGCTGGGGATAGAACACAGGGCCTTATACGTGCTAAGCGTATACTCTTCCGTAGAACTACACTCTCGGCCTGAAATTTTTAATAATTTTAACTTTGAACTTGTGTTTTGGAAGTAAGGTCTAATGCAGTAATACAGTCAACAGGAAACAAGAAGAGCTAGTGTGGGGCCCTAAGAATGTGCATATGTGCTGTATCTCACCACCTCACTTTCCTCATAGCATTGGAGATGACTTCTCTGTACAAAATTCTGGTGAGAGTTAAGGACATCTCAAAGTGAGTACATGCTATGCTTATGGCTGTGACCTGAGAAGGTTCTGGGTACATACAGCCAAGACAGGCTGTGCATACCAAGGGTATCAGAACTTGCTATGAAGGGGAAAGAAGCAATGGTATTCTAAGAAAGATTCACTCTGAGTTACTTCCCTATAGTAGTCAACCATTTACGTTAAAATTGTGGCACTGAGGAAAGGAAAAGTGTTCCTTAGCCTTTCAGTCCTTCCTTACTCAGCTGTCAGGAAGCAGAAAGGTAGAAATCATAGGTAAAATGTGTGCTTATTGTGAACTAAAATAAAAACAATTGTGTTGCTTGGTTCGGTGTTTTTACTGTTCTGGTGAGAACAAAATACCTAGTATGTACAAGTTACAAGACACAAATTGTGTCATTTCAATGACTCTGCATCGCAAATTAAATGTTCACATAGTTTGCATTCAAAACTGGCATGGCACACTGTGCACAGTGTCCCACACCTGTAATCCCAGAAACTCAGGAGGCTTAGGCAGGAGTATCATGAGTATCCAGACTCAGCTACTTCATGAGATGCTGTCTTAAAATAAAAATAAAAAGGACTGGGGATGTAGCTCAGTGGTAGAGTGCACCTGGATTCAATCCCCAGTCCTGCAAAAAACAACTATAATAACAACAAACTTGGCATTGCTTGATAAAAGGTAAATGATAAAGACATGCTAGTCATTTAAAAATGGCATTAAATAGCAATTATGAAACACCATGACAAATTGAGAAGCCATGGAAGAAAAGAAAAAGCTAATATTTTAGTATATTGTGGAACTTTTCCCTGCCGTTTGAACAAAAGCCCATGTTTTTATTTTGCATCAGGTCACATAAATTAGGCAGCCAGCCTCGCTCTTGGATGCTGCTGCTGCTGCTGCTGGTTCACAGACCACATTTTGAGTGAGACTTTAGAGCCAAGTTTTGAATCCCTACAGACCTGGGTGCAATGCAGATCACACTAACTGAGAGTTATATTTGTGACCTCAGGCATTCCTTAAAGGAATACATAAGAGAAAGGCAAAGCATTCTCTTTCTGGCTTCCCGGTAATAATAATAATTGTTTAACTTGGTATGTGATATTTTAGCTCACATACTTTAGTCTCCTTACATATGTGATCTGGATGATAATTCCTCCCATGCAGGAACTCAAAAGTTGCCCCTGCCCCCCACCAATTCTTCTTCCATTCGGAGGACCCTGGGGTGAAAGAAGGCTCCATCCCCCTTTCTTTTCCCCTCTACTGTAGCTGGAGGGTTATCTTTTCTCCCTTCTGCTTGGGTATATGATCTTTGAGAATTGGAACAAATCATGCCTCTAGACGGAATCCATGCTTGTGTTGTGTCCTCTACCATAGAATCAATATTAACTTGGTGTAGATGTTCCATATTAAATGAATACAAATTCTCTGCTTCCACAGCCCAAAGGGAAAGAGTTTAAAAATAATTACCAAGTGCCATTATGGAGATACTGTATATAACCTCCAGATTCCTGTTATTTGACTATTAATATTCTCCATCGTCTTTCCTGTCTAAATCAAATGAATCCTTCAAGGATTAGCCAATGAATTCTTCTTGGGGTCTGATGCTAGCTCTGGCTGTTTCCCACCAGTGTCTTGGTTCTGCCCTCCACCAGCTTGGCTCCTCTTGTAAATGATTGCAGCATTGGCATATTTCACGCAGTCCAGGAGGGGGACCAACTGCAAGCCAGGATTCCCAGCACTGCCCCGCACTTGGCTCTGATTGGCTGACCCCTCAAACAATCTTAATGGCTAAAGTCATGTTAGAGGCTGATTAGCTTGAACTTGAAATGATCTCAACTAATCACTTCTAAAAGACCGAGATGATTCTGTTGATGCATTTAGGACACCTTCTAGCTAGGAGCAGGATTAATCTCAACCTACCAAAACAGAGCGGCTAAATGGCAATAAAATAGCTACTGGACAAAACCCACATACTCTTCCTGCTTCCCCTGACTGCTCTGCTAGATCCAGCTGTCTCTGTTAATAGACATCACCTCATCTAGAGCCTTATCTAGGGCCCATAGCTAGCCAGGATCTTTGAGATAATAGCACAAGCTCAGCCCTCTAGTTTTATTAATTCTTTTCTTTTCTTTTTTTCTTTTTGGTACTGAGATTAAACCCAGGGTTTCACACAGGCTAGGCAAGTGTTCTACCACTGAGCTATACCCTCAACTCTATTCCTCCCTCCCTCCCTCCCTCTTTCTTCCTTCCTTCCTTCCTTCCTTTCCCTCCCTCCCTCCCTCTCTCTCTCTCTCTCTCTCTCTCTCTCTCTCTCTTTCTTTCTTTCTTTCTTTCCTTCCTTCCTTTCACAGGATCTCAATAAGTTGCCCTGGCTGACCTCACACTTGTGATCCTCCTGCCTCAACTTCCCAGGTAGCTGAAATTACAGGCACAAACCACTATACCCAACTGCTGCTGCTGTTGCTGCTTCATAGTTTTGTTGTTGGTGGTGGTTTTGTTTTGTTTTTTAACTATTTATGTATTTGATACTGGAGATTGAGCCCAGGGCCTCATGCATGCAAGGCAAGTTCTCTACCACTGAACTATAACCACAATTATATATAAATATATATATCCACAATTATATATATATATATATATCCCTGCAGAAAATAAGAGTAGGGTTTGCTTGATGTTGCATCTGTAGTTAGTGGCAGAGCTCAACCTAGACCATCTGCCTTTAAATCAATTATCCCTTAATCATACACAGTATTGCCTGAGATGCCATTTAGGAATGTTATATTTATACATTCTCACTCTTTCTAGATACTAAGTTTCCAGGGACCAAAAACAATGTGGTCTTCTGCACCACAGCACTTAGTACAGGACTGTTAAAGGACAAAAAAAAAAAAAAAAAAAAAAAAAAAAAATTAAACAATTTAAATATTTTAATTAGCTTTAGTTTGGACTTTAGAGTTAGGCAACACTTCATTCCACAAAATAGAATGAGTAGAAGCTGAGGCAGGAGATGGCAAGTTCAAGGACAGCTGCTGCAACTTAGCAAGGCCTTAAGCAACTTATAGAGATCCTGTCTCAAATTAAAAATAAAAGGACTGGGGATGTGGCTCAGTGGTTAAGTGCCCCTGGGTTCAATACCCCATACCAAAAAAAAATTTTTAAAAATTAAAAAAAGGAGGAGGAGGAGAATTATTCTAATGGACTTAGCAGAAGGGTTTGATTGTATAGAAAATAGGAGGGCTGAAAAATGTAGAAACAGAACAAAATGCAGATTGGCTATCTCCAATTTACTTTCTTTTTAGGATAAGGACAGGGAAACAGAATTATAGAAAAATAACTAATGAGTTAACATTGAGTTACTTCCATTTACCTTTGTTGTGTAAGGATCAAAGCAGAGGGAACTTCATTTAACATTCCAATTGAAACTGACCTGTTTGGAATATTTATCTGTACTTAATATCAGTTTGGTGATATGCAACTTTAGCCTGGGGGACTCCATTTTCATTTTATTTTGTCCTTTGAAGTCCAGTAAAGGTTCTTAGCCCAAACAATTTTGTCCTGTAATATTTATTAGCAGCTCGAGATTATAAACATATACAACAATATTAGTGAAATAACCAAAACCTATTTATCGTCAAAGTACCAAGAAAAATTCACACTATAAGTTAGATGATTATTTTAGATTATTATTGTAATTTGACCAAAGATAATGTTTTGCCTTTCCTTTAAGTATAATGACACACTAATTTAACCTAAAAGTCCTAAATTTATGAGTGTTTTCAGTAACTGAAATATCTTCAAACCAATCATAAATTTTATTAAGAGTATATGTAGGGCCTCAGGATGTACCTTAGTGGTAGAGTGCTTCCCTGGTCCTGGGTTTGATCCCTAGCAAAAAAAAAAAAAAAAAAAAAGTGTTCTTACCTCTATACCTGCTATACCTATATTTCTATATCTATCTACCTACCTCTCATTTTTTTAAAAAAAAATTACCTGTAAAAGAGAAAGGAATTTTAATTTTCAAAGGGTATTGAACTTTTATCTAGTAATTTTATCTGTGGAGTGATAAAGTTGTTTGAACATGCCCCAAATTGTTGTCTCTGTTTTCCCCAAATAATTGTGAAATGGGGTCCCTATTTATCAAGTGGAGAGACAGAAGGAACTTCACACCTCAAGGGTAGCATGTAAAATAAAAGTGCATGGAAAAAGCCACTGGAGCTATCTGATATGTCAACCCTGTCTTTTATACTTAGAGGAGTGGAGAGATTAGCGCAGCCTGGCTAATTCTTGTTCCCATCAAACTGTCCACCTGCCCAAGCTTCTGGATGATCATTCTAGAAAAGCAATCAGCTTTTATCAAATGGAGCAGTCTTCTAGAGCAAGCAGACCTTAGAGTCTGGGAGGATTAACTTCTACTTTTGAATTGTGTTTGCAACTGTGAACCAAGCTCCAGCTGAAGGAGATGGGGGTAAGTAAGAAATTTCTGTTCCATGGCTTGGACAAAGCCAACTGCCTGCAAATTGACCAACACAGGAAGCAACAGGCTTCTAAAGCTGCTCTCAAGAGTGCACCCTCTTGTGGACCAATGGTATAGAATAGAGGACACAGAAACCAATCCACAAAATTACAACTATCTTATATTCGATAAAGGGGCTAAAAGCATGCAATGGAGGAAGGATAGCATCTTCAACAAATGGTGCTGGGAAAACTGGAAATCCATATGCAACAAAATGAAACTGAATCCCCTCCTCTCGCCATGCAAAAAAGTCAACTCAAAATGGATCAAGGACCTTGATATCAAATCAGAGACTCTGCGTCTGATAGAAGAAAAGGTTGGCTCCGATCTACATATTTTGGGGTCGGGCTCCAAATTCCTTAATAGGACACCCATAGCACAAGAATTAATAACAAGAATCAACAAATGGGACTTACTTAAACTAAAAAGTTTTTTTTCTCAGCAAGAGAAACAATAAGAGAGGTAAACAGGGAGCCTACATCATGGGAACAAATTTTTACTCCTCACATTTCAGATAGAGCCCTAATTTCCAGAGTATACAAAGAACTCAAAAAAGTAAACAATAAGAAGACAAATAACCTAATCAACAAATGGGCCAAAGACCTGAACAGACACTTCTCAGAGGAGGACATACAATCAATCAACAAGTACATGAAAAAATGCTCACCATCTCTAGCAGTCAGAGAAACGCAAATCAAAACCACCCTAAGATACCATCTCACTCCAGTAAGATTGGCAGCCATTTCGAAGTCAAACAACAACAAGTGCTGGCGAGGATGTGGGGAAAAGGGTACTCTTGTACATTGCTGGTGGGACTGCAAATATGGCCAATATGGAAAGCAGTATGGAGATTCCTGGGAAAGTTGGGAATGGAACCACCATTTGACCCAGCTATTGCCCTTCTCAGACTACTCCCTGAAGACCTTAAAAGAGCTTACTACAGGGATACTGCCAAATCAATGTTCATAGCAGCACAATTCACAATAGCTAGACTGCAGAACCAACCCCAATGCCCCTCAATAGATGAATGGATAAAAAAAATGTGGCATTTATACACAATGGAGTACTACGCAGCACTAAGAAATGACAAAATCATGGAATTTGCAGGGAAACGGATGGCATTAGAGCAGATTATGCTAAGTGAAGCTAGCCAATCCCTAAAAAACAAATGCCAAATGTCTTCTTTGATATAATGAGAGCAACTAAGAACAGAGCAGGGAGGAAGAGCAGGAGGAAAAGGTTAACATTAAGCAGAGTCATGAGGTGGGAGGGAAAGGGAGAGAAAAGGGAAATTGCATGGAAATGGAGGGAGACCCTCATTGTTATACAAAATTACATATAAGAGGTTGTGAGGGGAATGGGAAAAAATAAGGAGAGAAATGAATTACAGTAGATGGGGTAGAGAGAGAAGATGGGAGGGGAGGGGAGGGGAGGGGATAGTAGAGGATAGGAAAGGTAGCAGAATACAACAGTTACTATTATGGAATTATGTAAAAATGTGGATGTGTAACTGATGTGATTCTGCAATCTTTGTAATGTTTTGAATAACCAATAAAAAAATATATATAAAAAAGAGTGCACCCTCTTGCTTTACTTTTCTTGCTAAGGATGCTTTGGCTATTCTGGATCTCTTATTTTTCCAAATGCATTTTATGATTGCCTTTTCTATTTCATTGAAGAATGTCATTGGGATTTTAATAGGGATTACATTAAATCTGTATAATGGTTTGGTAGTATGGTCATTTGGACAATGTTAATTCTGCCTATTTGAGAGCATGGAATATCTTTCTATCTTCTAAGGTTTTCTATTTCTTTCCTTAGTGCTCTGTAGTTTTCATTGTAGAGGTCTTTCACCTCTTTGGTTAGATTGATTGCTAATTTTTTTTTTGAGGCTACTGTAAATGGAGTAATTTTCCTAATTTTAGTGGATTCATCACTGATGTATAGGAATGCATTTGATTTGTGGTGTTAATTTTATATCCTGCTACTTTGCTGAATTCATTTATTAGTTCTAGAAGCGTCACAATACCATACCTTAAATTACACTACAGAGCCATAGTAACAAAATGACATGGTATTGGCACATATGTGTACAATGGTATAGAACAGAAGACACAAAGACAAACCCACAAAAATACAGTTATCTCATACTAGACAAAGGCGTCATAAACATACATTGGAGAAAAGGTAACTTCTTCAACAAATGGTGCTGGGAAACTGGAAATCCACATGCAGCAAAATTAAATAAATTAAACCCCTATCTCTCATCCTGCACAAAACTCAATTCAAAGTGGATCAAGGACTTAGACACTAGATCACAGACCCTGTGCCTAATAGAATAAAAAGTAGGCCCAAATCTTTACCATGTTGGCTTAGGAACTGACTTCCTTAACAAGACTCCTAATGCACAAGAAGTAAAATCAAGAATCAGTAAATGGGATGGTATCAAACTAAAAAGCTTCTTCACAGAAAAGGAAACAATCAATAACATGAAGAACTGGGTATGGTGGTGCATGCCTATAATCCCAGCAGCTCATGAGGCTGAGGCAGAAGGATCATGAGTTCAAAGCCAGCCTCAGCAAAAGCCAGGGGCTAAGCAACTCAGTGAGACCCTGTCTCTAAATAAAATAAAAAATAGAACTGAGGATGTGGCTCAGTGGCTGAGTGCCCCTGACTTCAATTCCTGTATTCCCCAAAAGATAACTTGAAGAGGGAGCTTATAGAATGAGAGAAAATCTTTACTACATTCACCTCAGATGGAGCATTAATCTCCAGGATATATAAAGAACTCAAAAAATTTACACATACACACCAAAAAACCCCAAATAACCCAATAAATAAACGAGCTAAGGAACTGAACAGACACTTTACAGAAGGAGAAATACAACTGACCAACAAATATATGAAAAAAAATGTTCATCATCTCTAGCAATTAGATAAATGCGAATCAAAACTACTAAGATTTTATCTCATTCCAGTCATAATGGCAATTATCAAGAACAACAATAAATGTTGGCAAGGATGTGGGGAAAAGGGTACACTCATGCATTGCTGGTGGGACTGCAAATTGGTGCAACCACTCTGAAAAGCAGTATGGAGATTTCTTAGAAAACATGGAATGGAACCACCATTTGACCCAGTTATCCAACTCCTAGGATAACTCCAAAGGACTTAAAAGCAACATACTACAGTGATGCAACCACATCAATGTTCATAGAAGCTCAATTCATAATTTCTTGATCCAGTTTAGCTCAATTCACGCTAACCTGTGGAACCAACCTAGATGCTCTTCAACAGATGGATGGATAAAGAAAGCATGGTATACGTACACAGTGGAATATTACTTAGTCTTAGAGAAGAATGAAATTATGGCATTTGCCAGTAAATCAATGGAACTGAAGAATATCCTGCTAATGAAATAAGCCAATCCCAAAGAATCTAAGGCTGAATGTTTTCCCTGATATGCGCATGCTAATTCACAATAAGTGTGGGACTAGGGAAAGATAGAGGTATTTTTTTTTTCTTTTTTTTATTGGTTGTTCAAAACATTACAAAGCTCTTGATATATCATATCTCATACATTAGATTGAAGTGGGTTATGAACTCCCAATTTTACCCCAAATACAGATTGCAGAATCACGTCGGTTACACATCCACATTTTTACATAATGCCCTATTAGTAACTGTTGTATTCTGCTACCTTTCCTATCCTCTACTATCCTCCCTCCCCTCCCCTCCCATCTTCTCTCTCTACCCCATCTACTGTAATTCATTTCTCTCTTTGTTTATTTTCCCATTCCCCTCACAACCTCTTATATGTAATTTTGTATAACAATGAGGGTCTCCCTCCATTTCTAAGCAATTTCCCTTTTCTCTCCCTTTCCCTCCCACCTCATGTCTCTGTTTAATGTTAATCTTTTCCTCCTGTTCTTCCTCCCTGCTCTGTTCTTAGTTGCTCTCATTATATCAAAGAAGACATTTGGCATTTGTTTTTTAGGGATTGGCTAGCTTCACTAAGCATAATCTGCTCTAGTGCCATCCATTTCCCTGCAAATTCCATGATTTTGTCATTTTTTAGTGCTGCATAGTACTCTATTGTGTATAAATGCCACATTTTTTTTATCCATTCATCTATTGAAGGGCATCTCCCAGAATAGCAAAAGCAATTCTAAGCAGGAAGTGTGAATCAGGCGGTATAGCGATACCAGATTTCAAACTATATTACAGAGCAATAGTAACAAAAATAGCATGGTACTGGTACCAAAACAGGCGGGTGGACCAATGGTACAGAGTAGAGGACACAGAGACTAATCGACAAAGCTACAACTATCTTATATTTGATAAAGGAGCTAAAAGCATGCAACGGAGGAAGGATAGCATCTTCAACAAATGGTGCTGGGAAAACTGGAAATAAATATGCAACAAAATGAAACTGAATCCCCTCGTCTCGCCATGCACAAAAGTTAACTCAAAATGGATCAAGGAGCTAGATATCAAATCAGAGACTCTGCGTCTGATAGAAGAAAAAGTTGGCTCCGATCTACATATTGTGGGATCGGGCTCCAAATTCCTTAATAGGACACCCATAGCCCAAGAGTTAATAACAAGAATCAACAAATGGGACTTACTTAAACTGAAGTTTTTTCTCAGCAAGAGAAACAATAAGAGAGGTAAATAGGGAGCCTACATCATGGGAACAAATTTTTACTCCTCACACTTCAGATAGAGCCCTAATATCCAGAGTATACAAAGAACTCAAAAAAATTAGACAATAAGTTAACAAATAACCCAATCAACAAATGGGCCAAGGACCTGAACAGACACTTCTCAGAAGATAGAGGTATTTTGGATTAGACACAGGGGAGTGAAAGGAGGTGGGGGGTATGAGGATAGGAAGGATAGTCGAATGAGTAAGACATTATTACCGTATACAACTGGTGTAACTATACATCAAGTACAACCAGATGAATGAGAAGTTATACTCCATTTTTATATGATATGTCAAAATGCATTCTACTGTCATGTATAACTAATTAAGAACAAATTTTTTTTTAAAATGCACCCTCTACTGGAAGGGTGAAGAAACCTCATTGTCTACCTGCTCCTCCGGTGACATTTTATTTCTTGACCCAGTCCTCTTTGTGGTATATGGTCAGACTACTCTTTGATCTGTGATCTTGGTTGGTAAGAATCCTGATTCCTCATCGCCTTCCAGACCCTCTTACTTCTCACTTTCCCCACAGTCTCGTTATAACTCTTTCTTTCAGCTCTGGATCTCTGTGAGGTAGCATAGATTTTTGGCAGAAAAAAAAGGTGGTTGTCTGCCTGTTATCCTCAGAAACTAGCTTTCTTTTATGGACCTATCACTCCTGGATCTCTATTTATTTTGTTTTTCTTTGTTTTTCCCCTTGAAACAGGAGGTTCTATATACATCCTTCAAGCTATTTAAAGAAGTACTTCCTCTTTGTCATAAAACCATCCTATTTGAGTTAACAAGGAGTGTTCCCTAGCTCTAGTATTCATATGTCTAATGACATCAAAATCATTTTTTTAATCCCTGTTTACATGAACTTCACCTTGCTGCCAACGAAAAATATTATTCTGTTGCCATAGATCCACTTATGCCTTGGGTCACAAAGGAAAAGATTTTTTTTTTCTTTTTCCTTGTTCTTTTTAGTTATATGTGACAGTAGGGTCTATTTTTGGTATATTTGTGGAAACATGAAATATATCTTATTCTAGTTGAGATCCCAGTCTTGCGGATGTACACGGTGTTGCGATTCACTGTGGTGTGTTCATGCATGTACATGGGAGGGTGGTGTCAGATTTATCCCACTGTCTTTCCTGTTCCTATTCCCCTCCCTTTCCTCCATTCCCCTTTGTCTAATCCACCGACCTTCCCCTCCCCTCATTGTTGTAGGATGGCGTTCACATATCAGAGAGAACATTCAAAGTGTAAAATTATTTTCTGTGTGCTCAAATGATTCTACCCAAATGAGCCTTAAAGTCCCCAGCTGTATTTTCTAAACTCCCTACAATAGAATCCTCACCTGTTCTCTAGATCATTTTCTATTATTCCCTGATAGGTGTGCCTTTCTTTCAAGCCACACAGGATTGATTGCTCTTCCTCAAACATGCTTTCTTTGTTTTTAAGCTACCCACATTTATCTTTCCCTCTTGATCTTGGTTGGTAAGAACCAATCCTGAAGAAACACCTACCATCTATTAACCTTTAAGTGTTGGGGGTGGTGGGGACAGAAACCTCATGGTTACCAGCCTGGCACTGTGCAATTAATCATTCTATTCACAATCTCTTCTTTCAGAGTCTGGTGTGAGAAATAGTTCTGGCCTTTAAAACAGATCTGTTCTTCCCTAAGCACAGATATTGGTGCTTTGCAGGAGGCAAGCATGCTAGTCAGGTTTTTGTTGCTGTGACTGAAAGACCCGAAAAGAACAATTTAGAGGAGGAAAAGTTTATTTGGGGCTTATGGTTTTAGAGGTTCAGCCCATGGGTGGCCACTCCATTGCTCTATGCCCAAGATGAGGAAGAACATCATGGTAGAAGGGCCGAGCAGAGGAACGCTGTCCGCTCAAGGCAGCCAGGAAGCAAGAGAGGAAGAAAGGGGTCCACAGGGAAGACTAACCCTTCCAGGACATGTTCCCAGTGACCCACCTTCCAGGGCATGTTCCCAGTGAGTGAGCCACCTCCTCTACCTATGCCTTACCTGTCTACAGTTATTCCCCAGTTCAGTAGTCTTTTCAAATTATTAATCCATCAAATGGATGAATCCACTGATTAGGTTACAGCTCTCATAATCTGATCATTTCACCTCTGAATATTCCTACATTAACACAGGAGCTTTGGGGTGACATCCCATGTCTAAACCATAACAGAAAGTGAGGCCTGTTTGGTCTTTTTGGAGACACCGACCTGTGTGCTATATCCATGCTAACCTGTAAATTTACACCAAAAGACTCCCAGCCAGCATGTGGCATGTGTGGAGAAGGTGCTTAAGAATCCACCAGGATGGGAAACATTTCATTCTCAAAAAAAAAAAAAAAGACTCTTCGAAACGTTGTTATGGATGGCTTGAAGGCTAAGATATTTTCCACCCTCCTCCCCACAGGGTCAAAAAGTACCTAAGGATATGATTGCAAGTAGAAAAAATAGAGGACAGAAATCAGGCATTGACCGTTTTTCATTTTCACATATGTGTGAATTTTTAAATGCAAATGTAGGGATGGAAAGCATTAATACAAATCAAAATGTTTCAATGAACAAGTTTCAGCAGCTCAACTTTAGAACAATTATAAATAAACCTGTTAAGTTTTTGTAGACAATGTCAGCATTAGACTTTTTTTTTTCCAAACAAGTAAATTTCTCATTGACAGCAACAGAATGGTGTTGGTGACATTGTCATCACACAAGAGAGTCCGTTCGTTCGTTATACTTTTCTGAATTGTCCTACATGCAAGTACATATTTTTAATGTTGTCTGTCGTCTGCAATATTTCTGTAAGTTTGCTATTAAAATACATTCAACAATTTTTAAAAAGATGAATTTCAGTGTTTACTAATTCTATCTGATAGCACTATATTCAACAGATATCACACATATTCATCAGGTTTGTTTTTTCTTCCCTTTTGCTGTACCTGGCAATACTTTTGTTGAAACTTAGACACAATGAATTTGGTAAAAGGAACAGTTACAAATAGGTCTTTGGTGTGAGATTTTATGTTTTTCTGGCTAAAGCACTAGGTTGAGTTTACTATTTGCTGTAGCTATGGGGTCAGAAGCTCAGCTGTCACCTGGTGTCCCTTGTTTTGGTCTTCCTGTTGTCTTTGGATTTCCCTAGAAACTACTTAAATATTCTCTGAAGACTTATTCCATGGCTGTTTCAGGTGTGTGCCTTGGTTGTTATGCAGGAGCCCTACTGACATGATGGTGGAGGTGTTGGGGGAGGGGAAGCCTGACTTCACGAGTGCCTCTCAATTTATCCACCTACTTACCCTCCCACACCTGCCCTTAGCTGAGACAGGAACACAAGAGCAGGCTGGCCTTGGGTATTTTGCTTCCCTTGGGTTAGTTAGGCCCTTGTTTCTCTTGAAGGCAGAATTTGCTGAAGAACAGAATGTTCTAGGCATATTTCAGAATGGCTGCTTTCCTCACCTTCTGTTGAAAGTACTAAGGAAAAAAATTTCCTGATCTTCACTGTATTTATGAGGGCTGCTGAAGATAAAACTCAAAAAAGTGTGAGTTCTGCTCTACCATTACCCCAATATGTATGTATGTATGTATGTATTTTGGTACTGGGGATTGAACCCAGTGGTGCTTTACCTCTTAGCCACATCCCCAGTCTCTTTTATTTTGAGACAACATGTCACTAAGTTGTTTAGGGCCTCACTAAATTGCTGAGGCTGGCTTTGAACCAGCAATTCTCCTGCCTTAGTCTCCTGAGTCAGGGATGGGTCACCACTCCTGGATATTTGTTTATTTTTATTTTTTTTTAACAGAGGAAGGAACACACAGAAGTTATTACATGCCTAAGGCATGGGAGTATTCGGCTCAAAGAGAGAAAAGATGGCTGACCTTTATACAGAGCCTAAAGGGATAGGAGTTTGGGCTTCTTGGGGCTTTGCCTTCTGCAAAGAGCCCAGTCTGTGGAAGGTTGGGGAGAAAATGTGTACAGCAAGACAGGTTGTCTTTTGATGCAGATGAAGTCCCCCATGTAACAGCCACCTGTGACCATCTATCTGTCTGTGCCAGAGCACAGTTGGTGGTCTTGCTTTCTGGGTGTGGATCTCCAATAGCAAAGACTCTGGCTGACTATAGGCTCTATTCTTAGGGAGAATCTGAGAGTGTTCTAGAGCAGTTGACACCCTAGACAACCAAATGGAAGGCCTTCTATCTTTTTGTCTTCTCTAGAGGAGTCTTGGTCTCTGCCTCAAATTTTTAACCCTCAGACTTGTCCACACTAAGCCTCTGGCAGTTTGTTAGTGACAGTTTCGTTTTTCCTAATCCAACACTGGTTCCTTTGGAAATTCCTTTTGGGAGGCTATTGTTGTGGCTCCATATATGTTTGCATGGATCTTCAGCTTTGGGATCAGGCAGTTTGCTCTATGACCAGTTCTTGAATGAGTAGAAGAGCTATTGATTTTTAATTTTTTTAGCTTTTCTTTTATTGGTGACAGAATAGGCAAATTCAAAACTCTTATGCCAAGAGAGAAACTAGAAGTCTCCCCATTACATTTAGTTTTCCAAATTGAAGTTCAGAGACACACATTAGATAAAAAAAAGCCAGGACTAGAAAACTCAGGTGATATGACCTATGTGGTAATCTTTTTTATGTACCAAAGGCGGGGTAGAGTCTCAAAACACCTCAGAGACTGGCGTGGAATCCTTTAAGATGTTACTGCTGGGTGCCATAGCTTTGCTTACTTCTGTGGTCACAATCAGACTAGATATTCATTAGAACTAGTGCAGAACTGCCCCCAATAGAGAGGAGAAAGTGTCCAGGCAACATGTTCCAGTCTTTTGGTTCAATACAGTCTTCCCTCCCATTCCCCAACTCTTGCCCATCTGGGGAAATAGGGAGACTGACAAAAGCAGAAAACTCATTGGCTGAATAATGGTGGGAAGATAAGAACATTTTCTTCTAGAAAATGTTTTCAAATGCTTTCTGCCCACACTCAGGGGTCACGGTGTGATATTAATCCAGACTCATCACTCATCTTGTACAAAGTTGTGCCTCAGCAGGTGTCACTAATATTCAATGCAACATCACAGGGCTCCCTCCTGTTGCACAATCCCAGACACAACATCCCACTCCTAACATCAGGGGACACCATGCCTTTGTGAGCTGACACCTCATGGGAGGAGGCTGGCCCAGACTCACTCAGAGCCCATTTTCTTAGACCACAACGTCTCTCAAGTCTCATGTTCTTGTAGGAAATCTTCACAGCAGGGTGTGAGTCATATTTTCATCACTGTGACCAAAATACCTGATGAGAACAACTGAGAGGAGGAAAGATTTATTCTGACTCACAGTTTCAGAGGATTCAGACCATCTAAGGCAGAAACAACATGGTGGAAGGATGTGGTGGAAGAAAGCTCCTCAGCTCATGGGAAGTGGCAGCAGGGTGGTAAGGGGGGAAATTGGGGAGAAGATAAACCCTCCCAAGGCACATTCCCACAGACCTACTTCCTACTTCCCAGTGGCCCTGCCTTCTAGTAGTCCATTCAGCTCTCATCGAGGTCAGAGTTCTCATGACCCTATCCTTGCCTAAAAGCCCTATCCCTGAACCTTGCTGCATTGGGTGTCCCAACCGGCAGGACATCAACGAGGGTAGGCAAACCTAGGCGGGGAGGAATGAAGGGACAAGAGACACAAGGGATGACAGCAAGACAGGAGTTCTGATCAAGCTGCAAATCTTTATTGTTCACACAGGGGTATTTATATGCTGGGGATAGGGAAGCTCTCCTATTGGCAGTTGCTGGGCGTAGGTTGTGAAACTGCACGCCCCAATCCCAGCAGGATCCACCCTAAACCAGGAGCCACCCTAATCCCTGAGCAGGGTCACCTTTCAACCCAAAATGCCATGAGTTATTCCTACTTGGCTATGGCTCTCAGCAACTGGGGACCATGCTTTCAACAATAGACTTTGGGGAACGTTCCAGATCCAACTGTAGTAGCGTGCTTTCATTCTGAGAGCTGCACCAGATTATCTAGGTTTAAGGCAGCCTTTTAGGATAGGGGAGGGAATTCTAACCTTCAGGAGCTTTCATTTAGAAATTCCATTAGCCTTGTAATCCAAGCAAAAATTAGCTTCTCATTTTCTTGCTGTCTCAGGCACATGTTAGAGTCTCTTTAGCAAGGCGGAGTGGTTATTTAGGGTCTTGTAGCAGCTGCCTCCACACCTCTGTTCCTTTCTTCCTTTGGAAAGGTTTGGGATGATGCTGATGATCATGCAGCTTAAAGGTCATAGCTATTCAATGTGGGCAGAATGTGGAGTGATTATGTCAGGAAATGGCAACTTCCCTCTATAGGGATTCTTGTTCTATAGACTTACATGGCTTCTGGTATTTTTTTTTAATCACAGGATAATTTATCAAGCTATTTATTGTTTCCTATTCCAGTCTAGAAGATTTTCAAAAGGAGGAAAAGATCATTTTACCCTCTTTTCAAGGAAATTCTGGGCTGCCAATCTTAGAAGTGATGTATTAGTTACATGTTGCTACATAACAAATTATTCTGAATCTTAGTGGATAAAAACAAGAAATTCTTATTATCTCAGTTTCTGTGAGTCAAGCGTCATCTGCTGAGCTGGCTCAGTCTCTTACAATGCTGAACTCCAGTTTTGGCTGGGGTTCTGGATACATCAAGGAGCATCTTGGGGAGCCTCCATCTGTGTTCAAAATCATTCACGTGGATTTTGGCAAGCTTAGGTCCTCTCTGGTGTTGTCCTGGATATCAGTTCATCACCACATGGGATTCTCTGTTGGGCAGTTCTCAGTATGGCATCTAGCTTCCCTCAAAGGTGGGGAGGGAGGGAGGGAGAGAGAGAACAAATAAAGTAAAAGTCATTCTTGTTTCATGAGCTAATTTTCAAAGTGACAAATTGTTACTTGAGCTGTGTTCTGTTTGTTAGAAGTGAGTCACTAAGTCCAGCCCACACTCAGAAGAGAGAATCTCACTAGGACATGAATACCAAGAGTGGGGATCACTGGCAGTCTCTTCAAGGTGGCCTGTTAGAGGTTGTTATTGGGGTGGGTGTGCCTGCGTGTTTCCCAGACCCAAACAAAGTTGCAAAGCTTCTGTTATGAAACTCTATTTAGATTCTTGGGTGGGAGGTGGATTTAGTCGGGTGTCCCTTAGAGGGAGGAGGTGGAGTCTGGAGATGGGGGCCACTGGATTGAAAGAGAAAGAGCTGCCCAAAGTTAGCCGTGGCTCCAGGGACTCCAGGAAACCTGTGTAGAGGAAGACAGAAGCATCAGTTTTCCATGCAGAAGTGTTCTAGGAGGTGGCAGGACAGATGTGTTTTCTTGGGGATCTAAACATCAAAGACCATAGTGACAGGAGACAGATAGAAGTTGCCAGATCTCCTAAGTGCCAAGAAGTCTGTGGAGCCTTTGAATGGACCATAGAGTCTTGGACAATGAATCATAATAGCCACCACGATTTTAAAAAGACCAAACAATCTTTTCTAGTCGATTTTTGACAGATTTTATCATCACAGAATAAAAGAGAGCGCCTAATAATGACGATATTGGGAGTCTTTTTATCCTAGTAAGTGATTAGTACATCTAGATGTACTAGTATTTCTTAGTATATCTGTGCTACTATAACAAAATTACCACTGTGGGGTAATTTACAAATAACAGAAATTTATTTCTTGTAGTTCCAGAGACTGAGAAGGCCCGGATCAAGGTACTGGGATTTGGTGCCTGGTAAGGGCTTTATTGCTGCATCTTCACATGGCAGAAGCAGTCACCACTGTGCTACACGGTGGAAGACAGAAAGGCAAAAGTGCCTAGCTAGTACCTCAAAGACATTTATTCACCTACTACTGCTATGGCAGCTACTCTGGACTGCCAAGAGCTTTGACAAGGGCACTAACCCCACTCGTGAGGACAGAGTCCTCATGACTTTATCATCTCCCCAAGGCCCTCTCTTAATCTTATGACAATATGTGGATTTGGTGGGGGGGGCATATACATTTAAACTGTAACAGGAGATTAAAACCAGATATAATTAGATTTAGAAAAATTATATGATATTTCTATTTCCTAGGCATTTTAAAAGTTAATTTACACTTATGATATATCTAATCTTTATAGTAGGTATTGCTCATTCCTTTTACCTAAGGAGAAATGGAAGCCAAGAGGAGTAAATATATGTTTAGAAGACTAGCACAGAAGAAGAAATCAGAGCTGGAGCACCCCTTTGTACTGCAATGAGTCATTTTGAGTGAGTTAACCTGGCTTAAACAAAGAATCAAAAAGGAAATATATTGACTCATACAATGGAGAAGATGGGGACTAATCAGGCTGATTAGGGGACTCTAAGTCATCAGGTGCTGTCCCATCTGTTGTTTGTCTCCATTCTTCTATGCTTCTTTATTTCAGCTTCTTGTGGTGCTAAGATACCTGCCAGCAAGTTCAGATCTAAGCACTTCCAATTCAAGTACCTTGAAAATGTGGTGGCTCTCATAAAAGTCCCCGCTAAGTTTTGTTGGGACTTCGGGGTTTAAGTTGGACCACATGACCTCTCTGAGTCTATCAATGGGGGAATGGATGCTGCCTTTGACTAGGGCCTGGAATATGTCCTTATTTGAACAATTGGCTTTGTATGGGGACAACTCCATCTGTACTCCCAAGGGTGAGCCTGAATAATAGAGGTGATTTCCCTGGAAATTAACATGGTTCAGTACAGATATAATTGATTCCCACAAGAAGAGATGGCAACTCCAAACACTATATTTTGGGTTTTGCATGATTCACAAATAATTCATTTGAACATCCCTAATGTTCGATCTATCATCTATCACAACATTTTTGTTATTTTAACCAGTGTTAACATCTTATTTAATGTAATTAATAAATGAGTTGAATAAATCTTTGACACATCCTCACTTTGTATGTGTATGAAAGTCATGTTTTTAACTTTTCAAAAATGATATGTTAGCAAGTAAATGGAAGTCTCTCTATTCCTTTAATTTAGAATTCTCATTTTCCCTGAGAAACTACTTAGATAATAACCATTTTAAAGAAAATCAGAGCTTTAAATTTGGCTGATTTTTAAAAATTTATTTATCTATTTATTTGCAGGGCCAGGGATTGAAGGGAGGCAAGCATTCTACCAACTGAGCTATGTCCCCAGCCTGATATTTTTAGACAACTTGATTTCCAACTTAGTTTGGCTTCTTAAAAGTGGATCCTCTAGTCCTTGGTCAAGCTTCCCTAGCAAATGCTGAGGGGGACAGAATTGAGCCTTTTTCCCAGAGCCCTACCCAAACTGTAAACTAGTCAGCATAATGAATGAATGGGATTCTTCAAGCCCCTCAGACTTGGGGTCATAAGTAACATAACAATAACTGAATAATACAGGGGGACTTTCCTTCACATGCATTTTCATCTAAAATTTTAATAACATTATATTTTTAAAATGTTAAATTCTATACTCATTTTAGAGGATAAAATTAAAATTAAAACAGCAAGAATTTCTAGTTGTGTTTTGGTTACTTTTTTCTCAGTGTTTTCCAATTTCTAAGTCATATAGGGTCAAAAACATTTTTTTATCTACTACTACTATGACAGTTACTCTGGACTATCAAGAGCCGTCTCTGGGCTATGTGTGGACTACATTGGAATCGCAGACAGTGAATAGGAGAATCTGGTGTCTGGGAACTTCCAGGGGAAATTTCCTCTGACCATCCAAACACACCTTGAGCCCTATTCAGCTCTGCCTGGTCCCACACAGTACTGGAGATGGGGTGACCTGCTCTAGCCACAGAGTCTCTCAGAGATGGGTGTGACCTGCCAAGATGCCAATCAACCTGAAAAGTGAAAGACATCACAAACAAGACTCCACCCCTGAAACCTGATCCCTGACTTTGATGTACCCCCTTAAATAAACCACAGGAGCAGGTTTTTAATTGTCCAGCTTCAGCTCCTGTGTGGACTGGATCTATCAGGCACTCTACTTTAAGACTATAATTCTGACTATGAGTCTTTTGTTTTTCACTAATTATTTCTGACTTATTTTCTCTGGAGGCTTATACCCTCCTGGGCAGGAAGAAGGACCCCCTGGTGAGGTGCTGGCACCTCCACGTACTGGACCTCTTGGGTCATTTTATACTGGAGAGAATAGGGAAGATGAAGCTACACAGATTATAAGAAAATGAAATATTATCAAGTGCTACATTTATTGGTTATTTTCTTTCCTGGATTAACTGATGTTCTTTTACTTGCCTTTTCAAACTTCCAGCCTGGGATTGGCACTTAAAATGGTCTTTGTTTGAAGATCTTTTCCTATGTTCTGTTTTTTTTCCATTTATGACATATATCCAGTTATTATACATGTGGTGGTTTAAGGATGAGGCCATTTTTTTTCCTCAAAAGCTCCTTGGTCATTTCATTGTCTCTCAGATAGCCTTGGACAGACCCACGTTCCTTGTGATTTTAGAGAGGCTCTCAAAGGCAGGCTCTTGGTGTCTCCTATCTCCTTAAACCATCTCAAAAACACCTCCTAAGCTCTCTGGTATGAGATAGAAGTGGACCAAATCAGTCCTTTTCCTATATCCTTTTTTTATTCTTCTACATAGCTGTAAATCCATTAAACTAACGTATCTATAAACCAGAATCCAGATAACAGTATAAATTAGAAGAAAAAGTGGGCAGACAGCTCTTCAATATGGATTTGCATTCTGTCACAGCATAATCAATTGTTCCTAGCTCTCTCTAGCCCGGAGGCAGGGGTAAGCAGGGAGAGGAAAAGCCCTGTAGTCAGAAATTTTGTGGTTGGCCCTAGCTTGAAAGAAGCACAATTTGTTGAATTTTGAATCTGTTTGAGCATTCAGAGTTGTGTACATGCATTTAGAGGACAGAGTCCCATGGTGACATCTTATTCTCAGAGCATCTCAGGGACAAAATGTTAAGGTAGAGAATGAGAAAATGACTATGTTTGTTGCTGTAAATTTTTTATTGATTTGGTACTTACAGGCATAGGAATAGTATTTGGGATCTATAAAGAAATGCACCCTGGGATAATAGTTAAGAAAACTTCAAATTTTCAAACTAAAAAAAATCAGCTTACAAACCAAATTAAAAAAAAATATATTGCAACTTGTTGGGTGTGTGGGTGACCTTGCCTTTTGGTTTTATTTCCCCCATCAGGTCTCTCAGAAGAACATCATGTAATCCCTTACCCCTCCTCCTCTCCGAAGGGCACCAAGCCAAAGGGCACCAAAGTCAAAAGTTTTCTCGATCAATCCCTGAGTCACCCTGCCAATCACCATCTGCCACGTCACCAAAGCAACCCTTCTTAAGCTGAAGCTTGCAGGCTCACGCTGCTTTCTTCCTCTCCTTTTCTGCTTTCTTCCTCTTCTTAGCTGCTCTCTTCCTCTCCTTTCTTCCTCTTCAGGCAGCTCCCCAATAAAATCTCTTGGTTGACTTTCCATCTCGGGTGAGTCACTTGCCTTTCATTTGTGCCATGAGTCAGATGGGGCTCCCTTGCCTTAAGCAGGACCCCATCCCGCCAGAGTTCACCACCTGTGCCCATCTTCTGGATCGCCTCCTTGGCATCCACCATTGGCCTATGAATCAGAGAGTCCTCTTCTCTGGGCTCCTAAACCCACTGAGGCACGGTAACTGGGAACTGGCCGTCAATCATGTCAATCATCGGGCAGTCCCTGTGGTGCCTCCGGAGAGGAATACACCCCACCCAGACATCCATGGTCACAGTGGTCCTCTTGGAGTCTTTCCCCTTCCTTACAGGCCTTGGCCGGCTTGAGAACTGGCAAACCCCCTCCCCTCCTCAAGCGTGGGTCTCCTCTTTCCCCCTCTGGGTTGGAAACCCTGGCACCAGGTGACCCATAGCTCCCAGGGCCTCCAAGAGGGCACCTCACCAGAGGATTTTTGGTGACAACCGTGTCCTCTGCCTGAGGTCTCATTCTGATATTTGGCTCTAGTGGGACGCCTCTCCATATCATACCTTTCCTCATAGCACCATGGGGGGCGCCTCCTCCCTGCCAGCCAACTCCCCTCTCAAATGTCTCCTCAACAATCTGGACACCCTCAGCCTAACCCCTGATATCAAGCCCCCCAAATTGATAAAATTATCTACTCAGGATTGGCCCAATTATCCCTTACATAACCAAAAGACCCCGCCATTTTGACTTCTACAACTACTGCAAGCGATCAAAAAAATGGGCAGAGATTTATCACCCTAACCCTCCTCTTCCCTCAGCAGCACCAGTCCCGCCCTTTCAGCTCCTCCTTCTTTAGGCCCTGCCCCCACTTCCTCCTTCAATCCTCCCATCACCCTTTCCTGCGCACCTTCTGTCCAGCCACACCCTATTCCAATCATGCCTCCTTTGAGAGAGGTTGCTAGGGGCAGAAGGGATCATTAGGATCTACGGGCCCTTCTCCATAGCAGACCTTTCACAGATTGAAAAACGCTTGGGTTCCTACACCACCAACCCTGCCTCATATACTTACTCCAAGCCTGTAGTCTCACTTTTCATGACATTTACATGATCCTGGCCAATACCCTTCTCCCAGAGGAACATAGGCGGGTCTGGGAACAAGCCCATAATTACGCTGATGAGGTCCATCAGACCACCCTGGCCTACCTGCTAGGTGCCCAGGCAGTTCCTGATCAGGACCCTAATTGGAACTACAATACCCTGGAGGATTAGCCCTGAGGGGCCAATTTTCCACCTGCCTTGTTGCCGGACTCAAGACAGGTGGCTCAGAAGGCAGTAAACTTTGAAAAACTCCAAGAAATCATTCAGGGCAAAAATGAGAGCCCTTCCACCTTCCTAGATAGACTGACTAAGTCTCTCCAGCAATATACTAATTCAGACCCTGAAACCTTCAATGGGAGAGAGCTCCTAATGACCACTTCTTCTCCCAGACTACCCTGACTTTTGGGCAAAACTTAAAAAACTGGAATGGGGACCCTTGACCCCTCAGACTGAAGTCCTGGCCATAGCCTTTAAAGTGTACCATAACCAGGATAAGGCGGCCAGAAAGCAAAAAAACCCCAGATGCTAGCACAAGTTCTATGGGGACCTACCCCATGGGCTCCTTCGTTTTTGGCTAAACACCCACTACCCAAGATGCCCCCTGGGCCCTGTTTTAAGTGCGGGAAGGAAGGACCCTGGTGTGAGAGTGCTCTAATTCCAGGCCACCTAGGTGTCCATGCCCTAAATGCCAATCAAGGGGTCACTGGGCTGTGGACTGCTCTGGCCCCCAAAGAGGAGTCAGATCCGCCTTAAGCCCAGACCCAGATCTTTTGGGACTGGCCACAGATGACTGAAGGGGCCTTGGGACTTCCTCCCCGAAGACCACCATCACCTTTCAGGAGCCCAGGGTCACTATTATGGTGAATGGACGCCTGATTAACTTCCTGTTAGACACAGGGACACTTATTCAGTCTTGAGGGAGTTTGGGGGACCCACTGTTCCATTCTGTTTCCCCACTGTTGGGGTAGGGGGCCAAAGCCCTCAAAGCCTCCATACTCTCTTGTAGGTTTTACCATCATCCTTTCTCCCACCAGTTTTTGGTAATACTCCAATGCCCCATTCCCCTATTGGGAAGGGACATCTTAGCCAAATTCCATGTCTCCATCATACTCCATCCCAGCCTTTCTTTTATCCTCACCCTTGCAGAAGCAACCCCACATGTCCATAGGCTCCCATCCTTCTCTTCCTCCGGAGGTAAACCCTCAAGTTTGGGACACTTCCACCTCCTCTCCGGCTCACTGTGTCCCTGTCAGAATTCATCTTAGGGACCCTCAGCATTTCCCTTGTCAACTTCAATACCCTCTTCCAACTGGCAGTCTTCAGGATCTACAGCCCATTATTGAGGACCTATGGCACAAGGGCTTAATAAGACCTACCCACTCCCCTTACAACACTCCAATTTTGGACGTCAAGAAACTTAATGGACAGTACCGCCTTGTACAAGACCTACGAATCATTAACGAGGCAGGTAGACCCATTCACCCTCTGATGCCAAACCCCTACACCATCTTCTCTTCCGTTCCTTACTCTTCTTCCTACTTCTCAGCCATCGACCTGAAGGATGCTTTCTGCACCATTTCCCTTGCTCAGGATTCCCCGGACATCTTTGCCTTCACCTGGACTGACCCTAAGACACGTCATTCCCAGCAGCTTACCTGGACAGTCCTCTCTCAAGGTTTCAGAGATAGTTCACATATCTTTGGCCAAGCCCTGGCACAAGACCTTCGGGGTCTTACTCTTCCCTGCTCCAACCTTCTGCAGAATGTGGATGACTTACTCCTCTGCAGTCCTTCCCTACCTGTCTCCAAGAGTAACACTGTCTCCCTCCTTGATTTCCTCTCAGAGAAGGGTTGCCGGGTCTCTCCTCAAAAGGTGCAGCCCTCTCTACCAGCAGTTACCTACTTAGGAGCCCAGGTGTCTCAGGGAAAAAAGGCCATTACCCTCGACCGGAAATAGTTAATTCGAAATTTGCCCGCCCCACTCACCAAAGAAGAGATTTTCTCTTCCCTGGGGCTGATGGGATACTTCCAAGCCTGGATCCCTCATTTTTCCCTTTTAGCTACCCTCTATATGATATAGTCAAGGAAAAATCATTGGCGACCACTCCTAAGGTCACTCCAGTCCCATTCCACAATCTTCGGCAGGCCCTCCTCCAGGCCCTGGAAGTCCACTTACCTGGTAGGCATAGACCCTTTGTTCTGTATGTCCATGAAAACCAGGGCCTGGCCCTAGGGGTGCTAGGCCAACAGCAGGGACCGGCATTTGCTCCAGTAGCCTATCTATCCAAACAACTGGACCCTACAGTCCAGGGATGGGCCCCCTCTCTCAGAGCTCTGGCAGCCGCCCAGGTCCTAGTCCAGGAGGCCAAAATACTTACTTTCTGAGGGGAAATCACCATCTCTTCACCCCATCACTTGAAGGAATTACTGACCTATAAGGGCTTAAAAACTCTTCCCCCTTGCCGTGTTCTCTCTCTCAGGATCTTTTATACATGATCCTACCATTTCTTTCCAGGCTTGCTCCTCTTTATACCCCACGTCTCCCCTCCCCGTCTCTATGGACCCGCCACTCCAACAGTGTACTGAGTCCACAGAGAACCTTCTCACATGTCCCTCCCACATTAAGGAGGGACCACTAACAAACCCCACCCAAACCTGGTTCACGGATGGAAGTTCTTTCCTGACAGAGCATGGCAGATGGGCAGGAGATGCATTGTCTCCCTCTTGGAGGTCATAGAAGCCAAACCTCTACCACCCCACAGGACTAACCAGCAGGCAGAACTCATGGGGGTCACCCGCACCTTTCAACCAGCCGTAGATTGTTCCCTCACTCTATATACGGATTCCAAGTATGTCTTTCACATTCTCCTTTCATATTTGGCCATATGGAAAGAGAGGGGACTATTGACCACCAAAGGCACCTCCATAACTAATTCAAAATTCATCACTGATCTTCCCTGGGCATCTGTGCTTCCTTCAGAGATTGGGATTGCTCATTGTCAGTCCCATCAGTCTGACTCCTCACCCATCACTGTGGGTAATTCTTAAGTGGACCAGGCTGCCTGGCAGGCAGCCATGTTACCATGCCCCACTATTGCTGTCATGATTTCAAGTACACCCCCCAACCCCCTACCCATCTAAACAGGACCTCTTCTCCTACTTACATTTCCTGTTCCATACTAGCCCTCAGGACCTCAAGCTCTTCTTACAGACATTCTTCCCACTCACCTCGGATGATGCTAGGTTCATCCACGAGCTCACCACTAAATGCACCATTTGTCAAAGAACCAATCCTAATACTAATTCTTCGCCTTCAGGCAGCCCCCAATAAAACCTCTTGGTTGAATTTCTATCTCTGGTAAGTCACTCGACTTTCACAACTGAAAAATGAGTAAAGAACATAAATAGTCAACCCATAATAGAATACATAGGAGATGTTCAGTTTCACTATTTTTGAGAAAATGTAGATAAAAACAAGAATATCTTCATCCTACTATCAGAATGGGCAAGATGAAAAAGCTTTCAAAGTTCAATATTGGCGAGCATTGGCAAAGACCTGCTTTGTGGCCAACTCCAGCCAGTCTCCTTTGAGCCCTCTTCTTGGCTAGGCCTCAACCATAGACTGCAGATTACAGATTTCTTAGCACAAATGAGGCTTAAGCAAACATCTCCTTTATAAGCTCAAGGCCACATCTTTAGGATGACCTCAGTCCCCCTCAAAACTCCGGCCAGAGAAGACATAAAGCTGCCAGAAGAACTCACTGTTCTTCTAGCCAACTGCTGACCATAGGTGGCTGACCACCCTTTCTTAAAGCACTTACTGAAAAGGGCTTGCAACTGTGAATCCTTCCTGTATATCTTTAAGATGTATATGCACCCCTTATCGTCCAAGCTTATCTTTCTAAACTTCTGAAAATCACCTGAAAGATTTTTGGACTTAGAAAGATGTTCAGAACACAAACTAGGCATAGCATCTCTCTATAAAATCGATAAAAAGACTATTGATAAAGAGATGTTTTTCAATAGAAATACATCTGGAAAGATTTCCCATAAATATTTTAATAAACAATGCTATGACTGAGTGGTGGGACTAGGTGGTTTATACCCTCTTTTCTATACTTTCTGTTTTTTTTAATAAGCATGTATCTTTCCTGTAAGCAGAAAAGAAAATGAAGCTATTTTATTTTTTGTATTGAGAAAATAAATTACAAGAGATATCAGTGACTACTCTCAGAAAGATTCAGATGTACAGGGGCCCCTGGGTCTATTTATACCCCAGGTCTTGTTCCAGCTCTATAATTCTGTGTATGTCACATAAATGTCAAACTCCTGCCAAATGTCACTTGTGCTGATTTTCAAATTGTAATACCAGAGGAGAATAATGTTTTCTTTTTATTTTTTACTTCTCTCTCTCTCTCTCTCTCTCTCTCTCTCTCTCTCTCTCTCTCTCTATATATATATATATATATATATATATATATATATATATAAAATAACACACTATCTATCTATCTATTTATTTATTTATTGGCAGTATTTGGTACTCTACCACTGTGCTACACCAACAGCCCTTTTTATTTTTGAGACATAGTCCTGCTAAAATGCCCAGGTTGGCCTTTAATTTGCAATTTTCCTGGCTCAGTCTCCAAGGTAACTGGGATTATAGGCATGTGTCACCACCCCAGTTATGAATTTTACTTTGATGACAAAGTAAAAAAAAAGGACCAATGAAATAAAAAAAAAGTTTATTCTGTTCATAGGAAATGCTAGGTAAACTATGGATTTGGGTAAATTATTTTTATGATGAGAAAATAATTTTAAACATAAAATGTGCAAATGCTTTTTATATGTGAAGTCACTGGAACTCCTCCTCTGTTGAGTTTTATTAGATGAAGAGTTTTTGTTTTGTTTTGTTTTGTTTTAAATGAGCATTATCAAGGCTTATGTTGATGTTACCCAGTGGGTATAATAAAGGTTAGTGTCTTCTCCACAATCTGCCCTGTCTGGGCATTTACATAATAAGTCTAGTTTAAAGCAACTTGAAACCTAAACTGAGTCTGCAGGGGACCAAGTGGCCCATCCTGCTGTTTCCACTATGAGCATGGTAGCTAGTCTTTGTCAGGGTCCACCCTGATTTCTGCCCCTGATTCCCTGCTGATAGTCTACATGGGCATCAAGGCCAACTCAAATGTCCTAACTGGAAAATTATTGATCTTGCCCAGCATTTAATTCTACTTGTTTTACAAAATAGCAATTTTCCTTTGGAGAACCTTCTCTCTTCCATCTCACCAGGGCTTGGAGAGGGCTGGTTTCACTTTCTTTCCTATTGCAAGCATATGATGCAGGACCCATCCCATCTGCCTCATCCATCCCTCCAGTTACAGTGATTGGTTCAGAGATAATCAGACAGCCTACTTGTCCAATGAAAGGAAGCCCCAGGGTTTCTACTGGGATTAATGGGAAGGAAATGACTAGTTTCAACAGATCACTAAATAAATTAGCTCTACATCCTGAAGCTGCTAAAAGCTATTAGCCCATCACAGGGAACGACCACTTTAGAATGAAGCTATTCACAGATAGCCTCATTCAAACTGAGAATGAAGAGAAACCAAGTCTTGATGATGGGATTTTGTTCAAAGCAGCAAAACTTTTATTTGACTTGTTTACCAAATGGTCTGGAGTAATAAATGTCCCCTCCTATGACATTTTCCATGATCTCCTAACTTGATAGATTTCCTTTCTCTAAGCCTCAGCACTGTGTCTGGGCTTCTCTTTGACGCTTACCTTACTCTCATGTTCTGTTGTGAATCTGTCATCTCTGGCCACCTACAGGATTACTAGATTATAGCCATGAGACCATTTCTCACATTTTCATCACAAGAATCTAGCTCTGAACTTAGGATATCTCCTAGATATGTTGGTTAATTGAATAACTGCAGTGAATGAACATAAAGGTAGGAAGGGAGTATTCAAGAAGATTTCAACTAATATGGCAACCAAGAGTTCTAGTACACATGGTGCAGAATTTTTCCAGAAGGACATTGCCAACATCCTATCCCTGTTATGTGTGACCATAAAGTTAATTTGCATACAGGTTTGCTCTTTGGCTGTGAGGTCAGCAGAGGGTAGATGCACAGTGTCTGTCTAAAGCCTGAAAGATCTAGACATTGAAAGATAGAACTGGGAAGCCCTGCTGAGAGAAACACCTAGCAGCACACCCAGGGATGGACAATGAGTTGTATATAAAATGTTATAAGAAAGATCAGG
This sequence comes from Urocitellus parryii, assembly GCF_045843805.1. Lineage (NCBI taxonomy): Eukaryota > Metazoa > Chordata > Mammalia > Rodentia > Sciuridae > Urocitellus > Urocitellus parryii. Next base: position 135,970,305 of record NC_135534.1, on the reverse strand, counting down.
CTGTTCAAAGGCATCCTTTTGTGGAGAATTTCCAATGAATCTTGTGTGCACATGATTAGCATTTGAATCAGTCTTGCTTTCTGCCTAGCTGGGTGGGATGAGGAGGAAGGATATGGGGACAGGTCTGGATGTCAAAGGCTGCACTGGCTGGGGAGAGCATCTGTGTAATGGGTTGAATTGGTTTCAGAATAGGAAATATCAGAGTGAATTCATGGACTTCAAAATATATAGAGAGACAAAAATAAAAATAGATGTAAGCATGGGGTGTGTTTATATGTGTGTGGGGGTGGGTGGGGTGTTGTATATGTGTGCGTTTCCTCTGGTTCTACCAGGAGCTGGGAGCAGTAATTCCCCAGTTAGCAGTGAGCATACCCAGCACTTGGATCTTGATTTCTCAATGCCATTCTCCACTAAAAGGAACTAAGACTCTGGAAAGGAAAAGCTGATTCTGGGACTGGGGCAGGGGAGCAATACAAGCTGAGTCTGCAACATTGTGCCAGAGACTGAAGAATTGCTCAAAGAAGAAGGAGGACTTATCAAACTGAAGAGGCTCTCAAAGACCAGGTTAGGATCAATTTGAAAATCAAAATAAATACTAACAGATGATAATTTATTAAATAAAGCAGGATTCCACAAGTTCATTGATAGAAATAAAACAGCAAATTAAAAAAAAAAATTTTAAATTTGATGGACAACAGGCTGTCTATATACCTAGAGCACATCCCTAACAAAATACTAATTGCAAGGGGAACTTAGGTCTTTTATAGTGAAAAAGCCTTGTCCACGTTACCTTGATCAAGTGTTCTAAGTGAAGTCAGCCTGGCTCAATGAGAAAAACACAAATCAGTTTTGAAACGTTGTTGCCAACGACGAACAACCTGAATCCAAAGCCAAATCCAACTCCAGGGACATTCCTGGAGAAATTGTGAGTAATCTTCATAAATGTCAGGGTTCTGAAAGTCACTCAAAAACTGCCAGATGGAAGGAGGCTAAAGAGACATGAAAACTAAATGTAACATATGATTCTGGACCAGATCCTTTTGCTATTAAGGACATTTATTGAGACAACAGATGAAATTTAAATGAAATCTGAGGATTAGATGGTAGTAACATTTCAATGTTAATTTCCTGGTTTTGACAGACAAAGAGAATGTCTCTGTTGTAGGAAAGACACACTAATTATTTGGGGGATGATGAGACATCCTATAGACAACCCTCTGGCAAGTGTTTCAGGAAAAGTAATTTTATTCTATGGTTCTTGCATGTTTGAGATTGTTTCCAAATAAAAAGTAAAAACAAGCCAGGTGCAGTGGTGCATTCCTGTAATCACAGCAACTCAGGAGGTGGAGGCATGAGGATCATAAGTTTAAAGTCAATCTCAGCAAATCAGGGAGACTCCTGTCTCAAAAGAAAAAAAAAAAAGAAGGACTGGTACTGTAGCTCAGTGTTAGAGTGCCTCTGGGTTCAATCCTCAGTATCACAAATAAACAAAAACTCATAAAAAAGTAAAAATAAGAGGCCAACTTAGTTGAGATAAGAGATAACTGAGTAGAGATAAGAGAAAGTTTGGAAGGAGGAGAGAAGGAGTAAGGCAGGGAACAGAGTAATATAGCTACATCAGGATTGAAGGAAGTCATCTATTTGGAAGAGGGGTTGGGAGAGAAAGTGAGATGCTGAAATAGTTGACAGAAACCAAAGGTAGAGTTGGCAGTGGATTTGGAGATGTTGGCAGATTCACAGAGAAAATGCTAGGTGAGTGGGAAGATGAAGAAGAGGGAGGGGAGGGGAATATTTTTTGAATGCCTTCTCTGTATTAAGTACTAGGCTGGGCATTTAAGTCCCATTTAACCATCACAGAAGCTTGTAAGATGAGAGGTTTATGCACATTTTTAAAAAATGGTTAAACTAATGCTCAAATAAGTAACTTTCTGGGTGAGGTGGGGCTTGACTGTAATTTCAGTGACTCAGGAGGCCTAGGCAGGAGGATCACATGTTTGCCAAGTCAGCCTTAGCCTCTTAGTGAGACCCTATCTCAAAATAATAATAGTAATAATAATAATATTTTTTTTTATTTTTTATTTTATTTTTTTTTTATTGTAGCCATTTTCAGGGACCTTAAGGACTTCAGTGTCCTTAAGGCTCGTAAGATGGCATTATTATTGCCAGCTTTTTCTAAAATTTCTGCAGAAACATTTGCAGGTAAGCAGATTCACTAGCTGGCTAATTTTTTTTTAATTTTTTATTTTTAAAAGGCTGAGGATGTTGCTCAGTGGTAGAGCACCTCAGGTTCAATCCTTGTACCTAACAAAGGAAAAAGAAAAAGAAAATTCATCCAAAGTAATGCAGGTAGTAAGCAGAACCAGGGTTTAAATCCCTGTGAGTGACTTCAAAGACAATGAGATGGTAGAGAAATGGTTTCATCAGCTCAAGGAAGACAGCATTTAATTTTTGCCCCCAGAGATTATAAAGGCACAAAGACTCAGTGAGAAAAATGATGATTTGAAGTTAAGATTGAAGACAGGATATAAATGATCTGAAAATAGGTTTGTTGAAATCCTGGGAGACAGCAGAAAGAACAAAGAAAATGGAAACCAAAAAGTTCCTTCACTAGAATATGAGAAAAAACAGAAAGTCAAAAGAGGAATTTGCAGAAGGCATTGGGGTATGTTAAGCAAATTTCTAGAGTGGCTTCCAATGTCCCCACCTCTTGGTATTTATGCCTGTGTACTACTGTCCCACTGAGTGGGCTGGACCTACAGACTTGCGTCTAATAATTGAATAGAGCAAAATTTATGACACTTCTGTGATTATAAGAAATTGTAGCCTTCACTTACTAGCATCTCTGTCTTTGATTTTAACAAACAAGCTGTCACGTTGGACAGACCCATATGACAAAGAACGGAGGATAGCTTCCAGCAAATGGGCAGCAAGAAATCCTGCCACCACCAGGTGAGTGAGTCTCGGAGCAGGTTCTGCCCCAGTAAAACCTAGATGCTGTGAGAAACCTGAAGCAGAGGACCCTAGCTTTCTGACTACAAGCACTGAGGTATTGTGGTGTGCTGTTTCAGTGTGCTAAGTTATGAGCTAGTCGATCTTTATTATTCATGGATTCCATACTGGCAAATTCACTTAGTAAAATTTATTTCTATCTCTGAAATCAATACTCATGGCATTTTCATAGTATTTATGGACATGAACAGGGTGGCAAAAAATTTGCGTCATTTGAGGCACATGCCCCCAGCTGATGTTGAACAGATGCTGAATTTCCTTTTGTTTTGCTCAGACTGTAGACAAGTGTCCTTTTCAAAGTCTATTTAGTTCCATGGGCTTTTAAAATTTTTCTTTTTTGTGCTTTTGGTGGTGATTACATTATTTAAAATGGCCCCCAAACATACTGATGGCTGTCTAATATTCCTAAATGCAAGAAGGCTGTATTGTGTCTTTTTTGATTGGATGTTGGGGATTGAACCAGGGCCTGTTGCATACTAAGCATATGCTCCACCATTGAGTTCCACCCCCAACCCTCTGATGTACCTTATGAAGAAAATACACATATTGGAGAAGCTTTGTTCAAGGTATGAGTTATATTCAGGTTTCTGGCTGTGAACTTATTATTAACAAACCAATAATGTATATTAAAATAGGTGTTGCTAGGCATGGAGGCATACCTGTAGTCTCAGTGACTCAGGAAACTAAGGCAGGAGGATCACAAGTTTGAGGCCAAACTGGGCAACTTAGGGAGACTCTGTCTTAAAAAAAAAAAAAGTAAAAAGGGCAGGAGAAGCAGCACAGTGGTAAACCTCCCTGGATTCAATACTACTACTACTTCTGCCAATAATAATAATAATAATAATAATAATAATAATAATAATAATAATGTCTTTGAACAAAAAACACATAAAACAGCCATATATATTGATCAATTGGCAGAAATATTATGGCCAGAAGCTCAGAGGAGTGTAGTCCTCTATTTCCTGTGGCAGCAATGGATCAATATATACTGATTTGGTGCTTTCACTCACTTTATAAGATATAATTACCATAAATAATGAGAATCACCTGTAACTTGTTAATGCAGCAATCGGTAATGAAGACTGAGGGAACTGGGCAATTCAGCTCACTGATCTAGAGGGAAAGAGTTTCATCAGGAACACAGGATCAAGTGTAAGAGCTGTAGGTTCCTCACTAGGGATAAGGCTGGGGAGAGTGGATAGCGGTTGTCTGTCTGCCATCTAAGTGTCACTGAAAGGGTTATGTATTGAAAAGAGATACTTCTTCCTGGATGATTGTGAATGACACTCTCTAAGAAAATTAGCCTTGTTAGGCCGTCTCCTTGCTCTATAAAGATCACAGCTGTGTGAGGACTGATGTCAAAAGGCACCAGCTTAATTAAACTCTCCATGATGGTACAGATGATGTAACTAGGGCGGGCTGCTGGCAAGCTGTTCCCAGGATACAGCCAACGCAGCAGAACCGCACAAGAGGAGCTGTCAGGGGAACAGCCCCTTGGGGACTCAAAATGCCTAACACAGCTTTCCTATGATCTACGACTCAAAGTCTTGGCTTCAGTGGCTGAAAGCTTGTTTTCCTTTAAACATTTTTTAATTTCAGCCCATAAATTTCATGAGAACCCCCTTTTGATTGGATTTTCAATTAGGCTCCCAAGTTTATACCTGATCCTCCTGCCCTACACTCACTCTAATGAGTGTGCTAGGTCCTTAAATACTCATGGATTTTGCATAATAGGTAGCTTTGTTATGTATGTGTGAATGTTTTGAAGTTACATAAATAGCACTATGCTAAAAATACTGTTTGCTTTTACTTTTTCAACTCTAGGCTGTGATTTCAGTGTTGCTCTATGAATGTGTACTTTGTTGCTTCTCACAACTGAGTAGTATACACAGGGTGTATCCACCCCATTTTACCCACTCTCTCCCTTAGTGCTGGACACATGCCCATGGCATGCCTCCCACTGCTACCATTTTAGGTAATGGCTGTAGAAATGAGCACAACTTTCCCCTTGAAATGCATGGTCTTCATTTGCCTGCAATTAATTACTCCTCAGTCTTCTCTTCTGCTTTTTCCCTTACTTGGGTTGAGGACAGTTTCCATTGAAACTCATTCCTAAGTCACGAGAACATGCAATATCTCACTTTTTTGTTAAGCAACTTATTTTTTTGGCTGGTCCAACAACTTTCCAGGAAGCAGAAGTATCATTTGATTATTAAGTTAAAGGGGGGGGGAATAAAAGAAAAAAAGCACAGTGGTGATTCCCAACTCTGATTTGGCCTGAAAGTTATGAAATTTTAAAAAGAAAAACACTTAAAAATAAGAGAACATTAAAATGTAGTTTTGAGGTATGTTTTATGGTGCAGGGATCAAACCTTATCTATGCTAATCATGCACTCTACCACTGAGCTATACCTCCAGCCTGAAATATAATTAAACAATAAATATCTGCCATGAAAAGGCAAGGGATAGAGAAAGAAGTTGGTATAATCGGGTAACCATGAAATGTGGAGATATTTCCAAGGTAAGAAATGCCTTACCCCAAGGATAAAAAATACATTTGAAAGTGTAGTGGGTCAAACCCTGAGACGTGAAAGGCAAAAATAAGGGGAGAGTAAATTTGGTGACCAGGAAGGCCAAAATATATACAGTTCACTAGTACTGAGTGCCAAGGTAATCAATGACCAAATAAAACTGCTGCAAAGATTCTGGCTGACTCAAAGAAAGCAAGCCATAACATGTGGAATCAATTTTTATTTCCGCATTATACAGAGATTATATAGATACATTGTGTCATTACATATTTTATATTATTAATGCACACAATTTGGGGAGAATTTATTTATTTGCCAAAACAAACTCTAATAGATACTTTTATTCAAAGCAATCCGATACATGGTAGAAAAATCTTTAAATATATAAAAGATTAATCTGTGCACATCTAAATGTTTCTAAGGGAGCAAACTACTGAGGCATTGTGATAAGATGACAATTGCAATCATAGTACTGTAACTGAATCCTTAAAATGATATCTTAATGAGAAAGGCTAGGAGCAGTGACTTCCACAAACATCTGGAGTATACCTTAGAGAGTAACCCTATAAAACATTGTATGGCTTCAACAGGAACCTCAGGGTTTTCTTCCATTACCAGCTATTGCCTTCAAATTTTCTCACTCCTTGACATTATCTTCTGTGCAGATTTTTGTTCTTTCTCTAGACCAAGAGTTACAGAAAGAACAGTTGCCACTTTGCGTAAAAACAATACTTTTGTCCCCAGTAACCCCTGGGTTCCCTTAACTACAAATCTATAGGAAAAGTGCAAAGCAGTTCTCAGAAGTCAGAACCAAAGCAAGAATGCTCAGAATGCCAAGAGCCAGAGAGTTGAATGATGTAAGAGTTTACACCTGTCTACCTATCTGCTTAGGGACTGGTTTTTTTTTTTTTCAGGATTCACCTAGGATTCTATTTACTTGAATTGAATTTACATGGTAGCTTTTTCTCTAACACGTGCAATTAAATTAATCTGTCCATTTAAGATCGTAAAATAGCAGGTGTCTAACATCAGAATGGTTTTGCAGCCCATAGAACAGCCCAAACAAAACCACTGATTGGGAAAGGTGCCCATAATTTCTGTGTGGGAAGATGAAGCTTCAAACAGCACAATCATTTGAGTAGTTAGTTGTTCATAAACAGGCTGGACAAGTTCAAAGAAAATGTGAAGGGTGGGATTGTTGCCACGTCTCCTTGGCTGTAACAAGAGCCCTCTATCAATAACTCTGTGTTCTTGGGTTTCCACCACAAAGCTGAACACTGGATTCCTCATTACTTAGAGGTTACACATGACTAGAGGACCATGTGGTACATCTTCCAAAAGGGGACAGCACTGAATGGAGTGTTCAGCAGGTGACCAAACCAGAATATTAGGTAACTGTATTAATGTCAACACTAGATTCTAGGGTAGGTATCATTTGGGCTTCCAGAAGTAATAATTGGGCTATTAGAGATGGTGGGCTTTGGGGGTTTTCCTATTGGGCTAGCCAAATTTAATCAGGAAACAGATCCAAAAGACCACAAAGTTTAATAAGATGGTAAGTTGAAAGGGATGGAGAGGGGGAAAGCAGATAACTATGAAGGCTTCTGGAGGAAAGAGGGGACCTGTGTCTTGGGTGAGCACATGTGTAAGGTAGGAAAGAAACAGGCATGAGGGGCAAGTGAGGTCAGAGGAGCTCAGGTGCAGGTGCAAAGATGACTATTTCAAAGAGGACCAGGCTCAGTGTCCTGGAGAGCTCTCCTTAGTGAAGTTACCACCATGACACGAAGGCAGACCACCCGTCTCTCCTCTTCATTTTTATATCTTCCAGTTTCTTTTTAACAGTCCCCAGTGGACTAAGAATGGTTTCCAGGGTAAGACAGGGACCTTGGCAACACCAGCAAGTAGCTCAAAAGGAACCTTTAAGCACATTTCACTTTGAGACTTAATTAAAATTAAAAGTTCAGTTAAAACTTGAACCATGCTTTTGTGCCTAGGATTCCTTGTCTTCCTCAGCTGGCCATGCATTTTAGTTTTCAAAATAAATAATAATTTATTTTATTGACAAAATTAGTTTTGCAGTCTCATTCATCCATCCTGTTTAGAGAAATTATCTAAATTCAGGTGGGGTGTGGGGCACAAAGTGGGAAAAGATATTTGGTAGAGCAAGGATCAGTAAACTTTTGCTGTAAAGATAGTAAATATTTTTGGCTTGGTTGCCATATGGTTTGTTGTTAACTACTCAGCTTTGCCGAGGTAGTGTGAAAGTAGACAGTAACAAAACAAATTTGTGTGTCTGTGTTTCAATAGCATTGTATTTATGAATACTAAAATTTGAAAAATTTTCTTATGTCATGAAACATTTAAAAAAATTTATTTTTCAGCCACAAATGTGAAAGCCATGGTTAGCTTATGGTGTGGTGCCCCAGATTTGGCATAGTTTGCCAACCTGTATGCTGGAGGCCCCAAATATTTGAAATTATATTGGCATTTTAAGGGGCATAAAAAAACTATAAGGAACTATTTTATAAATAATAGAACATACATTTCATTTTAATGTTGTGATCCAATTTGAGTATCTTAAAGCAGATCACTTTTTTTTTTCAGTGCCAGGGATCAACCCAGGGGTGCTTAACCACTGAGCTACATCCCCAGCCCTTTATATTTTTATTTTGAGACAGAGTCTTGCTAAGTTATCTATAGCCTCGCTAAGTTGCTGAAGCTGGCTTTGAACTTGTGATCCTCCGACCTCAGCCTCCCAAACTGCTGAGATTACAGGAGTGTGCCACCATGCCACTTTTTTAATAAGCATGTGAGAGGGAAATTCAGCAAATTGGGATACCAAATCATTTTTGAGTGGGCTACATTAGATGCCCAGTTTGTGGACTGAAGCACAGACAGCTGCTAAAAATTCAACATTCACCCTTAAGTGTCACAATATGAAGGTCTTCAATACTCGTTGGAGAAATGATTTTTTTTTAAATCAATTCACCTAAATCATGATACCTAAAATAAAAATGATGCAAGTTAGAAACTCTACTTTCCTTTGAGAAGCTAATGAAGAAGACTCATGTGAACAAGAACACAATGGGCACTTAGCTGATGGTGGTTTTCTACTTGTGAATGGTTTCTGGCTGTCCTAAGCAGGCTAGGAAATTTAAAGGTGGGATTATGGGGAGCCACTTTCTTGGGGAGAGTTGAGCCCTGTGTACTTTAAATCTAAAGTGTTCATCACAGAGAAATCCAGCTAAACTAGGGAAAGAAATCCACATACGCTTAACAGTGGATGTAAGTTCTCTTATTGGTAAATGCCAGACTAAGGGACCAAATACCACTGCACCAAGGGTTAAAACACTGAATTGGAAGTTCCTATTTTCTTGCTAAGGTTCAACTAAAATCTTTGAGGCACATAATTGGCAAAATAGGAAAATACACACAATTTCATAAAACATGTTAAGAGTAAACAAATTCTCCTCCTGTTTTTCCCCTTAGAAATTTAGAATGGCACCAGGTAGTGCAAAGTGGAAAAAAGTAACATCAGCCCTGTCTCTTCCAGGTAGATATGTTTCAGCAGAACCACGAAGCAAAAAGCATCCTCATCCCCCAGCCATGGCCCACTAGGGCTTTTCTTTCAGCTTCAGGTCAATACTGTGAAGAGAAGAAAGAAAGGGAGAGAGAAAACATGAGAAACCCAGTGAGAAATATTCAGGAATGAATTGGGTGGCATGGGTTTGCTATTTTCCTTAAAAGACTTACTGAAAACAAATCATGCAGGGTTTTGTTTTGTTTTTTATATATACTAGAACAATCTGGAAGAACACAATTCTCCTCTCATTGCCAAGCTTTTCTCTAAAAGATGGAATTTGTTTATTTTTACAGCAATGTTTTTGGAAGCTTTTTATGCCTTTTCAGAATGATCCAGGGAGGTAAAAGATCAGTGCAGAAGCTCCTTCCCAAGGTCAATTTGGACAAAGAACATTACAGCATTTTGGAAATAAAGGATCTGTCATCTTTTAGTAAATGCCCTTTCTTTGTTGTCTGGTTAATTCAGCATGAGCCTGGTCATGCTGAATGTCACTGAGGTCCAGTACAAGGGACCAGGTCATTGGGAATATTTGTTTTTTAAATGCTCTCAAGGATCTGACTTGCTTTCTTATCTGTAGAGTTTTACTTTGGGATTGTCCTCTTTTTATCCACCGTGCTCCCTGTATGCTTTTCAAACATACTTTAACAAAACAGGTTATTATTTTTTTAAATCTTGTTTATGCTCTAAAAGTTATTTGTGACTACAGTTATCCACAGAAGTTTGTAGTAGGTTTGATTTGGGTGACTGGAATTTTAGTCTTTCATTCATGGAATTGACTAGTTTCTCTCACAGGCCAAGAAGGTATTCACTTAGCCAGAATTTGAAGCACAGTTGTCTGGAAAGTTTCAAGGTGGGTGAGAATCCTTGAAATCATTCTGTGAAGATTAAAGTGCATGGTCGCTTTGTTTCACCTTCTGCCCTTAATAAAAATCTGAACCAACACTTAAACCACAATGTCCAACTCCAAACACATTTTGTTGTTGTTCTGACTTTTTTTGTAAACCTTCTGGAGTTTGATTCTTCCCTTCTGTTTTCAGTAATCAAAAAGCTAAAAGACTTATTAAACAATTTCCCCAGTTTATGGAAGAAGCAAGAGATAGTTAAAGGTGGACAATTTTCTTAAAACTTAATACAGGAAACTAGAAACTACTCTGAAGATTGTTTTTTTGAGATAACTGGTTTTTCCTTGTTGGGGAGCTAATGAAACTAACAATGCTACTTATTTAAGTCTCACCAAATACAACCACCTTTGATTATATAATGTTTTTAATATATATAAAATTATAAAAGTCATGTATAATATACATATATATACACACATATTAAAATTATGAAAGTCATGTGTGAATAAATAAAATTCAAACCTAAACATGAAGGAGATAAGCACTGATGCCAATTTTAAAATCTAATGTTCTATTTGAATTAAAAAAATTACTTTGAGTCAGAATTGAATATAAATGGAGTGTTCCTCAGATGAGCTTAGTTTTCTATCATCAACTTTGCAATGAGACAGAACAACCTTCAGATAATTTTATGTGGTCACATTAGTCCATTTAAATGAGGTTTTGACAAAGTATCTGTGGATCTTGTTTAATGATAAGAACATTGGTGTTTTATGCAGGAAGAGGAGGAGAAGATGGGCATGTTTCCCCCCCCCCTCTCTCTAAGCACAGTGAGGGACCACTATAGAATGAGCACACATTTCATTGTATTCTTGGCCTGTGAGTTCCTTGGAAAATCCTGTGCCCATTTGCAGTTGATCAGTACTACACAAGGTATAAAATACTTCCACACAGGATTCTTCCCTGGAAGAACAGAAGCCTGGAGTGAATGAAACCAGAAGAAGGTAAATGAAGCCCCTCGTTCTAACACTAAAGGAAGCCAAAATCCATGGCTGGAAGTCAGGGGAGAAAAAAATTTTTTTTTTTTTTTTTTTTGCTCATTCTTGCCTCTCATCTGGGAACCTCACCGTATTTATGGTGATCATGTATCCCAGTTGAGGCTTGTGAAAGAGAAGACTGGCCAAAAGGAAAGCCCTGTAGGAGAATGTGTTCTTTTAAAAAGTGGGAAGTGGGGCTGGGGTTGTGGCTCAGTGATAGAGCGCTCGCCTAGCATGCATGAAGCACTGGGTTCAACCCTCAGCACCACATAAAAATAAAATAAGATACTGTGTCCACCTAAAACTAAAAAATAAATATTAAAAAAGTGAAAAGTGTCATTAATAATTTGCAGCATTCCTCCCTTCCCCCCACTCTCCCCTACCCCTGTACCCAGCCCTGGAATGAACTCAAACAAGAAGGAATGTTCTACCTTCTTCCCAACCCCAGCAGCCCCACAGACCAAAAGAAGCAAACAGACAAGACAGGCAAAGGAGTGGGTAAGCCTGAAGATGTAGCAGCAACAGGGCAGTGAGTGACTGGATCACGCCTTCCGAAAAGTTTGTTAATTGCAGGAGCTGTTAACTCATCAAGGGGGTGCTGTTCTGTTAAGGAAGGAAATGTAGCATATTTGCAAAATGTATCATGGTGGACTAAGGGACTGAGATATGTATGCTTTGCAGAATTTCATGTGGCAATCTGCTTGAAGCAATTGCTACCATCATCTCAAAAGGTAGGCCAAGAGTGACCTTCAGAAAAATAGCTGCATGATTTACAACATTTGTTCTTTGTGCCCTTTTCAGCTAGGACTTTCTCTCTCTGGAGTTTTGTTCCTAAACTTCCTTTAGGCTAAGGGCAGCATGGCAACTGTAGAGCTACTGCACTATGATCTTCCAACTTCTCTGTGGACCAGGAGGGGGAAAAAAGGTGACAAGAGAGACACACTTAAATTTGATCTTAACCTCTCTTTGATTCCTGGGAACAAGGACAATGTTACATTCTCCACCAGTCAAACTAAATTAGGAGCCCATTATTGGTGGTCAGGTTCTCTCTGAGAGTATGTTGTAACTACCATTTTTTCCCTGAAACTGACCTGGTTACTAACTTTATTCTCTTAGGTGAGAGGTGGCATAGCCATTTGTACATGTAGACCACATTTCTCTGACTTATAAATCACTAGCTCTGGATCTGAGTTACCAAGGTTCAAATCTCAGTTCTGGGTATTTTTTTTTTCTTTTGGTACCAGGGATTGAACCCAGGGGCAGTTTACCACTGAGCTACATCCCCAGCCCTTTTTATGGGCTTGCTAAGTTGCTTAGGGTTTCACTAAATTGCTGAGACTGGCTTTGAATCACGATCCTCCTGACTCAGCCTCCAGAGTCATTTGGATTACAGGCATGCACCACCATACCTAACTGGCTCTGGGCCATTTTTGTGACTGTAAAACATTTGTCTTGTCAGATAATCTGTCTATGCCTCTATTTCCTCATCTGCAAAATGTACCTCAGAAGCGTATACGGAAGATTACAATCAGATACTGTAGATGAGCTTTTAAATAGAGTCTGGCACATGGTATGAATGCAATGCGTGTCAAATTTCTATTTCTCATAGAATAGGAATCATCCAATTAGGTCATTCCTGAAGTTCCATGCAGACTCAAAGGCTTCCTGGAACTTGCTTCCCTATCCACCAAAATATTGTTAACATGGAAGTCCAGTTTTCAGTAATTAAAACAAATGATGTCATTCAGAAAGTAGAGTTGCATTCCTCTTATCCAACTGTTCTTACATCTGGCCCCAATACTTATGTTCTCTGCACTTTTGGATTAGAAAAACAGAATTCACATAAAGACTTAGGTTGTCCTTACTGGTGATCACAAATGAGACAGCATAAAGCTGGCAAGTTTCTCTTGAGTTTCTAATTTCAGGAATGGAGCACATGAAAGCTGAACATCTAAACGGGCTTTACCCAATCCTGGATGCATTTTTTGTTTGTTTGTTTTCGGAGCCCCACCATACAACCACAGGTAACCACATAGCTTTATTGATGATGAATTCTTACTCCTTCTCCATAGAAGACATTTCTGGATCATTGTAAAGGCAGCTAGTTCTGAGTGCAAGGAAAAAACAGGAAGTAGTCAACATTTTCTCCACTCATACTGCTAAGTCAGCACAACTGATTTAGGGCATTTGAAACTGTTTAATGTGGTCCCATTGCTATTACTGAGCAAATCTACATCAGAGCAGATGATGAGATTAAGCTGTGACTTTTTCCACATTGGTTTTGAAATACAATAATTGTCCATGATTTAGAAACATTAAAAGAAAGACTTAAAAATGTCAAATACCTGCTGTGGTTTTCTCTGGCCTGGTCATTTTTCCTGACTTTTTAAACCTATCTTATTCAGTGAACATAATATCATAAATTTTATTTGTACCCCAAATAATCAAATATTTTATACAAAAAGGAAAATCCCTCTCATTTTTGTTTACACATAAACACAGTTAGCTTTCAGTTTTCATAAGAGTGAGGATTTTCCAAGACACTAAAAGAAAAAAACATTGGTGTCAGAGGTTTCCTTGAACACTAATCTCTCCATATAGCTGAGCTGTGTACAGGTAATCCTAACACTAACCTAAACCAGGTGTGTCCAGGAGGAAAAATGTAACCCAATAACATAATAAAGTGAAAGTTTTTGAAGGTGTTTGTTTTTTATGTTTATATTAGCTGTTTTGATAGTCCATATTGGTGCAATTACTGTTAGCAAACTTAGAGTTTGCTTTATATTAATTTCTGATTAACACTTTGTATAATTCAACTTTTACTTTTCTTCCACCTCTGGTGTTGTTTGTTATTAGCAAATATCATTTGAAGGGATTCTATGATCTTTTTTAAAGGCAAGAGTTTCTTTCATAATGTGAATAGTTTTACAAGCCAATTTATCTGTTTGCATATAAGAGGTTCAGTGATAAGACTAGTGGGTTTTTTGTTTGTTTCTTTCTTTTCTTTAAGTGGCAGAAGGCTATTTTCCCCAGGCAGGGTAGTGGCTTTTCTCCTCATTCTCCACCCTTCTTGCTGGTGGTCTGGTATTTTTATAGAGAGTATTTGGCAACTCTAGTGAACAAGGATAGTCAAGAAAGTGTTGACAGTGCGCTAGAAAAACCTAGCAAAGCTGGAGTGAAATCAAGAAAGGGAAGTTTTCCAAACCCAGTCTTTCTGCTTTTTAATTTAGAGTAATCCAAAGAAAACAGCAATTTGCAAACCATTTAATTCTGTCACTCTAAAGAAGACAGATGGATTCTTCTCCATTTGCAAAATAAGAATAGGTCTGTGTGTAGTATTTATCCTTCGAAAGTAGTTTCCTTCCTGTATAGATCTAAGGTTTTAAAGAAAAGATAGGTCAGGATGAGTAAATCTTTTTCTGAATGTCAATGCTACTCAATTTGGCATGCAATTTAAATGGTAGTGTGTGTGTGCATGACAGATTCTGTTAGAATAAAATTTATGTCATTTTGAGGGTGTTTTTTTTTTCATCTGAATGGATGTTAATTCGCTTTAAAGAAAAAGGATAAGAGTATTGTAACAGTTAACTATACTGTTGATAAAATTTCTAAAGCAAAAATTTGTTTTAAAATGCTATTGGAAAGAAGCCACACTATAGACAGATAGGGTTTGTTCTCTGATAAAGTATATGTTTGCCTCTGGTTAGAACTAGACCGAAGCTTTCTAATAAGGTCACATGGAAAGTCAGAGCACATCTGTCAATAGAAAGAACCTGGGTGTATCTGCCTTATAACCAAGATATGTAGTGGTCATGTTTTCTGGACCCCCAAATCATCCTATAGAGTTTGTCCTAGGATTTGGGAGCAGCTGCAGGGGCTCAAAGGTTGTCAATGTAGTTGGTGGCCAAAAATGCAGGACTCTGTGGCTTTCCAATCATTGAGGGGGACAACGGAATACAGTGCTTTCTCCTTACAATGCAAAAGGGCAAATATTTTTCAGTTTCACTATCAAATGAAACAGGAACAATTGGTGGATTCTTTCGAAAAATTGCTATCTACTGCATCCAAAGCAAAAGCACAGACAGCTAACATCTATCAAAAAAAAAGTTTTTGTTTTGTTTTGATTTTGTTTTAAACTTAGCCCTTTATTTTAAGGCAGAGACCTACAGAATAAGCATCACTGGAACCAGTTCGAATTGCAGATTTCAGCCCCACCTGAGACTTGCTGAACCAGAAAATCTCAGGGTGAGAGCAGGAGACTGTTTTAACAAGTGCTCCAGGTGACTGTGATGTACAGTAAAATTGGGGAGCCACTGTTCAAAAGCAATGAACCTACTCTTATGTAAATGCATTAATTTTTGCAGGATACATTTATTGAACTCTCAGGCATGATCAATGTGCTTTTTTAAGAGGGAGATTGAGGCTTTTCAGGGCCATTTAAAATATTTAGGTATTTGAGAGAAAAAGGAGAAAGCTACACAATGAAACCAAAAATAACTGTTTTACTATGGTAGCCAAATAGGAAGAGTAGCAATATGGAATGGGGGTAAACCTATTGAAGGAGGCAAGATTTCATGGCAAAAATGAAAAAAATGACTTTGTAATAGGTTTGGCTGGGAAATTATTGATGTCTCCTCTTGATCTTTTATTTTGAAAATGGCTCCTTAATTTCATTAATATGTCATCCTCCTAAAAGAGAATACACTGAAGTTTCTTTCTGGAGGAACCTCATGACACAAACCAATCGAGTGCATATAAATGCTATACATTACACCAACATGTGGTTCCCAGATTCCTAAAATCTTCCTTCCACAACTTCTTATTTGTTATAGTTGAGTTGGAAACTAAGAAGATTCTGTTAGAATAAAAATTATGTCATTTTGAGGGGTTTTTTTTCATGTGAATGGATGTTAATTCGCTTTAAAGAAAAAGAATAAGAGTATTGTAACAGTTAACTATACTGTTGATAAAATTTCTAAAGCAAAAACACTTTTATTTTTAATACAAAAGATTCACACTACAGGCAAATAATTCTATAGGCTACTTACCATAAAAATGTATCACAGAGAAAATGTCTAAATAAATTGTATTAATGAGGAATTGGTATTTATTTACAACAAAGCAGTAAAACTTAATTATTTAGATCATATTCATTTAGAATTTATAACTGTTTGTAGACTTCCTGCTTTCATACTCTGTTAAAATGAATGCCTGCTGTAAAAAATCAACAGTGGAGGCAACATTTGAAATGGGGAAGCAACTTCAAGTACTTTACTTAGTGTGGCAGGATCTCCAGAATAGCACTTATCTACATTTAACATAAAGCTTCAAAATTTTTCTTTGTAACTTGGAACAAAAAAAAAAAAAAAAAGAAAAGATTGGGTACTTTTTCAGAGGAGCTTTGGGCTGACTCAAGGGCTATTTTATAGCTCTGTAAGGGCAGAGGTTAACTTGCAGATTTATGACCAGCAGAGATGCAAATACTTTCTGATAACCCAGTGTTACAGTTTTTTGCCCTACTGGACATTAACCAGTTTTGTATTTAACCCAACAACCTTATCAAACATTCTTTTGTAAATAGCCTATATGGTAGTCCCCTCTTATCTGTAATGTCCCTACTAGCAGTTTAAACACAGTCTAAGAACATTAAATGAAAAATTCCAGAAATAATCCATGAGTTTTAAATAACCTTTATTTATTTGTTTATTATTGTTGTTGTTAATATTGTTATTACTAGTTATTGTTAATCTTCTATTCTGCCTAATTTATAAGTTAAACTTTATCACAGCTATTTTATTATAGAAGAAACAGTATATTTAGGGTTTGATGCTGTTTGTGCTTTCCAGAATCCATGGAATGTCCTGGAACAAATAAGATAATAATATCCGGCTGATAAGAGGGAAGTACTACAGATCTCTAATTTTCCAATGCTCTTCAAATTGACTTTAACACTTCACTGGCTCCCAGATTAAATAATTAGTTTAATAAAATCATTGGAATGTGTTCATTTTATATTCTCATGAGCATTATGAGTTTTACTTTTTTGAATATACCTCAACAATAGTGAGCAATGACTTTTTTTTCTGTATTTTTCAAAATATCATGGAGGCTCTGAGTTAAGCAATGTTTCCAAGTTACTAAATAAGGTGGTGCTGTTGTTTTAAATCTTGGAAGGCCATAAAATTGATTCTACAAAAATCTTCCAAATTTTAACTTGCTATCATTTCCCCCATAAATAGAATGTGTGAGGTTCTGCTCACGATCATCTGATGTCATATCCTATGTGGTAGTGCCTGTGACAAATTCTTTTGTTATGGTGTCTAGAATTGCATATTAAAAAAATTAAACAGTGACAAATGCTTTCCTTAAGATAACCAAGATCATGGGGCAAAGACTGTAGAAAGAAAAGCAGAGATTGCATTTACCATGGGAGAAAGACATTTTTAAAGTGCAGCATTATTATCAGGATGCAAAAAGTAAAACACCAAGCATGCAGATTCTTCCCATTCATTCCTGAAATCTAAGCCAAAGTCACATCAGCTGCTAAATTAAAACCAAGTCTTACTTAGCTGCTTCTGATGCTTCTCTCAGTTCTTCATCCAGTCTGCATGAGCAAAAATTACCGATGTAGAAAAGAAACAAAAAAGAAGCAAGCAGAGCATGAGAGAATCACCCAGCAAAGCAGAGCCAAACATAAGTGGTGTGTGTTTGCTTTTAAGAACCATTCTCTGGAGCATCAAGACACAGTTAAATATGGCGTCATTTCCTCCCATTGGGTGTTCAGTGTGTGTTACCTTTGCAAATTCCTTCATAAAGGTATATGTGAAAATTGCAAGGGGATCATAAACATGCTGGCTGAATAAAGCTGGAAACATCCACATCAATGTGTTGGGAACAGTTAAAGTTAGCTTGCAGCCTGGGCCAAGCCAAGGGTGTATCTGGTTTAGTAGGTTTCAGTTGCAGACCAGGTTGACCTCAACAGCTTTACACATACGACAAAGAACAGAAATGGTAGACAAAGGACTGATACAACAACCTCTTGCTCTGGTAGCATGTTGAGGTCACCCAGGAGTAAAACACTGGAGTGCACACACAGGGGGTCCAGCGTGAAGGTTATCAGGAGATTTTTACCTCACACTTCTCTTATAAGATCTCTCTTCATCGTACCTTATGAGATAAAAACGGATGCCATGAGGAAAATGAGCAAATGGATGGAAAAATGACAGATAAATGTTTTAAATGACACTCAAACTGTGAGAGAAAAATTCTATCCAAATAATCATCAAATTGGCTTTTGGGAGAAAACTTATTTTCTTTAGATGTAATCAATGAGTTATAATTTAAAAATAAACACTGTTAATCCTCACTCTTTGTGGATTCCATATTTGCAAATTTGCCTGTTCACTGAAACTTATTTGTAGTCCCCTAGTCAACATGTGGCACTTTTTTGGTCACTTGTGAATACATGCAGGGTGACCAAAAGTTTGAGTCGCCCAGTGTGCGTGCACATCGCCAACTGAGGTCACGTAGGTGAGGCTCTGCCTTCTTGAGTTTCACACTGTAAACAAATGTCTTTTTCTAGTTTACTTGGTGATGTATTTTCCTCACTTTTGTTCTTTTGTTAGTGATTTTGCTATTTTAAATTTCCCCCAAAATGTTGTGCCAAAACATTGCCTAGTGTTGCTATATACAAGAAGGCTGTGACCTGATTCACAGAGGATATATGTGTTAGAGAAGAGCTGCTTAGACACATGTTGTAGTGCCTTGAGTTCAATGCTCATGAATCCACAGTATATACTAATAAGGTATCTTTAAACAGAAAAATACATAAAATAAACTAATATTTTGATTGGGTTATAAAAATGTTGTGACTGGAGACTTACAGAAACCTAATCCTGTATTTTCCCTAGGAATAATAGTTCAGTATTTACTAATTGGCTACAATGATGTTATGGAACCTAATTGCCACAGATAATGAGAAATAACTGTAAGCAGGTGATTAGTCAATCAAATCAATCAACCAATCAGTCCCTTTCCTGGTTGGGCAAATTTTCCATCACGTAAGCCCTTTGATGATAGACTCTATCCCAGCTGAATATTGGTCATGTGATTAGCTGAGATCAAGTCTTTTGTATGTTATTTAGTAACAGAAAAATGTTATGGCTTGTATCGTTTGAAAACTACATAATGGGAAAACAAAGACCAGTAACAGAAACAGCAGAAAGGACATCCCAGGGAGATGGATCACAGAAGACAGAAACACGGACAAGTGGGAGAACATCCCGGCTGCTAAATATCTATCTCCAAAAGAAAATCTTTCTGAATGGGACCCTTCTTCCTGAGGTAACTTTTCCCACATGAATCCCTGGAGAACTGATATACGCAGACAAATTAAAACAGCCTTGGTCATATTTCACTTTTCCATTAAATTTCCCCATACTGCAGTGAGTACCCAAAAGCAACATGATCGTAATAAATAACATTCTCGATTACCAACTCTGCCAGGTGGTTTCCTGAATGTTTGAAGTACACTGTTCTCATTCAGTCTTCAGGACCATCCCATGATGAATGAATTACTTTCCCATTTTACAGATGCTGAATCTAAGAGTCAGATAATTTAGTAGGTTGCCTGAAGTCTCAGAGACATTGAGAAATAGGAGGGAAGCTTCAAATCTAATAGCCTCCAAAGCCCATTCTCTTTTCATTCTATTGTCTCTCCCACACCATGGACATATTACCTTATTTACCTGGAAAATGACCAATGGAAGAGAGAAATGTCATGTCATCTTTTGCAAAATAAGGCAGCATTATAGGAGATGCATAGCCAGTATTTTTTAAATTTAAAGAGTAACAGTGAATTTTGGAGATTGGCAGCAGGCCAAAGCTGTGAGGTGTGCTGGTTGTGGGAACTCTCTGATGTTACAGAGGATTAAAGCCATTGTTAGGATATTACAAACACTCTGCTTGATTCAGCTGAGTCCACTGACCACTCACTATAAGTCCATCAGTATCCTGTATTTATGCTGATTTGGGAGATGGAGAAAAACCAGAATGCATTTATCTACTTCTGAGTTTTGAATTTAGATGGACAGCTTAAGGGAGATAAGAAATTTATAATTAAAAGACATGGGATTTTGGGTGCCAGGCTGACTTGGATTTGAATTCTAGTTTCATCTCTTTCTGGTTCCTACTTATTCTTTCCCAAAGTAAGTTCTTCTTCTTTTTCTTATTTTTTTTCTTTTTACTTATAGATGGATACAATTCCTTTATTTTGATTATTCAGTTTTTATTTTATGTGGTGGTGGGGATGGAACCCAGTGCCTCACGTGTGCTAGGTAAGCATTCTACCACTGAGCTACAACCCCAGCCCACAAAATAACTTATCAGGACCATCTATAAAATGGGGGTTTACTATGAGAGTTAAATCAATGATATAAAATTAACTCCTTTATGGCAGGCACATCATAACCTAATAGACATATGTTATTTAGGTTTTATTTGTGTGTGTGTGTGTGTTGCTGGGGATCAAACCCAGTGTCTCACGCATGCTAGGCAATCAATCTACCACTGAGCCACAACCTCAGCCCTAGACACACATTAAATGAGAATCTTTTCCTTCTAGTTTTTTTTTTTTTTGTTTGTTTGTTTGTTTTAAATGAGAGGACTGTTTTGGAGCTCAAATTGGGAGGAAAGTTTTGGTTCTATCTCATTGAGGAAGCTATGCAATACTTGTCTTTTTTTCTTTGAACTGATGGTGAAGTCCCTTTCAATTCCAATCAAATCAAAACTGGTGAGTCAGATGCAGTGGAAGAAAAAAAAAAGGTACACAAAAAGCAGTGGTTCTTTGCAACAACATAAAAGATAGGAAATGTTCATTCTCAAGTGTCTCCAATTTAACATCCAACTCTAAGTACTTGTTTCGTTAAGTTTTACTCTTATTTTGGAGCAAAGCTCTGAGACCTTCAGCACCCATGCTTTCCCTTAACAGGCTGCCATGTTACTCTGTACTGAGCAAGAAAACCACCCTACCCACCACTGGGCAAATGCCCTCTGCCTTCTTATCTTGTATCAGAAGGGAATCATGGGGGAAAAAAGATATTTAGAAGAAAAGAGAAAGAGTTATTTCCTTGTATTTTCCTGGAGTCTTACAGACAAATTTCTTCATATAAGACAATAATGAAATCCAAACTATGCTAAGATCCTACTGTTTATGTACAGAGTGGGGGTCACAAGTAATGAATGCACTGGTTAATATTAAATTTATACTTTCTTCAAAGTGAAAGCAGAATTCAAGGTAAAAATGAACAATAATTAATCATTCCAAAAGAAGATTATGTAAAGAATGATCTGAAAGAACAGTAGTCTATAGTTTATGGGAAAAACTATACATATTTGATAACATTTAATATTTGTTTAAAATATGCAACACTATTTCCCTACTATTTTAGAAAGGACTTATTTTCCATCCACTTCTTCCACAAATATACTATTTCTTACCAAATCTTCAGAACCATCAGACTTACTTGATGATACTCTCTGGAATATGGATGCAATCCATTGGGATCAGCCCGCTGAGTTCTGATAAGCTATTAACATATTTAATTTTACTGCTGAATTTTGAACTAAAAGAAAAAAAAAAGAAAGAAAACCATTATCATTAGCTGCTACTTCTCCATTCTAAAGTCATTGTCTCTTCTTTAAAAATCTTTTTTGTTTGTTTGTTTGTTACTTTTCTGGTGCTGGGAATGGAACCCATGACCTCACATATATGAAGCAGCACCCTAACCCTCTGATCTACACCCCAGTCCCCAAGTTCTGATGTAACACCTTGGCCCAGTATTTTAAGAAGAAAGCTTAACACTATTTGAATAGTCATCATGGGTCAGACACTGTTTTGCTGTTGCCACTGTTTTCTATTTTTTAACTTGACAAGTAAATGTTGTATATATTTATTGTGTACAACAAGATGTTTTAAAATGTGTATGCATTGTGAAATGGCTAAGTCAAGCTAATCAACATAAGTATTACCTCACATACTTATTGCTTTTTGGGGTAAGAACACTTTAAACCTACTCTTAACAAGTTTTTTTTTTCTTAGTAATTTTAAAAACTAGAATGCATTGTTATTAATTACAGTCACCCTATTGTACAGTAGCTCTCTTGAACTTATTCCTCCAATTGTAATTTTCTATCCTTTGATGATTTCCCAACCCTAGTCGCCAGGGACCACCAATCTATACTCTATTTCTGAGGAATTGGTAACTACTGAAGGAAGAATTTAGTCCTACCTGTAATAAGAAGATGCATTTCTGAAGAACGTGTTTTCTAATATTTGTGTAATTGCAAACTTATTTTTAAAATATAAAATTTCCAGCTGAAAGTGAATTTGCTCAAGGTTCTAACATTCTCCATAGTTTCACATGAACACACCTTCTAGTCTATGGGATTGTGCTGATCTGGGTGCCAATAGCACTGTCACACGTGCTTTTAGCTACTGTGCATTCTGGTAAGAAGTTTTTTCAAGGCTTTTAAATTTTTTTCTATATATCTACCTTTAATATTTTCCTTAAGGTTCTGACCCTGGGCCCGTGGACTACGACTTCTGGACAAACTTCCTGTCCATAAAGTCACTCCTATCTTTCTTGTTAAATCTTGGGCAAACCCACATCACCTGTGATAGACTACATTAAGCATCTTTCTTGCTTTGGAGTGTGTGAATGAAATTCAGGGTTTCTTTTGGTTGTTGTCTGTTGTTTGCAACGCTATGGATCCAACCAAGGGCCTTGTGCATGACAGGCAAGCACATTACCATTGAGCTACACCCCCATCTTTAAGTTCAGATTTTGCTAAAGGCTCAGTGGATAACCAAGAATCAGGAAAGAAATCATGCAAGGGGAAAGCCTCCAGCTCCAGGGGTTTGCTCCTTGGAATTCACAGCTCTCTAAACATGTTTTGTTCTATCCTGCTTGGTGTACTTGAATCTGCTCTTTCGTCTGCCTGGATTGCTCTTCTTCCTGTTTTCAGCTAGTCAATCCTGGCAGGGTGTTTCAGTTGCATCCTGTATTGTATATGTTTGCTTATCTGCCTGTGTCCACTGCTGGATTTTGAGATTCTTGGGGACAGCAGTGAAGCTGTGTAAGTTTTCCAGTATATAGAAGACCATTAACTCATTCTTTAAAATGAATTTGCCATATTGAATACAAAAACATATCAAAAAAGATAGTGCACCATGAAGTAGGGTTCATCCCAGGAACGCAAGGT
Organism: Urocitellus parryii; assembly: GCF_045843805.1. Classification (NCBI taxonomy): domain Eukaryota; kingdom Metazoa; phylum Chordata; class Mammalia; order Rodentia; family Sciuridae; genus Urocitellus; species Urocitellus parryii. The sequence goes on along the minus strand of NC_135534.1, from coordinate 135,947,039 downwards.
TGGTTCAACATATGGAAATCAATAAATGTAATTCATCACATCAATAGACTCAAAGATAAAAATCATATAACCATCTCAATAGATGCAGAGAAACCATTTGATAAAATACAGCACCCCTTCATGTTCAAAATGATAGAAAAACTAGGGATATCAGGAACATACCTCAACATTGTAAAGGCTATCTATGCTAAGCCCAAGGCCAACATCATTCTAAATGGAGAAAAACTGAAAGAATTCCCTCTAAAAACTGGAGCAAGACAGGGATGCCTTCTTTCACCACTTCTATTTAACATAGTTCTTGAAACTCTAGCCAGAGAATCAGACACACAAAAGAAATTAAAGGGATACACATAGGAAAAGAAGAATGCAAATTAGCACTATTTGCCAGCGATATGATTTTATACCTAGAAGACCCAAAACATTCCACAGAAATCTCCTAGAACTAATAAATAAATTCAGCAATGTAGCTGGATACAAAATCAACATCCATAAATCAAAGGCACTTCTGTACATCAGTGATAAATCCACTGAAAGAGAAACTAGGAAAATCACCCCATTTATAATAGCCTAAAAAAGAAATACTTGGGAATAAACTTAATGAAAGAGGTGGAAAACCTCTAAAAATAAAAGTACAGCATGCTAAAGAAACAAATTAAAGAAGACCTTAGAAAGTAGAAAGATCTACCTTGTTCTTGGACAGGCAGAATTAATATTTTCAAAATGATCATACTACCAAAAGCACTATATGGATTCAATGCATCCCAATTAAAATCCCAATGACATTCCTCATAGAAATAGAAAAAGCAATCATGAAATTCAACTGGAAAAATGAGAGACCCAGAATAGCTAAAGCAATTCTTAACAAGAAGAGTGAAGTTGGTGGCATTACTATACCAGACCTTAAAGTATACTACAGAGCAATAGTAACAAAAACAGCATGATATTGGCACCAAAATAGACTGGTAGAACAATGGTACAGAATAGAGGACACAGAGACCCACCCACATAACTACAATTATCTTATATTAGACAAAGGGGCCAAAAATGTACATTGAAGAAAAGAGTTTCTTCAACAAATGGTGCTGAGAAAACTGGAAATCCACATGTAACAAAATGAAATAAAACCCCTATCTCTCACCATGCACAAAACTCAACTCAAAGTGGATCAAGGACTTAGGAATTAAACCAGAGACTCTGCATCTAATAGAAGAAAAAGTAGGCCCAAATCTGTATCATGTTGGATTAGGCCCCAACTTCCTTAATAAGACTCCTATAGCACAAGAAATAAAACTAAGAATCAATAAATGGGATGGTATCAAACTAAAAAGCTTCTTCTTAGCAAACGATACAATCAATGAGGTGAATAGAGAGCCTACAGAATGGGAGCAAATGTTTACCACTCGAACATCAGATAGAGCACTAATTTCCAGGATATATAAAGCACTCAAAAACCTTAACACCAAAAAGCAAATAACTCAATCAAAAAGTAGGCCAAAGAACTGAACAGACACTTCTCAGAAGAAGATATACAATCAATCTACAAATACATGAAAAAATGTTCCTCATCCCTAGTAATTAGAGAAATGCAAATCAAAACTAAGATTTCATCTCACTCAAAGTCAGTATGGCAGCTATTAAGAATACAAACAACAATAAGTATTGGTGAGGATGTGGGGAAAAGGCACACTCATACATTGCTGGTGGGACTGCAAATTGTTACAGCCAATCTGGAAAGCAGTATGGAGATTCCTTGGAAAACTTGGAATGGAACCACCATTTGACCTAGCTATCCCAGTCCTCACATTTGCTCAAATTCACTGAATTAAAAGCAAGAATCCTCACATTTGCTCAAAATACAACTCTTGAAATGGCTGCCTGGACTCTTGACCTAATTTTGGTGACATATATGATATTTGTTCAGAAGAAATGAAACAGAAAGACAATACTGAACCTCATCAGTATTTATTTTCCATTTTCATGTTATTCTGCTTTCCTATCTGTTATAAAATAACATATCATTGACAAAGTTTTGTCTATTTCCTTTTCTGATATGGCATGGGAGTCCTATCACTTCATGTTCCATGTTCATAGGAAGCAATTTAGAGGTTGTGTTTTACAATAAACAGGGGAATATTAATATTCAAATATTAACTCTTAATTAGGGACTCCTGATATGTAGAACAAAGTATCTTTCCAGGAAAGGTTGAGGCAAAATAAATTTTCCTAAATACTCTCAGCTTATAAATATTTTTATAGAATAATTTATATACCTAAAAAAATCTACTAGTAGTGCTTTTACTAGAATAATAACTGTACCTTATAAAAGGTCGTGTCACCGCAAGGATTGTTCTGATGAACCAAGAAGGATGAACAATGATGAATGATTTCAAATTTTTGCGCAATCTATTTTGAAGAAACAAAAAAATACCTATTACTCTTAACCCATTTTCAGTGGGAATTAAATAGAAAATAAATCCCCAAATAAGAATATCTCTATTCTTATCTGATGGAAAGTACAAAATTGCCATGATTAACAAAAAATGTTTTTCAATACATAATTTGAAACATATACGATTCAAATCTCATTTTCCTATAGGAATAAATGTAAAATAGAACAGTAGTATTATTGGAGTGCATACATCTATAGTCACCATGGTGTGTATTTTGTTAATGATGCTTTTTCATTTTTGTCAATATTATCTTTACTCTTTTGGAAAAAAATGTTTTGTTTTTGTTTTTTTGTTTTTTTGTATACCAAGGATTGAACCCAGCTGTGCTTAGCCACTGAGCCACATCCCCCTCCACCTTTTTAAAAAATTTTTGAGACAGGGTTTTGCTAAGTTACATAGGGCCTTGCAAAGTTGCTGAGGCTCGCTTTGAACATGTGATCCTCCTCCCTCAGCCTCCCAAGCCACTGGTATTACAGGTGTGTACCACCAGGCCCAGCTAAGAATGCACTCTTAGTAACAATTTTGACAATTTATTTAATCTTAGTAAGTCTGTTTTTTTTTTCTTCTGTATAAAGAAAATTTACCATTTTAACAATTCTTGGTCTTAATGCACATTTTTTCAGCATTAGTAGCATTATATTATTAACATTGGTATCATAAAACAGGTTTGTTTCATAAATAACTGGGCATTCTCATGTTTTTATACAAGGGGATGTAATACATACTAGATATCATAAATTTGTATGCTTATTATATCAATTTTTCTGTACATGGCAATAAAATGTTTTTTCCTAATAAAACCAGTACGGGGCTGGAGATGTGGCTCAAGTGGTAGAGCACTCGCCTGGCATGCACCGGGTACTGGGTTCGATCCTCAGCACCACATAAAAAATAAAAATAAAAAATAAAGATCTTGTGTCCACCAAAAACTAAAAAATAAATATTAAAAAATTCTCTCTCTCTCTCTCTCTCTCTCTCTCTCTCTCTCTCTCTCTCTCTCTCTCTCCTCTCTCTCCTAAAAAAAAGAAGAGTATGGACAGAAGTATCTCAAGGACACAAAAGCACTGGATACCTTGAACGGACACGAGCACAGTGGCTATGCAGACCACCATTGTCCCAGTGTACAAAACAGCAACCAAGTCACATGATACCACCCAAGAAGCTCAGGTACTTTAACTGATCCACTCAAGTCACATATCTATATGGCAATAGCACATGCATAGTTTAAAATAGACTTGGTCTGTTGAGTTTGACTCTATTCACAAAATCTGGGAAGGTTGTACTTTATTTCAACTTTGAGGTGTCAAGTGACACTTTTATTAGTATTTCTATAATTTATTGCTTTAAACATGCATAACTCCATGTTCTTAAAATGTGACTGCATATTTGGTAGACTAAAAGGAAATCTGATATGAGAGCTGTTGAAAGAGTCGACACAGTAGTTAAATAATGGAGTCCACATACCGTCTGTCAATCATCTGGTAGCATTTCTTCATCCAGCCAAGCCCTGGCATCTTCCTTCTTGGGGTAGCACCATTCAGATACACAATCATGTAGTCTTCAGCTACCATCAACTCTAAAGTACTTATTACGTATCTGATCACAGGAAGGAAAAGGAGTTTTTTAGTTTCCACGTGAAGTATTTCATCCTGTTCACACCATAATTATGTAACAAATTACAGAGTGAATGATATTTTAGTAGAGTTGTGATTTATTACCACTTTATCTCAGGAACAATGCAATTACCTAAGATCATTTCTCTGAGGGTACTACTCATTTCTTTGTATGGTTATCTAATTTTTGTTTGTTTGTTTTCTAAATTCAGGTACCACAGAAAAATACATGAGTTATAAATCTGACTTTCAGAAATGATAACTATGTCATCAAACATTAAGGGCAACTCATATTAAACAAGGGCAGAGATAAATGAAGTCAAGTTGTCATCAGTGGATTAAGAACTTATTATCAGGAAACAAAAATAATACTTTGCGCAAAGGAAATGTTACAGACATTTTAGAGGGAGGCCAAACTCTGCTCACTTTATTTTCCATGAATTCTACTGACAAAAGAATTCCTTTAAAGGTTCAAGCCTCTTAAACAACATTCCTTAACAGCAATCTTATTAACTTTTTATCAAAGACTCAGGATATTCTACATCACCTACTTCCCTTAATTGCTTTTAAATACCCACAGACATTTATTTACTCAAAGCACTTTGTCATAAGCATCACTCACAGGAAAAGATTTTCCATGACATAGTGGTAATCCGCCCGACTGCTGTCTGGCAGAAAACAGGCGGCAAACACAATGATGGCATTTAGGCCGTCCCCATAGTATCCTGGGGGACAAACAAAAAGACATTTGTAACCGATCGAAAGCTCTTAACAAGATCCTATTGATAAATCTGAAGATTTGGCAAGTATGTGTATGGAAATGATAGATATAGCATGAGTTGACTAGAGTTCTACAGCATATACACATACAATTATCTTTTGATACTCAAGTAACTTGTTAAATATATAGTGTGAGCATATTTGGATGATTTTATGTAATGTACATAGTTGTGCATGGCACATGTATCTATACCTATCTATCTCTTTTATATATATATATATATATATATATATATATATATATATATATATATTCAACTTATCAAAAAAAAGTAACTTTTTTTCCTCCAGAGCTTATACATGCCAGGTAAGCACTTCACTCCAGCCCCAGGCAACACTGTTTTTGCAATTTATATAATACAAATTTATTTTTAAAAGCTAATTTATATAATATTTCTTCATTCTGATGGCTAAGAAAGAGGTTATGTTGATTCTCTTTAGCTCTTTTTAGTTGTAGTTCCCAACTGATTCAGTTTGTCACTGAACTGCAATATCATCTCACACCCACCCACACTCCAGTAACCAGATACTAGTCAACAGACATGTACAACACCTTTCTTTGATTTCAAGGCCTGGTCACTTGTGTGTAATACCTCTGGGACCTCTGAACTCAATAGGCAGCATAAGGTGCATGAGAAAAGTTCTAGCCAGGCCTAGAGTAACTGAGCCCAGAATCCAGAGCCTAGCCTCTTAGAGAAAGAGGCACGCTCAAGAAGGGCCTGGCTAAATTCTCTTTGAGTTTTATAAAAAGAGGTGATTTGGGAAAACTTGAGAATTACTTCCTAATAATAAGATGGTGAGGGTGGGGAAGTGCTGTGATGCTGAGGAAAGAGGAGATGGTCAATGGAAGTCAGTGTGGCCATTGACACTCCAAGGGCTAAGGAACATGTAGACACATCTCAAGATATTATTCCTGTCTTTTGAGAGATCTGACATCATTTTGGCATTGTTCTGTCTTTTAAGCAAACTTTTTATTCCCTTAGAGCTCATCATTGAAATTCATGGCAGGTGTCTGTCAAATCCCCGTAGGCAGGAGTATAGAGCAAATTGCGTCTTCAACACCAAAACTGGGAAGCGATGTCCTGTATTGTCATTTGGGTGGGGGGTGCTGAGTCTTGAACCCAGGGCCTCACACATGTTTAGCACACATTCTACTGCTGTGTCACAACTCCAGCCCTAGGCAACACTTTTTTGACTTATTATTTTTAAAATAGCCTATCTTTTTTTAATATCCCAATTTAAATGATATTTAAATATCATCTAGTTCTGGACTACAGAATCATGAAATAGAGATTCCCTCAGAGTTTTGACAAGGACAGAACACACCTTCGTGTCTGAGCTGGTCCTCTCAAACTCAGTGTTGCACTTTTTCAGAATTCTAAATATTCCTCTGGTATAAAATGCTGACTGGGTATAGATTTGGATGGGTTAAACAACTCCTAAAAAGCAGTTTAATACGATGTTCTCTACAAAGAAAATATGACTCCACTGCAAGGCAGTGGGGGAAGAACGAAACTAACCAAAAATATATCCAGCTGTGGGCTTGTGAGAATTACTAATTTGCGGTTGCTGTATGCGGTGTTATATTCTACAAGATGCTACCTATGGAAGCAGCCACCCTGGAACTCATGTTTGTGAAAGAGCATTACAGAAGTTTCCCTTCTGATGTTTTGCTTTAGTTCCAACTTTTCTAACATGTAGGCATTTACCAACTTATTTTCAAAATTCAAATATGAAGGAAATGGCAGAAAGAGATATATTTTAAACCAAGAAAAGCTTGTTCTACCAATTTCATTTCTGAGGATTCATAACTCAATGGAAATCCACGAAGGATATGGTGACTTAGCTAACACTACAAAGATATGCATTTTATACTGAGCACAACAAAAACAGTTCATTAAAAGAGATGACAGACATAATGAATACAACAACAACAACAAAAAAAAACAAATAAACACACATATTTATAAATAGGGCTGTCTGGCTCCAGGGTATCAGAATATTTTCAAGGTCATGACTGATTTTGATTTCTTTTTTCTGGTTTCTGTAAAATTGTTTTTCTGTATTTTTTATTGGCCCAACATTTTAATTTTTTATTGGTGCATTATAATTATACATAATAGTGGGATTTGTTGTTACATATTCATTTATGTACACAATATAGCATTTTTTTTTTTAAAAGAAGAAAGACGGGGGTTTATAAATAGTATCTGAGAAGTCATCTTAAATGGCAATTAGGCCCCTGTATGAATGCTCCAGATGGTGCTCTCCAGAACTCATTTAGTGGAAGGAACACTGAGGGATCAGTGTACTGCTTCATGATCACTGTCTAAGTGAGGAATATTTCTTTATATAAATATTGCTGGACTTTTCAAATAGAAATAGTTCCTCATACTTTAGGTTAGAGTTGCTGTAAGAAGGGAAGAAGAGGTAAATGGGAAAAGAAGAGAATAGGAGAGAAGGTGACTTAGGAAAGGAAGCAGAAGGAAAACATTCCTCATGAAAGTTTTCCTCCTAAGTCAAGAGTCATCGTCATCGGGCTTCAGGGAACACTTTGGGTCATGCCTGCTGGCGAAGTGCAGTAACTAAAATGAGTGGGATCCAAAGTTACAACTATCTTATATTTGATAAAGGGGCTAAAAGCATGCAATGGAGGAAGGATAGCATCTTCAACAAATGGTGCTGGGAAAACTGGAAATCCATATGCAACAAAATGAAACTGAATCCCTTTCTCTCGCCATGCACAAAAGTTAACTCAAAATGGATCAAGGACCTTGATATCAAATCAGAGACTCTGCGTCTGATAGAAGAAAAGGTTGGCTCCGATCTACATATTGTGGGGTCAGGCTCCAAATTCCTTAATAGGACACCCATAGCACAAGAGTTGACAACAAGAATCAACAAATGGGACTTACTTAAACTAAAAAGTTTTTTCTCAGCAAGAGGAACAATAAGAGAGGTAAATAGGGAGCCTACATCCTGGGAACAAATTTTTACTCCTCACACTTCAGATAGAGCCCTAATATCCAGAGTATACAAAGAACTCAAAAAATTAGACAATAAGATAACAAATAACCCAATCAACAAATGGGCCAAGGACCTGAACAGACACTTCTCAGAGGAGGATATATAATCAATCAATAAGTACATGAAAAAATGCTCACCATCTCTAGCAGTCAGAGAAATGCAAATCAAAACCACCCTAAGATACCATCTCACTCCAGTAAGATTGGCAGCCACTATGAAGTCAAACAACAACAAGTGCTGGCGAGGATGTGGAAAAAAGGGTACTCTTGTACATTGCTGGTGGGACTGCAAATTGGTGCGGCCAATTTGGAAAGCAGTATGGAGATTCCTGGGAAAGCTGGGAATGGAACCACCATTTGACCCAGCTATTGCCCTTCTCAGACTATTCCCTGAAGACCTTAAAAGAGCATGCTACAGGGATGCTGCCACATCGATGTTCATAGCAGCACAATTCACAATAGCTAGACTGTGGAACCAACCCAGATGCCCTTCAATAGATGAATGGATTAAAAAAATGTGGCATCTATACACAATGGAGTACTATGCAGCAATAAAAAATGACAAAATCATAGAATTTGCAGGGAAATGGATGGCACTAGAGCAGATTATGCTTAGCGAAGCTAGTCAATCCCTAAAAAACAAATACCAAATGTCTTCTTTGATATAATGAGAGCAACTATGAACAGAGAGGGAGGAAGAGCAGGAAGAAAAGATTAACATTTAAACAGAGACATGAGATGGGAGGGAAAGGGAGAGAAAAGGGAAATTGCATGGAAATGAAGGGAGACCCTCATTGCTATACAAAATTACATATAAGAGGTTGAGAGGGGAATGGGAAAATAAACAAGGAGAGAAATGAATTACAGTAGATGGGGTAGAGAGAGAAGATGGGAGGGGAGGGGAGGGGGGATAGTAGGGGATAGGAAAGGTAGCAGAATACAACAATTACTAATTGGGCATTATGTAAAATTGTGAATGTGTAACCGACGTGATTCTGCAATCTGCATTTGGGGTAAAATTGGGAGTTCATAACCCACTTCAATCTAATGTATGAAATATGATATGTCAAGAGCTTTGTAATGTTGTGAACAACCAATAAAAATTTAAAAAAGAAAAAAAAATAAAATAAAATGAGTGGGATCATTTGCTCATTGCCCCCGCCCCCACTCCAGAGGCTTCCTGGGTAAATTTCTATCCTAAACTCTGCAGAGTTTCAGGTGAAGTTGCCTGTTGGCAACAGCATAACTTATATGGAGTTTGGTTTTTAAAATATTTACTTTGTCAGACTCTCTTCCTTATAAACATGAGGTAGACAGGGTACATGTGGTGGGGGCATGAACAACCCCACCAGGGAGCCTCCTTGGGCTATGCAAGCCTTACCTGAGGTGGCACAGACAGGCATGAAAGGGGTGTAACACAAGTTTGCTGGCCAGCAAATGGAATGGAGAGAGAAGGAAAGACGTCACAGTCACAACCCAAACACACACACACACACCAGCCAGCAACTCTTCTCCGCATTCTTTCCAGGATCATCTGTCCAGCAACACTGCAGAGAAGGTTACCTGAGTCTCCTATAATGAAATAAAAGAAAAAAAAAAAAAAAGAACAAGAAAGGAAACAGGAAACTCCTTGTTAAAATTCTTTGGTGTGATTGTCCTTGGTTATTTAAATGTGTTCTCTGTTCTAAGTTGAAAAAAAGCCACTTCTGGCCTCCACGTGACCCCATGCCCTTGACTGAGCAAAACTAATTATAACACTTTTTGCTTTTTTTTTTTCCCCATTTAAGCAGGTGGCAGGGATAGTGTTTCTGGGATCATAGGAAGTGAACACTGGCGTGGTGATCACCTTAATTCGACTGGTGAAGTAACTGAAGCCCAGAGGAAGTAAATGACTGGTAAGAGGCAGAGGTCACTAAGTGGCAAAGACAGGCCTTAAACTCACAGGTCTGCATTGTGTCCAGGACTTATGACAATAGCTCATATCAAAGTCGCCAAAGCTGAAGACTGAACTATTTGTTCCAACCCACGGGGAGCACCTGGCAGTGTCGGACTTTGGGGCCAGCTTCTGCAACTCTTTTGCTCACTCCCCTTCCAATGTACCACACAGAGCACTGTCCACAGTTCCCTAAGGACCAGAGGGGGAAAACGGCCTCATACCAAAAAGGCAAAGCTCCAGAACAAGGCTCATGCTCACTGAGGAGTCTGCTTTTTAAATGCTCATCAGAAGCCAGGATGACAAACTCAAGAAATCGGTAACCAAGAAGCTTTGTCATCTAAGATCTGAGAGAGGGATCTAAGTTTCCAATATGGAAGACAGGTCTTTGGCAAATTCAGAAGTAACATCCAAACACTCTTTACCTACAGGATACAAAAGCGGTTGAGCATGTAAGAAGGTGGTCTCTTGCTGATGGACCGGATGAGAGCAGCCAGAGGCACGTTCATGCAGGTCAGTGCCTGGAGGAGGCTGAGGCAAAGCCAGGGAGAGGAAAGGCACCCTTCCTTTCAAAACAAACTGCACAGTCACACAGACAAAATCAAGCTTGCCACACATAATGGAGGGGAGGAAATGCCAAGGGCAGGAGGTGGCAGGCACAGAAAGCTCAGCAAACCAGGTTAGCCCTAAGGTCTCAGGTGAGTTTCTAGAAGCCGTGACAGGCAGAGGCAGTGGCTCTTCCCGACCATCTTGGTACTGCTGTTAATCACTTTGTCCTGATTTAGGCTCCAGGTCGATGGGCTTAACCCATCCACCCAGCCCACTTGACTTCCCAGGAGATGACAAATAGGTGATTCTGCTGGGGGACTGAGAAAGAACTCAGCCGAGGACAGCAACATCAGAGCCTGCCTTCATCACAACACGAGGACCTTAAGAGCCAAGGGGGTAAATGTCGCCGGGATTACCATGGGGTGACTGATTTACTTTGACAGACTTTCCTGCATTTTCTGTCCTTTTTTAAGAATAAACATAGGCCACACTTATAGTCAGCCTTTGCTTCGTTGTCCAAAAGCAAACAAACCCAAAATACCCTATGGGTGGCACAAAGGAGGAATGACTCTCTGAGAAGATTTCGAGAGTGTTTCAGTTGTGGTTTCCACCCTAAAAACAAAAGGGTTTACTATAAGGTCACTTGTCTGTCATCACTTAGCAGGATCAGGCCAGCCTTCATTCCTCCAGAGGTGTGGGACAGGTTTCTCTCCAAGACCACTGTCCCTGGCCCCACAGCAGCTACCACAGGGGCATACTGCCATTTCAAGAGAGGCAAGGCAAACATGGGGCATGGCCAAGGGCTCCGACTGGCATTCTCCATCACTGTCACAGTTGGGTTCCCTGAATGGTACTGGTACTTATAAGAGGTGGCAGTGCCTGGGACAGAAAGGGAAAGCTCTACTGATGGAAGGATGTTTAACTGAAATAACAAAACGTCCTCACGTTCTTTATAAAAAAAAATGTTTCCGATTTAATTCAGTGCCAAGACTCTTATTTCCCTGTCCTCATTGAGGAAGAGAGAACATAGACAGCAGCAATTGTCTTGTTAGCTTGCACTTTTTCTGGACCAGCTGGTTGGTTACAGCGGCACCTCAGGACTGCGGGAAAGGAACACATGCATTAGAAAAATCAAAAAGCCGTGGATGTTTTCTGAAGTCGACAATGTTCAATGTGTTGCTTGTGCTCCTCTGACTTTTTTGAATCTCAAATTAATCAAGGCTCTTATGCCCCTACAGGCCTCAAGAAAGCACTGAAAATACAAAATATGCTTTCCCCTTTCCTGGTCCCTCACTAAGCAGGTGGAAGCATTCACAGGGATTAGAAATTGTTGGACCTAGATCTGAAAAGCAAACTTTCGGTAGGAGGAAATAAAGTACCAGGCGGAGTCTAAAAAGATTCCCAGAAGCTTCTGAAGAGAATTCAAAAGGCATTTTATAGAAATGAGTTCCACCAGGTCTTACTACAGGACATGGTATTACACACTATAAGCTATTCAGTTCAACACTGTTGATAGGAATTCCAAACAGACATTAAGACATTGGACAACTATGGCTTTTGAGAAATTTGGACAGATTATAACATGGCACACAAAGACCTTTTTACATTGAAAAGTTTTTTTTGTTGTTGTTTTTGTTTTTTGCCATAGTAGACTTTCAAATTTTTAGGGGATAGAGGATAACGTAACACACTTAACTTTCTGTTACCTGAACACAGACTACAGAACAGGGTGTCTTTGGGATGTCATGTTACAGAGAATCCTGGTTTTATTTATTTCTCATTTAAAAATATGGCCACCCCTCCCCATTTCCCAGATTCACACACAGCATGACTACCTCCGTGAGAAATGACTCTCCTGTAGGGCTCGATGACCTTCATGTCAATCCGTTGCTCTTGTTCTCCAATCACCACTGTCCTCCACAGCCGGTTGTCTTCCCTTTCCTCTTCAGCTGTATATTCTGGAATAGACTCAGACTCTTGACCAGAATCTTTGTTGGCTGTGGAATCTTCTGGAAATGAAGCACAAAGCACAAGGCTGAAGGAGCAACACTTCCACGGCAGAAGTAGCAAAGCGATAGGATCATAAGCTACCGGCTATGTGCTGCGTTTATAGAGCTTAACATCACCCTGACCACATAAGGTCCACCCAGTGAAGTCTGTTCTATTGACTGGACAACCACATCCATTGCTAAGGCCACACTGAGGTGGGGTTAGGTGAGTCTAGAGCTGTCTTGGGTCAGTTCAGGCCCAGTGGAGGATAAACTGGTACCAACTCTTCCTTGATCATGCCAGATTAAGACTGTAGGTCTTGCTATGGGTGAAAGATCTGATGGCTCAGAGTGTTTCAGGAACTATAGCTTGTGATGATATTATTATCCAAGACCCTTGCTCTCAGACTCTTAGAACAGGGTCGAACCCCTTTCTCTATTGGAAGCACATCTGGACATAAATTTGCTATTATTTCCCACACAAATATGGAAATATTTCTACTTCCAAATATGTTGCAGAAAGGTTTTATAGTAAGGGAGAAACAAATTTGTAGACCAGAAATATATCAAGGTCCCAAATTCATAAGACTCCTAAATTTAGGGGTTCATAAGGCAACAAAATCTTACTGAGTATTCTTTATGAAGAAATTTACTCTTTGCACCCCAAAATGTAACCATTTTGTCTTTCTTTAACTTGTTTTAATTAGTTACACATGACAGTACAATGATCTTGACATATCATACATTTGAATCAGATCCATTTTGTCTTTTAAAAGAGTAATCGGTGATTGCTTCCATTTTTATTAGCAATACTAGGAGAGTTCAGCAATGGTTATTCTTTATATCCTAAAGTAATTTGAAGGAAAAGACTATTTATAATCATCACCGTAATCCTGAGATATTGTCATTCTTATTTTCCTATTTGTGAAAAAAGACCATTGAATCTGTACTGCACCTTCCTTATAGTTCTCCTATAGCACTTTGATAATAACAGCAATATTCTTTAGTATTTGACATCTTATACCAGACACAGTAGTTTTAAAATATGTATTAAGCCAATGCAAAAACTGACTCCAGTGTAGTCTGTCTCAGATCACAGAGTTAGTAAGCAAATAGAGTTAAAACCTTTACCTTTATGCTTTACCTGCAATGCTTCTAAGTTATCACATTGTGCCTTAACTGTATGATTTTCATTCTTATTTATTTTACAAAGAGGCTGAGAGTGTCTTGGGCTAAGGAACTGAGTCTAAATTGCCTTCAGTACTCACCTCTACCAACACACACTGCACATAGCTTGGAAACCTACTTACTTAGCATACTCAATAAAAACTGGGAAGGTTAGTGGGTAAATAAAGGCAAGTTTGGGCTAGTTCCTAGAAATATAGGTAATCTGTAAGGGAGCCACAACAAAGACACTACATTCCAGAACACTCTGCCGTTGTTTCATATTCAAAAGTGTCTAATGACCTACGACTTGAAATAGGAACATAAAGTTTGATTGGGAAGCAATCCCAGCCATTTTTGCCAACACCAACAGCCACCACTACCCACAGAGCCTTGGCTCACCTCAGCTTCAACTGTTCCCACAGTGCCTGAGAGCATATAAAAACAGAAAACAGTCACCTTTGGTTTCCAAATGAGCACTATGTCACTTGTGCAAATCTACCTGTCTGGAGTCCCTTCCTGCTTTCTTTCTACTTGGGTTAGTAATCTTAGATGCCAATCCCGGTTGCGTTACTGGGACCCTGTTATTATTTGAATAAGAGTTGTCCTCCAAAGCTCCTGTTAACACAGGAATGTTTGGAGGTGAAGGGATTGGATTGTGAGAGCTGTTACCTAATCAGTCCATTCTAGTTAGAATGGACTGGGTGGTAACTGTAGACTAGTGGGGCAGGGCTGGAGGACATGGGTCACAGGGCATAACCTGGAAGGGTTCATCTTCCCCTTGGTCCCTTCCTCACTCTGTCTTTCTGCTTCCTGGCTGCCATGAATACTGCAGTGCATCCCTCATCCCCTTCTGCCATGATGTTCTACCTCACCTTAGGCCCAGAGAAACGCAGTCAGCCATCTATGGACTGAGACCTCTAAAACCATGAGCCCCCCAAAAAAATTTCCCTTCTTAAAATTGTTCTTGTCAGGTATTTTGGTCACAGCAATGCAAAATTGACCAATATTGACCCTATATTCCATCTTGCCTCAGCTCCCTCAGAACCTGACGTTCTGATGTAGGTTTGTCTTCTCATACTCCTGTACACACAGACCCTTGCTTGTGATGAACTTGCCATCCATCAACCCCTCTGCTCTGGTTTATGCCTGGTGATCTATGTGGAGTAAAAATAGGGATTGTTTTGTTTTCTATATGCTTTTATGGAATTTGCCTCACTAAAATAATTTTCTGTATACCATATTCTTTATTCTTGTTATAAAAGTAAAATATACACCAAACAAATATAGTCAACTGAACTTTCACAAAGGAATCAAGGCACTACAATGGAGTAAAAATAGTCTTTCCAGTAAATACCACTGGAACAATTGGACATCCATTTGCCAAAAAAAAAAAAAAAAAAATGAATCTAGGCACAGATCTTAGACCTGTCACAAAAATTAACTTAAAATGGATCAGTAGACCTAAATGTAAAAAGTAAAAAATCTTAAAACTCCAGAAGATAACATAAGAGAAAAATCTAATTGATCTTGGGTACAGAGATGACGTTTTAGATATAACATCAAAGTCATGAGCCATGAAATAAATAACCGACTAGCTAACTGTATTCAAATTAAAATTTGTGCTCTGTGAAACAATGTTGGAGAATAAGAAGACAAGCCACAGACTAGGAGAAAATATTTACAGAACACACATCTGAGAAAGGACAATTATAAAGTATAAAGAGTGATTAAAACTCAGGAATAAGAAAGTGAATAATTTTGCCTATTAAAAATAGGCAAATATAAAAAGATGTTCAAGATCATATGTCAGTAGGGAACTGTAAATTAAAACAATTAGATACCATTATATCCATTATATACCTATTAAATAGCCAAAAATCAAAACAGTGATAATACCAAGTAGTAGTGAAGACATGGAGTCAAAGGAACGCTCATTCATTAATGATGGGAATGTAAAATGGTGCAGCCACTTGGAAGACAGTTTGATAGTTTCTTTTTCTTAATATTTATTTTTTAGTTGTAGGTGGACACAATACCTTTATTTTATTTTTTTATGTGGTGCTGAGGCTCGAACCCAGTGCCCCATGCACGGTAGGAAAGTGCTCTGCCACTGAGCTACAGCCCCAGCCTCAGTTTGACAGTTTCTTACAAAACTAAACAACACACTCTTACCATGCAGCCCAACAATGATACCCCTTGGTAATTATCCAAATGACTTGAAAATGTATATTCACACAAACAACCAGACATAAATGTTTATAGCAGCTTTAGTCGTAATTGCCAAAACTTGGAAGCAACCAAGATCTCCTTCAGGAGGCAAATGGAAAAATAAACTGTGGTACATCCAGACAACAGAATATTGGAAAGTGCTAAGAAGAGATGAGCTTTCAAGACATGAAAAGATATGGAGGAACCTCAAATGCATGAGTGCAGGAAGCCATACTTATTGTGTGATTTCCAACAATAAGATACTCTAGGAAGGACGAAGCTTGGCAGACACTTAACAGGATCAGTGTTTGCCAAAGGTTAGAGGGGAGCAGAGATGAATCGGTAGAGCCCAGAGGATTTTTAGGGCAGTAAAACTATTCAGTGTGGTATTATAAGGGTGGATATACGTCATTATATATTTGTTTAAGCCCATTGATATACACCAAGGGTGAGCCCTAAAGAAAGCTGTGGTCTTTGGATGATAATGACGTGTTGATGGAAGCTCATTGATTATAACATACCACAGTGATGTAGGATGCAGCTGGTGAGGGGACGGTATGGTGGGGGAATGAGGAAATAGGGGAGCTCTTTCTGTTCTTGCCTCTCATTTTACTGTGAACCTAAAATTTCTCTAAAAGTTTAATTGAAAAAAGGAAAACACATAAAAGTATAAGCAATACAGAAACTGCTCATAAAATAGGGAAAACTGTCAACACTGCTCTCACTCATTACTGTTTGACGGGTACTATTTTTCCTTTGTCCACACACACTTTTTTTTTTTTTTTGCCAATAAGTATGATTATCCCATATGATCTGCATGTTCTATACATACTGATCTTTAATCTACCCAATGATACAATATGGGCATCTCAGGGAAAATAATCCTACTCATTTTTAAAAGGAGATTTCAAGTAGTTTCATTTTGCTGATGTCTTTTTTTAGTGTATCAGTCCCATGATGATGAGAATTTAATTTTATTTCATTTTTTAGTAAAGAATTTGTTCCAGTATGTATCTGGAAGGCTGGATCAGTGGTATAAGCATAATTTTTTTGTGTGTGAATATTTTTGTCCTTGAATACACAGCACCAAAATACATGCGAGAACCTGCTCCCTCCCTCTGTCATAAGCCTGGAGGCCATCAAAGTTCTTTACACTTGAGATTTAAGGTGGAAATAATCTCACTGTTGTTTTAATTTGAATTTCCTTTTATTACTATATAAGGTGAGAATTTTTAAATGTTTATTGGCTATTTATATTTCTCTTACTGACAGAGAGGTACCTGTGACATACTTTGCCTACAGTGGTCCTTATATGTCTGGTGTAGTTCTTTATACAGAACTTTGTCAGGCATAGTGGGGCATGATGGCACATGCCTGTAATCTCAGCAACTAGGGAGGCTGAGGCAGGAGGATCACAAGTTGCAAGCGAGCCTTAGCAACTTGAAGAGACCCTGTCTTAATTTTTTTTTTTTTTAAAGGGCTGAGGACATAGCACAGTGGTACAGTGCCCCTGGGTTCAATCCCCGCTACCAAAAGAATATAAAACAGAAAGAACTCTATTTTGTAATTATTATTCTGTCTTGTGCTTACCTTTTCAATTTATTTATATACATTTTGCTTGTTTTTTTTTTTTTTTTTGGTACCAGGAATTGAACCCAGGGGTGCTTAACCACTAGGCAACATCCGAGCCCTTTTTATTTTTTATTTTGAGCCAGGGTCTCCCTAAGTGCTTAGGGCCTCATTAAATTGCTGAAGCTGGCCTTGAACTTGCAATCCTCCTGCCTCAGCCTCAACTGCTGGGATTACAGGTGTGTGTCACTGATTCCATCTATACAATAAAATTTTACTAAACAAAAATTTAAAAATTTTGTATAGTTGACTTGTTAAGTTTTTTTTTAATCATGATATCATACTAAGAAAACAACCTCTATCTTAAAGTATGTATATGTATGCACACACACATTTTCTTATAGCTTATTTTTTTAAGTAGCATTATTACTTGTTTTAGTATAGAACCTTGGGGCTGGATGTTTTTTATGAGGTGTTATTCCTAATGTTTCAGAATGTGGGAGCTGGCCAGTTGCTGGGACTCCTCCTTCTTCTGCCCTCTCACTCAATTGATTTAAATGGGGTAAAGGGAATGATTTAAGAAATAGAGGTACATTGTGTTCTTTTAAGGTGTTCACTTCTAGAAATCAACAGTTCAAGCTAGGAAGAAGTAAAAGTAGCTTTATTGAGTTTCTTGAGTTAGCAGTACTCTCCTGATCTTAATAATTCTTCTGCTATAACTATAAATCATCACCTTCCCTCCAGCATTCATTTTCTGACTGTTTGCAAAAACTTTCAGGTCTTATTGAATTCTCTGTCTCCAGGCTCTGAGAATTCAATGCTTCGTCTCACACCCTCTTCATTGAGAAATGCTTGCTTCCTTTTCTCCGTGATCATCTTTCTCCCTGGTTACTGTAAAGGATAATTAAACCCTCATACACAGTGGGGAGAGGTAAACTTGAACATTTCCTTTTGACTTTTGAGATGATCTCTAGCACAAGCTCTTGAATGTCCTGTGATATACAGATCACAGCAGTACTGGTGATTGAACCCAGGGGCGATTTACCACTGAGCTACACTCCTAGTCTTTTATTTTTTTTCTAACTTTCTTAAAATTTTGAGACAGGGTCTCACTAAGTTGCCAAGGCTGGCCTTGAGCTTGTGATCTTCCTGCCTCAGCCTCCCAAGTTGCTGAGAGTATGGGTATGCACACTGTACCCAGCAGGGAATCCATTCTTGTGCTCCCAATGGACCAACTAGAGATGAGTTCAGATGTGGCTTTGCTGTGGGGACATGCACCTGTGTAGCAGGTTCGTTTTCTATTGATGGTCTTGCATGGATAAAATGAATACTCTTAGAAGCTACTCTGTTTGCACTTTTCCTTGTTATAGGAAAAACATCCAATGTACAATTAAGAAGTCTTTAAAATTCTTTGGGTGACAAACAGCAAGGCAGTAAGTTAATTTGAGTGTAAAATCTGAGCAATGTGAGAATACCAAAAAAAAAAAAAAAATTATCCTCCTTTCAAAAAACACCATTATAGATAGCATAAGGCTGCTGTAGGTAAGACCCAGGAAACTTAACACTTGATTAGTTTATATGCAGAGTTAAAACAAGAAATTGTTTTTATAAGCTGGTTGCCTGTAGGCTGTGAAAATATGGAAAACCATAATAGGAATGTTAAATGAAGTGATTCCCTGATTATCTGGAAATAATATTGGGGGGCTTATCAACCCAGAAAACTGTCTTTAGGAGTTAGTGTTAGAAAAAGCAGCTTAGATAAGGTCACTAAGCATCCGTTGGGAAACTAGGAAGGAAAAGTTAAGAGGACATGAGTGTTTCCTATAACATTCTTATCAGGAATATGCAGGCAAAAATTCTTTACCATTTTTCCACTTCCCTTATAAAATCCTTTGCTGAGATCTGAGTTATGGTAAAAATTACTATGTGGTTGGTTTAGAAAATAGGAATAGGTCATATTTTTTTCTGATCTTTGAATATTTTTAAGTTTCTAGGATTCATAAAGCATCTAAAAACACAAAGATAGTTCTTATTATGAAAGACTGCCCTCCTAAGTTCTTCACTATTTACGTATTTCTAACCTCTTAGGCACACTGTAATTATTAAGGGGAATCAAATCTTACTTATATTGGTAGCTTAAATTATATTTCTCAACTTTTTGGATGCAACTATTAAAATGGTTTGAAAGTGAAGACCAATTTAACATCTTTTGATTGAGATTTAAAATTTTTTTCATATGCAAAATTGCATATAAAAAAATGCACTGGCTACTGTGATTGAAAAGAGGCAAATGGCATAAAAGTCTTTGAGGCTGTAAAGACTCCTCAAATTGTGAAAATGGTTGGATAAAAGGAGGTATAGAGTGAAGGTGGCTATCATGTTGGCGTGGCATAGGTAAGCCTAATTTAGTAAAAGAAACCCTCCTTTTTGTCAGTATGTTCATAGGGATGTAGCATGGGCCAGAAATCACCAACAACAACTCTGGGCTTGAGTGTTGCTCTGCCATCTCCTAGGTATGTGACTGTATGACCTCAGGCAAACTATTTGACCTCTCTGTGCCTTAGTAGTCTCATCTCCCAAGTGGTAGAAAACATACCTATTTTATAGAGTTGCCATAAGGATTAAAATAGTTAATGCTATGAAGCACTTTGAATGGCTCCTACACATAGTAAGCACTCAAAAAGTGTTCATTACATTAGATTAATTATGCTTTTGAAAACTCGTACCTGAAAAACTCTAATTTTATTTAGAAGAAAATAAGCCACTAGTTCAAAATGCTTGCATGAGAAATCCCAAAAGCATGAAGATTTAAGCATTTATTTCATGCTTCAGGATCAAAATGTATTTATATTCCTCCTTCATATGCAGTTGTTACCCATGTCTACATGTTTATAAAATAAAGCTCTTCAGATGTACTCTTCAATACTTATGCTTTTTTGTTCATCTGTTTAAAAGTGTTTGAATATACACCTTTCATTTGGAAATCAAGGTAAATTTTCAAATTCAACTTAGGTTAAAATTCTGTCCTTTAAGATCTAGGAGAGGGGTTGTGGCCATTAAACTAGCTCTTTCAACATAATTATGTCAACTAAATAAAAAGAACTATGTCAGCAAGTGGCAGTTTTAATTACTAACTTGCAGCAGCCAACACCACTTTGCTTCACAGTTTTGCTATTTATAAAAATAAAAGGTTCAGACATGGTGTGACAAAGCTCTCCATAGCAGGAAAGTAAAAGGGGGAGGAGAGGGAGGAACCCGCAGAGTCTTGCCACAGCTGTCTTCTAAGGGATCTTAAGTCAATACATTAGCAAGAAAAGAGCTGGGGCGGCAGTGGAGATAGATGGAGTAGCTGGGGAAGACTCACTGGGGTGCCAGAAACAAGTAGGAATTCAAGATATTCCTTCCTAACATCTCAGGAGGCTGAGGCAGGAGCATGGCAAGTTCAAAGCCCGTCTCAGCAACTTAGCCAGGCCCTAAGCAACTTAGCAAGACCTTGTCTCAAAGTAAAAAATAAAGAGGGGTGGGGAGGTAGGGAGGTGGTTAAGCACCCCTGGGTTCAATCCCTGGTACCAAAAAAAAAAAAAAAAAGAAAGAAAAGAAAGAAAGAAAAACTTTAATTTTATATTTGTGTATTTCAACCTACAAAATCAAATATCCAGTTAAGTAGGCAGCCCTCTGTATCTATGGGTTCCAAATCTGCAAGGTCAACAAACTGCAGATGGAAAATATTCAGGAGAAAAACAAAACAACAAAAAACCTGCGTTAGTTGAATATGCACAGGCATTTTTATCTTGACATTATTTCCCAAACAACTATTTTTATAGCACTTATATTGGGTTAGGTATTACAAGTAAATGATTTAAAGGATGTAGGAGGGTAAATTAGTTACATGTAAATACTGTACCATTTTATAGAAGGGGCTTAAGCATCTTCCGATTTTGGTATCTGTTTGTGGTCCTGGAACCAATCTGCCATGCATACCAGCGAGAACCTTAGAGAAATTCACAAACAGGGCTGGAGTTGTGTCTCAGTGGTAGAGAGCTCATCTACCACATGTGAGGCCTTGGGTTCGATCCTCAGAACCACATAAAAATAAATAAATAAAATAAAGGTACTGTATCCAACTACTACTAAAAAGTAAATATTTTTAAAAAAATAAATTCATGAACATGATGAAAATTCAATATAAAAATTTCTACTTAAACATAATAAACTTTAGAACAAGCAGCTTATTGCTTCTGCTTATTTAATTTAAGGAAACAAAGCCTTAAATTCTGGGAAGACAGGGTCTAAGTTTGTACTGGTCATGGTATTACAGTGTTGGTTCAATCACCATTGGTTGAATTAATTAGCTAATTTGATGAATTTCCTAATTATATTTTCCTATGAGTGAAAATTCTAGATTAGTTGACTCTAAAAGTCAGGGCATTGTTTAATTGTGGTATTGCTTTTGTGTGTATGTGTGGTACTGGGGATTAAACCTAGGCGTATTCTAAAACTGAGCTACATTCCCAGCCCTTCCTTCCTTCCTTTCTTTCTTTCTTTCTTTCTTTTTTTTTTTTTTTAAATTTTGAGACAAGGTCTTGGTAAATTGCTTAAAGCCTCACTAAGCTACTGAGGCTGAACTTGGACTTGCCATCCTTCTTCCTCAGGTTCCTGAGTAGCTGGGATTACAGGTGTGTGCCACCACGCCTGAGTACAGTATTGCTTATTAAGACTAGAAGAATTTTTACAAGGAAGAAAAGCAATAGCCGTGGCCAAGAGTCTCACTTTGACTTTGAAACATCATAACTTTGGAGAATGCAGCTGGGTAAAAGTGAAACAGAAACCATACGACCCTATTTTTTTTCTAAAGTGAATGCTGTATATTTGCCTATACTTCTCGATAAACCAAACTTCATTGAGCAAGGGAAAGAACTAAAGTGAGACTTCTATTCAAATTAGAAGTGTCAATCTTTAATCTGGCAACGTTCCATCTTCTTCCTTCTGACTCCACTTCCTCTTCCTTCCTACTGTTTTGGAAATATTAACCTTTAACATAATAAAGTCTCTGCCCTGGAGAACAGACATTCTAGGGGGAAAAGAAAGACAATAAACATGCAAACAATTAAATAATATAATTTCAATTAGAGATTTATGGAAAATAAAATGAATACTTGGGATAGGGTATGATGGGGTGGGAGGAATAGGGAAGTGGAAAGCACCTTTGATGGCAAAGGTCAAGGAAGGTCTATCTGTGAAGGTGACAACTGATTAAGGACTGAATAAAGAGGAGGAATCACTGATACAGTTTGGATCTAAATATGTTTTAAAAATCTCATGTGTTAGGAAATGCAGCAATGTTCACAGGTGAAAAGATTGGATTATGAGAGGTAGACTTCATCAGTGGATTGATTCATTTGATGGGTTAATAATTTGAATGGACGACTGGGTGGTAACTGTAGGCAGGTGGCGTGTGACTATAGGAGATAGGTCAGTGAACTACTCCTTGTCCCTGGCTCCTGGCTTTCTCCTTCCCTCTGCTTTTTGGCTGCCATGAATTGAGCAGCTTTCCCCTGCCATGCCCTTGTGGCATGATGATCTGCCTCACTGCAGACCCAGAGCAATGGAGTTAGTCAACCAAGGGGTGAAAGTCTGAAACCATGAGCCCCAAATAAACTTTCCTTTTTTTAAGTTGTTCATGTTGGGTATTTTTGTCACAGTGATGAGAAGTGACTAGCACAGCCAACGACTTACCATTTACCGCAGTCAACTTAGTGACTTACCATGGCCAGTGTACTCAAAAGAATCTGCTTCATCGGGGGTATCGAGTTCATCCACATTGATGTCAATTTCATCTGGACTGTCCAGGTTATCATCAGAGAGAATAGAGCCTTCACTTTGGTCCAAGGAAAGATTGATATTTGGAGCTGTGAGTTTGATTCTCCGAGGATGAGTCCCATTAAGATCCAGAGAGTTAGGAGGCTCTAAAGAAGGAATAGCAACATTAACTACTAGAATATAAAACAAAATTGCCAAGAATAGGTTTAGAACCCACTGAAAGCATCTTTAAGTCCCTTTCATTAAAGGCAGATCTGCTATAAATCCTTATAGGGGATATGGACTCCCTTCTTGTCAGCAGGCCTGAGAACTTGCTTCCCTCCCACCCATCTGTCAACCATGGCCATGTAAGATAGGAAGTAAGAGCTATTGCTAAAGGGGAAGAAAACTATTTTTTTTAAACCTTTCTATTTAGGTTTAAGGACTTTATGCAGCTATAATATTTTTTATGGGATATTTAGCAAAGTATCTATTTTCTAATAATTCTTGTCAACTTTGCTTCTGTGGGACAGAGGTTAAGAATTCTGTTTTGTTCACAGATACTTCCAAAATAGTTCTTTCCTGGTCCCGACAACACTGATTTTCAGTGACCTTTTTTGTTTTGTTTTGTTTTCAAATAAAACCTGAGGTATCCTCCCAGGCTACATTCTTTGAATGTACCCAAGCACACTACCTCTCATGCCAATATTGTTTGACATCCGTTCCATGACATATGTGATAATCATATTTTAAGGCTCACAGCAGTAGCTCCCACCCTTTTGTTGTAGCATGTATCTTTCTGTTCATGTGCATTTCATTTAACAGAAGCAAAACTGGGAAGTCATTTTAATCAAGTTCATCTCAACCCAAAAGAGACAATCTAATGTGGTATAATAAGAAATATGTTTGATCTTTACCTCTGGTTCCAGGCACAGAGTTTCTAAAACCCTGGGGATTTCCTGAGATCGAAGGAGTATCTCATGTTATTTACAGCAAGCCCCTTTTGATCAGACCTGAGTTTATGCTGAGGAGATAACTTAAAGCAGAGCCCCAAGATAGCTTCAGCATGGGGCAGGTCACCAAAAAGACTAAGTGACTGGAACTTTCAGCCCTACACACTAACCTCTGGGAAGGAGGTAGAGGGCTAGAGATTAAATTTTATAAGAATTCTTGAATAACAAGGTTTGGTAAGCATCTGGGTTGGGGAATGCATTTAGATGCTGGGAGGTGGCACACCCAGAGAGGGAATGGGAACTCCACCTTGTGTGAAATCCAGAAGACAAAGATGACCAAAAGGCAATGTTTAAAGAGCCCTTCCAAATGGAGCCGTGCAGCTGTTAGGAGAACAGCTGTACTAAGTTATGACTACCCAAGAAAATGAACTCTTAAAACAAGGCAGAGGAATGTGAATTGTTGAACTAGGCCAAATCTACAAGAGTCAGTACCATCTTTTAAGGAATGCTACAGTTGCAACTGTAACAAATAACAAATGAACTTCCCACCTAGATAATGGTCCTAACAATCAATCATGTATATATAGGGATATGTATCCTAGTGACACGTATCCTAGTATAACTCTTCTGCACCCGTCATCCTCCTTTTCGAGTAACCTATGAAATTTCCTTTGTCCTCAGCTTCTGCTTTCTTTTAAAAACCCTGCACATCTGAGCTTCTTTGGAGAATTCATTGAGAGTTATCTGATCCTGTGTTTTCCTAAACTGTAATTCCAAAGACCCAAATAAAGTCTTTTTGCTTTTACCATTTCTGAGTTTGAATGGGTTGACATTACACGGTGTCAGAATTGGGATCTGAAGTGACTCATCTCCCCCTGTGATGCTGCCAAGGACACAAATAAGTGCCCACAGGGGTCTTTTATTCTCTATCATCTCCCTGGCAGCTTTGGATCATGAGGGCAAATCCTCTCAGTTTCTAAACCTTTTTCACGGAAGTTCCAAAACTTTGGGTGTCCTTTGTTGCCAGCTGCTTAGGAGAAAAATCTCTCATATAAGTATCTAGGAGGGCATCCCTTATTTTGGTGGGTACTGAGTTTCTAAGAAAGGAACCTTTCATCTTGAGTTAATTACAGGAAGCTCCTTCTCTGAGAATGTTCCTAGTGGGCAACCACCATCCAAAACTCCTCCTTTTTTTCATGGTTTAAATGTACTGGTTATTTTTTGTAAATTCCTGATTCAATGAACTAAAATTATGCATGATAATTTGAAATTATACTGGCTCCTCCAGGGCTTTTTTAATATTTCAAAATTAATTCTACTTGTATAATCAATTAGAAAAAAACTGGAATGGTGTTATGGTTTGGATGTGAGGTATCTGCTAAAAGCTCTTATGTTAATGCAAGTGTGTTCAGAGATGAAATGACTAGATTGTGAGAGCTGTAACTAATCAATCCATCCTCATTTGAATGGTCTGGGTGATAACTGTAGGCAGGTGGGACATGGCTGGAGAAGATAGATGGGGTGTGCCCTGGGAGGGTTCCTCTGCCATGTGACCTCTTTCCCTTTCTGTTTTCTGACTTTGCCATGAGTTGAGCAGACTTCCTCCACAGTGGCCCTTCAGCCATGATGCACTGTCTTACTTCAGGTCCAATCTCCCAGCCTAGCATTTCAGATTTATATAAATTAGTCTAGCTACTTGCAAAAAAAAAAAAAAATATATTATAGCTAAGTAATGGATTGTTTTGGTCAGTCGGAATAATCCTACTAGAGATTTCTCAAGAGTAACTGCTAAAAGCCAAGCACACGCTCAAAAATTATCCCTAAAACTTTATAAATAAATACCACTGTATTTCTCAAATTCTCTCATTATTCTACAGTGCATTCAGTGTCCTGATAACCTATTTCTGATTATTACAGCAATTCTGAAAAAAATTTCTTCAAAGTTCTGGCATGAAACACCTGATGGACACAACAGCCTATTCAATTCCAGTTTCTTAGATAGTCTTCAGGAAGATTAAGATACTTTGGTCAAAAAGCATTCCCTGGGCTGGGGTTGTCGTTTAGTGGGGGAGCACTTGCCTAGCATGTATGAGGCACTGGACTCAATCCTCAGCACTACACAAAAATGAATAAAATAAATTATTGTGTCCATTTACAACTGAAAAAAAAAAAAAAAAAGAAAATCATTTCCTGCTGCGTGTGGGCCTTTAATCCCAGTGGCTCAGGAGTGAGCTCAAAGACAGCCTCAGTAAAAGTGAGGTGCTAAGCAACTCAGGGAGACCCTGTCTCTAAATAAAACTCAAAATAGGGCTGGGGATGTGGCTCGGTGGTCAGGTGTCTCTGAGTTCAATCCCTGGTACCACCACCAAAAAAAAAAAAAAAAAAAAAAGGGAAAGCATTCCCTGATCTGAGAAAAGGCCCCATGAATTATTTGCTTTAGCTGAGCAACTGTCCCAAATTCTTGTTAAGAAATCTGAGGAAAAGTCACTAAAGCTATGGAGTCTCAAATCAGGTTGCTTAGCTTGTGATGGAAAACAAGACCTGGTTATAAGATGAAATTATAAAAACATTATGGTAAGAAAACAATGCCTGGGGAAAGGAGTCAGTTCCCCTATCAGCTCTTCTTCAGGAATCCTAATTAACCATGGGTCGTTATCTTTTGGATTATAAATAACTGTCTCGAGGAGTCTTTACTATGTCCTCTTGAAATGTAAACCCCTCTTTCAGGGCTAGAGATTCAACAGATGCCTGTGAAAAGAGCTATTTCTTCTTATCTGTTTCTGTAACTTACTTTATGGTTGAGACCCTGCACAAGGCCTTCAGCCATGTAGAGTGTTGTGGGATCAGAGCTCAGGATTTGGAGTTTGTTCTCCTCTGGGCCGGCTGGGGGATGGTGTAAAATAGTTTGGAGTTCTCCTCTCCAAGTGCTGCTTGCTACTTCTCGACTGGTCTCAACAAGTGCATGAGCTTCCAGATGAAACAACTGTCTCCTAAGTCAAATTTCTCAAACTCTTCCAGTTCTCCTAGAGGTGTTTCTAATTATTGGCCCATAAATCTAACTCTTGATCATCCTGGACATGATTTTACATTTTCAGATTATGGTTTGGATGTGAGGTGTCCCCCAACAGCCCACATGTGAGACAATGCAAGAAGGTTCAGAGGAGAAATGACAGGTTTTGAGAGTCTTAACCGGATCAGTGAATTAATCCCCTGGTGGGGATTAATTGAGTGGTTACTGAAGTGATAGGGTGTGGCTGGAGGAAGTGAAATTCGGGTGTGGCTTTGGGGTATATATTTGGATCTGGCAAGTGGAGACTGTCTGTGCTTCATCATGTGAGATGGTTCCCTCTGCCATACTCTTCCATGATGATGTTCAGCCTCACTTCAAGCCTGGAGGAATGGAGCTGGCTGCATATGGACTAAGACCTCTGAAACCTTGAGCTCTCAAATAAACTTTTCCTCCTCTAAAATTGTTCTTGTCAGATCCTTTAGTAAGAGCAGTGAAAAAACTGAGTAAAACAATATTATAATACCATAAGATCACCATTAAAAATGGTAGAACAAAAACCCAAGGGTGATTGAACTACATTATAAAGCAATTATTTCCCAGTTAAGAAATGTGTATATATATATATATATATATATATATATATATATATATATATATATGGCTTACCCCTTACTATTGTCACTTAAGGTCTGATTCACCCTTACATTGGGAGCAACATAATCATACTAAGATGGGTCAAGTAGATAGTACTCATTACCTTGGGTGGTATTCTTCCATACCCTGTTCTTCTATAATAATCATAAGATCCTCTGATTGGCTAAAGACTGAGAATGGTGACCTGTCATTTACTGGAGAGAATGTAATGGAACTCAATGGCTCTGTGGAACCAGTATTTGGCCTTGGCTTTCCCTCACTTGAATAGGACATTGCACTTTGGGCTTTCACCGGATACAGAGGCATATTCAATCCCCCTTCAGTATGGGCTCTAATAACTTTTCCCCCTTAAAAGATAGAGGAATTCGATCATTGTTGCTGTGTTTGTTCCTACTTTAGAGCTCTTAGATGTGATTGCCCTCATGGAAGTATTAGCTAATTTCACCTATCAAGGCTTAAACGACAGCTGACAAACATTACACTTGGTAAATACAGAAATGCCCTTAATAAGAAAAGCATTCTTGGGGCTGGGGCTGGAGCTCAATGGTAGAGTGTCTGCCTAGAATGTGTGAGGCACTGGGTTCAATCCTCAACACCACATAAAAATAAAAAAAAGGTATTGTGTCCATCTATAACTAATATATATATATATATATATATATTAGAAAGAAAGAAGAGCATTCTTAGAAAACCACAGGGCACTTGATATTATCACTGTTTCTTGAGGGGGTACTTGTGCTATTATTAAAACAGAATTCTGTGACTATACAACTGATGAATAATCAACTCGTCAGTTATATGAAAAAATTGCTTTTAAAATGACCTTGTACTTAGCCTAGGAGAATTGTTTTAATGGTCTGGATCAGGTTCCAGCTGGCTAAAAGCCTTACTGATGCTATTCTTATTGATGCCTGTATTTTTATAAATTTTTAATATGATGCATAACTCACTGTTTAACTACTTCTATTACCTGAATAATGATCTCATGTCAACCAGAAGCCATCAATCATTCATCAGAGGACTGAACCCAGTGAAAGCCCAAAGTGCAAAGTATCAAGTCATTTTGTAAGCCATGCTCTCTGTAAGCCCTGCTCTCTGACTGCCTCCTTGTTACTCAAATGTGACCTTAAGCTCTCTATCTACAATCACCTTTTCTCTTCTTTACAGGGATATGACCTCCTGGGAATGAACCTTCTCAGATCCAAGGGACCAGATCTACTTAAAATCAACATATAATACAAAGATTGATTATTGATGCTTTCAATCATGATCAAAAGGGGAAAATGTGAAAACTATAAGAAAATCATAACAAAAAGCAACACTTACAGAGCCCTTCAAGGCAGAGCTAGTAGGTCATTAGGGGACCAGGAATTACTGGTATTAGGAGCTACTACCTGAGAAAGTGAACTCTTGAATTGGGCATGGAAATGTAAACTTTTGAATTGAGCCAAGTCTGCAAAAAACACTAACATCTTTTAATGCATGCTGTAGCTGCAACTGTCACAAATAACAAATTAATTTTTCACTAAAGATAGTTGTGGAGATCAATCATGTATAGCTTAGTGATATGTATCCTAGTGTTATGATAACTTTTCTGTACCATTCATCTTCCTTTTCATGCAACTTGTAAGATTTCTCTGTCCTTATCTTCTACTTCCCTTTATTTTATTTTTCTTCATTCATTCATTCATTCATACTGGAGATGGAACCCAGAGGTGCTTTACCACTGAAAATGTCCCCAGCCCTTTTTATTATTTGTTTTGAGACAGGGACTTGCTAAGTTGCTTAGGGTCTCATTAAGTTGCTGAGGCTGCCCTTAACTTATGATCCTCTTGTCTCAGTCTCCCATGTCACTGGGATTACATGCATGTGCCACCACTCTCGGCTCTCCTTCCTTTTAAAATTCCTGTACAACATGAACTTCTTTGGAGCACTCATTCAGAGCTGTTTGAATCTTTATTTTCCCAACTTGCAATTCCCAAGATATATAAATAAAATGAAATAAGGATCTTTTGCTTTTATAATTTCTGAATTTAAATTGACCAAACATGCCTATGCACCTCATCAGCTGAGTATTCATCTGTGTCTTTTACAATATGCTCCATAATAAACCAGTAAATGTAAGTAAAATATTTCCATTAGTCCTATTAGCTGTCCTATCAAACTACTAAACCTGAGGAAGGGATTTGTAAATATCTTTATTTATAGCCAATTGGTCAAAAGTACAGGTCCATATTAGGATTTAAAATTGGTTTCTGTAGTAGGGGAAGTCTTGTGGGACTAAGCCCTTAACCTGTAGGAACTGGCACTATCTTCAGGTAGATAATGTCAGAATTGAACTGCATTATAGGATACCCAGTTGGTGTCCTCTAGAGAACTGTGTGGTATAAGTAGGAAAAATCCTAAATATCTGGTTATAGAAGTACTCTTTGTAAGAGTGTAGTAGGAGAACTGTTTCTTGTCTTAACCTGAAACCAGAAGTAACAGGTTTCCCTGGACAAAGTATTTTGAAGGCTATCTGGTATACCCTTCAACTCTGAAATTCTAACTAGGGCTCTGTTCTAATGATACTGGTTCTATTCCTTTATCATTAGGATTTTTCTTTTCTGCATGGAATATCACCTAAACTGTGTACCATGAAATGTTTTTATGTATTACTTTAAAAAATGTTTCTGCTGACTAATACATTTGAAAAACTCTAGGTTTCTATATTATAGGAATCTTTAGCACAGTGTTGTCCAAAATAATTTTTGTGATAATGAAAATGTTCTATGTATGGGTACTGAGCACTTGAATAGTGCAACTGAAGAGTGGAATTTAAAATTTTATTCATTTTAATTAATTTAAATAGCCACATGAATTTAGCTGCTAACCATATAGGTTAACCATAGCCTTAATACCTTTAATATTCAAAAGTATATTGTGGGGCCTAGTACATGCCTGTAATTCTAGCTACTCAGAAGGCTGAAGCAGGAAGATTGTAAGTTTGAGGCTAGCCTCAGTAACTTAGTGAAAACCTGTCTCAAAATAAAAATAAAAAGAGAAGGAAAGGGTCTATATAGTTCAAGAGCTAGAGTACCTCTGGATTTCATCCCCAATACTGAAAGAAAAGTATACTGTAACTCTTGAAGAGCAAAAGAAACTTTCAGTGGTCACCATTGGCCTTAGAACATTTAAAAAATAATTATCTCACAACTAGTATTTTGAAGAATGCACTTTAAATACTAGGGTGGAAGACAAATTTCATTACTTCCTTTGTCTCTACCTCATTCTAGGCATGATTAATAGTGCCACGGTTCTGGATCTTGGTATGATATTGTAGCTGATGCAGTACAAGAGAGTAATTCTAGTGCAAAGTAACAACTGTGTAGGTTGCAACTGAAAATTTTAGTCTTTTTGTGTGTGTATGCCTTAGACACAAATCCTTATAGTATAAGGTTATTGTCCCAGGGATTTATTTATTTATTTATTTTTCTGTGGTTATTGTTGTTTTGTTTGTTCTACAGTTCTGGGGATTGAATCCAGGGCCTTGTACATGCTACCAAGTAGTCTACCACTGAGTGACAATTCCACCCCCCTACCTCCTTCCTGTCTGTTTATAATTAAGGTGCTATGCTTTCTTGATATCATATTTCCAATTTTAAACAATCACACAATTACATGTGAATTTGGGGAACTTAGACACTAGCCAGAATTTGGTAGTATGATATCTAGCTACTGGTTATCACAAGAACTGAAAACATGGTCCACAGCCCAGGTGATAAAATGTGGCCCAAACTAGTGAGTTTCAATATTCAAATCAACTCTGAAATTAAACAAATTGAACTCAACACCTTCCTTTCACACAGTTTTTTTTTTCCTCTCTTCACTTTAATCATTGAAATCACAAGTTAAATGCATAGGAAATGGTTCTCTCACTGAATAATGGAGATGTTTGGATGCAGAATACCACAAGGAAATGAATAAATGCTTCTCTCACCAGGCCTCATGTCTGCAGCATCGGGACTTGGCATTCCCTCCTCAAAGGGGATGTCCATTCCTACATCCTCTGACAGTAGCCTGGAGAAAAAAAAAAAAAAAGCAGAGTGTAAAACACTGGGTGGGATTTTATTTTCTTTGAAAAGGAAACCCAGAGATTACTGGATACGATTTTCAACTCAAATGAAATAAGCCAAATATGTGCACTGAATCCATTATTAAGTGACCCCAAATTAGAATAGAGTTTCTGCAGTTAACTGCGAAGGAGAACCATGAACACCAATTTCATGGGCAACTCAAACTCCAAGTTCACCTGCGTACAGAAATGCCTTCCCCTTGAAGCTCACCCAAGTACAGTACAGGACCAAAATCAGAAACAGGAAATACAAACACCTAATAAAATATATTTTGGGGAATATTTAATATGTATTTTTTCAACAAGAGAAGCAATATATATATTTTAGAGGAAAGAAGACCCAAGTTTGTATGTATTTCTCCCCTGTGTTGATTTGAGTATACAACTTCAATTGCCATGGGCAGAGGACAGCATACTCTGCTATGTTCCTTTACTTTTGGAATATTTAAAGATTCATCATGCATATATGTTGGGTGGGGAGGATGGCTCTGGTCACAACTTACCATCTCTTGTGTCTATTTGGTGCTGAGCCCAGGCCATTTATATTCGCCTACTCGGTAAGAGGTTTGCAGGGAAATACGAAAATACTGCTCCCCTGGAGAGAAGTGAGTGCCTGTGCTCTTGGCCCACCAACCCCACAAACCCTCTGAAAACACAGCATCACAGAGTATTATGGTTTGGACCTTAAATGCCCCCCAAAGGCCCATGTGCTAAAAGCTTGGTTGACAGCCTGTGGTACTCTCAGGATGTAGTGGGAACATGTCCAATAGTATATAAGAGGTGCGGCCTAGGGTGGCAGATGTAGCTCAGTGACATAGTGTTTGCCTAGCATGCACAAGGCTCTGGGTTCAATTCCCAGCACTGGAAAAAAAAAAAAAAAAAAAAAAAAAAGAGCTGGGGCCTAGTGAAAGAAAGTCAGGTCACTGAGGCATGCCCTTGAAGAGAGTGTTGGAACCCCAACCCCTTCCTCTCTTTCTTTGCTTCCCAGCAGCCATGAAGTGGTGCGTAGCTTCATGGCCATGCTTGGTTGCCAGCCATCATTCCCTCCATGATGTTCTGCCTTACCCCAGGCTCAGAGCAGCAGCACCAAGTGACCATGGTCTGAAACTTCTAAAACCATGAGCCCAAATAACCCTTTCTTCCTTTTAAAGTGATTGTCTCATTTTTTTTTTCTTTTTACCATAACAGAAAGCTAACACAGAGAGTTTCTCTCTCTACACAATTTCTGTGACTCTGACCTTGAATATTCTTTAAAGCTAAAGCTGCCCCCCAGCAGCAAGACAGCGGGTAAGGCTGGGGGTGCAGCTCAGTGAGACCATGCTTGCCTAACACATCAAGGATATGGTCTGATCCTAGCAGAAGAGAAACACAGACAGTGGGCAAGAGGCTGGCATGTGAGTAAAGCAATGATGCAGCAACAAGAAAATCTGTGCCACAGTGTGGCTCTCCACACGAGGTGAAGTCAACCCCATTGTTCAGTAGTAGAGGTGGGGGAGGGGACCACTGAGAAGTCCTATGTCAGGCCCAAGTTTGAAAGTCCTGGGACCCATAGGGATGGGTGTCTGGCTTCCTGTGCTGCTGCAGTTTGATTTTCTTACACTCACCCTTTTGTCTTCTGAAGCCATCTGTGTATATTCTCCTACATCAACCTCCTTCTAGTACCATTAATGACAAAATGCTATTAAAAGCAGCTGGATTCAAAACTTCAGTTTCATCACTGACTGTGTGTCAGACCACTTTATCTTTTTGTGCCTCAGTTTCCTTACCAATAAAAGGAGAATGTGCAATGCCTGAAAATAAGCACTGACAGAAAAGCAATGCATTGCATTGTAGCTCTTTTTGGCCTTCCATGATATTTGCTTTCTTCATTGAATTTGAAGCTTCATGAGAATAAGAATCATACCTGTCTTATTCATTATTATTGCAGCATCCAGTATAGGCAAACATCAATAAATATGTGCCAGGCAGAATTTTTGAGCCTGAAATACCCTAACTGCAAATATATATTATTTCTTTGGTTTTCTGTCCAAGAGTAAACCTTAAAATAAATAAATAAATAAAGACCTCAAATTCCTACCAACCTGACAGAACATAAAAACATGCAGGCCTGAGCCTCAAAATGAATTTGAAGGGTTTTAAAGTAGATCGAGAGTATTAGCTTCAATTCTGCAGGGTTTATAAATGCTTGTGAGTTAAGGACAGCATCATGGAATTACTAAAGGAGTCTCAGATGTGAGGTCATAGCTCTGAGTTATGGTTCACTGTTAGTACTGAAAAGCTGATTGACTCTAAGAAGATTAGCTGACCATTTTGGATTTTAAATGAATAGAACAAATACCCAACATTACAGCGTCTATGGTGAATAAATATAATACATACGAAAGCACTCTGTAAATTTTAGAATATTGAGTTTAAGAAACGCCCTCACTTCCCATTTAAAAAATATTACCTGTAGCAATGGTTTAACTGAAGTATGTGTCATGGTTGGATAAAACATAATTAAGGTTACTACAATTTGGGTATTAGCCCAGGCAAGGGATAATTTTACAACATCACAAATCTCCAAAGTATAGAAATGCCCTCAGACTCATTGACATTAGAGAACAGACCCTTTGCCTCTCAGCACAGAGCAGGTGCTGGAAAGCCAGTGGTGGCATGCACCCAGGGAAGGGAAAACCTGAAGGCTGTGATGGGGACAGGGTGATTGGAGGGAAGGGATCTCACAACCCCATGGATACTAAAGAGGGCTATGGGAACCTTTAAGAAAACCTTAGGGATGGGGAGAAATCTGAGCCAGAATAGTCTACAAGTAAGTTAGAGAGAAACCTAAGTCATACTCTATCAATACTTCAATCACATTCATACATTGGGTTCATAAACATTTGTAGGAATGAAATGGCTAAACCAAACATAGTAGTTGGAGTGAAGCAGGCTGCTAATTTTCTTTTTTCTTGCAATGCTGGGGATTGAACCTGGGGATCCATGAATGCTAGGCAAGCACTTTACCCCTGAGCTACACTCTCAGCCTCTGGAATAGTAGTTTTCTGATAAGCTATGGAAGCCTCTCAGAATCTGTTAGGTAGGTGAATCTGTCCAACCAAAAGATAGGTAGTTATATCTTATCTACCTATAACAAATGCTAATTTTGGATCTTGTGTACACAAAATGGAGCTAACAAAGAGGGTGACAAACACAAGTCTGACTCTACTGTGGCTAAACTAGCCATATGTCTCCACCTAGAGGATGAGACAGAAATCTTTTATGGTTTCTTTGCTGACTGATGCTGTATGTAGCTATATTGTTCTTCACCCATATTTCTGGCTCTTGGTCTTTGGTGTACGTGTTAATATTTCACTTTCCTGCCCCTTGGGAGTTATAGTGGCTATGTAACATGGTTTGGCTGATAAAAAGGAACAGAAATACAGGTGTCTCTTCTGGGCAGAAGACTTATGAGCAAGTGCAGGTGCCACCTCCTTCCCACCTTTGCAGGGTTCTGAGTGCCTGTGGTAAGCAGAATCCCCTATGAAAGCTTGTGGGATATGTGAACAAGAAATGAATTTTCCTTCTGTTTGGCTATGAGACATTGGAGTCATTTGTTACCGTATCATCATCTAGTACCTTTTTAAAAATTTTTTTTAGTTTTAAGTGAACACAATATCTTTATTTTGTTTCTATGTGGTGCTGAGAATTGAACCCAGTGCCTCATGCATGCTAGGCAAGCACACTACCACTTGAGCTACATCCCCAGCTCCCATCTAGTAGCTTTTGCCTATACAGCTTTTATTGTTTTGAAGGGAATATCTAACTCACAATATGGGGAAAATTTTCTTTCCTAATTTGAGTAACCCATTTCCCCATTCCCCAGTCTCACATTGACAATACATAACTTCTTGTCAGGGTTGCTAAAGCATGAAAGAACATTTTAATAAATGAGGAACAGCTTCAGACAGACATCAAATGCTTTTGGGTATTCTATAAACTTTGGTATTAATGTGCCATCTTTATGGAGGTTTTTTGTCAGAGTCATCTGTTACTTGCCAATTTATATAATATTTTTCTTTCAAAGTGACATTTATTTATGTAAAGTGACTTTGATAGGAAGGTTTGTATCACCGGTGTATACAGAAACTTAAACCACTCATTTAAAATACATGGTCACATAAATTAAATATAATTTTAAAAATGCTGTTAATTTTGAATTGGACACCCCTGGATCTCGCTCCACAGCTTCTCTCTTTACTAAAAAAGAGAGATTAGGAATTGTTAGCTGTGTCTGGCAAGGTGTAATGTCATGTACAGTGGCTCCCCACCTACATTATTTCATTTCCTGGGATTTCAGTTACTCATGGCAAACTGAGCTCTGAAAATATTAAATGGAAAATTCTAGAAGTAAGCAACTCACATGTTTTAAATAATTTACTATGATATATTGTTACAATTGCTATAACTATTTTATTATTGGTTACTGTTGTTAAAGTGTTACTATGCCTAATTTATAAATTAAACCTTATTAAACATAGTATACATATATAGGGTTCAGTACTATGTGGTTTTAGACATTTGCAGAACATCTTGGAATGTATCCCCGGCAGATAAGGTGGGACTACCATATCCCTATAAATATAAGAAATGTGCGAGATGGAATAGAATATCCAAAAGGTAATTAATACATTTCCAAGTTTAAAAGAAACCAAGGGAAATCCTTGGGTGCCAAATTGAAGAGTTATTGGAAATATGCTGAAAATGGTAGCTTTTAGGATTTCTAGACTGGATATAGGCCCTAGGGTCCCATAGCAGAAGAGACCTTTAAGAAAGGCACAGATCTTAACTTCTAAATGAGGCTGTGGAGCTTAAAGATATATTCCACTAGTATAAAGGGGATGAGAAAAAACTCTTTTCTTTGACCTTGGAAAGCACAGTCTACCGGGGATATTGGGTAGAAAATAAAAAGCAACATATAAGAATTGTAGACACTTGTCATGTGATAAGCATGTCTCAATTTATATTACCTGAGTGATATAGAAAACCCAAATAAAGAAGTTAAAATTGAAATTCATCTATCATCATTGAATATCTACAACCCAGAAGAATTAATTGTAAAACAAAACAAAACAAAAAACACTTGGTAGTACTTATTTTTACAACCTAGGGACTTAATGGAAACCTACTTGGGAGCAAGAAAAAAATAAACTTTTTTGAAAGAAGAGCTTACACTAAAATACAAAAACAAAGCCTTCCTAGCAGGAAAAAAAAAAAAAAAACCCACCATGGTTGCTATAAAATGCAGTCACAGCAATGAAAGAAACCAAAACCAAAACCAAAAAAGAACAATATAAAAGACACAGTAAGGATTAAGGTAAATGACTGTGCTAAAGCAGTGAGACGTGGGTTTGCCATAACAGGTAATGCCACTTGAGCCCTGAGTAGCCATGCTGCTTATAAAAGAAATAAGTAACATAATAATGATGCAGAAGACACATTGACAATACAGTGGTATAAAATGATATATCAGAAAAATATTGCACACAAGAAAGCATAATATTAATGTCAAACAAAACAGACCTTAAGCAGAAAAGGCAATATTAAGGCTAAAAACATTATTTAGTGTTAAAAAGAATAATTCTTCAGAAAATGTTATAATTCAGAGCCAACAAGCTTTCAGCAACTGTCTCAAAATATATAAAGCAAATATTGAATGTAAATTATAAGACACAATGAATTTCATGGGGGAACTTGAATATACCTTTTAAGAATTAATGAATTTGAAAAGAAATGTGTACGAATATGGAAGTTCTGGGCCTTTGTGGGAGCTGGGTATAGCTCAGAGGTAGAGCATTTTCAGTACACAGGAGGTACTGGGTTTGATCACCAGCACTACCAAAAAAAAAAAAAAAGAATGTGGGAGATCTGAACAATGCAATAATGTAGCTTGATCTAATGGACAGATCTGCATGCAGTAAAAATATTCAATTTTTTCGAACCATACAGGATGTCCCATAAAACACCAAAGTCAATTCACATGCACCATATTCTCTGACTTCAAGACTTTAATTTAGAAATCAGTTACAAAAAGAAAGTTTGAAGACAAAATCAAACTTCTATGTGACCCAACAATAAAGCCTTACCTAGCAAATGAAAGCAGCTAAAGAAGTTCCTAGAGGAAAATAAATGGCCTTAAATTCAGATATTAGAAAATAATGGGGAATCTAGAGAGAAATAAGGGATTTTAAAAGGGAGGGGGCCTCATCAAAATAGAAAGGAGAACAGAGAAGTAGAGTAAGGGGATTGAGGGGTGGAGGAGGGATGGGAAATGGGAGAAACAAACAATTGACCACACTATGTTATGTGCACGTACGAATATATCACAATGAATCCATATAATTCCATATGTGTAACTATAATGTACCATTTAAAAACAAATCACAAAAAAAGGAAATAAGATGGGGGCTAGGATATAGCTAATTTGGTAAGAGTACTTGCCTCCCATGGACAGGCCCTTAGTTCAATCCCCAGCACCATAAAACAACAAAAACAACAACAACAACAACAACAACCCAAAACAAATAAAAAATACTAGGAAAAAAAATAAGAAAACAAGATGGCCTGAATTATCCAAGAAGCAATTATGAAAATAATCCTGCCCTTGTGATTTATGATATCTATGCTAAATCTGTGTACCTCCTCCCCCGAAATGAATGCCACCAAGCAGAGGACAGTAATGTAAATGGAATTTTCCAATTTGAGAATGGATCCCATACAGATTGGCAGGTCATATGTTTCTGGCATTTATTCTTCTTAATAAAGAAGGCTCATTGTTGTAGCATGACAATCCTAACACCACAGATAGTAAAGGACAATAGATGCAAAACTTTGGGACACAGAGGCACCCTCTTGCTTTTAGAATGGGTCTAAAATTAAGCCCTTTCTACATTTTTAATTTTTTTCCAGTATATCTGGATCTGGAGGGATTTGATTATTGTAGGACTAGCTTTGCTTGAAACCAGGTTCTTTTTGAAAGGTAATGACTAGTGCACCAAGACTTGGCACACACACACACCCACCCACACACACACACACACACACACACACACACACACACAGATAACATTTCTAGATGGTAATGTTTCCTGACAGGCACATACACTCAGCAGCAGGCAGCACCCCTTTGTGGGAGCAAACCTTCTTATAAGATTGGCTACTAAAATATACAGCATCATAAGAAGTACAGTAGCAGGTCAAGACATGGGGCTGTTTGTACTTTAGAAAAACACTGATGATTGATTGTGCTGTTGTATTTTGGGGAAATGATTATATAAATGGAAAGTTCCCTTATGTCAGAGTTACTCAAATTCTTCTGACTTCCTTCTAGTCAAATGTGATACACATGTCAGATAAAGTCACTTTCTCTAGAAATGATGCCAAAACGTAGGGAAACAAACAAACAATACTTTCATGAGATGCTTGTCATCCTTTGTTAAGTACATAAATAGCTGAGTGGCTGGAGGATTGTCATTTCAGGATTCCTGTCTGATAAAATAGCTGCAAAATTTAAAACAACAATACACACCACTCTGTGAACCCCAGATAACTTTTCAAATTGCTCAGAGTAGGAGGTAAGACTGACTTGCACCAGGTTTCATGCTCAGCTTAATCAAGCTGAGACCAAGGATGAGAGGTTCCACAACAGGAAGCTGTGATCAAGCCCATGAAATCAGGCTCTTGGCAATGATTCGGATTCACTACCCAGCTGAGCCTCACTCCCCCTGGAACAGATAAGCTCTGTAGCCAAGCAGGAAGAAGAGTCCTAGGAGCCAGCTGGCAGAGGGAGGTGAAGGAAGGAGGAGAGAACAGGGAAAGAAGCGAACAACAGAGAGCTAAGCCTGCACATTCACCCAAATACCACCTTCTTTAGGGAATCTGCAAAACCTCACAAGCCACATCTGTGGGTTCCCAAAGGACAATGACAATGCAGTCTCCTTACTCAGGCTCAGATTCCAAATCTCTGAAGGTAGCAAAAACATCACTCAGTACCCCAAATGATCCCCCCCACACACACAATTTCTTGAATTGTCCCCTGAATACAGCAAAAGTGGTCTTGTTGACAAACTTCTTCAGAGTATTTGAATCTTACAAACACTAGCATTTGAGACACACTGAAACAAGAATAATAAAAAAAAGCCTAAGTTTATT
This sequence comes from Urocitellus parryii, assembly GCF_045843805.1. Taxonomy (NCBI): domain Eukaryota; kingdom Metazoa; phylum Chordata; class Mammalia; order Rodentia; family Sciuridae; genus Urocitellus; species Urocitellus parryii. The sequence continues at coordinate 135,907,036 of NC_135534.1, read as the reverse complement.
TTGCTTTTCAGATGATAATTATATCTGTGATAGTGAATGGAGGTGCATACAGAATTGTAACTCCTACTGCCAGCTGTATGCCACTCATCCTCTTTTAATATTTTTCTCTATAACTTTAATAGATATCAATACATTTGGGTTTTTTTTGTTTTTGTTTGATTGCTTTGTTTTGTTTTGGTACTGGGGATTAAACCCAGGGGCACTCAACCACTGAGCCACATCCCCAGCCCTATTTTGTATTTTATTTTGAAACAGGGTCTCACTGAGTTGCTTAGGACCTCACTAAGTTGCTGAGGCTGGCTTTGAGCTCATGATCCTTCTTCCTCTGCCTTCTGAGTCACTGGGATTATAGGTGTGTGCCACTGCACCTGGCCATTTGTTTGTTTTTGATAAAATTAAATTAGATGCACAATCTCATGTTGGGAAAGGGCATATACTTGTGTCTAATGTCAACTTACACTCAAAACTAGGATTCCTCATAGCCATGCAGAACTCAACAAGTACAAAACTGAATCTAACATCTTCTACACAAATCAGGTGCATCCTACATTTTCTGTGATGGTTTTAAAAAAAATGTCCAAAAGTTCTATACCTTCAAAAGGTGAAGCCTAATTCTCCTTCCTTTAAGCATGGACTAAACAGTGATTTGCTTTCAAAGAACAAAATAAGGAAGAAGTGACCATGTGTGGCTACTAAGATAAGGTCCTTAAAGGCCTTCCTCTCCTTTTGATCACTTAGTCTGGAAGAAGCCAGCTGCCGTGCTGTCAGAATACTCAAGGAGTCCTGTGGAGAGGTCTATGTGTCCAGGAGCTGAGATTTCTATAAAAATCCAGGTAAGAGGAACTGAGAGTATAGACCTTAGCATATGCAAGGTCTTGAGTTCAATCCCAGCACCAAAAAATACAAATTCGGGACAGAAAAACTTCTGCCAGAGCTAAGGGAGCAAGCCGTCCTAGAAGCAGATCCTCAGCCTGATGCAAGCCTTCAGATGACCATGGCCCTGGCTGATGTCTCAATAAGAAACCCTTAGACCCTTAATAAGAGACCCTGAGCCAGAACCACCCAACTACTCCACACTTGAATTTCTGACACAAAACCTGGGAGATAATAAATGGCTGTAGTTTTAAGCTGCTAAGTTGCAGGGTAATTTACTACATGGCACTAGCTAGTAATCTATTCCCCATCCTAGTGAAGATCTACAAATCACCCAAACTGGTACCCAGTCTTTTTTTTCTTCTTAATCCAGTTTCCCATGCAGTCCTTCATTCTCTCCTCTCCATTCTTAATGATAATGCCTTATCAAGTTTATTCTTGCAGTAACCTCTTGGCCTTTCTTTCTGTTTCTGAACTTCCTGCCTCTCTCCTCCAAATCTCTAACTGAAAATGCCTGTCCATATTCACCTTAATGTCCCTGTTTAAAAAAAAAAAAAAAATGCTTTCACTATTCCAGCTGTCTCAGGGAATATATTCTGGCCCCAGAACAGAACTGGTGAGCAATTCTAGACTTGAGCCTCCTCCCATTCCCCTCTCCAGGTAGCCCTGTGAATCTTGTTTGTCCTGTAAAACTCGGTTCAGCCAGCTCAGTCCCTGGATCTTATCCCCAACTCACAGAGTTGGGTCAGATCTAACAGCACCCTGTCCTCACCTACATAGATGCTTTGCATGTTCCTACAATTTCAGATATAAAACTGTCTGTCTCCTTCCTCCTCCTCTCTCATTCCCCTTCGCACATACCCAAAGCTTCTGGAGGACCTTAAGTTCCAGTGGGTGGGAAAGGACCTATCGGGTTATGAAGATGAAAAATAGCTATTGAACAAAGACACATTATTTAGAGGTGTGAAAATACCCTGCCTTTTTGGAAAGTGCTCCTCAGAATGTCTCACTACATATTTGCCCTTGACCATCAAAATTCTCTTTCAACAAGGGGTGGAGGTGCAGCTCAGTGGTAAAGTGCCTGGTTAGCATGTGTGAAGCCTTGGGTTCAATTCCCAGCATCCAAACCAAAAAAAAAAAAAAAATTTTTTCTTTCAACAAATTACTTTCCAAGTTAGCCTTTCTTCAAAATATAATTTGGGAATATTAGGTGCTCTACAAAGAAGTAATGACTTTGAGCATAATTAGGCAAAGTTCACTCAGCCAGACATTTATTATACCCTCTCACCTAGCAATAACACTCCTCTTTGATGATATTTGGAGCAACTGGGAGTGGGTTTGGCTAAGAAAGAATGAAGTTCTTATGAAGGGAAGGAGAAAAGAAGTGGACTCTTGTTTGTCTTTTTTTTTCCTCCAAAACTGAAGACAAGCTTCAGTGCCAAGGACAACAGCTTCTACAGGAGGCCCAAGTGAACAGAACTCACCAAGATCTCAGCACAGGCTCCTCTGTTCATGACTGAATTCACCAGCTTAGCCTCACCTCGCACTTATCCTTTGGGAAGACCAGTCCACAGATGCCTCCCAGCTCTAGCCTCTTGAAAGAAGCTCACTAGGGTTCCCCTTCCCCAGAGCTCAGTGCAATGGGTGAACCTCCTTAGTTTAACTTCCATTTCCTGAGTAGTATAAGAATGTGGAGTCACCAAAAAGTCCTTGACAATCTGGCACCAGAAATAATCATGGGAATATATATATATAGATTACTTTCAACTGCTGCTCAAGCAGTTATATGTGCTGACCCACAGGGCGTGGTGGAAGACTTAAGTCTTCGACTGCTCTAGAGCTGGGGTCAGCAGAGTTTCTTTGCAAAGAGCTGGATACTAAATATGTTATGCTTTGCCTGCCATACAGTCTGCCACTACTCAGCTGTGCCACAGTAGCACAAAAGCAGCTACAGACAAAATGTAAATTAATGGGTATGGATGTGTGCCAACTAGACTTTATGCGCAGAGGCTGGGGATGTAGCTCAGAGTTAGAGCGCATTCTTACCAAGTGCAAGGCCCTGGGCTCAATCCCCAGCAACTCCCTTCCCACAAAAACTACCATGTACAAAAATAGGTGGTAGACTGGACTTGACATGGGAATGGCCATAGTTTGCCAAATGCTGTTCTAGAGTACCACCTGAGTAACATTTCATTTTCTCAAAGTTGGACATATTTGTCAAATTGTGAAGCTTTAATGCTGGTGCAAGTGGCACCCCCAAGTGTGTTTGTGTGCATATAAAAAGTATAAATTCAGGTGTAGTTTTTAGTTGTTATTTAACAGGAGTTTAAATGTGATAGCTTTTAGCCAGCTGTTCTAAGAATACATGGAGTAGAACACTCAGATATGTATGAGGATATATGTAAAAAGACAATTACTATAGAAAATCCTGCAAAACTGTGGGGGTTTTGAGCAGACTGAATTTGACTGTGATACAAACATGAAATATTAAATATTTTTGTAACTGCTGCTACTCTCAACAGTTCTATGTTGAATCTCCCTTCCCTGTGTTAAGTTTTCTTGTAATTTTCAGTTATTAAAATCCAATCCAGTGTAAAACTGCAAATTTCTCATCTTAAAACATTATCTCCTTTGCTCTCCTCTTAGCTGTGCTGGCCGGTGATGCTTCAGAGAACTGGAACAGGCAGGGCTCTTCCACGCCCCATTCTTACTCCAGCATTTTAGATTACAGAGAAGGGCGTGCTGGGATGATGGGGAGAATGCAGAGAGCCTGGGCTCCTCTCTCAGGGCCAGTCCAGAGAGCCTCCATCCTCTGTGCTACTCCTCAAGTGCATGGGGCCTCTGCACTGACTTGAGAGAGAAGATCTGCCCTGACTCCACATCCTTCCCTTGTTCCCAGTTCCTGGCCCTGCCTCTGACTGAAGCCTTTGCAAACTCTGGCCATCAGAGCAAAATATGACTACAGAGTTGGTGGTTTCATCAAGAGAAACTTATTTTCTCACAATTCTGGAGGCAATAAGTTAAAAATCAGGGTTTCAGCAGGATTCTTTTGTTCTCTGTGGCTTATCGATAGCTGCCTTCCCCTTCTATCTTCACATAGTCTGGGCTTGTGTCCTCGCAGCTTCTTACAAGGACATCAGTCTTATGGATTTAAGGCCCACCTTAATGACCTTGTTTTAAATTAATTGCCAATTTATAAAGATCTTATCTTCAAAACTGACATTCCCAGTTAATGATGGTACAATTTAGTAATTTTTTTTTACTTTATAATAATACAAAAGCAATACACATTCAGTAGAACCATATTTCAAATTTTGAGTTTTGATCTCTTCCTGGGTTGGCAATATAATACTGTTGATGCTGAGGGGCAGCATTGGGAATCCGCTCCCAGTCTGATGGGAAACCACCAAGACTCTACAGTGTGATATTCTGCTAACCAATGGTGTTTGGTAGGTTAGGTAGATTAAATATATTTTCCATTTATGATGTTTTCAAATTGCAATGGGTCCATCTGGACATAACCCCATTACAAGTGGAAGAGCAATCTCTACCCCTCTGCTGGACTGGACTTTAACAAATGAGTCTGGGGACATACAATCCTACCCGTCCCAGGTGGGGTACTGCAAAATGGCCCAAGTCTATTACTGTCTCTGGCATTTTGGAACCCACAGTACACCCATAATACTACCCTGTCTTTCCAAAGAGTGATAGTGTAAAGCCACCCTTGGCACCCTCTCTCTGATGTTCTTTTCATTTGCTCAGACAGGAAGAGGGCAGACCCACAAATCTGCTAAGTGCCCCCAGGTAGGGAATGAGATGCCAGCTTCCCTTGTAGAAGTATTACAAGTCTTTACCCACGACTCTTTTGAGCATCCCTCACTTGGGTTTGGAGGGGCAAAAAGGGATGCACCCCAGTACTCTTAGCCAGGAAATGCTTCCTGATAACCCCTCCCTCTCCTCCTTCCTAGTCTTCTGCTCATACAGACTGGGTTAATGGTTGAGTCACCTTTTAAGAAGTCTTGAGGGGAGCATCTAGTCCAATGGTCAAGAACTTCTTACCATCTTTCTCTTTGGGGAAAAATACTTCACGCCTTTTTGTCCTGGACCTTTGTAATGGTTATTTTGAATAGTCAACTTGATTGGATTAAGAGGGTGTGTCTAGGAATGATTGGCATTTGAGATAGCCAACTGAAATGGAGACCCTCCTCAAGCATGGATAGCACCATCCAATAGGATGATGGCTTGGATGGAATAAAAGTTGGAAAAACAAAGAAGTAGCAGCAGATGCAAGTTAGATTTTTCTTGAACAGGAGTCTTGAACTATGGTCTGAGGATATTGGACTCTCACTACTTCACTCTTTTAAAGCCAACCCTGCCAATGATTCTACAGAAGCCTAGGATACCTGTTGATTCCTCTTTTTCTGGGGCTTCAGCCTCTTGGACTACACAGCTACTGGTTCCTCCAGCTCTCCAGCCTGCAGATGGCCATTGTGGACTCTCCAGCTTCTGGTTGTGTAAGCCAACCACTAAATCCCCTTTTTATGATTATACTTCCTATTGATTCTGTTCCTCTAACTAATCCTGACTAGTGCAACCTTCGACCCTAGTTGTTCGTTCAGTAACTAAAGAAAATTTTCCACTCAAAATACAGATATCGACGTAAAAATGTAGAGTATAGAATAAATGGTAATCACTAAAGTATGCTATTAATTTTCACACATATTTACTGTATTGTATTTCTAATCAGATATACTACTCAACATTATATTGCTCTATGTCAAAAATTTTATGTAAAAATGTAAATTGCTTTTTATGGGTTGTGTGAATAAAATTGATTAGATTTAAAAAAAATGAATTTTGTTTTTTTCTGTGCTGGGATTGAAAGAATTGTGACTTTTTTGTTTGTTCATTTGTTTTTGTTTATAAAAGGAAAAGAGACTCTCAATGCACATCAATAGGAGAGTGACTAAATATAGCATGATATCCACTAGTATTTAAATGAAAAATAATTTCTAAATGTATTGACATGTAATATTTAAGATATGTTTAATAAAAATATTAAGTAACAAGGTGCTATGTTTCAAATGATACTATTTTCATAAAATAATATACACATATACCTATTTAAATATAGACAATATCTAAAAAGAACAGAATATACTGTATAAACATAGAGGAGGAGGTATTTTTAGTTTCATTTATTTCCTCTTCGGTGTTGTTTCGATTTTTAAAACATAAGCATGTGGCAACATTTGAAAATTAAAAAAAAACAATTTAAAAATAATAAGATTCTATAAGAGTTTCCAGAAATCTCCACTTGAGCAAATTTGAATTAATTTTAGAATAAAAGGAATGCTTAGGAAGTTTTCATTTCAGTTGTTCATCAGTAGCAATATCAGGCTGTCACATCCCCTGACATATTCTCAGGGCTCTGGTTGCTTTTCAAAATGAATGAAGTATCAGAAGCAGGAGGATGAGCAAAGCCCAGGGACTGAAACGTCAGCATCATGGAGGAAAGCCGGGCAAGCCCAGGCTCAGAGTAGCCTGATGCAGGTGCTGCTGCCCGCTCTGGCCATGTCTATCATATTTTTTCATCTTCACAAGTATTTTCTAGTGTCTACTCTGAGCGAGCAGTGGGGCTTTTAAAACAAATATGGCAGTTGTTGCATATAACCTTGAGGATTCATCTTTTACAGTAGTTGTTTTAAATGGATCTAATTTGATCCCTGTTCTGCAGTCTGTGTTTCAACACCTGCTTTCTATCTTTCAAGAGCTTCTCTTCTACATTCGCTTATTCTTTCCCCTCTGGATTCTTGTACTGTTGCTTTGCCTATTTTGTTAGACTTGCTGCATTTATTTCAGTTTTACAATTTTTCTTCTTTTTTTGTTTATGAAAATTTTATTACTTTATGTTCTTATCTTTATAGTGTGTGTGTAGGGGGAGGGGATCTTTGATTCCACATAGTATCTCTCTAACTCCACATCTCTTTAAGCTTTTAAAATCACCTTTTGTTCCTCCAGTACTAGGACTTGAACCCTGGGCCTTGGACATGCTTAAGTATGATCTGCCACTGAGCTGAACCCCAGCCCAACATGGTTTTTTGATGGGATCCCTTTGAGGCATTCCCTTCTCTCCCCGTTTCACAGGTGAGGAAGGCAGATGAGCCAAGAACTGAACCCCTCCATCTGGATGAGCAGACTATCTGGCTCCTGCAGGCTGATGGCATCATGGGATCCCCACAGTCCCTACAGGGTCTGAGAGCACTGTCCTGCAACCTGCATTCAGGGAACATGTGCTAAATACATGAACCAGTGTGCTTCTTTATGGTAACAGCATCCCCTTGTTATTTTCTAGATTTCCTTCCTGATGGGTCATTTGTTTTTTGCTTCCTTCTGGCATTAACTTCCTTTATCTTTTCACTTCCACATAGTCACTGTCTTGTGGTTGAAAACTGAGTCACCTCTCAGATCCCAGTGACTTTCCTGGGGAAGGCCAGGATGCCAGCCTGGGCAAGATAGGGACAGATCCCTGGAAGCCACCCCTGATCTCAGGTCTGAGACTGACAGGGGAATACCAAGGAACACACACATATATACAGGGGAAGGGTTCACACCTTCCTGGGGTGAGACACAGAAGGAGAGTATGGTCATATATTTAAATCATTACTTCCCAAAGTGTGTGCCCAGTTCCACATGTCTATGCCAAAAGGGTTTGTGCCATATAAGTGTGAGGAATATCATACATAACATCCTCCTTTGGGATTTTCATAATGCACACAACTCTGTTAGGGACCCTGAGATGCCCTATAGAAAACAAATCTGTTTGATTTTGTTTGCTTCTTTTTGATCAAGAAATCTTTTTTGTTTGTTTGTTTTGTTATTACTTTGTTCTTTTTAGTAATAATGTTATTGTAGAAAAAAATTGGGAAGCATGTCTCTGAGATATTACCCACTGAGATGTGTGGCCCTTTCTGATATTTTGTACAGTGTCTAACTGGACCCTAGCATATGTAGCCTGATTAAGTATGTAGTGTTTTATTTCTTTCAGAAAGTGTATAGGATAATAGTTAAATCCTCAAGGCACTTGAAACACAGACTGCAGAACAGGGATCAAGCCTGAACTTCTACCTTGGCTCTGATCTTTGTAAATATGTGACTTAAAGCAAGTTGCAGAATTTGTATATACCTCAGTTTCCTCATCTGTAAATTGGGGAAAGAATCACTGTGTACTTTTAGAGTTGTTATAGGATTTCATGAGTTGATTTAGGTAAGCATAGAGAATATTGCCTGGCACATAATCACTGATGTACATAAGGATTAAATAGTGCTGCTGTCACTACAATAAGTTTGCTAAAAATTAGAATAGAAAACTAATTTTCAGAAGCAAGTACCCTGGATCCCAATGACATTTTTTTGGAAAAAAAAAAAAACCAGAAAAATCCATTCTGAAATGCATATGGAATTTTAAGAGACCACAAATAGCCAAAACAATCTTGAAAAGGAAAAAAGTTGGAGGTCTCACACTTCCTGTTTTCAACAATGATGTCAAAGCAGCCATAAACAGAACAGTGTGGCTCTGGCATAAAGAGATGTAGTGCCCATTAGAATAAAACCGCAAGATCAGAAATAAATATATGCATTAATGATCTTCAGCAAGGGTGCCAAGCTTATTCAATGAGGAAACAGCAATCTTTTCAATAAATGGTTGAAAAACTGGATATTCACATACTAAAAGAATGAAGTTGAACCCTCACCTTAATGATAAAAAATTAGCTAAAAATGGATAAAGGACCCAAAACATAAGATCTAAAACTATAAACTTCTAGAAGAATACACAGGAGAAAAGCTTTGGATTTACAATAATTTGACATTGGATTTAACAATAATTTCTTGGATATGATACCAAAAGCATAGGACAAAGTAAAAATGGGTAATTGGTATCACTACATAAAATTTAAAATCTTTTGTGTATCAAAGTATATAACCAAGAGTAAAGGACAACCTATTAGAGGGGGTAAAACATTGAGCAAGGATTTGAATAGATATTTCTCTAAAGATGATATAAAACTTGTCAATAGACATATAAAAAGATGCCCAACATCAGTAATCATTAGGGAAATGCAAATCAAAACTACAATGCGATAGCACTTCACAGTCATTAAAAAGACTGATATCAAAAGAAAAGAAGGGCTGGGTTTGTGGCTCAGCGGTAGAGCGCTCGCCTAGCAAGTGCGAGGCCCTGGGTTCGACCCTCAGCACCACATAAAAATAAATAAATAAAGGTATTGTGTCCAATTAGAACTAAAAAATAATTTTTTTTTTTTTTTTTTGGTGCTGGGATTTGAACCCAGGGCCTTGTGCATGTGAGGCAAGTTCTCTACGAACTGAGCTATCTCCCCAGCCCCAAAATAAATATTTTTTAAAAAGAAAAGAACAAGTATTGGTGAGAACATGGAGAAATGGAACCTCTACCCACTATTGGTGGTGATGCAAATTGATGTGCCATTATGAAAAACAGTGTAATAGTCCCTCAAAAAAATTTAAAAATAGATTACCATATGATCTAGCAATCCACTTGTGGTTACAGATCCAAAACAAGACTTCATAGTAGGACATTGGAGATATATTTTCACCCCTATATTCATAGCAGGTTCAGTTGTAATAGTCAATAGGTGAGAGGAACCCAAGTGTCTATGGATAAATGAATGAATAAAGAAAATGTGGCGTATAAATTCAATGGAATATCATTTGGCCTTAAAAAGGAAGGAGAACAGACCACAACATGGAAGAACCTTGAAGACATTATGCTAAATGAAATAAACCAGTAACAGCCAGATGCAGTGGTATACACCTGTAATCCCAGCAATTCAGCAGGTTGAAGAAGGACATCTCCCCATTCCCACATGAAGCCACAGACAGAATTAAACTATTTACTGCTTTTTCCTATACATGCATTCCTATGATAAAATTTAATTTATAAACTAGGCACAGTAAAAGATTAACAACAATGAGTAGTAAAATAGAATAACTATAATAACATACTGTAATAAAACTTATTTAAAACTCAAGAGTCATTTATTTCTAGAAGTTTCCAGTTAACATTTTTGAACCATTTCTGACCACTGAAACTACAGAAAGCAAAACCATGGTTAATGATGGACTACTATATGTGATGTAAGAGTGTTTCCAGTGTCATCCTGCCCAGACTCTTTCCTGTTTTGATAATAGCACCTCTGATTCCCTTTGGAGAATCATCTCTCCATCTCACTGGGGTACACAAAGGTTTGGGACTTGAGACTATCTCCCTCTGGCTTCAGAGATGGCTACGTGAACAGGCTTGACCAATCAGTATAGTCTCTGCCCCTGCCACAGTGATTGGTTCTAGGATAAGCATGTGATCTGAGTTGTTCCAATGAGACTGAACCCAGATTTTGTTGGAACCTCTGGGGAAAAGAATTCCTGTCTGTGGAGATTGTCAGCTGAAGGGAACATAAACTGAGGGCCTTATGGATAAAAGAACCCAACATAGAAGAGAGACAGTAGATAGAGGGGAAAAAAATGAATAATTTGAACTTCTTTATCTATCTCTACCTACAACCAGGTTATTTCCTGAATTCTTAATATGAGATGATTAATGTTTTTATTACCTTAAAAGAGGTAAGTTGGGTTTTTGTTATCAGCCACCCATAGAGGCCGGACTGACCAAAAAAAAAAAAGCTTGGGAAAAATATGTATGTCCATGGATATTTTTTCTCTTTCTATTCATTCAACAAATATTTGTTGGTTGTCTACCATGGACTGGGAGCCTTAAGGGTTTTGTGAATGTAGAGATGATCAAACAAGGACATTGCTCTATGGAGCTTGCATGTGGACTATTCTTATTTATAAATACAGAGTTAGCTCTCATATGAAGTACCAGGAGAGTGATCCTTGAAGTTAGATGGCCCTCATATGTTTATTGGATGAATTGATATCTCGAGATATAATGACACTGTGGAATGATTAAATCAAACCTAATTAATAAGTTCATCGTCTAATTATTTTTATGGTCAAAACATTTAAAATCTACTTTTTTAGTATTTGGAATACATAGTGCATTATTATTGATTTTCAATAGCATTCTGTACAATGGATCACTGAAGCTTTTTCCTCTTGTCTAACTGAAACTTTGCACCTTTTGGCCAACAGATCTCCATTTCTTTCTTCCCCAGCTCCTCCAGTTTCTGGTATCCATCATTCTACCCTGTATTTCTGCCCCTGTTTGAAAAGCTACTTGGGTTTGTCTACCCTGATGATTTGCTTTCCAGTATGGTTTGCTCAGAGATAGGTGAAAAGGAGAGGGCAAGAGGAGTAGGAATTGGCTGCATACATAACTCCAGGACCCCTAATCTCCTTTCTGCCTCTGCTTCTCATTTCCTCCACCTTCCCAATAGCTGGGCTCTAACAGATATAAGTTAGCTACCAAGTGACAATGGGAAAATTCCAGATCACGCTTTGAAGACTGTGGACTCCCTTAGATCCCCAATGCAACTCTGAAAAGAAAAAGTTCCTTTGTACCTCCCCTCCCAAACTCTTCCTTCTGCATGGAGGCTCCTCTTAGCCTTTCAGACCAGTTTAAGAATAACAAGCCTGCCACCAATCACAGAACTGTGAGACATTTGCAGCACACCCACTGTCACATTCTTCAGGTATCTGCTATGGGCTGAATTGTGTTCCTTGATATTCATATGTTGAAGTCCTAAACTCACAGCACCTCAAAATGTGAGTGTATTTGCAGATAGCATTTTTACAGAGGTAATTAAGTTAAAATGGAGTGGGTCCTAATCTAAAAATGAATGATGTCCTTTTAAAGAGGACATGTGGACACAAACACAGAAGGAAGACCACGAGGATACACAGGGAGAAGGCAGCCATATGCAAGCCAAGGAGAGAGACCTCAGACAAAACCAATCCTGCTAACCCTTAGTCTCAGACTTCCAGCCTCCAGAACTGAGAGAAAATAAATTTCTACAGCCATCCAGGCTGTGTTAATAGTGTCTGATCTTCACCAGCACACCCAGTTTCATGGAGGAGAATCTTTATTCTGGAAGGAGCACACCAGTCCTTCAGTTTATCTCCTCTACCAGAAAGCCCTCTACTGCTGCCTGACAGATCCAGAGGGAGAGAACCCAAGTTAGGTCTCTGGGGACAGAAACCCAGACTTACACGTACCCCACTGCATAGTATAATCACATTCTAGGAAGCTAATTTACAAGACTTGATTAATTTCATACTCTCCTGAGGGATAGATTCAGTAAATCGCACAGCTATGTCAACCTCACAAAGACAACTGATCCTTTAACCATTTCTCAGTCATAGGCTTGTCTTCATTGTGTAAATGGAGATAGCTGTTTAGGGGGAAATGTGCTTATGCTTTTAAATAATTGCTGTTCACAGAATTTTAGCATTATATGGGATTCCATTACTCGGTCTCATACATCACTCACATGCTCTGGTTACCAGTTCCCTCCTGGTGGATAAAAGTTGGTACTGAGAAATAAACTCCAAAGCCTGAGACCATCCATCAAGCCAGTGAGAAATAAGCTTGAACTAAAAGACTGGCAAATACATGAAAAATTGGTGACTAACTCATCATAGGAAATGCAGTTTCTGCCTTTATACTAAAGAGATGAATTTTGATCATCCCTGAACTTAGTTTAATACACAAAAAAGAATCTTCTTCATGGGTTGCCCAAGGATGGGGCTTGACTCCATCCCAAGTTTGTGTGTGTGCATTCTCTCTCTCTCTCTCTCTCTCTCTCTCTATCCCTCGTGTGTCTCTGTGTGTATGTGTGTGTGTGTGTGTGTGTGTGTGTGTGTGTGTGTGTGTGGTGTTGGGGATTGAAACTAGGGTCTTGTGCTAGACAAGTACTCTACCATTGAGCTACATCCTCAGCTCACCTTTACCTATACTGATCTTTCTCTGGATCAATAACCTTCATCTCTCCTGTTCTCCTCACTTATCTCCTGCTCAGCTGATCTCTTGAGATCACATTACAGTGATTTCACTCTTGTTTTATTTTAGGTAGAGCTATTTCAAGAATTTCCAATTTTCACCTTTCCTGGATATTTCTGGAAGTTGGGTGTAGAAAAATGTAATGCTAAGTGGTGATATTTTTGTTTCTTTGATAATTCTCTTGCTTCATGGGCCATGGTGGCTTTAGAATAGGTATTCCATATTGGTTCTAGACAGCACTCAAATTCTGCTTCTCATGGCAGTATGGAAAGTACATGTTTTGTTCTTAATTCCTGAGTTGGAAAAAGATTTTGAAAAAGTTCTGTCTCCAGGCAAAACTATACCTTAACCATTGTGATTATCTGCTAGGACTTCTTAACTGCAGCTTCTCTGATGCTGTTTGTTTCTCAGACTGTTTGTTCAAGTAAGAGTTCAAGAAGTGTTTGAGTGCCAGAATCACATGAAAAGTGTTAAACTAATTTTCAGAAGGGTGTTTTACAAAGAGAGTGGATCAGAGATGCGTTGTGTTCTCAGAAAACCTAAAATTTAGGAGAGTAAAGGAGAAACAGACACAACACAAGTTCACACAAAATGAGAAAAGGAGGAGGCTAAATGCCACAAGAGGTAACAAGGAATTTGAGACAGGAGTAGTTCCTCCAGCTGTGGGCAGAATGGATCATGCTGGAGAGGTGGTACTTGGCCTTGTTGGAAAGTGGGGAAGGTAATAAGGATGGATAACATCTGGGCTTTCCCTTTCTCCCCAGCCCAAATGCTCACTACCAAGACTCATTCTGTTTTCACAACCTATGAGCCAGAATTTCTTTAGAGCTTATCATGGGCAGCATTTGGCCTGATCCCTGCCCTCAAGCTGAATGTTCTCCATCCTCTCTGTTAAATGGTAGTCATTCATTCACACAGCCATTATCCAGGAGGGAAGAGGACAACCAGAGGAAAACGTCACCATCCTCTTCATACCCCAACCCAATAGTTATACCAAAGTAAATACAAAGGTTTGCAAACCTGAGCTCTTGGGGAAAGGGTAGTCACAAAGATCAGAGTCCATGGCCTAAGGCTAAAATTCAGATGTGGAATTTTACTTTCAGCCAGTGCCACTGCCAAGGATTTTATGCTTTTTTTTTTCACTTGACTTATATTAAATTAAATCAAGTAACTCCAAGGTTACAAATTCTTAACCATGCTGAATGAAATTATGACCAATCATCAAGCTTCCCAATTCTTCTCCAGGCACTTCCCTAGTGTGTTCTCATCTTCCTCAATTTCAAGGACTATAGTTTTCTTCCATGTCTGCATTTCTGGAATTGCCTCCCTTGTTTCCATTTCAAGCACTATTCCAGCCTGGATTATGTTTCAGGAGGGACTACCACCTACCATTTTGTCTTCCATTTCTCCCACACCATTGCCAACCCACTGCCAATCACAACACCTAGCTCAAAAAACACTGGCTTCCCACAGCCAACATGATACAATGAATACAAATTTTTTGTCTGATTCGCGGGCCTCTCAACCATCTAGTTCAATCCATGCTTACCTTCCCAATTGCTCTACCCTTCACTCAAAATCAAATTCTCTTCATCTCCCAAATCCAATGGATGGCCCTCCTGACTCCGTAGCATGGTTTATCTATCAAATTCTGTCTTCCCCCAACCTCCTGAATCTGCCTCATTCATGAATCTTACACTTGCTCCTCTATGACAAAGGAAATAGAGCAACACTCTCACCTTAAGGCACCCAAAGCCCATTGGTTACACCCTGTAAGGAGCTGATTTCACTCTGTCCTTTGCATGCCGTTTGTTTTACTTCCTCCTCCCCATGGGGTGAGATAAGAGGTTGCATCTTAATTAACTTTGGATCACATGTAGTCAGTCCTTAGGGACAGCATCCTGTTCAAAATAAATGTACAAATTCTGAGAGTGTTCAGTTTCATTTTCCCTAAATTTATGTAATTATAATGATTGTAAAGGAATTAGGAAATGCAACCTTATTCTGAAAGTAGGATAGATTTTTATTTTTAAAGCTCTGTGGAATTTAAATTGCATAGGCTAGATTCTGCTAAGAGCTTCCCAGAGGTCCTGGGTTAAAAGGAAGTAGCCCAAGATGGAGAGTTAGGACCCTCAGGTTGTGAGCCTAGCCCAGCCACTGACTGAATGATCTTAGGCCAATCACTCATTCATACTAAATCAGGGTTTTGTGTTTTTTTCCCCCCATTCTTATACCAGGTCATTTGCTTTCTATCTTTATTTTTCTTTCTTTCCTCTTTTTCTTTCTACCTATAAACTCAAAAAGTAAGCCCAAATGAATTTCAAGATTTATTTCAGCTTATATTACTTTAGCAGTTGTCTTAGGACTCAGAAACCATACAGTGGGCCTGGGGGTGTGCCTCAGTGGTAAAGTGCATGCATGAGACTCCAGGTTTGGTCCTTGGTACCACAAAAATAAATAGATAGATAAATAGATAAATAAATAAAAATGGAGCAATTATCAAAATACCAGATAAACAGCTTGCTACTAGAATAAATTATACCAACTCTGGCTGTGGCCTTCAAATGATAATGGTGCCTTGACATTGAATGCCACCTCCTATCTCTTCTCCTGTGCCCCTTATATGCATCCATCCACTACTACCCCACAGTTCATGTTGCTGTTGTTGTTGTTGTTGTTATTATTATTATTTCATTTTTATTGGTACATTATAGTTGTACATATGATGAGATTTCTTGTTACATATCCATACATGTACACAACATAATTTGCCAATATCACTCCTAGGATTTTCTCTCCCTCCCTATCTGCTATTAATAGAATCCAGAATGAGACACACCAAAATGTTCTTTGTCAATTCCATTGCAGACAGGATGCCAGGGAGCAGAATTAGTCTTTTGTTACTTTTGACTCTGCCCTCTCACCTCTTTTTCTTTCCCCCAAATATATTATTAACTGTAATTAGTAGGAATTGATGAAACCAGCCCAAATATAAATGTAACTCTGGCCAGAACTTCCAGTACCTCTTATTGAAGAGAAGAATCTTTTCAGGAGTACAAAGCCATTGGAGAAAGAACTGGAAATGAAAATTCACAAGAATGCACCAAAGAGAGGTCTAACCATTGGGGGGGGGGGTGTTAATTTGACTCTTTGTTAATAAGAAAGAGATCTGGCTCATTATTCTTAACTACCTATGGGGCCGCAGACCTTATTTAGGACATAAAGGGTAACTTTGCATTACAAAGCTTAATCTCAACAGGATGTTTTTGGTGCTGCTCACTGCAAAAGACAACAGCTCCTGCTGTTCTTTATTCTTGAGTAGCAGAGCCAGGTCCAAGCCATTTTAAAGTTCAGAGCCTTCATGATTCTGAAAGTGTCTAATTCACCAAAAGAAACATTTCTATAAAAGCAGGTATTTTTCCCTTCCTGGATAAGGAGTCTTTTCAATTAAGAAAAATTCCATGGGCCATTTTTTTTATTACCATTTTAAATAGTTATCACAGGTTTTACATTCTGTTTATGTTATTGATCACATATTTTTAAAAAAACTTTGATCAAATGAAAATTTTGAAATGAATGATTTGGAGGCTGTTCCCATATTTCTCCAAAGGAGGGGCTTGGGTCCCAGAAGTCGTACTCTTAGAGCGGTTTACCTATGATTTAAACCATGTCAAAGAAGGGGGCAGTTTCTGGAAATGGTGTCTATATGCCTAAATCAACATGGCAAGGCCTCTGATCTCAGGCAGAATTACACTTTAAATCACTTCTGCCAGGGGAGGATCAGGTTTTGTTTTCTAGTTCCTACACAGGAATATACAACTTATGTGATTCTTGGTTGAAACTGGCCAGATGGTAATTTTTTTTTTTTTTTAGGTCCTCACATAACTTAGTTTCTCAGTTAAATTTTGATATTTGATAAGTATTCTTTCTGTCTCTTGATTTTAAAAAGAGAAGAGCAAACGCTCTTTTTTTTTTTTTTTTTTTTTTGGACTACCTATTTCTGCAGCTCAGAACTAAGGTGAGTTTTAAAGGTTACAAGATTCATTAGAAAAATAGAGAAGTGGGTGTTATGAGGGTCAGCAACTTTTAGAAATAACATTTTAAAAAATGCCACTCTACCAGGACTGTTATGATTGTGAAGTAAACCAAATAGACATTATCATACCCAACAGCAAATAGTCCTAAACAGTTTCAAAATTGTCACTGCTTTTGATTTCCTATCACCATTTTCAACACAGAAATAAAGGAATAAAAAAAAAAAGGATTCTAGCTATGCAATTATAGGTAATCGCTGATTACCTGAGGGACAGGAAAGGGGCAGGTGAGCATAAAGACTACAAGCTTGTCGCCCATGAGCTGATGCAGAAGGAAATGCAGCAGCCAGCTGTCAGTCGTGAGGGGCTGGGCAGAATTTGGCCTCCGCTCCTTTCTCCCCCTCCAACTTCCCAGCAGCGTAGAAGAGGCTTTGAAAACCACATTCCCCAGGCAACCTGCCTTCACGCACCCGATCTTCTAAAGCCACACCCCGACCCACCTACCTTCTGAGGATGAAAGGAGGCTCGCTAGCGGCAGGGCAAGAAGGATGCGCGGTTACTGCTCTTCAGCATCTCCTGTCTGGAGCAGTTAACTGGAAATACAGATTCGCCTCCATTTTCTGGTCACATGATCCCCGGCACATCTAAATAAGGATGATCACCTGCCTCCCAGATCTCCCAGTGCACCAGCCACCAGCAAGCGGCTGGAGCACAAACAGAGCTAGCTGGGGCTAGGCAAAGTTATACTGGGGGATATAAAATACTCTCACCTGGATGGTGGTGTCAGAAATGCGCCCTTGATTTTTATGTCAGCTCAGGAAAACTGTCACTCTTGTGCCTGACGGAGATTGTATGTGAACCGGCTCAAAGCACAAGTTGCAAGGGATTTAGTTTCCCTGAAGTCTCTTAAACACACACACACACACACACACACACACACACACACACACACACACACACATCCTGTATTTGAAAATACAAACTTAGGATGCTTGCCCAAGATCCACACAGCAAAGACAGAGGTTAAGCATGTTGAATAAGACTTCTACCAATTATTAGCAAGTTTTGACTAAAGAGCAAAGTGCCCCAGACTGCTCATTCACCAAACCCAATAGTAGTAGTAATATACTTTACAGCACAACCTATGTAGAGAGTCTGGGTTGAGAAAATCTTGCAAAAGAAGTTTGCTACTAATATGATTATTAATTCTAAAAATGCCACCAGATACACTGACTTGTTAAGGAAAATAAAATAATAAAGAAATTTTACATAATAAAAAGGAACATAATAACTTTTAGCCCAAGTTTACTGGGGAGTGAACCCAGGGGCACTCTACCACTGAGCTACAGCCCTATACTTTTTATATTAAGTTTTGGAACAGGGTCTCACTAAATTGCCCAGTCTGACCTCTAGCTTACAATCCTCCTGCCTCAGCCTCCCAAGTAGCTGGTTTACAGACATGTGCCTGGTTGGAGACCTCTCCATTATGCAATGCTGGTTTCCTTCTCCAAGTGGAAAAGGTAGCAATGGAAGGCCACAGAAAGAAAGTTAAGTGTGTTCTGTTTTAAATAGTATCTGTTTTAAAGTCAGCAGCTGATATGGAAAGTGATTAAGTTATTGACATCAGGCCAAACTCAGCTACCTTTAAAATTAATACTTCATTAAATTTGACAAGTGGGACACTATCACCAATGATACTTCCTGTTGTCTTATAGGACATTCTTCCAGATTATACCTGGCAAAATAATCCTAAACCAGAGTCAGCAACTGAGAAAATGTATTATTTTATTCTTATACGGAGGCACCTACAATTACGTTTTTAAATAAGAATTACTGCTTAAATGCAATAAGCAGCACACCGGTGATTATATTGACAAAAGAGGCATGGTAGATGTCAAATTCTCTAGTGGGGTTTTAGTTATTCACTGAGAGCTTAATTAGTATTTTCAAATGATTATTTCATGAATTGAGGTTTAAAAAATAAAGATATAAAGGTCTTTGAAGGTTACATATTGTCAACTGCTGCTTGAGTTTATGCATAAGAGATGACTTAGTAAAACCATTTTTTTCCCTGATAAGGAAAAGGACATTTGAACTGAATAGATTATAATAGTTATGGTAAAGGAACACATGACTAATTTAAAAAAATAAAAACATCTATTTTTCTCCAAGAGGTTGAATAAAATGAGTAATAGCACCATAGGAAAACTAAAAGATTATAAGAATCCTGAAGAAATTATAACAAACAGGAGAAGTATAGGAACACTAAAAACAGGTAACCATGTTCTTTTTAAAAATATTTTTCAGTTGTAGATGGACACAATATCTTTATCTTATTTATTTATTTTTATGTGGTCCTGAGGATAGAACCCAGTGCCTCACGCATGCAAGGCAAGCTTTCTACCACTGAGCCACAACCCCATAGGTAACCATGTTCTTAAATTTCAAAAGATGTATTTTGTAACTTTTGAAGAGAAAGATGCCTGTTGTTCCCAAGTTAAATCTAGCACAACTACCTTGGGAAAAGGAGCATTAAATATCTGACATTTTCAAAAAAAAGGAAATTATGTCAGACAAACTGCATTTCTTTTCCGTGGGGTACCTGACATTTGACAGGTGTTATTCTAAGCACCAGGGGTACAATGATGAACAAGACACACCAAACTTCTGCTTTTCTGGGGGTTATATTTTCATAGGTAGAGCAAGATATGAAAAATCAATTAAATAAATGGAAGATCATTTCGGAGGGAAAATAAGTGGTAGGAAGAAAGTAAGGTGGTTGGAAGAGAGCGGGCTTCTTAGCTTTGGCACTAAAGGTACCTGAGATTGAATAATCCTTTGTTGTGGGGAATATCTTGTGCCCTTGCAGGATGTCTAGCAGCATTCTTGGCCTGTCCCCACCACAAGAGTGTCACCCACCCCAATTGTGACAACAAATGTCTCCAGATTTGGGCAAATATTCCCAGAGGTGAGGGAGGAGCAAAATTGTTTCAGGTTGAGAAACAGCAGTTTGGATTTCTGGACTGACTTTTAGATAGCGTTTGTTCCAAAAGGACTCACATTAATCTTGGAGACAGATCCTCCAACCAGAGGTCAGTTAACTAATCCTGTACATAAATATCTCAGTGCAGTGTTCAGAAGCGGAGGTTTTACCACACTCCACCTCTGCTGGCTGCGATGAATAACATCTGCCTCCTCAGCTCCACACCCTTACTTCCCCCACCGTGCTCTCTGCCAGCCTCCCCCACCCTTGGGACTGCCACTTGATTTTGTCCAATGAGGATGGGAGTAGGAGATGAGAGGGAGGAAGGAGAGGGAGGTAGGAACAGGTACTCTCCCAGCCCCTCCCAGTGGGACTGCCTGGAACTGAAGACAGTTCTACCCTAATTTCTACCCTAAATTCTTGAAATTCTTGTTTTGGGATCTAGGATCCCTCCCCTCTTGCTTCCACTATTCCTAGGCCACTATGCTATTCCTTGTGGGTCCCCACACTTTACCTCCATCTGTATAAATCCTCCCTTTTAAAAAAATATCTCTTGAATTTTCCTAATTTGAATGTGTCACCTGTTTTCTCCTGTGTCCCTGACATTGTAATAATATATCCTACTTAAGAAAGTCATGACTTCTTGTCTTCCTCAAATATCATCAATTTTCGAGAAAGTTTTTTTTTTTTTTTGTTTGTTTTTTAAGGAAGCTTTGCCACTAATTGTGAAATTTTAAGCTTTTAAGCAGAGACACAACTTGAATTTTCCTAAAATGAGAAGCCAACACAACACAAATGGGTTCCTCTGTGGGTGTTCCTCCTGCCAGTCGATTGAACTGTATCTGGTTAGGTTGGCACTCAGGGCTGCCTATTGTAAAATTCCTCACCACAAAATTCTGCATCTATGAATATTTGAAAAAATTAAATGAACATAGAGAGGCTTTGATTTTCTTGTTTCCCTTTGACCTTCAGGCACCCAGGTTGGTCCTGCACACTCCCAATAGGGAGCAGCTACCAACATGATGGTAGCTCTCACCAGTTTGCTGTGGTAGATATCTGAAGAGCTCAGTAGGTCACAAGATTGTCTGAAAGGCAAGTTCTGGTTCAGACTTTCTCAAGAAATTGCACTGAGAACTTTCACTATGAAGCTTTGTATGCCTTTTGATGAGACAATGGGGGAAACAGGAATGAATTCATAGATGTTCAAGAATGACTTGAAACTGCCATGCTTCATTGACAAGCTCTGGGATGGAAGTGAGAAGTCTCAGGTTTAAGTTTCAACTTCACCACTTTCTAATTTCTGGATGGCATTTAGCAACTCACTTTTTATTTGTTTGAGACAATTCAAGGCTCATATTGAACTCAGTGAGCTCAGTGATCCTCCCACCCAGCCTCCCAAATAGCTCAGACTAGATGGGTGCACCACCATGCCTGTTATCTTCGCTGTTCACAAAAACAGTTTTTTTCACTAGACTGAGTCATAGTGATAGTTAAACTTGACCTAACTATCTCAAATGACAATTGGTGAACCAGAAGATAATATTATTGTTAATTTGCTAGCTCTTATTGTTGAAGGTCTGCTCAGGGTGGGGTTGGCCAGATATGCAGAGATGAGGGGTTAGGAAACCTCAAAGAAAGAAAGGGAGAAAAAAGAGGGAGGGAAGAAGGAAGAAACTGAATTGCAAATTTAAAGGACTTGAGACTTGTCACCACCAACTCACCAACTATAACACACTAAATGATCAACTCTAATTACAAACATAAATGAACACAGAGTTAGTGCCAAGTTTGGTTTTCCATGTTTGGTTCAGGAAAAAGCCAAGAAACAGTGAATAAATTACAGAAAGCCGAATTTGTGGAAAATCAACTCACCCGTTAGTGAGGGCAGATGTTTAGACCTGGGACATAGCCTAACCACACAGCAAGGCCCAGAAAGGGACCATGAGATTCTTCACAGAGTTCCCATTACCCAACATGGAGAGAAAGAGTCTACAGATTATTTATTTATCCATGTGATAAGAGAACCAATGTATTAACTCTCCAAATGTTAAGTCATAGACAGAAAAAGTCCAACTTTGAAGGTCTCATAAAAAACCAAAAGGTCACTCACTCACAGGAAAAAATATGAGTTCTCTTCTATAGTCTTATTAGACAAGAAAAAAGGTTTAAAAATTACTAATTTAAAAAAGATAGAATACATAGAGGTCGGCATAGAAGCAGAGTCTATGGAATATGAAATATGCTGTGTTTGAAAGTCATTTTTATTTTGCAGAACACTAAATACCTTGCCTCACAGAGTGAGGAAGCAAGATATATCTCCACAAATATAAGGGTCAGTTTTACTTCTAAATACTCCATGTCAAAGGTATGGGAGATGGGCTGGGGATGTGGCTCAGAGGGAGAGCCCTGGCCTAGCATCCCCAAGGACCTGGGTACATCCTCAGCACCACACACAAAAAGGTCCAAATGACATTAATGTAAGGCCCTCTCCCTTCTCATCCCCTCCCCTTCATTCCTTCCACACCGCCCCCCCCCAATTGCTGCATGTATCTCCAAGATTAGGCAATATCATCAGTTTTTCTAGCCCTCTTAGAAATTATTCCTTTCATCACCCTATGCAGCTATTTCCTGCTGGGCATATCATTTGGGCTTTTGACTAGCCACTATGACAGTTCATGTTATGTATTAACTTGGTGAGGCTCTGGTGCCCAGTTATTAGACCAAAGACCAGTCTAGATGTCTATGTAAAAGTGCTTTTTATTAGGTATTACCATGGAAATTGGCAGATTTTGAGTAAAGCACATTAGGCTTCATAACAGGGGCAGGCCTCATCCAATCAGTTAAAGGCCATACAAGAGAGGTCTGAGGTTTCCTGAAGAAAGAATTCTCCTCAAAACTGTCTGAGTTTTCAGCCTGCTGCCCTCAGATTGTGGACGCCATTTAATACTGACTCTTCCCTGAGTTTCTAGGTTGCTGACCTGCTCTCATGAGATTGGATTTGCCAGTATTATAACATATAAGTCCATTCTCTCTCTCTCTCTCTCTCTCTCTCTCCCTCCCTCCCTCCCTCCCTTCCCTTTATGTATCTATATCTCCTATCATTATATGTATGCATTGATATATAGACATAGAGATATCCCTTATTGTTATACGTATGCATTGATATAGAGAGAGATATATAGATATAGATATTATATTGTTTCTGTTCCTCTGGAAACCCCTGAATAATACATGACACAATTGTCCCTTTCTTTATGCATCATTCTTCTGACCATGCTTTGCCCCTTCGTTTTAATCAATGCTTACTCTGCAGATGTCCTCTGAGACTACATAGGAAAGACCAGGTATGTTCATCACTATCTCAGGGCACTAGTATTTAATCCACTGATGGCCCAGTCTATAGCTGTAGGACGACCAACATGTTGGCAAAGGGCTCTGGGAAGGCTGAATCTAGGGAACATGAACAGAGTACTGACAATTTCAAGGGCAGAGGCTATCTCCTAGCCTACTAATACATGTTGTTAATAAGAGTGAGCAGGTGGAATGAGAACAAAAGACATGTTTCTCATGATTTCTCAGGTGCTCAAAGCTGTCTGGGAGCTGAGGGGGCGAGACAGGTGAAGAGAGGAAAGCAGTGCATTTGTAACTGGTGTGCCATGTCACACATACTGGGAACCTACGTCTATTTATGAAGCCCCCCTCCCCTCTTTCTTTGGTTCGATGGTCTTGATTTTAGATATTCTGTCTTGTGATCCGATGCTGTGTCAGGTGTGGCTAGGTTTTTGTTTGGGAAAGCAGGGCTCTCTCATTCTGTACTTGCCTTCCTGTCGCCGTGAGTTCCTGCATCTTACTCTTCCCAGTTCACTTGACTGGCTGCTTACCTCCTCTTCACCTTTGCAAATTATGATCTTCCTTTCATCCATCTCTACTTGTACCTCTCAGCCACACTGTAACTTCCAGGGGCCCTTCTGATTCAGAGGCCCCTTCCTTCATTATAGTTTTTTTTTAAAAGTTCATTTTGCAATTATTTTGGTAAATAGACAAATATAGTACACAGAGGAATATAATTATTCTTTCCTTCTGACTGTAAAAGAAAGTAAAACGTTCTCATGGGCCTTTAAAGTATTGAAAGCCCTGAGCACCCTCCCTCCTGATAGATGATACACTGTCCTGGTACCTGCTCCATACAGGTGCCCTAAACAGGAGTCTCTTATCAGTTACTCCCTTATATAATTTTACCCCACACAGTTACCATAGTCAAATGAAATAATGCACAGAGGGTGCTTAGCAGCTGATCTATGGCAAATGCCCATAATTTGAGCTATTTAAAGTTAAAATGACATCAGTTATATACCATCTTGACTATTATAGACCTTTTCACCTATGTCTAGTTCCTTAATCAAACTGAAAACATCTAGGCTAGGAGTCTGATCTAGAGCAGTGGTTCTCAAACTGAAGTGTGTACCTGAATCACTGGGAGGCGTGGCTGAAGCAGAGTTGCCTGTGCCCAGCCCCTTCCTGAGGGAGGTCTGGGACGGAGCAGATCATTGCACTTCTTACAAGCACTCTGGTAGTATTGATGTCACTGGTCCTAGAGGACTGCTGTTTTAAACGACTGGTCTCTTCCCAAAATCAGCACAGAGAGAAACTTTCTGATACAGAGTGTTATGCAAAAATTAATAGCAATGCTGAGGGGAACATCCGCCCCAGCCTCGAACTGTGAGAAAGTTTCAGTACGATAGGAGCTGAGCAGAAAGAGATGAGCAAAGGAATCTTTTCTTTTACACTGAAAGAAAATGTGCTACTGGCACAATTGGACAGGGACT
This sequence comes from Urocitellus parryii, assembly GCF_045843805.1. Taxonomy (NCBI): domain Eukaryota; kingdom Metazoa; phylum Chordata; class Mammalia; order Rodentia; family Sciuridae; genus Urocitellus; species Urocitellus parryii. The sequence goes on along the minus strand of NC_135534.1, from coordinate 135,882,325 downwards.
GTCATCTGTTGGATTGCAGGGCTATGTGCAAAATGCAGACAAGAAGCCAAACAATAGCTCAGCCAACTCGTGGCTGCCTGAGTTCTCAGCTCAACCCACAGCAATGCCAGCAGGGCTGCTGGGATCCATCTGCTCCTCTTTCTGATAACGGATCTGGGGTCTCTCTGGAAGGAAGTAGCTTGACAGGAAAAGAAAGATTAGGCCAACCGAAAATGTCAGTTCACGAAGCTGCACTTGAATATGGTACAGCTTTCAATTCTATACAGCCGTTTAGTAACCCCACATCCTCCTGCGATGCTTTTTTGTTTTCTGTTTTCTTTCATCAAGAAATGTAATTTGCAAATGCTGGAGCTTCCTTGAATACACTCTGTTTCCACACAAATTAAGTTCACAGAATTTAATACTATGGGAAGGCTTGAGATCATCCAGTCCAACCCACTAATTTCACAGACGAGGAAATGTAAGCCTGGGTTTAATCCTAAAATACATAACTGGTAACAGTAGATCTAGGATGGGATCCAGATTCCTTGACTCATGTGGTGCATGTAGTCCTTTATATTCCCAAACTGAGCAGGAAAATGATATCTTTCCTCCACTGCATTTTAAAGAGAAAACAGGGTTTCCCCCGTTGCTTCATTTACTTTTCACTATTTTCCCTTTTTGTCAATGGAAGCAGGGGCTGGAGGAGTGGTAATAAGGGCCAATGAAGAGAAATAAAAAGTTGAAAAACAGTTTCAACAGAACCCAAAATACTGAAGGTGGTAAGAACATGCATTGCCTGCTGTACGCTCCTTGGCTACCTGGAAATGTGGCACAAGGCCAATTCTCAGAAGTCATGTGAATGAATGGATGGAGGGCTGCATCCATTTGCCAGTTTCTCAGCCAATTAGGGGGCTAATGTTGTACACAAAGATTTTGAGCCTGCTCTAGAGTCTCCTTATCTCTACCAGAAAGTTCAGTGTTTACATCAAACCAGAAAATGCCTTTTCTATAAGATAGGCAGTGTGTCAGCCAGAAACGTATGGGCTTTGGAGGAGGAAAGCTTTGAAGCCCAGAGTGCTTACTCTGGTTACTTAAATCTAGGAGAGTGACAGAAACATTCAGGGCCTTGAATTTCTTCTTCCCCATTTCATTTTTTCTTTCCTCCACTAGCATAAAGATTAAATGACGTGTGCAAACTGCCTTGCACATAGTAGGTGCTGAAGAAATGCAGTGACACTCCATTCCATTTCCTGTTTCAGCATCATATAGGTACTGAGGTACATAGGGTGGGGGACGGTATAAGACTTGACGAAGGGATTTTTTGTTTGTTTGTTTTTTGGCTGAAAATGTGCACAGATTATCATTATGGTCATGGTTCTCTAGTTGTATGGATGATATGCCTTGCAATAAATAAAAGCAATGCTCCTGTCATGCAGGGGTTCTTCACATTCCATAACCCCTCACCATTTCCCTGGTTTCTAAATAAAATGATTTTCAAGAAAAAAAAAATAAGTTCAATATTTTGCTCACCCATTTGGTCTTGGTTTCCTGGTTCCAGGCTCAAGGAACTCTGTCTCCTCCTCCATTTCCCTCCCAGGGATCTTGTTTTTCTGAGAAGGCTGTGGTGAAAGCATTTCCCATTCATTGTCATGGGTGACCGTCTGCAACAGAACTGCATCTGGGACAGCCCTGCCTTGCCTTTTGTTCCTTTGTGATTGGCTGCTCTGACCAACAGAGACTTCCTCTAGTGCTAAAGACTCTAGAGGCTTCATTCCTCCCAGAACCTGCACCTGGGGATCCTTGCCCAGGCTGCGATCAGAGCATGGCTCCACAGTCTGGCAAGACCATCCAGGCCTTGAATCCCTGGCTTCCAATGCTGGATCACCAACTTCACCATGGCCCAAGACCATCCAACTCTGGTCTTGTGTAGGGCTTTCAAGAGATGACCTCTTGTCGTCTTTGGAAGACATTTCCTCTTCATGATGATCTTTGTTTTCATGTAAGGAGGCAGGCTGACATGGGTCTGGGAAGTTTGCTAACTGAGTTCCTGGAAGCCCTGTTTCTTGGGATTCTATGGGTGATTCTTCTGATCCAGATATGCTTCCTCTTGCTTCACAGGCCTCTGACTTCAAGGGTGAATTTTTTTCATGGCTTACAAGTATGTAATCCATGTGTAGTACATGATGATCCTCATTCATGGCTATGCATCTTTCATCCATGTATTCTGATTTTATCTGCTCAGAATCTTCAGTAGGAATTATGTTTTCTTCTTCTATCTCTAATGTTTCCTGGATGGCACCTAGAAAAAGATGCAAGTGAGACGGGGAGAACAAATCTTAAATAACATGTTGTGTGATTTGGGATCTTTGCAAGTGATTATTTTAAAAAAGGCAATTTAAAAAATATTTTTATTTTGTAGAGTTGTTCCATTTTCAGGGTTAGGTATTATGATATAAGCATTAGATTTTATTGCATTTTACAAGCATTGGCTAGCATGCAGAGCAAACGTAGTTAGTTTCTCTTTACCTATATTGGTAGAAAGAGTATATTTTACAGTCGCACTAGTTTAATTGAAGCCAGCAGTTTCTCGGGAGAGGAGGAATGGGGAGATTTCTTACCGTTTGATGGTCCCATGTCGCCACCTGCTGGTGGATCAGAATTATCTGTTTCTACTTCCCAGTCAATATTTGATGGTGATAACTCAGTGTTGGAGCCTGCCCCTCCTACAGGTGAAGAAACTGATTCAAGGTCTTCATGAATATGCAGTACCACCAGCTGGTGTCCAGGCTGTCCATCTGGCGTCTCAGGGTGTTTTCTCTCATTTTGATCAGGAAGGGCGGAAAGCAACATCTCTGCTGCTTCACTCCCCAGAGACACATCCTCTGGGGACCCAGTTTCCTCTGTTCTTTCAGCACCATGGGTAGGTTCTGTGAGATAGGACAAATCAAAGGGAGGCGTGTAGGGTGCCAGCGATTGCTTCGGAGCATCTTCCTCCAAGGGAGGGTCACCACCATAAAGAAAGTGTTCAGGTTCTTTCATTAAATCTTCATCGATATTCTGGCCCATTACATCATATTCAAAATCACCCCATGAGGCTTCAGATGAACAGATATCTTGCTTCCCTGTATCCCCATCAACTGGTGTCTCCGGATGACCTTCCGATAGTGTCAATTTACTCATGTCATCTATTGTTCCTGTAGAAGTGTTGAGACCAGAGGCATCACTGAAACTATGGTCAAAGGCAGCCTCACTTACATCCAAGCAGGTGTCTGAGGCCAGCAAAGCATCAGTAGCTGTGGCAGGATTCACAGGAGCAAAAGACGGTTCGTAGCTAGGTGAAGCTCTTGTACCTGTCTGACTTTCAGGAGAAAAGTTCTCTGATACCCAAAAGCCACTGCCTTCTACAGGTGGCTCCTGGTGAGCTACAAAAACCCTAGTTCCCACATTTTCAGTCCTTGGGATTGAAACTTCCAAAATTGGTGCTGAATCTAAGCCAATTCTTTTTTCTGATGCTTTTAAACCTGTACTGTCATCATCATTCATTTCAGAAGGTTCTGGAGAACCTTTATAAGAGAGAGGCGGAGATGAGCCATCTACATCTGCTTGATTGCTGATGGGAGGTAGTGGAATTGCATTTTCAGAACAGAGCTCTGGGTTGTATGGGATAGATTCCTGCCCAGGCTCCTGACTAGGTTCTTCATTCACCTTTGGCTCAGCAAGATAACAATCACTGAGTTTCACTTCAGGTCCCATGCAAACACTGACGTGCTGCTCAGTCTCTTGCTTTGCTTCAGAATCATGACATATATCAGGGCTGTTGGAGGCCTGAGAATTGCTGTCCTGGTCACAGTGAGTTAGTATATCAGGATTCTCACCATCTGGTTTTGCACTGAAGGGCTGCTTGACATCCATCCACAAGTCAGGCGAAGCTGAGGCCAGCTGCCTACCCTCTTGGAAGTTGCCATGCAAAATATCTGGAACAAAGGGACCTTGGGGGCTCTCACTAGGGCTGGAGCGATCCCATTCAGAGCCTGATTTCTTTATCAACTGCGTAGGGGAACTGACAGTAGGGATATTTTCTGCCGCAATGCTGGAATGTGTCATTTCACCAAGGTCTGGTTTTTCTTGTTCCCACCAATTTGCTTCTTGACATTCAGCAGTTGAGGTATTGGCTATAACACATTCATTTTCATCTGTGGGAGTAAATGCTGGGTCCGGCTGATCCCAGACGGACAGCATGGAATCCTGACACGGCTCTTGGGTGGGCATTTCAGAAGGAAGGTTGTTGCCAGCAGAAGATATGAAGGTTTGCTCTGTGGGATCCTTATCTTTAATTTGGTCCAATATTACGAGCTGGCTAAACGGATCAGCATACGGGTCTGGCTGTCTTGGTTGAATGTTCCAGAACTGCTCATGGGAGTTGTCTCCATGATCATCCAGAAAGGGTGACTGAAGTTTATCATTGAAAGGATTAGTACAGTATGTTTCTATGGTTTCCATATCACCCTCCATGGGTGCTCCCCAGGGACCCACACTTTGGTAGTCCGGAGAATTCATCTCTAACACAGCGCTCGAGTTAGACAGCTCCCCTTCAAACGCACTTGCACTTTTGATGGGTCTCACTTCGGGCGGAGGGGCATTCCACCACTCATTGCCTTCAGCTGAAAAGCCATGCATTTCCGATCTAGAATGATCCTCACTCTTGGGTTCAGTCTTGGCAGACACTTGCCATACGTCGTCTCTGGTCCTCTCTGTCTCTGGAGAAGATCTCCTGTCTTCCACTGCTGTAGTCTGTGCTTCAGTCTCTGTGAGTGGTGAGAAATTCCACTGATCAAGGCTGCTTTGCGAATTGTCACAGAAAGGGTTTGACTCATTTTCATTCCCTGCTGGTTCTGAGCTGCCTGCATGGTCCGAAAACTCCTCAGGCATGGGATCCACCGTGGCCAAGGAATTGGATTCAGTTAATGAATCCCAAGCTCTGGATTCACTCTGAGCCACCTGACAAGTGACCAAATGGATCTCTTTCTCTACTGACGAGTCATCACCTATACCATCCTCATCAGAGTCAGAGCTTGCTCTAGTGGCCGTGGCGTCCTCTGGCTGCACAGATTCAGGAATGTCACATTCGTTTTTCTCCTGAAGGCTAAATGTTACATTTCTTTCCAGATAATCACCTGAATAGTCAGAATATTTTCCTGTTTCAGGACTGGATAGAGAGGATAGGGAATCACGATCCACTGAGTCATTCCAAATCTCTAAAAATTTAGGAACCTTGTGATCAAAGCTGTTTTCAAGCCCATCTGTTCTGCTTTCCTCCAAGTCTTTCATTTCAGAAATGGCTTCTTCTTGGCCCTCAGTGGTGACTGGTTCCGATTCTTGGCGATCCTGCTCACTCCATCCATCTCCATCCTCTTGCTGATGATCCACACGGGGTACATGGCCCCAGGGAGACAATGCAGCCAAAGAATCATTTAGGTCAGGACTCGATGCACTCGAGTGAGTATACCCACTAGAAACACTATCTTTGTCACAATCTCCAGATGAACCGGTTCCTGGAAGGCTGTTGTCAGTACCCTTAGCTTCAAGATTCTTAGTTATCTCAGAGCTTGGGTGATTATCCTGCACATCACTGTCTGTAGGGCCATCCGAAATATCCAGGCTTTGGGGAGATGCTTGAGGTGACCCTTCTTTTACTCTTTCTGGCTCCAGAATGTTATATTCTTTAGTTTCCTCAGGATCCATTTCAGCTAGAGATACATTTTTTGTTAAATTCATCCCATCTGGAATCTCAGTAGTTTCATCTGAATTTCCTTGACTTATGAGGGACTCTTCATAGGTCTTCTTTGCTTGCAGGTTATTTGTGGACATCTCTGTTTGTGTATCATAAGAGGTTATATTGTAAGATTCAAACTCTAAAACATCTTGTGACTCCTTGGTCTGAGGACTTAAAGTGACTGAAAGAGAGCTGGTTTTGCCTGATTCGGTGCCGACTTCTTCATGTTCAGATGCAACCGGAGAAGAGAGATCATTAGGCCCTTTTTCATAAATCCCTGAAGTGCTATCCATTCCCAGATCTACTGGATCCCCTTTATCAAGGCTCCTCTTTTCCAAGGAGCCTGGAATTTCATTCTCAGTTTCACTTTTTTCGTAGCTGTGACTTATCATCCATGGATCTGAGTGGGCAAAATGTCCTGGACTCTCAAGCCCGGTCACCAAGGATTCTGTGTCACCTTGCAGGGCTCCTGTCCCTGTTTCCTGGTTGCCAGGATGAGTTGTAAGTGCTTCTGACTCACTGATTCCAGAAACTTCCAGCACATCTTGGGTGGGACTATTCTTATCACTTGCTGAATGGCTGGGACTTTCAGGAGGTAAATTGCTTTGTTCTGAATCCATAATATATGACGGGTCTGTCAACTTCAATGATGACACGTCTTTATCTCTTATAAAAGAATCCCAAATACTGTTTGCAATCAGCTGCCCACTCTTCTCATTCAGAGTGTGATATTCATTGGGAGCAGTGTCCTTGGTGTGCTCAGATTGGGGGAGTTCCCAATCTACCTGATTTGCTTCCTGATACTCTGTGCCCCATGGCTCCAGCTGTCTTACTGAAAATCGGGTTTCTGGTTCCGTACTTTCAGCCATATATCCCTCTGCTTGGCCATCACTGGTGATCGCCACACCCCCACTGCAGTCATCCCAGTCCAAGTCATTGTCCATATCCGAAATGGTTGCCGTGGACTGCGTGTCCTCCAGAATGACTCTGTTCCACAAGTCGAGGTTGTCAGAGGCTGCCTGGCGGGAGTTGGTGGTGCTGTGCAGAAGTGTGAGCTGCCTGTTGGTTTCATTGTACATCTGCATCATGCTGGGGTCATCGTAACTGGACTGGCTGCTTTCCGCCATGCCATCCTCCACCGAGGCGTCCTTATCATCTGTGTGCTCTGTCTTGAGTAAATCTTTATCTGGGTCACAAGTGGCATTTATTTCAGGACTATTATCTGCGTGAGGTGAAGCCCACATGTCCAGGTTCCCAGGACCAGAACTGATTCGATTTCTCGGTGGTTGCTGTGGCGATTGCGGAGGAACTTCAGGCTCTTCTGTGGCGCAGTCATTTGACTCCAAACCTGCCTCTTTGGCAAATGGCTTGTTTTCAGTTTCTTTTTCGTCTCCAGCAAATGTTGGTGATGTGTACGAGTCAGAGGTGGAGTAGTTGGTATCTAACGGAGAAGGCACTGAATCTTCTCCCACATTGGATGCACTGTAATCAGAGCATTTATATGATAAGAAGGAATCTTCCCAAGGAGCTAAGACATCTGACCCTCCTTTCTTAATACTCTCCTCAAAAAGTCTCCAGGATTCTACCTTTTCATATGCATTCCCTCTACTTTTAGGATCCACTAAACCATGCTGATCTTCTCTTGGTGGCTTAGAATTATTCCATGCCTGTTCCAAGTCAGAACTGGGATTTCCAGATACAACAATATTCTCCCTGGAGTCGTTGTTTTTCTTGCCCCAGATTGTTGGAGCTGCTTCATTATTTATCTCACTGGGTGAATGGTCCTGAAGGTCTTCTGAAGGAAAAGAATACCCACTTTTTGTCATGGCCCACTCACTGGGGTCCCTCGCAGAAGGGGTCTCACCACTTGTTGGGTGAAGATTCCAGGTATTTTTTAGAGCTTTGGTACTATCTTCATTACCAAATGCACTCCAGGCTGGAAATGACACTGCAGTTGCCGGTTCAGCATCATTTGTAGACTTTCCCCAGGGCTCAGGCATTGTGGTGGGAGAGTGGCCAGAGTGCCACAAAGCAGCAAAGTCTTCTATCAGGTGGTTTGTTCCCTGGGGGGATGCATTTGGCAGATGTGACTTCTCAGTGGGCAGGCTCTGAAACTGCAGACTTTCCTCTTTTTGGTCTTGAACAGCATTGCTACCCCGTTCGGCCTGACCAAATTCAGACTCCCAAGGATCTGACTTTGGGAATTCAAGATTCTTTGGCTGAAATGCAGAATCTGAGACTCTCCTATCCCCTGGGCTGGGCTTATGATCTTTCCAGGACTCGGGGCTCTGGAAGACAGATTCTTGTTCGCTGGAACTCCACGCATCAGCAATATTTTTAGAATCCATTTCCAAAGCACCCCACCAGCTGCTGCACCGTGCACGAGTCTGAGGTGGCCCCATGTGCCCTGTGTCAATTGCTTTGTGGGTTATGTCTTCTGGATATAGTGGGACTGGCTCTTCAGTGGACGGTGAACTTTCTACAAAGCTATTCATAGGTGTTGGTGGGATCCTTTTCCCAATATTTTTCAGTCTTTCTGGTGAAGGAGAGTCATCTCCCATAAAACCTGTCATGCTCAAATTTCTTTCAGAGCTGTCTCCAAGACTTTCTTGTCTCTGGGCAAACTCCTCATCAAATTCCACAAGGCTGTCTTTCCCAGCCTCTGACAACAGTGAACTGGATGAATAATTGGACATGTGGATCCCGATTTCATCAAGTCCTTTGGGCCCAGCAGCGAGTTGACCCTCTGATGAATCACTGTTGGGGAAGTCATCTGTTGGGGAGTAGTCTGCGGAATGGGAAGACGGCTGGGACTGCCCAGAAGCCATGGGTGCTGAGTCAAAGTTGAAGAGGTCAAAGCGTTCCCCATGTTCCCCAGACCGGGCATGCTCCTCGGCCACTGCCCCTTCGGGGATGGGACTATAGGAGTCAAACCCTGGGAGGAGGCTGTGGTGAGGCCCTGCACCTTCTCCCACGGGACTGTCATCACTGAGGAACACTGAGCTCTCCTTGGATGAACGGCTGCTCCGAATGGTGGCCAGCCCGCTATCTGGGCTGACGAGGTCTACGTTGACATCCACCTGAGCCTGGTTAGAATCATTGAGATCTGGAGGGTTTTCTATGAAGTTCACAGAGCTGGGCTGTGGCTCTATGTCAGAACCGTACAACTCCATAATCCCAGAAGAGCCCTGGGAGAGGGGGGCACTGCCCGCCACGGCTTCTGTTGAGGATGTCCGGCTGTTGGAGACCATCTCTGGACACCTCCTATTGATGACTTCCTTGATGAGGAGAACCACCTGATCACAAGTCACCGACGGGTCCTCCTGCTGGTACACCAGGATCTCGTCACAGCCACATTCGAAGGGCTCCAGCTCCAGGCAAGGGTTCTGACACTCTTCCAGCTCACAGCAAATCTGAGGGAGGCACAGAGGTCTGCGTGAGCACTCAGGTGGTCTTTGCAGTGTGCAATTTGTCTTCCTTACTTTTTTTTTTTAACATAACAGTAATCTGTGTTCATCTATCTAAAAAGATCTCAAATGACTGAGAATTGTATAATTCGAGACTTGGGAAACCCCACTTAATCTACCACCAACCCTTTAATTCTGTGAAACGCTTTCTCATTTAACTCAAAATCCAGCTGATTCACTGGCTCATGGCTCTCAAAAGTTCCAAGTACAGAGGTTTAGAACCACGTAAGTCCTTTCCTACAAGCAATATAAAGGATCTGCTGCTAAGAGCTTTGATTTGAAAAATACTATCGTGGAGGCTTCCAATGTCTAAATCTTGTCCCTAGGAAGCCAGTAACCAAAGATAAATATTCAGCTTTGAAACCAAATGCAGAGTCAAACATTGAAAGAGCCACAGGCTGGTGACAGGGTGCACAAGCATGTAGGTCAGAGGAGGAGGCACAGATGCATCTGTGGCAGGGGCAGGGGGCTTCTTATCTGGAAAAGAGAAAGCACAGAGAGCAAGCTAGAGTACACATGGTGTTAAGAAAGCTGATACAGTGCTCTTTGAGGACAGAATGTGAGGATATACAAAAGAAAGGAGGCATTGCCTCCAGCCACCTGGGGATACATGAGGCGGTGTCTAACCTATTAGTGAGGGATGATGAGGGAAGGAGCATTTGATGCCCACATGGTTCCTCCTGTAACGAGTCACATAGGTTCTCACATTAGAAATCAAGTACACTGGCTTGATACATCCAATGGTGTCTTCTGATTAATTTTTTTAAATTAATTTTTATTTCCTAGACTTTGGGGTTAAAAGGCTTAGCCATCAACCTAGAGGATCCAACTGTTAACCTAGTCAGAATCTTAGCTACCACCAACTAACAGATGAAAGCCTCAAGTCACCAGTTACTAAAGCCCGAGCACAAAACAGAAACTAAACCTTGTTAGTTATTACCGAGGAGCAGTCTCAAAAGGAAACAGCACGCCAAGGTAAACTTGCTCTTATTTGAGATAGAAAAACTTGATTTCATGGATTCTGTCGAGAAGAAAAATTGTCATGGAGCTCTGCCATGGTCTGGATATGATTTGAGTGTGTCCTCCAAAAGTTCATGTACTGGAAGCTTGGTCCCCAGGGTGGCAGTGTTGAGGTGGTGGGGACTTAAAAGTTGGGGGTCCTAGTAGGAGGTTATAGGTCTTGGGGGCAGCACCCTCAGAGGGATTTATGAAGGTTTCATGGGACTAGATTAGTTCTCATGAGAGGGGGTTGCTATCAAGCAAGTTCAGCCATCTCAACGGACTCTTCTGCTTCCAGTGTCACCATGTCATCTCTTCTGACTTCTCCCATCAGGGTGACACTATCTGCCTTGAGGTCCTCACCAGAGCCCAAGCAGATGCCAGTGCCATGGTCTTGAAACCCTAGAACTGTGAGTGAAATCAACTTCTTTTCTTTATAAAGCCTCGGGAACTTTCTTATAGCAACCCAAAATGGACACAAGCTCTTTGAAAAGGTCCAATGCACAAAATACTTCCAGCATCTCCTCAAATTCAAACGCTAGGACTCTATCTTACATTTTATGCTATCTCTTGGGGTCAATTTCTTACAAACTACAAATCCACTCCCATCTCCCACCATGTGTTCTAGAAGCCAGCAGGTTAGGATGCAGTGAAATGGGTTAGGGTCAAAGGAGAACTCACCTGACTGCACAGTTCTAGGTTCTGGGAATACACAGCGACCTGCCTCCTTGGCTGCTGCTCCTCTGATAGGTAGCTCGCAAACAGGATGAGGACGTCATAACCAAACTTGTCTGTGAATGCTTTCAAATCACTGGTGATATTGCTGTGAAACAGACAATTCTGAAACAACAGGACATTTGATATTAATGTCAGTCTGTGAAGAGCTGTGCCACAAATAAGTCCAACCTGATGACACATTAGGGACACTATTTATAGTTAGAGCCAAGTGAGATGAATACTTTGCTTTGAGAAAGTTTTACAAATTTTATGCTATGGCTTAAAATACACTTTTCTTACAGGTTTTCCCAAATCGATGGAGGAAGGACTCTTTGCCATCATTAAGAAATAGCATTACATTAGTAACAAATATCTTAACAACTTTCTCTAAAATACTTATTCAAATCCTTACTTCACAAAGCATATTTATTCTTTTTATCATTTATATGAATGTGGGTTATGTTCATAATCTAGTACTAGAAAAATAGGAGGGAATTAGTGTTCTCTATAAAATTTTCATTTGATATTTTTCATTTTTATAATTAAAATTTTAAATATAAAATATTTTGTATTCTATATTTTTATAATTTGAAAATTTTATTTGATGACTATTATTAGTTACAAATAGAAATTCCTGAGGATAAAATTAGTTGAGTTTACTGAGTGACTTTTACTGTAGCATAGAAGTGCAGAAGATGTTTATTTATTTGTTTGTTTTGTGTATGTAGTCCTGGGGATTGAAAACAGTGGAACTTTACCACTGAGTTACATCCCAAGCCATTTTTTAAAAAATTTATTTTTATTTTGAGACAGGGCCTCACTAAGTTGCTAAGGCTGGCCTTGAACTTGAGATCCCCCTGCTCACCCCAAAAGACTTTTATAACGAATTTTGACATCTGGTCTACTAGGTCTATGTGGCAGCTATGGAAGAATGAATAATTTCAGAAAGCACCCAAAACTGTGGCCCATATAATTCACAGAAAATGTGCTGGTCTCTTTTCCAGATTTATCTTCAGTGAGAACCACTTTGTCTACGTGATTCTCTTCCTGAAAGAAGAACAGTGAAGTCCACGTGCTAGCTCCTAGCACAACAACTGGCACATACTAGATGCTGAAGAACTATTTATTGCATGACAGGAGAGACACATACACAAAATCAACCTGTGCTGCACAATTCTGTATCATAGCTTACATACATGCATAGAGTCAGTCCCCTATATCTGTGGAATTGATCAACCGTGGATCACATATCTTCTGAAAAAGAAACTTACATATGTACAGACCTTTTTCTTTGTCATTATTTATGAAGCAATACACTATAAAATTATTTACATAGCATCTACATTATATTATATAATATCATATAAGTCATATACTTTAAATAAGTAATCTAGAGATGATTTCAAGTATAAGGGAGGATATATGGGGGTTATATGAAAATATTATGCCATTTTATATAGTGGACTTGAAATCTGCAGATTTGATTATTCAAAAAGGATCCTAGAACCAATTCCCCATGGACACTGAGCAATGACTTATACATACGTACCTACATATGTGTGTGTGTATCTATATAAAAATCACTGCATATAATCAATCAACTAACAGTCCATTGTGCTAATCAATAAAAAACATCATGATGTCCTCTCAAGAGATTAAACAATTCTATATTTTTTTCTGATCATAATAGTAATCAGAATTATTCCTGCTGCTGGTAAAACAGATTTTTAAATTAATTATTAACTAGTTTTTATTGGTGCATTGTAATTATACACAATAATAGTATTCACTGTGATATACATATGCACATACCATAATTTGGGCAATCTCATTACCCAATACCTCCTCTTTCCCTCTCCTCCTCCCTCCCATGCTGCTGGTAAGACAATACAGAAATGTATGCCATGGAGAGTGGAAGTGCATGGGCTCCTCCTCAGTTAGCCGCCGTGAAGAGCTGAACAGGGCAGAACACACCGTTGCAGTCTTTGTCCACATTAATATTTGTCAGAGGCAGCTCTTTGAAAATGAAGATTTGGTACTAGAGGATTAGACTATGTACCAGACACCCCAAATAGCCATAATACATGTACTCTGTAATTCTGCTGACTTGATGTTGAAGTCTGTGGGGCCCTTGAGGGAGTACATGAGACCTTGGCAGGTGTGCGGGCCCTGCCAATCACAGCCTCTCCAGGAGACTTTGCTGTCTCTTCTGTGGCAGTTACTCTCCTTAGATGTGTTACAAGGCCACTTTTCCTCTCAGGCTACAAGGAGTTGCATGTGGAAATTCACAAAGGTCTCAGGCTCTATTGCTGATGAATAAGTTTATAATGCTCCCTTACAATAGCTTTTGGAAACATGTATTCCACGAGCCATACTGTCATCTTTCGTGCTTTTTATTTATTGTCCAAATTGCATCATAACAATCTTTAAGTAGATTAAACAACAAACAAATTCACCCCTGGTAGAGGTCGATATTTAGAATGTATCTTTTTTTCTATTGGACCTCATCTTACACATAATATGAATTTGACAGAAAAAAAAAATTTCAAATCGTCATTGGTGATCATGTACAACCAGAGAAAAGAAAAGCTGTGCTACAATCGTGTATAATGAATCAAAATACATTTTTCTGTCATATATACCTAATTAGTATAAATAAATTAATTAATAATAAAAAGAACCTCCATGCTGAGCTTTCTGCAATTAGGAATTATGAAATATCTGGTCCTGAAGAGAAACAGGAGTGAACAACAACTTCCTACATCCTATCTTCAGTACCTAAAGGCTTTGGCAGGAGAAACCCTACAATTTTTCTGTCTAATTTTTTTCATTACGTATATAACCCTCCTTACATTTATAAATCCTTGAAAGAAGACACAAATTTCAAAGAGATTTTCACATATAGTAATGATTATCACTATACTCTTGGCTGCCATTCAAACAAGAGAGGGCAGGTTTTGCTCCTATCTGAGCACAAGATTCAAATGCAGAAGAATCAGCTTTATTCAAAGCCATTCTTGGGGATTGTTTGTTATTCCAATATATCAGTTGCATTCAACCTGTCTGGATTCTACTGTGTTATGCCGATGGCTCTAGTTTTCCTATCAGACTCCAGCCCAGTAGCACTGACCAAACCTGGCATCTTTTAAAAAATGCATTGTCTGGCCACATGCAGATCTACTGAAGTCCACTCTGCCTTTTCCACCCAGCCCAGATGATTCCTTGCACACTGAAATTTGCAAAGCACTGCCTCAGGGAGGCACTTCTCAATTGATTTTTTTTTTTTCCTGCAAACCAGTCCTCTGGGTTGTACTCACTCACAAGGCTTGTACTCACTCACACCCTCCGTCCTGATTCCTCACACTAGCATCATCATAAAAAATCACCCTGGGGTGTGTATTTCTGGGCAGCTTGCTAGAAATTCTTATGTAGCAAGTTGTATTAGAAAATGCAAGCATCTGTATTTTCATCATGTCTCTCAAAATGATTTTACAATCATATCTAACAGTGATACACTGTCTCAGTTTTCCTCTGGGTAACCCTGAATTCCACAGAATCAAATGAAATATTAATAAAAAAATTACATGAATCATTTTGGCATATTAGACAAAATACATTTTACAGTAACGCCAAAACAGAGATTGTCGTCAATGATGCCCTATCTACCCTAACATAATTGTTCAAACTGGATTCCATCCTTATTGGCCTTAGGATAAGGTGAAGAATTTCACATTTAGAATAGAATCAAACAAGGGAATGAGTGAGAATCTCAGGAACCCGAGCAGTACAGTCTGTTTGTTCTGCTTTTATGCCGGTGCTGTTTGCATAGGAGATAATTTATTATTGTCTTCTAGCTATGCAGGGAGTCCTGTGCTACGATGGCTCTTATGTTGCTGACAAGCTAGGCTGGCCCTGAATAAACAGCACTTCATCATCAACACAACACAACTGTAGATACAGGTTGGCATTTTATTTCCCCCATCTGCCTTCTACCTGATAAATTACTGTTTTAGTTACATGTATACAAATACGATTTGTTAATCTGCTCAAACATCTCCAAAACATTTCTCCCACCTTAAGTTAAAATTATATACGTGCATATGCATTCCTAATTAATTTTCTAGGGTTTAAAAAATAAAGAGGACCCTCCCCTTTAATTTACCATCTCCAACCCAGGCACACACCTCTTGTGCAGTGAGGTCCAGTCTATAATCACTGTATGGAATTGAGGTAGTTCTTTTACTAATCATTGGCAAAATCCCAGATTGATTCCACCAGTTAGGAAGAACAGCAATTGCTTTCTGCCTCAGTCTTTTGTCATGAATAGTTCCTAGGATTCCATCATTATGCATTTTTAGAGGTCGTGAGTCTTTTTGCCTGAGTAATTCCTAGTTATGAAATAGGAAGGTCTAGAAATGCTGGGAGAAAAAGACTTTACTATTTCCCAGTCACAAGCTAAGGTGTTGATCTCAAGAGCTTTATAAAAGGCCCTGAGGGCCCCCAGGCAGAAAAACAGAAATGATCCAGGTCTATTGGATCTGAGATAGCAATCGATAGTATCCAATAAATTTCCTGTGTACATGGTTGGAAGTGCACAGGCAACTGCAGTGGAAAATCCCACTCTTACACAATCCTATTTTACTTCTCATTCCACTGCTCTGAAAATTTTAGTCGTTATGCTATATGCTGGTAGCTTCCCTGCATCATATGAAATAAAAGTGATTTAAATAATGTCTTGTAAACGTCTGAGTACTTGAATGTGGATAGTCCTTGGGAGAGGAAAGCCCTGTCTCTTGAACCACTCACACTTGGTCACTTTTTACTGTCTTCTCAGTCATTCCTGTTGGGTGTTGGGCTCCATTTTTTCCCCCAAACTGCTCTTCTCAGAAGTATCGATTGTTGAGAGCCACAGCAGAAGGGGCCCCAGCAAACTTCCAGCTGCCAGCAAACTTCCAGCTGCCGGCTGATGATTGGCTCACAGTGGCCCCAGCAACATCTAGCTCATTGGCTCTTCTGCGGTGATGTTCATTGGGCTGTTTCCCTGCCCTTCAGACTGCCAGCTGATGATTGGCTCACAGCGGCCCCAGCAACATCTAGCTGATTGGCTCCTCTGTGGTGATGCTCATTGGAGATGCTCATTGAGCTGTTTCCCCGCCCTTTCGGACTGCCAGCTGATGATTGGCTCACAGCGGCCCCAGCAACATCTAGCTGATTGGCTTCTCTGCGGTGATGCTCATTGGGCTGTTTCCCTGCCCTTTCAGACCACGGAGCTGCTCATTGGGGGACTTCTTTGGCTCCGCCCATGCGACCCAGCCAATCAGCCTCAAGAGCAGGAGGATTGTGGGAGTGAGAGAGGCTTGTGTTTTGTGTGAGAGGCTTGTGGGAAGCCGGTGGTGGCAGTTGGGCTCTGAGGGTTTTTCCTGAGGAGCTGTTTTGTTTGGCCTGTGTGGTTCTAAAAATAAAGTTTGTTTCTTTTGACAAGTGGCTCCTGAATTGTGCCCAGCCAGACAGAAGTATCGATCACTTCCAGTTTGCCAAATATGAAAATCACTTTCCTGTTCTTGCCCTATTTGACTTTTCTGCAGAATTCCTCAGGTCCCCTCCCTCCTTCCTGAAGCACTTCATTCTCCTAACCTCATGTTCACCTTGTTTTTCTCCCAACTCACTGGCCACTCCTCAGTCACCTTTGCTGGTGGCTCTTCCTTATTAAGCCTTGAAATGTTCATTGTCTCAAACTGTGTTTCCCAGCCTGGCTCACCTTCTTTCTCTATGCATTCTCTTAGAGATCTTATCCAGTCATTTGGCTTTAAATCCATCCTTCTGCCAGTGATGACCTAATGCTCCCTGTAGGTCTCATCAGCCTCCCAAATACAGTAGGCTCCACCTCCTCCCCACTTCTTCTGAATGGCGCCACCAGCCACCCAGCAACTCATGCCAAACATCTAGCTTATTCTTGGTTCCTTTTCCCCTCACTCCTCATATAATCCATCAATGAATCCTTTAAAACATATCTCAAGTCCAAACACTTTTCTAATTTTTTTTTCCATCTTGATTGCTATCCTAGCCACAGCCACTATCATTTGTGGCCTGAACTTGGGTGACCCATTCCCAGGGGCTACTCTTCCACACTTGTCTCCCTACAATCAGTTATCAATAGGGAGTTTTAAAAAATCTAAATCTCATAATGACATTCTCCTGTTCAGAACTCACCAAAAATTTCCCAGTGCAATTATTGTTTTATGTTTTTAACTGGAAGGAGATAAGTTTCATCTCCTTGAGGGTAAGAGTTTGAATAAATAAATGAAATGGAATAGATGTAACAATAGAAAGAGTTGGAAAACATAAAGGACAATTTGCAATTGGAATACAAACAGCCATAAATAATATGTAAACTCATCAAAAAATTATTTGATAATAAAAATTTTAATCTTCTTCTATTATTGATAAATCTTTCTTAAAGATAATCTCATATACATTTTAGAAATACATTCTAAGGAAATAACTGGATATGCACACAAAGTTTGTGGACATAGCTACTTATGGGATTATTTCTTTAATAACTAAAACTTGGAAACAAAATCTAAATGTCCAATAACTGAGAAATGATTAAATAAATTATGAAACAATCATAAATGGAATATTATACTGCTATAAAATCATACTGTAAAGCAATACTTAGTGATACAAAAAACACTCAGTGTAATTTCTATACTCATATCAAATAGAATGTCAGTTCTGTATGTATTCTGGTAACATATTGAGAACTAGCATTAAATGGACATTAAAATACACTGATATTTAAAATTGTCACCATTAGGCAAATTGCTAATATTAAACTTCTTATGTCTCTCCATTATTTTAGTGAGCTCCCTGCAAGGTTTCTAGTAAAGGCTTTGGAGCCAGCCAGACAGGAGGAGACCATGGCTCTGCTACTCACTAGTTGAGCTACATAAGTTAATTCTTCTCAGAGCCTTGGTTCCCTGAACCCCCGTACCCAACAGAGGATTGTCATAAGAACTGAGAACGTGTATAACAGGTTGGCCTAGTGCCTGCCAGACAGTAGACAATAAACATTGGGTCTCCTTCCTTTCCTGGTTCTTAAGCTATCAAGAAGACATTCTCAAAAGCAAACAGGACTGGGTCATAGCTTAGTGGTAGAGCGTTGCCTAGCATGTGTGAGGCACTGGGTTCAGTTCTCAGCACCACATAGAAATAAAGATATTGTGTCTATCTACCACTAAAAATATTTAAAACAAACATACAAACAAAAAGCCATTCTCAGGATTTATAGGATTCATTTGATTCACAGGACATATTTTGCAAGAGTTCACATAGACTACAGTTCTTTGTTTTATAACCCTTACGATATATGTGAGTTCTTGAATGCTAATCAATCACACACATCTTTAAGCCACTTACATGATTGATGTAAAACCTATATGTGAGATTATGGAGGAAAGTGCACTAAGTGAAATATGAAGCTAAGTAACTTTCAAAATGATATATAAAACTGGGGGGTAAGGAAGTGTTCAGCTCGTTATTAGATTTTTAGCCCTTAATTCCAACTTAGAGTCAATGAATGAACTTGTATTTGCCACTATATAAACAACAGCTTTTAAAGTATGAAACAAAACAAAACAAACAAAAAAACACATAGTGATTTTTCCTTCAGTTAAATTGCCATGGGTACAGTCTTTCCCATCATTTCCCCTCCAACTGCCAAATAACCTGCAGTGAATTTTACTCCTGGTGCTCATTCTCTCCACTTCGGTCCAGCATTGTGGACTACATACACCATCTGAAGTGGTTGTCTCCCTTACAAATTAGAAATGAAATATACTGACTAAGGCTTTTATCATGTGAAATAAATTACTTTGTAGCATCAAGGACAAGCTATTCCTAGAATTGTTATATCTGAAAATCTTTTCCTTCTTGCAGGTAATAGAAAAATCAGGTGAGTAGCTATCATTCACAGGTAGGATTCTTGTAGATAAAAATCTTTACCAAGATTAAAAATACAGCTTGTACAGCTGCATTTTGAAGAACAGAGAGTCCTAGAGTTTGACGATCCATAACTACTTTGTAAGCACTGTGGGCAACATGGATTGCTGAGTTACTGAAATTTAAGAGTATAGTTTGACATTTATACTCTGCATGGATTTGTTTCTAGACTGAAGGCTTTTTTTTTTAAAATCAAGATATAAGAAAAATGCTGAGGTATGTATACAAATGTCCTAACTGAAAGCTTTATGATTTATGCTACCAAAATTCTGTTATGATGTTTAAGATATTCAGCAATAATAAAGTCTGATAATTTTGACAGGAAATGATTTATGAGAACACAATATGCATAAATTAAGAGATTTTATTTATTATGTTTTTATGCATTCTTTAATTGGTAAGCCAAGATATTTCCCATATTCTTCCTAGACATCATTTTTTACACACCATTGTTCTTATATATTTTTAGGGGAGCCAAGGCATCTTAATAACTTCACTGGAATCTTTTAAACTATATTATGCATCATATTTTGAAAATGAGTCAGATAGTACATATTTTCATTCTTTATAACTAAAGATAAAGCCTTTTTGTGAAAATAATTTATGTAAATGAAATATACTAGAATATATAAGTTAATGGATAGCACGTATACCAATATAATTTCATTTGTTGCTCAATTAATTTTATTGACTGAAATCAATGTTATATTGCCTATCATAATTCAAGCATTGATTCTGCATTCAGCATTCTGTTAAATGCTTTGCATCATTTTATTTAAACTTTAAGAGGCTTCTGTGAGGTCAGTAGTTGTCTGCTTTGCACTGAGGAAATGGAGGCTCTGGGAGTTAAGTAGTTTGCATCATGTGTGTGGAAAATGGAACTCCTGTCCAGGTTAGCCTGAAGTCAGAGACCATACTTTCACTCCTGTATTATCCTAATACGAGGAGATACTGAAGATATTACTCATTAATTCAGTTTTTAATTTAATAAAAATTATTTTAATCTGGATATGGTGGCATATGTTTGTAACCTCAGTGACTCAGTAGGCTGAGGCAGGAGGATTGCAAGTTTGAAGCCAGCCTTGGCAATTTAGCAAGGACTTAAGCAACTGTATCAAAATTAATAATAATAATAATAATAATAATAATAATAATAATAATATTTAAAGGATGTGGATGTGGCTCAGTGGTTAAGTGCCTCTGGGTTAAATTCCCATTACCAATAAAATAAAATGATATAATTTAAAACTATTTTTTCCATTCCATTTATTTCTATTTAGAATGATTCTCCCTTGTCACTATACACAAGCAAGAAATATTCTTGATTTTGACAACTGCTAATAATAATACACTGCTTAAACTTTTTTTTTTTCTAGTCAGTACTGGGGATTGAACTCAGGGTGCTTTACCACTGAGCTACATCTCAGCCCTTTTTGTTTTTTGAGACAAGGTTTCACTGAATTGTTTAGGGCCTTGCTACGTTGCTGAGATTGGCCTTGAACTTGTGATCCTCCTGCCTCAGTCTCCTGAGCTGCTGGGATTACAGACGTGTGCCACTGTGACCAGGTAAACTTTTGAAGATCTGATATTACCATGTATTATTATTGATTTCCGGTTTCTTGCTTACTCTATAAAGTGTAAATGTGGAATGACTGTTAATAATATGTAAGAACCTAAAACTGGAAGCCTGAGAAAGCATCTATAAAAAAGAATGTTGTTATATCCTTGCAGCAATAGTATTTTTGAAAAGTTTGGCATCCATGTATATTCAGGAGTGAAAAGCAGTACACACAACCTAATTGCTGGTTATCCAAAATTAGCCCCATGTATTTTCCATATGGGAAATACATGGGGCTAATTTTGTGCTCTAGTAGATTAGACACCCCCAAACAGAAGAATCTACTTTACCATTCAGTGTGTAAAAATCTCATTATTTAAAGATGCTCTCAACATAACTTATCTTCTGCTCAAAAGTCCACCGAAAAGCAAGAATTAGAATTTGTGGAAGGGAGTAGAAGACTCAAGAGGATTGTTTTGTTTTCCTCTGATGGAGTAGGCATCTTAATAGGAGAAGTCTATAAGAGCAGAGTCTTCTTATTAAGGCATGACTATCAAAGATATTTATAATAATGTTATCAATCTGCAGGTGCTTTGGTTTAGGTCATGCATATCATAAGAAAGGAAAATCTAAAAGTCTTAGAAGCCATAAGCCTTATAAGGTGCCCACTTGAAAGAATTCCAGAATAGAAGGAATTATTAATTGAAAATTAATTATTTTTAGGTCATGGAACAAGTATTACTTATCCCCATAACCACATCATTAATGAAGAAAGAAAAGAGGTGGTGGGAATTGGGAAATAATTCACCTCAAAGCATAGGTTTAAAATAAGAACTTAAAAAAAAAAAAAAAACACCAAAACTCTAAGCTGGTTTCAGGTTAGCCTGAAATTGAGTTGAAATTCTATCCTTTCCTCAGTATCTCCATCATAAAAAGGAATAGTGTCACTCCAGTGAAAAGTTGACCCTGGGCAAAGGTGCTTAAACACTGCACTTCACCACAGAAAGTCCTGGACGGACTCTCACAAGCAGTTAGTAGAAGACTTAGATGCCAGGAGGTCTCAACCAATTAAATACAGATAAGTCATCACCTCATAAACCAGGTCAGCCTAATTTACAGTTTTCTTTAAGGACAAACTGACAATCACTAAAACTTTCAACTACTGAAAATAGTGAGGAAAGGCAGATGATTGCAACCTTTTCCTGAAGGCCTCTTTCTTGTTCATGTATGTTTCCAAGGATTTTGGGGAATGAATAATTCAGGACTCATGTGCAAAGGGCAACCCAGCGACCAAGCATGCTTTATTTTTGAAATGGCAGAAGCTGGGCAATAGTCTAACTATAAACTAGAAATAATAGCAATAAATTATTTTTATAATTATGTACACATATAAAAAAAATTGGCTTGTTTTGAGCCATGAGCCTGAACACTCAATAGCTTTATTTATTTTCCTTTGTAAAAATAAATCAACTAGCTTCAAGAATATTTAGAAAAAGCAGGAGAACTTCCTTCCTCTCTGGTTCCTTCCTCTTTCTGCTTCATGGAAACCACCAGTGGTGTCTCCAGAGCCTTGTGGTACAGGGCGTTACACACGTTTTGGATTCGTCTAAGCTGTGTCAATATTAACCTGACCAAATAAAGATCAAACTGCCTCCTTTGTTCCTCATGCTCTTCACATGGGGAGCACAATATGGCTCTTGTCAGAGGTGCTTCATCATTTGGGCTCAAGGAAACTGTCAGTACAGTTTGGGAGTTCGTTCTTCATGGGCAGATATCCTGATGGGTCTAATGAAGCCTTTCTGCTGACAACTCATTTGCTAAAAATACCCAACCATCACCAAGTTTAAATGGGGAATGTGGTTGGGTCCTCTTTGCTATCAACTCAATGAAAGTAATTCATTAATTTTTTTGAAGTGTAAAAATATCTATTCATCAAGGCCCACACCTCTCACCACCCATATATGTGTCTTGCTTGGATCCATTTGCTCACTGATAAACTTTATGTCTTGCTTAAATTGGAATATAATAGGGTAAACACCAATCTTCGAGCACACATGCAGAGCCAACAGTCTGTGTGTGCCATTTGTTGCAATCTGAGCTAATTACCAGAAACCCCCTCCTGAAAACAGATACACTCTGGTGTTTGTGGTTTTATCTTTCTTTGGGGATGTCTGTATGGGGTGCCTGAGGAATTCCTTTTCAGGTAGGACATGGCATTGTTGTGATCCTCTGGATTGCAAGTCACAGGGACCTAACTGGCTTACATAGAAAGACACAGAAGAATTTGGAGAGCATTCTTACAAAAACCAAGGGAGAACTGGGTGAACTGGGACAGCCAGGAGGCTGTTGGCCCCCCTGCCTCTCCATCCTCTTTGGGCTTCATCTGCCCTCCCAAGGTCAAGTGGCAGCCTCCGTGTGGTAGGGAACATTGGTGGCTGCAGAAAATCAGTGCAGATCTTAGAGTCAAGAGCCTATTTCCTTTTGATCTTGAGTTCCAAAATCCTGGAGAAATAACTGTGGTTGTTACAATTGGTTTGGTTCCCTTGCTTTGGGGCAAAACAATTGAAAGACCATAAAACGCAGAGATGGCACTAGTTACAAGGAAATTGGTAGATAAAGAGTCGTTTCCTGGAAGAGGGATGATGAGGAGATAAACCCGTAGTTGGCACTTGAGATACCAGGCATAAAGGTCTCTCTCTCTCTCTCTCTCTCTCTCTCTCTCTCTCTCTCACACACACACACACACACACACAGAATACACACATGCGATAATACTTCAAATCCTTATTTTATTTCCAGCCAACCCTCATCATAGAAAGAGACAAGATGTTTGGAAAGATAACTTTTGTATTAACTTTGATTTTCATGGAATTTTGCACCCTAATTAAAAAGGGTATCATAGGACAAGGGATGTGGCTCAGCAGTAGAACTCTGCCTAGCATGTGTAAAGACCTGGGTTCAAGCCTCAGCATCACAAAAAGAAAAAGAAAGTGTTTCTAAAATCCATAAAAGTGTGCGGAGTAAAGATTTGTTCCCAGGATGTAGGCTCCCTGTTTCTCTCTCTTATTGTTTCTTTTGCTGAGAAAAAACTTTTTAGTTTGAGTAAGTCCCATTTGTTGATTCTAGTTGTTAACTCTTGCGCTATGGGTGTCCTATTAAGGAATTTGGAGCCTGATCCCACAGTATGTAGATCATAACCAACTTTTTCTTCTATCAGATGCCGTGTCTCTGATTTAATATCAAGCTCCTTGATCCATTTTGAGTTAACTTTTGTGGATGGTGAGAGATAGGGATTCAGATTCATTTTGATGCAAATGGATTTCCAGTTTTCCCAGCACCATTTGTTGAAGATGCTATCCTTCCGCCATTGCATGCTTTTAGCCCCTTTATCAAATATAAGATAGTTGTAGTTTTGTGGATTGGTTACTGTATCCTCTATTCTGTACCATTGGTCCACCCACCTGTTTTGGTACCAGTACCATGCTGTTTTTGTTACTATTGCTCTGTAGTATAGTTTGAAGTCTGGTATCGCTATACCGCCTGATTCACACTTCCTGCTTAGCATTGTTTTTGCTATTCTGGGTCTTTTATTATTCCATATGAATTTCATGATTCTCTTTTCTATTTCTGCAAGAAATGCTGTTGGGATTTTGATTGGCATTGCATTGAACTTATAGAGAACTTTTGGTAATATTGCCATTTTGATGATGTTAGTTCTGCCTATCCATGAGCAGGGTATATTTTTCCATCTTCTAAGGTCTTCTTCTATATCTTTCTTTAGGGTTCTGTAATTTTCATTGTATAAATCTTTCACCTCTTTTGTTAGGTTGATTCCCAAGTATTTTATTTTTTGGGGGGATATTGTGAATGGAGTAGTTGTCCTCATTTCCCTTTCAGAGGATTTGTCGCTGATATACAGGAATGCCTTTGATTTATGCGTGTTGATCTTATATCCTGCCACTTTGCTGAATTCATTTATTAGCTCTAATAGCTTCTTTGTAGACCCTTTTGGGTCTGCTAGGTATAGAATCATATCATCTGCAAACAGTGATAATTTAAGTTCTTCTTTTCCTATTTTTATGCCTTTAATTTCTTTCGTCTGTCTAATTGCTCTGGCCAGTGTTTCAAGGACTATGTTGAACAGAAGTGGTGAGAGAGGGCATCCCTGTCTTGTACCCGATCTTAGTGGGAATGCCTTCAATTTTTCTCCATTCAGAGTGATGCTGGCCTGTGGCTTATCATAAATGGCTTTTACAATGTTGAGGTATGATCCAGTTATCCCTAATTTTTCTAGAGTTTTGAACATAAAGGGATGCTGTACTTTGTCGAATGCTTTTTCTGCATCTATCGAGATGATCATATGGTTCTTATTTTTAAGTCTATTGATGTGGTGAATAACATTTATTGATTTCCGTATATTGAACCAGCCTTGCCTCCCAGGGATGAATCCTACTTGATCATGGTGTATAATTTTTTTGATATGTATTTGAATCCGATTCACCAGAATTTTGTTGAGGATTTTTGCGTCAAGGTTCATTAGAGATATTGGTCTGTAGTTTTCTTTCTTTGAAGTGTCTTTGTCTGGTTTCGGAATCAGGGTGATGTTGGCCTCGTAGAACGAATTTGGAAGTTCTCCCTCTTTTTCTATTTCCTGAAATAGCTTGAAAAGTATTGGTGTTAGTTCCTCTTTAAAGGTTTTGTAAAACTCTGCTGTATACCCATCCGGTCCTGGGCTTTTCTTAGTTGGTAATCTTTTTATGGTTTCTTCTATTTCCTCTATTGTTATTGGTCTGTTTAGGTTGTCTATGTCCTCCTGACTCAATCTGGGCAGATCATAAGACTTAAGGAATTTATCTATGCCTTCACTATCTTCTATTTTATTGGAGTATAAGGATTCAAAATAATTTCTGATTATCATCTGTATTTCTGAAGTGTCTGTTGTGATATTGCCTTTTTCATCCCGTATGCTAGTAATTTGGGTTCTCTCTCTTCTTCTCTTCGTTAGCATGGCTAAGGGTCTGTCAATTTTATTTATTTTTTCAAAAAACCAACTTTACTCCGCACACTTCAGATAGAGCCCTAATAACCAGAATATACAAAGAACTCAAAAAATTAGACAATAAGATAACAAATAACCCAATCAATAAATGGGCCAAGGACCTGAACAGACACTTCTCAGAGGAGGACATACAATCAATCAATAAGTACATGAAAAAATGCTCACCATCACTAGCAGTCAGAGAAATGCAAATCAAAACTACCCTAAGATACCATCTCACTCCAGTAAGATTGGCAGCCATTAGGAAGTCAGACAACAATAAGTGCTGGAGAGGATGCGGGGAAAAGGGCACTCTTGTTCATTGCTGGTGGGACTGCAAATTTGTGCAGCCAATTTGGAAAGCAGTATGGAGATTTCTTGGAAAGCTGGGAATGGATCCACCATTTGACCCAGCTATTCCCCTTCTCGGTCTATTCCCAAAAGACCTAAAAAGAGCATGCTACAGGGACACTGCTACATTGATGTTCATAGCAACACAATTCACCATAGCAAGATTGTGGAATCAGCCTAGATGCCCTTCAATAGATGAGTGGATAAAAAAAATGTGGCATTTATACACAATGGAGTATTATTCTGCAGTAAAAAATGACAAAATCATAGAATTTGGAGGGAAATGGATGGCATTAGAGCAGATTATGCTAAGTGAAGCCAGTCAATCTTTAAAAAACAAATACCAAATGACTCCTTTGATATAAGGGGAGTAAACAAGGACAGGGTAGGGACAAAGAGCTTGAGTAGAAGATGTACATTAAACAGGGACGAGAGGTGGGTGGGAAAGGGAGTGAGAAGGGAAATCGCATGGAAATAGAAGGCAATCCTCAGGATTATACAAAATGACATATAAGAGGAAAGGAGGGGTAAGACAAGATAACACAAAGGGAAGAAATGATTTACAGTAGAAGGGGTAGAGAGAGAAAAGGGGAGGGGAGGGGAGGGGAGGGGGGATAGTAGAGAATAGGACAGACAGCAGAATACATCAGACACGAGAAAGGCAATATGTCAATCAATGGAAGGGTAACTGATGTGATGCAGCAATCTGTATACGGGGTAAAATTGGGAGTTCATAACCCACCTGAATCAAACTGTGAAATATGATGTATTAAGAACTATGTAATGTTTAAGGGTAACTGATGTGATACAGCAATCTGTATACGGGGTAAAATTGGGAGTTCATAACCCACCTGAATCAAACTGTGAAATATGATGTATTAAGAACTATGTAATGTTTTGAACGACCAATAATAAAAAAATAAATAAATAAATAAATAAATAAATAAAAAAATAAATAAAATCCATAAAAGTATTAAACATATAAAATGAAAACTATGTGTGAATAATTAAAAATATACTATCCAAACAATCAGGAAAAAGAGGCCAAAGCTCCTTTTTTTTTTTTTTTTTTTTCTTGTAGGTCAGATAAGGGAATCTCTTTTTGGTCTCTGAAATCTTCAGACGCTCAAGTTACCACAGCCATAATACTGCTATTGCTGTTAGTAGCATCCATGAGGCCTTATAAATTACCTACAGCCCCTGACCTCAAGGTAGAAAGGAAGCCCTGGAGTGTTCTGGTAGTACAAGAGTTTATTTGGGTGTTATTATTTTAACCAAGAATTATTTATGAAATGGCTTCAAATAAGCCAAATCCAGGGGGAAAAAAACAAAAAAACACATTTATCACTGGTAAAAATAAATCACTTTAAAGCAGGTTTCCTCCACTGGGGAACTGGTATTTTGGGCTGGACAATTCTTTGTTGTTGGAGGCTGCTCTGTGCAGTGCAGAATGTTTAGCAGCATCCTGGCTGACCACTAGATGCCAATAGTAAACTCCCTATCCCTATTGTGACAATCACCTGTGTCTCCAGACATTGCCAAATGTCCCCTTGGGACAAAGTCAGCCCAGTTAAGAACCACTGCCCTACAGAATAACAGCAGGAGAGTCTTGTAAACGTAACAAGTCACACATGCTTTTTTTCAGAAATGTTACTCCACAAAGCAAGACACAGTTCATTCTTTCTGGGTAAAGAGGTAGGAGTGTTATAGAAATAAGTCAGGGATGGGAGCTTTTGCATGGATGCTTTATACTAACTGGCCAAAGGTTTCCATTTTCTAAGCTGGTATAAATAATGGGATTCCTATCAATTGTCTTTTAGTTAGATTGGTATGCTTATAAACAGCAATTTTATTCTCTTAGGCAAACAAAAAGAAGCATGATGGCTTAAAAGAAAGAGCAAGAACTTTGTTAAACATCACTTTCTACTTCAGGAAAGTGAAGTTCACACAGGTATTTCCCAGAATGGCTTTTTTTAAAAAAAATAATAGAAAAGTTGTATTATTCCAAACCAAACAGAGCATTTTTTTAAACACTAAATTTTATATTTGGGATTCCTGAAAATCTGCTAACTTATTTTTTAACCATAGGAAACCTAAAGTGTTACTGATATTTTGACAATATCGATGTGTCATCCAAAGATGCCTGCAAATATTTAGTGAATGGCCAGCAGCCTTGCCAGACAACTGAGGATATGTAGAGAAATTTATCAGAAAAACCCATTTCCAGGTCTGAATTACCTAAACATGTGCATCCATATCAGCCTTTTTTACCCTCCCCCCAATTTTTATGGCTATATTATCATTATTTGAGAACATATTTTATTGAGAGTATGCCTCATTTCATTCTATAATGTGTTCCAAAGCATTCATCTTAAAAAGTAACTATTTCTACTTCATCAGTATATTAAAGGTTGTATAATTATATTAACTAGTATGAACAGGTTTGGAGCAAACACAGCTGATACTTGGTAAACATTGAATTTAGGCACAGGGTGTGCACACACCTGTGCTTTCTTAGAGAGTTTTAAGTTAGCTTCGAGCATTCAGCTGAGGTTATCAGTCAGTATGTTCTATAGAACAGAATGGAGAATGTTGTTTAGCTCAGAACATTAGTTAGGAGACGATCAATATAGAGAATTTCTCTTAGCAGAGGCAAGTTGTACAGCTTTACCCGCTCATCCCTCAACATCAGGATGTTGAGTCTCAAGATAGAGTAACTTAAACCTCTTAAATACAATCACCTCGAATCAGCTTGTTAATCTACAGACTCTGATTTAGTATGATGGGGCCCGAGATGTTCATGTATCTCTACAAGCTCTCAGACATTGGCTGTGCTGCCAGTCTGGGTACCACACATGGAGTGTTAGAAGCCATAAAAAAGGAGCGGAGTCTACGAGTCCACTATGAAAAAAGAAAAGAAAAAAGATAATTCTATAAATGAATCTGAAAGAAAGTAATGAATATTCTTAATAGCTCTCTTTGGAAAAATGAGAAACCTAGAGAGTGAGACTTACCTAAAGAATAAAGCATTCTCATATGATAGAGGAAATGATTTCAAGCTAAGAATATGAGAACAGAATGGGGGCTTGCACTTACATTTTGCTAGCCACCAAAGCCAACCTCTTTTGCTTATAGGAAAGGAGTCAAACCTTTATACCCAAATGCCCCTACTCCTCTACCACCAGCAAACATCTAATCTTTGAAGGGCCCTGATACATGCATTCATGTCATAGAAAACTGAAACTTAGACACATATTTCGGAAAGGCAACCTTCTCTTTGTTGGTAATGATCTCAATCTCTAAGAAATCCATCACTGACACCCGACACACACCATTGGCTTGATTTTTGTGTGTGTGTGTGTTTTGAATCATCCTATGTTGTTTCCTTTTGTTTAGTCTAACTTTAGAATTAAGCAATTGCTCTTATTGTCTTATTTCTTATACAGCTGCAAAGACAGGCAAGCCAGTTATCCAAAGTCTCCAGTTGGCAGGCCCAATTAACTTGAGAATGTGCAGTGTCCAGGTTGGGTAGTTTATCTGTGTCTGGTTTTTCCTGGGGCTTGAGATGTCACATTAGTGAGGCTCAACGAGCATCCGTCTTTTCTAGTCTTGGCTTCCGGCACATCTCTTGCAGACAGCTCCTTCTGAGATGGATTAAATGAGTTAGAAGTAGACCTCCAGCGACCACTGGGCCCCAAGCCAAGGCTCATGATTAAGAAAACCTCTGTGTCTGTCTCTCTAACTGTATTTATCTATTTCCTTGCTCTTCCTCCATTATTCTCAACTCTTTTCTGACTCTCATCCTACATCTTGTGTTTACCGTGTCTCTTGATTTCATCAAGAGGCCATGTAGAGTGACGGATTACTGTACCTTCTAGGTTTAAGCATGCTATGAAGCACACACAGTGACTAAGTCACCTAATGACAAAGTTCTCAGAACATGGACCTGTTGTTAAGTAACACTTGGCTGCACTTCCCAAGACAGAACTGAACTTCTGTCTATGACATTTATATTGATTTTTAAAATTTTCTGAAAATAGCTAGGAGCCTCGCTTGCTGGGAAATAACAACAGAATCATATTTCTGTCTGCTTTGAGAGAATGTTCTTCTACCTGACTCAGGAGCCACAGGCATGAGTCCTTGCTTCTGTGTTGCTGTGCTCAGCCATCCCCAGTGCATCACACACACACACACACACACACAGACATACACACACACACACACACACACACACACACACACACACACAGTATAGCACTGTTCCAACAGCTGTTGGAGGGCTGGCGCAGTGCAGAAAGCTGCTCTGAAGTCTCATCTCACAATCAGGGACGGTGCTCAAGGTATCTGTGGCTGACTATATCATGAAGTAGGGAGGAGCCATCCTTGTTCCTGTGGCTGGTGCAGGGCTGTCTTCACTCCCACACTGAGCTCCAGGTGGCAGATGACACAGGCTGAGTCCTCCATCCACAAGGGCCACAGTAACGGTTTCAGGAATAATATGTGACCTGAGTCAGATGGATAAGAGGCTTCACTGGAGTTTTGTAAAGCTTTCTCTTCCCCTGATATCCAGAGATCTAAGAATCACATAAGCTTGGGGCTACCCGTGGGCATCTTGGGGAGTCATGGAAAGAGTCTTCCTGAGAATGAAGCCAACATGGAGAGACACAGAGGCAAGAGAGGGAGAAAAAGAGAGAAACCCTGGTGATTTAGTTCAAGTTGAAGAATATCAGAAGCTAAATATCTTCTGGATTATCACTCCAGCAATTAATTCACTGTTTTCCTTAAACAAATCTGAATTGCTTCTGTCACTTACAACCAAAGAACTAGAGAAATAAATGTAGGGCTTCTGAAAACTTACTAAATGATTATAATAGAAGCAAATATTTTCAGATGCAGAGTTGACTTTAAGAAAAAAAATTCCAAATCATTACTTTTTACATTTTAGAGTCTTTAACCTTTTATTGAAGATCATTTTGTTGTTGTTGCTTTGTTTTCCCCATTAGTCAATGAAGGGCTAGTCCCAGGTGGCTAATAATTAAGTTACCAAGACACAAAAAGAATTGGCAAGCCTACCATCTGGACTCCTGGAAGCCATGGAGGAGGAAAACAGCACAAATGACTGGAAGGCCGACCAGGGAAGACTTCAGGGCCACTTACTGGATTATCCTAGCCTGGGAAAATTTTATTGAATATAGGCTGACAACATGCAAAGAATCAAAATCTAAAAGTGCTGTGATACTTAAAGAGAAAGTAAAATTCTATGTCTATAGAGCAATTTTGGCTTTTCTAAAAAATGATCAAAGTAATCTGAATTGGTGCTTGCCAATTCTCTAGCTGGTAATAGAATAATGATTTTGTGATAACCATGTAACAAGAAGAAAGCTGAAGCTCAAGAAGTTCAGGAATATTCCCAATATTAGACATAGAGATTTGATGGTGGAGCAGGAGCCAGAACCCAAGTTTTCTGAGCTTTATTTGAGTACATTTATATGTGCCATTTATTCTCATTTATAGTTGAGTGTCACAATCTGATAAGGACAAAGATAGAATCTTCTTTTTTCATATTATCTTTCTCTTTTTTATATTTATTTTTTATTTATCTTTCTCTTAATCATTTCTCATCTCCTATTATAATCTAAAGAGAAATATGAGATACCAAATCTGGATAGCCAATAAAAATATTTTGCAGTCTCATAGCTTAGTAAGGGGTGGTGTGTGTGTGTGTGTGTGTGTGTGTGTGTGTGTGTTTTCAAAAACTTCAAAGAGAAAATCTCTCTATACTTTTATTTTCAGAGATAGTATAAGTACTGTGGTGGTAGGCTTTCAAGAGAGACAGTGTTGGCATGTGCAAAATACACATACAGAAAAGAAGAAATTGGGCAAAATGTCATATGATGTGCCTTATGCCACAGATAATTTCTCGTCAGATACATAAAAGAAAGAGGAGGTTCCAATGTTAATCCCTCAAGAAGGAAAATAAAGTGAACAGGAAGTAAATAATTTATGATTGGTATGTTAGTCCATTCAGGCTGCTGTAACTAAATACCATAAATTAGATCACTTATAAACAACTAAAGTTAATTTCTCATACTTTTGGAAACTGGAAAGTCTAAGATCAATGTACTGACAGATTTGGTGTCTGGAGAACCAATTTCCTGATTCATGGGCTACTGTCTGTCTCTTCACTGTGTCTCACATAGTGGAAACGGCAGGAGTCTCTCTGGGGCCCCTTTTAGGAGGGCACTAATCCCATTCAAGAGGGCTCTGCTGCCATGACCTAATCACCTCCCAGAGACTCACCTCCCAGAGACCCATCTCCCAACACCCTTACCTGGGGGATTGGGATTTCAGTCCATGAATTCTGGGGCAGCACACACATTCAGACCACAGCAAGCAGGGAAAGTGAAGCAGGTACTTCTTTTGCCATGACCTAATTCTTGGGCTTTCTGGTGTTCCAGCCTCTGAACCATAGCAGCAGAGTAAGATTCCGTGAACACAATGACACTCTCACCTACTGCCCCAGTACAGGTACTGAGAACTGAAAGCCTCCCTACCCTCCACATTGACCCAAGAAAAGTCACTT
Organism: Urocitellus parryii; assembly: GCF_045843805.1. Taxonomy (NCBI): domain Eukaryota; kingdom Metazoa; phylum Chordata; class Mammalia; order Rodentia; family Sciuridae; genus Urocitellus; species Urocitellus parryii. The sequence continues at coordinate 135,849,856 of NC_135534.1, read as the reverse complement.
CTAGGACACAGCATCCTCCTATGGGAAGAAGTGAGTTGGGAAGCTGAGTGGCCACTCCTATTTCTGTTCTCAAAGAGTCCTGCTGTGGTCAACAGCAGCCATGGTTTTCTCATGCGTAGCTGCATCCCTTCTTGGGAAGATAAAACTAAGAAATGTGCTCATTTGTAGGCTTGCTGTAAATAGAATGTGAGGGTCTAGCTTGGGTTTTCTTTTCCTTATTTAAAGGTAAGAGTCCACAGGTAAACTAGCAGGTTGATAACTCTAGGAATTATCAAGCTTTGGCACTTGGTTGCCTCCAGCCCTAAGCTTCCATGAGAGAGGCACAGATGAGCACTCAAACCAAACTCAATATTGAATCACTGGCAGTGCTTGACTGTACACTAAGATCAGTGAGAACAGACATTTATACATACGGCTGCAGGGCAACCTGGAAGGGTGTGGAGTGCAAGACTAAACAGAAATATTACAGATCCCATGTCCAGAAATTGTTCCAGTAGCTGACTATTTTAGCAACGTAGCTTCAGGTACACATTTACATGCAATAACTCATAGTCTACCAAATAAATCCCAGGCAAACAGTAATGCAAAAACATATTTCCTGCTGTCAAGAAAATTTCTGGCAAAATTAATCAACCATTCATCCATTCAGGCTCTTTGCATACCCTTTTGTCAAAGAGGGAATACTAAGAGATTTCTTTTCTCTTTCACGCACTCATTTCAATGAATTGAAGAATCCATCAAGCTTGAGTTGATTTATTGAACTGTCTCTTAGCTCAGCAGTACAACTACAGCAAATGAACTGATAACTTCTCCTAAAACCAGCAGTGATTTGATTCAACAATATCTGATTTATTTAACTCTTTAGAATTCTAGATTTAACTTACTCCTTAATTTCTAAAATAGCACATATTTTTTGGATAAAAGCTTACATATTTGCACGCATTATTTAGTTTTCTGATAGCAGTGATTGAAGCATATAGATTATAGGATTTTTTCTTTAAAAGACTTTTAAAACATTTAAGTTAGGTAGTTAAAAAAAAAAGATTTAAAGACTTAGAATCCTTTTCCAGTTTAAACTGTTTGTTTTGGTGGTTAATGTTTATCCTTAACAATACCAGTCACTTCAGTTTAAAGCACTAAAGACTAGACTTCTTATTTTTATATTTATTTTAATCATCCTGCCAGGTAAGAAGAAGTACCATGAGGGGACACTTAAGGGATGAACATTAGAGAGAAACCAAGCAGAATATTTAAACATGGATTTCATCACCAAACCCTGTCCACTGAGCCCCACAGAGCCCATTTATCAAACATCGGCTTTGCCTTTTTCTTTGTAAAGATGTACGACCTTTGCCTATTAGATTTCATTAACAGGGCACCATACAAGGCTCCTTTGCACATGGCAGGATAGAAAGCTCAACATCCTCGCCTGAAGGATTTGTGGGAACAAGCTCATCTTCAATCTTTGTCCCTGGGAGGCACTTTTAACACCTGCCAACCACAGCACTATCATCAGAAAAACATTTAGAGATTTATCTTCGGGCTGGTAATTATAAGAGATAATTTGTTTGGAGTATGGATAAAGTTGGTCTAGCATAAACAAACTAGAGGCTCAAATTACATGACGAACATCATTAACTATTGATTTAACCACTGCGGGTCTGCAAGCTCCCTGATATTCCCTGAAGACGGTGGGTTCCTAAGCTGCACCTTTGGCCCCCAAATTCATGAGTCCAGAGGGGGATGCATTTCAGTGCCTGCTTAGCATCAAGCTTGGTTTCCATCATTTCCCTTCTTTTGAGCATCTAACCTCTGTCTAGAACTCTAAATGGTAAATTAAAGAGAAAAGAAGGATAAAAGCATTATAGAAAGTATGTTAGTGGTTCCTGGAATTCTGGGGAAGAAGGGAATGGGAGTAACCACTAATGGGTTATCAGGTCTCTTTTTGGAGTGATGAAATGTTCAAAAATTGGACAATGCAGAAATCTGTGAATATATTAAAAACTGCAAATTATATAATTATATAAAAGATGTATGCTCTAACATGTGAATTATATATCAATAAAGTTGTTATTAAAAATATAGATTGTCTGACACTTTCATATTTTATAAGAAAACATGAAGATTTTTAGAGGGATGAAGTCAAAGGTATCCAGTATCATAGACTACTTTTACCTTTCAAAGACTTAAGTCTGAAATATGCTATTTTCTCATCAGAACCTCACAATCACCCTGAGAAGAGTGCAAAGATGGTGTTTGAACCTCACTTGATAAGTCAGAAAACTGGTACTGGGAAGAGTTGACCAAACCATGTTATGTGTGGAAGACTCTGTGTGTTCTAGGATCCTCATCCTATTTCCACACAGAATACCAAGTCACAGAAGTGAAAGGCTATTAAAGAATAAGAGGAAAAATATCACGGACAAATAAATATTCAGTAGATGTGAGGATAAACGACAGAGGGCAGAATCGAATGCCTGATTTGAATACTGGCTACATCCAGCACAGCTCTGTCTCTAAGTAGTTATGTGGCTCACTGTGAAGAGTTATAGCCTCAAGCTCTCAGTTTAAAGCAGTGCCTATACACACAGTAAGTGTTCAATAAATTGTACTATTAATATCCTTTAATGCCATTATTAATAATGGTAACAAAAAGACGGGGAATGGAAAGCTCTACTGAGCCTTTCCCAAATAAATATAAGTCTATCATTTCTTATCAGAAACCTCTGGGGCCAATGATATATTTTGTTATTTGAAATAGTTTTATTTGAGAAAGGTAAAATGGTGTTTATAATGTAAACTATGAAATCAATCCCATTGGAGCTTAGGGCAGCCCTTCTCAAACACACCAAGTATTTATGTGACAATGTATAATGAGGGATCAAAATCATGTATCAGATCTGAATTTGCTGTCAAGGATTTTCAAAAAATTTTTTTTCTTTTTTTTTGGACAATTATGAACTTGAACTAATTCTCAATAAAGCATTAAATATTGAACATCCATTGCTTAATTAAAAAGATCAGGGATCACTTCAAATTATATGCTGAGATAACTTTAGGAATAGGCATTGAAACGCCATCTGGTTGACTTCCCAACATTAGTCAACTCAAAGGACAGTGCCAAAAAAGCATTAAAATAAGACCTCATTAACATCAACTCTATTAATTAATTCAAATGGTACGTTGTCCAAAATCTGCATTTGCTTTCTCAATGAAAACATTCAGTGGTACCCAAATACTACAAGAGGACAATTTTATTTGATTAAGATCATAAAACCTCTTATATTTAATTAAACATTTTAATAATTAATTAATATGTAAATTTTTGTATTTAATTAGAAATCTCTCTTAGCTCGTAATCAAGGTACATAACTGAAATTCCTCTAGTTATCAGGCACCTGTCAGCTGATTCTTTTTGTTTGTTTGTTTTTTGTTGTTATTATTTTGTTTTTGTTTTTGCAGTGCTACTGATTGAACCCATGCTTGGCAAGAGCTCTACCACTGAGCCTAATTCAAGTTTTTTATGTTTCTAAAAGCTAGAAAACTTACTTTTAATCTAAAAATAATCTTTAGTTTATATCTTATTTATATTGGTTTCTCTGGCACTTACTTAAATCAGTGATTCTTGAACTCTATACCAAAATAATTTTTTGCCAGCGCAAACACCACATTAAGATTTAAAAACTAAGCCTCTTTTATTTGGTTTTCCAATTCATTCTTCATGGTTGGGAAATTTTCTGATATTATCTCACTGAAGAGATTGTGCATTCCTTTGGTTTGAAACTCTGTGCCTTCCTCTATCCCAATAATTCTTAGATCTGGTCTTTTGATGCTGTCCCCAAATTATTGGATGTTCATGGTTTCCAACTTTCTTCACTGTGTGATCAGCTCTATTTTCCAGATTGTATACTTTGTCTTCATATCTGATGTTCTTTCTTCCAAGTGATCTAGTCTGTTGATTATGCTTTCTATTGAGTTCTTTATTTGATTTATTCTATCTTTCATTTCAAGGATTCTGACTGTTTTTTTTTTTTTCAGAGTCTCTATCACTGTCTCGAAGTAATCTTTTGCTACCTGTATTTGCTCTCTTATCTCATTGTTGGAGTGATCGATTTTTGCCTGTATTTGCTCATTTAGGTCATTCTTTAATTCACAGATCATTTTAAATATGAACATTCTGAACTAAAATGCCTAGCATACAGAATAAGGACAGAATCTTAAAAGCCATAAGAGAGAGGAATCAGATCACATATAGGGGGAGACCAATTTGTATCTCAGCAGATTTTTCAACCCAGACCCTAAAAGCCAGGAGATCGTGGAACAATATATACCAAGCTCTGAAAGAAAATGGATGCTAGCCAATAATCTTATATCCAGCAAAACTAAGCTTTAGATTTGATGATGAAATAAAAACCTTCCACAATAAACAAAAGTTAAAAGAATTTACAACTAGAAAGCCTACACTACAGAACATCCTCAGCAAAATACTCCAAAAAGACGAAATGAAACACAATGATGAAAATCAGCAGAGGGAGGGATTACACTAAAGGAAAATCTAATTAAAGGAGAAACCAAGTCACATTAAATACCAAAAATTTAAAAAAATGGCTGGGAATACAAGTCATGTTTCAATAATAACCCTGAATGTTAATGGCCTAAACTTACCAATCAAAAGACACGGACTAGCAGATTCAACTTAAAAAAAGAACCAACAATATGCTGCCTCCAAGAGACAACATCTTATAGGAAAAGACATCCACAGACTGAAGGTGAAAGGTTGGGAAAAAATCATACCACTCACATGGACTGCGGAAGCAAGCAGGAGTTTCCATCCTCATGTCAAATAAAGTAGACTTCAAACTAAAGGTCAATCAAAAAGGATAAAGAAGGACACTACATACTGCTCAAGGGAACCATATACCAACAAGACATAATAATTATAAATGTACATGCCTCAAACAAACTCTTCTCAAGGTCAGGAGTCAAATAGACCACAACACAATAATTTTGGATGACTTTAACACACCTCTTTCATCACTAGATAGATCTTCCAAATAAAAGCTGAACAAAAAAACTATAGAACTCATATAATATCATTATAATTTTGTGGGTTAGTCTCTGTGTCCTCCATTCTGTACCATTGGTCTACCAGTCTATTTTGGTGCCAATACTATGCTGTTTTTGTTACTATTGCTCTGTAGTATAGTTTAAGCTCTGGTATAATGATGCCACCTGCTTCAGTCTTCCTGCTAAGGATTGCTTTAGCTATTCTGGGTCTCTTATTTTTCCAGATGAATTTTGCGATTGCTTTTTCTATTTCTATGAGGAATGCCATTGGGACTTTGATCAGAATTGCATTAAATATGTATAATGCTTTTGGTAGTATTATAATTTTGAAAATATTAATTCAGTCTATCCAAGAGCAAGATAGACCTTTCCATCTTCTAAAGTCTTCTTTGACTTCTTTCTTTAGAGTTCTGTAGTTTTCATTGAATAGAACTTTTACCTCTTTCATTAAGTCAATTCCTAAGTATTTTATTTGTTTTGAGGTTACTGTAAATGGGGTAGTTTTCCTCATTTCCTTCTCAGAGGATTGGTCACTGATATACAGAAATGCCTTTGATTTATGGGTGTTGATTTTATATCCTGCTACTTTGCTGAATTCATTTTCTAGTTCTAGAAGTTTTCTGGTGGAATGTTTTGGGTCTTCTAGGTATAGAATCATATTATCAGCAAATAGTGCTATTTTCAGTTCTTCTTTTCCTATACATATACCTTTAATTTCTTCCATCTGTCTAATTGCTCTGGCTAGTGTTTCAAGAAATATATTGAATAGAAATGGTGAAAGAGGGCATTCCTGTCTTGTTCCAGTTTTTAGAGAGAATGCCTTTGATTTTTCTCCATTTAGAATGATGTTGGCCTGAGGCTTAGTGTAGATAGCCTTTACTATGTTGAGATATGTTCCTGTTATCCCTAGTTTTCCTAATGTTTTGAACATGAAGGGTGCTGTATTTTGTCAAATGCTTTTTCTGCATCTATTGAGATGATCATATTATTCTTATCTTTGAGTCTATTGATGTGATGAATTACATTTATTGATTTCCATATGTTGAACCAACCTTGCATCCCTAGGATGAACCCTATTTGATCATGGTGCATGATCTTTTTGATATGTTTTTGTATTCAATTTTCCAGAATTTTATTGAGAATTTTTGCATCTATATTCATAGATATATTGATATAAATTTTTCTTTCTTTAATGTGTCTTTCCCTAATTTTGGGATCAGGGTGATATTGACCTCATGGAAAGAGTTTGGAAGTGCTGCTTCTTTTTCTATTTTCTGAAATAAGTTAAAAATTATTGGTATTAGTTCTTCTTTAAAGGTCTTGTAGAACTTGGGTGTGTATCCATCCGGTCCTGGGATTTTCTTTGTTGTAAGCTTCTGATGGCGTCTTCTATTTCATCACTTGATATTGGTCTGTTTAAATTGTGTATATCTTCCTAATTCAATCCAAGAAAATCATATGACTTAAGAAATTTGTTGATGCCGTCAATGTCTTCTATTTTATTGGAGTATAAGTTTTCGTGTATTGGAGAAAAGATAGCCTCTTCAACAAATCATGCTGGGAAAACTGAAAATCCATATGCAATAAAATGAAATTAAATCCCTATCTCTCCCCATGCACAAAACTCAACTCAAAGTGGATCAAGGACCTGGGAATTAAACCAGAGACTCTACGTCTAATAGATGAAAAAGTAGGCCCTAAACTTCATCATGTGGGATTAATAAGACTCCTATACCATAAGAATTAAAACCAAGAATCAATAAATGAGATGGATTCAAATTAAAAAGTTTCTTCTCAGCAAAAGAAACAATCAGTGAGATGAATAGAGAGCCTACATCCTGGGAGCAAATTTTTACCCCCCACATATCAGATAGAGCACTAATCTCTAGGGTATATAAAGAACTCAAAAAGCTAAGCACCAAAAAAACAAATAACCCAATCAATAAATGGGCCAAGGACCTGAACAGACACTTCTCAGAAGAGGATATACAATCAATCAACAAATATGTGAAAAAATGTTCATTATCTCTAGCAATTAGAGAAATGCAAATCAAAACTACTCTAAGATATCATCTCACTCCAGTCAGAATGGCAGCTATTATGAAGACAAACAACAATAAGTGATGGTGAGGATGTGGAGGGAAAGTACATTCATACATTGCTGGTGGAACTGCAAATTGGTGCAGCCATTATGGAAAGCAGAATGGAGATTCCTTGGAAATCTGGGAATGACCCAGCTATCCCTCTCCTTGATCTATACCTAAAGGACTTAAAAACAACATACTACAGGGACACAGTCACATCAATGTTTATAGCAGCACAATTCATAATAGTGAAACTGGGGAGCCAACCTAGATGCCCTTCAATAGATGAATGAATAAAAATAATGTGGCATATATACACAATGGAATATTACTCAGCAATAAAAGAGAATACAATCATGGCATTTGCAGGTAAATGGATGGAGTTAGAGAAGATAATGCTAAGTGAAGTTAGCCAATCCCCCCCAAAAACCAAATGCTAAATGTTTTCTTTGATATAAGGAGGCTGATTCATAGTGGGATAGGGATACGAAGCATGAGAGGAATAGACAAACTCTAGATAGGGCAGAGGGGTTGGAGGGAAGAGAGGTGGCATGGGGGTATAAATGATGGTGGAATGTGATGATCATTATTATCCAAAGTACATGTATGAAGACATAAATGGGTGTGAATATATTTGTATACAACCATGGATATGAAAAATTGTGCTTTATATGTGTAGTGAGAATTGTAATGCATTCCGCTGATCAAAATTGTAATGCATTCTGCACATTCAGATCTTGGATGATCTTGAATATCTAAAATCCAAATATAGATAATTAAAACAAAGATTTAAAAAGTAGGTGCTCAGTGGTAGAGTTCTCGCCTGGCATGTGCAAATCCCTGAGTTCAATTTCCATTACTGCCAAAATAAAAGTTTAAAAAAAAATTTTAAAGCTGACTTCTAGTCAATATTTAATGGCTAAAGTTATGTTCATAAAAGTTTAAAAAGTAATCTATAAATATAAACCAGAAGTTATGAATTATAATTTATTTTCCAAATATATATATGGAAAATAAATTACAATTTATTTTATATATAATATTTTATATTTTATATATATTTATATATATACTGAGATAGGCATCATTGATATAGGTAGTACTTGTTCTCCATCAGTTGAGTTTTCAGATCAAATACCTTTGCAGTATTAGTTCTCAAATACCTCAAGACTATTTGTTTCTTTTTATGTGATTCCTGTCTAACTACATAGTTGCAATCTCTCCTGAATATATCTCCAACGTATTTTTGGTATAACCACAAAAAAAGTGTTGTGGAATAGATTCCAGCACAGCATCTATTAATACATGCATGAACCAGAATACAGAGTTTAGAAAGCAAGTATAGGAATTTAATACGTGACAACATGGTGTTTCAAACTCAGTGGGAAATGGGCGTTTTGACCAATAAATGTTGTGGACATAATTTGTACATAACTGGAAAAAGAATGCAGAATCAAATAGCAGATAAGCTGAATATCTAAATGTAAAAATATTAAATAATAAACTATTTGAAGAAAATCAGGAAAGTCATATAACCCTATACCTATCAGAGTTTATTAAGAACATTCAAGATCCAAGAGACCATGAAGGCAAAGAGACAAATTTGACTTTGTAACATTTAAAAACTGGGTTAATATATCATAAGCAAAGCGAAAATTTAACTGATGTACAGAAAATCATCCATAGTATCTGTGATAAGCAAATATAGATAACTAATATATATATAACCTCCAAAAAAATCAATAAGGAAAAATATAAACAACTGAACTGAAAAATAAACAAAAATAAATATGCAGTTGAGAGAAGAAAAGAAACAAATGGTAAATGAACATACAAAATATTTAACACAACGAAACACCATATTTATTACTAGATGTCTAAGTTGGTTTTTTTTTTTTTTTTTGAGAAAGGGAGAAAAAATCTAGAGCTGCTAAAGATACAGGAAAGCAGTTTCAAATAAGAGTGAGGGGTAAGAGTTACAACAAATTTTTGGAAAATAATGAGACTATTAATATTAAAATTAAGCAAAGTTTATGAATCAATGATTCATTGGTTTTGAGAAAGTATTTTATAAAACAAAAGGAATACTATAAACAGATACATGCATAAAAATAGTAATACAGCATTGTTCATGGTGGCAAAAAAAAAAATGGAAACAGTCTGATTTTCCTCTATAAGGTCAGTCCTTCTTCTGTGTCTCCCCCCCACTCTCAAATAGAGACAATCAAGTCTATTCAATTATAGCAAGGAATACCATTTTGACATTAAAAAGCTAAGTTAAACATAGACTTTTTCCTGATATATTAGGAGTAAAAAGAAAATTCCATAATAATGTGTATAGATCCTATTATAATAGCAATTACATATTCCATAATTCCATACATATGTGTATATGTATGCATGAAATTGTGTACATCAAATTAATAGCTTTAATGCCCCTGGGAGAAGGTAGTTGAGGATGTAAATATCTTTATATATTTTATATCATTTTTTGAATCATTTTTCTAAAACGAGAATGTATTCTTTTTATAATCTTCGATATATGTCAGCCAAAACTGAGAGAATAATAAAACCAAGTGTGGGTTCATCTTTATTTTATACTGTGAAGTCTGGATAATGTGCTCGAGTTTGTCTACAGCACACATAAGCGCTAGTGGTCATGAGAGTTAACTGAGGCGCCTTCAGCAACTCATTTGTTAAAACAGTCAGTTCCTTCTGAATGAAATGCAAGTCATTATCTACCCAAACAAGAAAATACTCTGCAGATGCATCTCCTATGCCAAGTTCAGAGGCTGTGCTATAATAGTTTATTCAGTTGGCAAATATCCTTGTAAGATTTAAACTAGGCAAACCAAACATGCAAAGGTCAAAGCAATAAAGAGAGTTAAAGTACTAGATGAGTATTCAGGAAGAATTCCTTCCAGAATAGATGGGACCCCAGAAGACTTTGATTAGGGGGGAGATGCCTCGCTGATGATGAGATGAACAGTGAGGTCCCAGAGGCTTGGGAGATTGCACACATGGAGTTTTACCTACCCTAAAGGAGCCTGTCTGCTCCTGCCTCATTTCTCTGCCCCTCCACAGCTGCATCCCATGACCCCTCTTGTACATTTGAGCATCCTGCATACTGACTGTGTCCAAATCTTGGAGGTGCTGTAGAATATTAACTTGGTAAGATTTAATCTGGTCTACAAAGGCCTGCCCTATATTGCCCTCCGAGTTCCCACAATGTTCCCCATGTGACAGGGACTTGGAGATGCTGCCTTTTCTAAAAGAAGTGTCTCTTAAGCCTGCAGATGTTCTATGAATAACTAAAAGCAGGATAAAACTCAGCATCTCTGCCTTCATTTTGTATCTGTCTCCTTTATTACATTAAAATTTAGGTCAGCTCCGAATGTAGGCATGTTAATCATTTAAGAGGTACTCATTAAAAATCCAGTAAACAAGGCTTATTAACTCTAAATGTACCTATCCTAGCTCATCCACCTTTAAGACTGAGGCAAGGTTTGCAGCACCCTATTTCAGACCTCTGGAGTAGGACCTAGAAGTTGCCAGTAGTCACCCTCTTCCAGGATCACAGTGTTGATAGGCAGACATCCCAAGCAGCAGTGGAAACTGGCCCCTCAAGTGACAAGGACTTCTCTGGGGCCACTTTCTTGCAGAACCAGAACTGAGAGAATAATCAACCGGACCATGGTTTGACCAAGACTACTAAATTATGCATACCTCTTGCCCCTGCCCCAATTCTTCCTCTATTTAAAAGCTACAGCTTCTTTTGGCAACCTAAAGACAGAGCTAAGGTGCTGGATCGCACCTTGCCTCCCCTCGAGGGACATATTGACTAAAGTTTCCTTTTCTGATTTTAACCAATACCTTTTCTGCTTGGTTTCTTCAGACCTGGTTAGTAGGGACCCCTGAAATCAAACCTTGAGCCTAGGATTTCCCTAACAACCACATAATAGTAATCTCTTTCCTTCTCCACCCCACTCCTACCCCTGCTAGGAACCCCTGTTTGTTTAATAATCCTCCTTAAAAAAGAAGCTCTGGTCCTTGAGTAGCATCTCAGTGTACCTCTTAGCTCTTACTACACAGTCACCCTAGCTGTGTCCCATTCATCTGCCAGGGTCCATACCAACTTTGCTTGCAAAACTAGATCAAAGGACACTGCATGCCATCTTGCGCCTTGGCAAACCTCTTTAGTTAGCTCCTCAAATCTGGGTCAGCTACACCTAGAAGTAGTTTTGTGGTTGTTCTCTAGGAGGTGGATAGTCAAGCTCTAGACTTTCCCTACCAAGTTGTTTTGCCAGGACCATATATTTATGGCTTCAGTGGGATGTATTTTGGCTTACAGTTGTACCTTCCAGCAAAGTGGAGAGAAAACAGTAGTAGGTTCTTATTGCTTTTGTCAGCCCAACAGATTTTCTCTCCTGTTGTTAACTGATCCCTTTCCCAAGGATCACATGGATGAACATGTGATCCAAGCCAGACTAATAGCACCTCACTCTTACTATCCCTGGTGACAAGAGAAAGGAAGGAGCTGGTGCCACTATAAACATCAGTGTCCTCTTAGCTTGGAGAGAGAAACCTTTTCCTCTGATACCCTTGTATCCTGAAAAGGAGAGTGGAGCCAATCCAGAGGGAAGCAGGGTGTGACACTATGGTGTATATGTTTAGTCTAAGTCCTCCATTTCCTGGTAAAGCTCTTAAAGCCCTTGGTGTTTCTCACATGCTGAGACAACTGGGGGGGGGGCATGGGGATACAGGGACCTAGATAGCATCAGGACAGGACTGGTCACTGGAAATATCAAAGCATGAGCAGAAGATTGAGATGTTCTCCAAATTCTAGGGAGAGGGGCTGAAGGTTGAACTGATCATCAATGGACCATGATTGAATCAATCATGCCTACATAATGAAACCTTCATAAAATCCCCCAAACCTGGGTTTGGTGAGCTTCTGGATAGCAGGTCCTGGAAGGTGGTGCACCCAGGGAAGACAGGGAGGCTCCGAGCTCCTGACCACATGCCTTGCCCTGTGCATCTCTTCTTCTGGCTGTTCATCGATATCCATTACAACCGGTGTGTAAACACGAGTGTGTCCCTGAGTTCTGAAAGCTGCTGTGGGAAATGAACTGAACATGAAAGGGGGGTTGCACAACTCCAATGTATGGGTAGGAAGCTCCAGAGGCCGAGAGGCTTGTGGTTAACATGTGAAATAAGGGTGGTCTTGTAGGACTGAGCCCTGGATCTATGATTTGACACTAACCCTGGGTAGATGTTGTCAGAATGAAATCAAGTAGTAGGACATCCAATTGGAGTCTGCTGGAGAATTGCCTGATTGGTGCTGTGCATGAACGTAGGAAAAAAAGAAACTGAGGTATTTTCTATATCTTGTACAAGGCGGAGAGTAGAAGAAAGCTCGTGATTTAGTAATGTGAGATACTGAAGCCCTCCTGCCTTTTCTTTTCTCAGCTAGAGAAAAGTTAGTTTACTGTCTTTAAAACCAAGAGTCCCTGGGGCTGGGGATGTGGCTCAAGCGGTAGCGCGCTCGCCTGGCATGCGTGCGACCCTGGTTCGATCCTCAGCACCACATACAAAGACGTTGTGCCTGCCAAAAAATAAATAAATAAATTAAAAAAAAAAAACAAAATAAAATAAAAAATAAAACCAAGAGTCCCAACTCATTCAAAAGTTAATATTTATTTAGCCTTCAATGTGCCAGTCTACTAAATTCTTTGAACACATTGTCTTATTTTACCTTTCATGATAATCCTATTTACTCCCTCATTTTATAGGTGAGAAAGACTAAGAAGACTCAGAGGGGGTAAGCCATTTGTATCACGTCACATGGGTAGTCAGAACACGAACCTGCCATCCTACCTCAGTTGTGCTGGACTCCAAAGCCTCTGCCCTTTATTTCCATAACTGAGCTAGTTCTCCTAGGTGTGGAGATAATTCCTTTCAGGGTAGAAAAACAACTGACCCCTTAAGAAATGGATTCTTGAAGTGAATCCAGGCAACACTGGTTAAGGGATGGAAACAAATTCCTAGGGGGCCATCCTCTGTGAGTACAGCTGTCTTCCTCAGTCCCCACAGTTGTCTTTCCACGCTCCACTTCTGGCCTCCTATGAATTCTGGATACAGTTCAGAAATCTCCTGTCACTGAGAAGACCTTCTTTCCCAAAAGAGTAAAAAACCCACAGTTGGCTCCAAAGCACACTGCTTCTAACAGTTTTATGGATATATAATTTACAAACCATAAAGGTCACCTTTTTCAATTATAAAATCCAATGATCTTTAGTATATTTAGACATTTATGCCACTGACACCCTCATCTGATTTTATTTATTTATTTGTCTATCTATCTATTTACTTATTTATCCCTGATTGAACTCAGGGATTGAATTCAGGAGCACTCAACCACTGAGCCACATCCCCAGCCCTATTTTATATTTTATTTTTGAGACAGGGTCTCACAGAATTGCTTAGCACCTTGCTTTGGCTGCTCCTCCTGCCTCAGCTTCCTGAGCTGCTGCTGGGGTTACAGGAGAGTGCCAACACTGTCATCTAATTTTAGAACATTGTCATCACCCTCAAAGAACTTTTGTCACTCCCCCATCTTCCCTTCTTCACCCCCAAGACAGCCACTATCTACTTTCTGTCTCTAAAGAGTTCCAACCTGAGTTTTTGTCCCTCCTCTGGGTTTAAGGGCATCCCTTTAGTTTGCCTGGTTGTCTTTCTAGCCCATCTCCTTTAGTCAGCCCAAGGGTCTGACAGGTCAGGGACCCCATCTTCAGCTTGGTATCCTTAGCCTGGCTTGATTTGGTTACATGGTAGAATCTCAAAGTTTGATTGATAAAAGAACACACACAAAAAAAGATTTTGCACCTAAACTATCTTTTCTAACCAAAGATTGTATGTCTACTGTCTCAAGTTTCAGGAGTCACATAAAATGGCCCTATGAATCTCCCTAACTGGGCCACAGCTTGCAAGCTACACTATGAGCAAGGACATCCAGGCCATGATCCATTCCACTACCATCTTCTGGGAATGGGCACTATGGACTGAAGCAGGAGTCTTATCCCTAATTTGCACAAATGGTGCCCATGCTTGCTGGGTAAGACAAAGTGGGGTACTGAACTAAGGCACTGTCAGTGAGGATGGAGAGCAGGGGACAAGCTCACACATGTCTTACTGAGTTTGAGATGTTTGTATGAAAACCAAGGGAGCCATGGGATATCTCCCCAAAGATGTCCTGTGTGTCTACAAATCAATTAAAAATCAGGTCTAAAAATATGTTTGGGAGTTGCTAATGCACACCCAAAGGATTGTTTGTTGGAATGTGGACAGAGGTTGACTCTACAGCAAAAGGCATGGAAATTCACTGTTAACTGAGCTGGCCTAGGAGACAAGTATAAAGATTAGGAAAGAAATGATTAATGGTCAACAGAAGGCCCCTTCTGTGGGAGTTTGCCAAGCTTTTTGGTTCCTCATATTAACCCACCTAAATCTAGATCAGGAACATATGCATAACGCGAAAGAAGTTCAACTTCCCTTTTCCCTCACAAATAGCCTCGTCTCATACACTCTGCTAAACAGTCTGGATAGATATAAACAGCTGTTCTTTACAAGACTGTTAGATGTTCTTTACTGACAGATGGCAGTAGCTCCTTAGGGCACGCATGCGCGCGCGCGCGCGCGCACACACACACACACACACACAGAAACCTTAGTAGGGTCAATAACATTGATACTCATCGAAGAAGTTACTGAAATCTAGAGTCAGAAGAAGGGCCTGGAATTAAAAACATATTGTCAGTGCCTCCTCTGTGCTTAACACTAGCACAGATATTATTTTGCTTAGTTTCTTGGAATAAAAACATGTTTGTTTTATATTTCATGTTTATGGAGTAACAGATAATTTGTCACATTCAGGTCATTAAATGATTGTTCAGTTTACCTCAGATTTCCCTCTGCCCTTATGGACATGGAGGATGCTTAAATGAGTATCTTATTTGGGTATACAGCAGACAAATCTCTAGTGGAATGTGGCTGTTTGGTTTGTTTGAATCACCATATTTGAAAAAACCTCTCAGAAAATATTACTAAAAACTGTTAGTGGTCTCTCTAAACTCCAGCCAAAATGGATAACTAAATAGAATTGTTTAGACAATTATTGTGACAGAAAGAAGTTAGGGGTCCTGGGAGAGATTGATTGATTGATTGATTTTTGCCAAACTCTATAAATCAGAATTGCCCTAACTGTAGAGAACTGTCCAATATAGATCTCAAAAAAACACTCATGACATCGTTTAGGAACATTCATTGAGATTTCTTTCTCCCAGGATAGATAGATTAATTAAATCCTTCATGGAATCATAAAAGTTTAAAAGTAAAATGAAAGAAAAGTTGAATGTCAGGTTTTAGATGGGCCTTAAAGGTGTTTGGGTTCCATCACCCATCCAATTCTGAAATTCCTTATGCTTCACTCTGACAAGTGGTTATAAAAATTGGGATTGAACATTTCTACTAGAGGGGAAACTCATTACCACCAGAGATGGCTAATTTCATCTTTGGATAGGATATTAGAAAGTTTTTTTCTTACATGGAATTATAGGGGTTAATTTATTTATTCTTCGAAATTCTTCTTTTGGAAGAAATAAATGGTGGTGAGAAGGTTGGGGGAAAGGAAAATTTACTCATTGTTGGTAGAATTGTAAATTAGTACAACCACTATGGAAATCAGTACAAAGGTTCCTTAAAAAGACTAGGCATTGAGCCACCATATGGCCCAGCTATACCACTCCTTGGTGTTTTTCCAAAAGAATTAGTCATCATTTTATAGTGATATATACATACCCACGTTTAGGTTAGCACAATTCACAATAGTCAAGTGATAGAACCCACCTAGGAGTCCATCAATAGATGAATGCATAAAGAAGATGGTGTGTGTGTGTGTGTGTGTGGGTGTGTAGGTGCGTGTGTTATTTAGCTAGAGAGAAAAGTGAAATTATTTCATTTGCAGGAAAATGGATGGAACTAGAGAGCATCATGTTGAGCGAAATAAACAAGACACAGAAAGTCAAAGGGCATATATTCTCTCTCACTTGTAGGAGCTACAGAGAAAAAAAAATTTAATGAACCCAATGAAAATAGAAAGGAGACCAATAGAATGGACGAAGAGCATTGATGGACAGAAAGTGGACAGACTAAATTATGCTATTTTGCATGTATGAACATGTCACAATGAATCCTACTGTTATGTACAATCATAATGCACCAATAAAAAGGATTAGAAATTATTCTTATAGGTTAATATCATTCCCAATCTACAGATGCAGAAAACTGAGGCACAGAGGAATTAAGTAACTTTCTCAAGGAAACATGCTTTTTAAAGCAGTGGATCCAAAAGTATACTGTTTCCAGAGTCCAGTTCCTAATCTTTAATAGCCTAAAGATTGGATGGCCTAATATTTGATGATATTTGAAAGTGTTATTGGGTTACTACTTTTTCTTCTAGTAGGAAAAGACAGCTGTTTCTTTTAGCATCATCCACAAATGAGACATTTAAACTACCTGTCCAACTCTAAAAAATATTACTTTTTAAAAGATATATTTTAAACATGTTTCTTACTAAAGAATGTAATGTGTACCAAGCCTACAAAATCACATTAGAACTGATAGCCACCTGTGTATGTAAACTTGTATTTTTAAAAACTGCAACAAAACAAACACATTCCTATTCTCTATTGTGAGTAGTAAGGCGTCTTATGGAGCTGATGATCCAGGAGTTTCCCATTCTGGACAAATGCTACAACATTTTGAAAAATCATAGCCCTGGTACCCAGGCTTACCTCTCCCCTGATGGTCTGGTCCAGATGAGCCAGGGCAGAGCTTCAGTACTTTTTTAAGTTGCCTAAAGGATTCCAATATACACAAAGGATTGAGAACTCCAGAGTGTAATGACTAGCCATTAGATTGCAAACCTGTGAAAGTCACATGGCTAGTAAGAAGGAAAAGGTAGAAGTGGAACTCAGGCTTTAGCAATTTGGATTTTTTTTTTCAACATGCTTTATTGCCAGCGTCTTTTCTTTACACCTCATTCTTTAGCATAAAAAATGCCCAGCCTTTTGCAGTGGGAATAATGCCCATGTGAGTGAACATATAGAAAAGCCAGCTGTAAGACTGCCTCGGGTTGCAACTATTAGGAACTACTGATTTAGCCAGATAAATAAATAAATAAATGGCAGAGAAACAGTCTCTGATGCACCAGCACTGCTCCTCCCTGCTTTTTACTCATGAATCAGGATATTCATGATACCATTCCACAGAAACATTCTGTCATATCCTAATGAATCATCTATCTGTGGACTTTTCTTTTTTACATGGGAAGCATGAGCATCACTTTTTAAGAAGTGCCCTCAGGTGGTTCTAACATTTTCAACTGCTTTTGATGGATTTCACAGGCCAGTCACCCCCGTCTTTTCTCCCCTTGGGTGTTTGCATGCCATCCTGGTAGGTAATGCTCTTGCTTTTCATTTGGCCAACTGTAAAGGATCTTTCATAATTTTCTCACCTCCGTTCTAAAGATTCTGTTAGAGATTTATATCCTGCCTTCTTACTCTTTTTCACCTCATTATCTATTTATCTTTTAAAGTCATCCTACTGTTTTTTTGAGCAGATATTTATTGAAGGCCCTCCTTATTCTCTGACCCTGATGTATTTTTCTTCAAGGCCCTTTGCAAAATCTGAAATCAGATTGTATATTTAATTATTTGTTTATCATCCATCTCTCTGGTTCCCACCTGAATATTAGGTATGATAATGTTATGGGCTGATATGAAAAATTAGTTAAGCTGTCTCCATTTTGCTCAGACCCTGCATAGAATTGACCTCCTTTCCTACAAGAGCCCACTCACATAAAAGAGACCCTGCATGGAGTTGACCCCCCTTCCTGTAAGAGCCCATTTGCACAGAAGCTGACACCCCACCCACTTGCACCCTGACCACAATGTCTTTAAACCATGGAGCTGCTGCTGGCTTACTTCCTAAGTGGGTATGGGAGGTGACAATTCTGAGAACTTGGTGCTTTACACTTTATGAAATGTGTCTTATGACTCTACTTGCCTCTCCTGTCCCTCACCTTTGTGGTTTTTCTGTTTAAATGGCCCTTCCATCTGCATTCAGTGTCTTGGGCTGCAGAACTATCTGCTTTCTGCTCCCTTAGCCCTGGCCATAATAAATCCTTCGTCTTTTCTTCAAAAAGACCCAGAGTTTTATTTGGAATTTTAGAATCGTGCCTTAAAAATAACAAGGACTCTCCTATTCATACTGACATCAAAACCACTGGCTGGCCCATGGTAGATGTTCAATAGATTCCTATGAAATGCAAAAAGACTCAGTTGGTAGCATGCTTATTCCCATGTACAAGGCCCTGGGTTCAATCCCCAGCACCACAACAAACAAAAACAAACTAGATTTCAAATGAATAAATAAATAAGAGAACAAGAAGATGGATGGATGGATGAATGGATGGATGGATGGATAGATGGATAGTTGGTTAAGTAAATATTATGTACCATACTCTGAGATATAAAATATGTGAAGCTTTCTTCCCCGAAGGATTTCTGATCTTAATGCTGCTGAGCATTAAAGATGCTTGATTGTCTCAAGGACATGTGGACACAGCCACTGAGGGCAGAGGGGAAGAACAAGAAACCTGCCAGAGGAGCCAAAGAAGATAATCCAAGGAGTCTCCTTTACATGCATATCCTGATTCATCAGGCCTGGGAGAGGTACAAGATTCTGGAAATGCCAATCATTTCTTCTGGGAATTTGTTGGTCCAGGGACCACGCTTTGAGGAACAGAATTTCTAGATAATTTTTCAGGGGTTCTTGCCTTCTATCTGCTCTCCACCATCCACTTCCACTATTAAAAAATGAAAGTAGATGGAAAATGCAGAACCTTTTTGGTGAAAATCCCTCAACTAATGAGAGGTTTTTAAAGTGCACACAAAATTACACCTTGATATGTACATATCCTGTGTTCAGTATGCTATTTGTCCTGTTGTGTCCTCTGATCTTCTTAAAACATACCTTCAAACCCTTGCCGGCACAGGAAGTGTGAGCTGGCATGAACCAGACCCTTCTCCTCTCCTCCTGGGATTAGTAACCACCTGGGAGCCTTTTGCTCTGCTCACTGGGCAGATGGTGCTGCTCCCACTCTCTCCAGTACTCAGGTGTGGGTGGTACACCTGGGAGCAGGCGCTGGCTTTGCATCTGAGCTTTAGGTTGCTTCCTTCACCCTGGGAACAGTTACATTTTCTTGCCAACACGTGTGTTTTTCAAAATCTCTTAAGGCATTGAATGTTTTGGGGTAAGCAGTGTCTTGAGAACTCCCTGGAGTTTCCAAAAGGTAGTAGGATGAGGAAAACCCCAGTTATTAAAAATGTGAGAAACAGGACCCACTTAAAGCATGTGAACATTTGTCAATGAAAACAAAATGGATGTTTCACACCAAATATGAGAAAAGCTGTGTGTGTGTGTGTGTGTGTGTGTGTGTGTGTGTGTGTATGCTGTATGTTTTCTCCGGGTGATATTTAAACTGCAGTATTTGCAGCATTTTTCAGAGCTGGATTACCCAGTGCAAGCAAAGTGTGTAATCGGTATTAATCTCCCAGAATGTCACTACTACCGCCTATCAATCTGCATAAATTCTACCGCAAAACTTTAGGAAGAAATGCTATTCAGAGCAAATGATGCATCAAATTCAAACAGGCCATCAAGATTGCTAATGGATTTTAATAGCAGCTATTACTGCATAATAGTATTTTCCCAACAGCTGTTTGTTGATACAATTCTACGTTTACAGGACCTTTATGTCCAATCCCAGGAGATGGCCCGCCATTCATTTATAATCATTTGGTTCCACCTACAAACAAATGCTACTTTATTTGCATTTGGAGACTGTGAATGGTCTGCAGATTTGACCCACTCCCACCTCATTCAACGAAACCAACAGCGAATATTACAAGCTAGATTAATTAGTTAATATTTAGATATACTAACTACTGCCACAATAATAAATACTGTCAACTGGCAAACTATGAGAGCTTTTATTGATTGCTTGGCTTCATTCTGAGCTTCCCTAGTTGTTAAAAACTGGTTTTTTATTCTATGTAAATGAGTAATGGTCCTAAACTAGGAATCACTTTGAAAGATTCAAAACCAAAGAATCCATAAACCATTTTAAGTTTTTCTGCTTGAGATGAGTAACTGGTAAAAATGCCCATAAATCACTGTTGAAGGAAGAGTGCAAGGTGAAGGCCAGCCTCAGCAAATCAGCAAGACCCTATCTTTATCAAAATAAAAAATAAAAAAAGACTGGGGATGTAGTTCAATGGTAAAGCATCCCTGGGTTTGACACCCTAGTACTGAAAAAAAAAAATCACTGCCAAAGCAAAGGTAATAATAAGTGTGATAATAATCAACGTAAAGGAGAATTTATTAATGAAACCCAAAGCTTTGCTTCTTGTGGAGTTGTTGAGATAACAGCATTAAGAATAAATATTAGCATTTAAGTTTGCACAGAATCAGCCAAGGAATATGTTTCAAATGTAGATTCCTGACCTCTGTGCCAGAGATGTGAAGCAGAGCTCAGGAATTAACCTTTCAACAATTACTCCTGAGGATTCTGATGCCAGCCAGCCATGGATCACATGTTAGAAAATGTAATCTATTTATAAATATAATATATCCCAATGTCTTAGTGTATTTTTAAGCTTTAATGACATCAGAAGTATACATATTAAAAACTTACATAAAACATCATTTGAAAGTTTATTTTTATTCCTTTTACACTTACTTAATTTTGTGAATTTAGAAAGAAAACATTTTTAAATTATAATTTTTTTCTTTCAGTTAATGCTTGCTATCTTTACTTAGGAGACTAAAACAAAATATAAAGCCTAAAAAAATTTCCCAAACTTACAAAACTTAGAGTAAAATAAATGAAAATAATTATGCATTTGGATGCAGATCTTTACTAAGTTTATAGTATTTATACATCTGACACTATTAATGTGTAAAACCACACTGAAACTATTTTTGAGACAAACTGTATAGAACTTAAATAAATTCAGCTCAATGAAACTAAGAGGTAGGAGTGAAGTCTCCCTTTTGTCTAGTCATTCTTTTTTGGTTTTAAGAGAAATCTGCAAACATAACTCTCAGTACCTGCAATATGGGAAGTGCGGGTGAATGCTGGGGACTTCCTTTGTGATACAGAGTTGCAGAAGTATTAAGGGAGAATAATCAGCAAAGAAAATGAATGATGGCCCTGTTGAATCTGGGTGTTGGAAAGGATATAGAACCCTACAGACCACATAAGCATTTTCATCTCTTGCATCTCACTTAACCCTCTGGAGGAATCTGGGTGGGTGGGTATCATTTCTCTCACTTGACTGGGGAGAAGCTGTAGGTCTGGGCAATTTTGGTGACTGGCTCAGGGGGGAAAAATTACAGATAGCAAATGATCAAGAACTCAAAGCCAAAGCTTCTGATCCTTCTCTAGTCCATTCTTAACCCTGACCAGAAGGATTGGTCAAGGCAATGAAGCCTAGAAGGGGCTCAGAGGGCTCAGGCAGAAGCAGGTAAGAAGGTGACAAACAGGAGCAACTATCCTAAGGCCTGCCATGCTCCAGGCCTTTGCTGGAGAAGCAGGCTGCAAACTGGAAGAAATCTACTTTAGCTAGGGGTCACTGAGCTCACCAGGGCTACACCACCCTTGGGGTGGAGTTCTAGCGTAGAAGCCATGTCTGCCCACCTCACCTGGGTCTTCCTTCCTGGAGACAACCATAGAGGTGTCCTGGAAAGAGTGCATTCAAAGCCTGCCTCTGTCCCAGGGCTCTCGGGTGACTGTAAAGCCCCTGGTTACATCTCTTTGATTTTCACGTGCTTCCTTTGTACAATTAACATAATAGTACAGCAATTCCCCTTATCTTCAGTGTCACTTCCCTTGGTCCACTGTGATCTAAAAATATTAAGTGCAAAATCCTAAAAATAAGCAATTTGTAAGTTTTAAATTGCGGGCCATTCTGAGACGGGTGATGAAATGTCATGCTACCCTGCTAGGCCCCATCTGCCTCACCCCTCTTCTCCTGTCACTCATTCTGCTGTGACCCATTCCTTTGTCCAGTGTATTCATGGTGTCCACGCTTCCTATCCATTAGTCTCCCTGTCCCTTCTTCACTAGATATCCATCTTGGTTATCACACTACAGTGCTTGTGCAATTCAAGTAACCCTTTTACTTAATAATGACCTCAAGTGTAGGAGTACTGATGTTGGCAATTTGAGTATGCCAAAGAGAAGACGCCAAGTCCTTCCTTAAGTGAAAAGGTAAAAGTTCTTAACTTAATAAGGAAAGAAAAACAATCATATTCTGGGGTTGCTAAGATCTGCAGCAAGTTATTGTAGTTAATTTTTTATTATGCCTAATTTATAAATTAAATTTTAATGTAAGTGTGTATGTAGAGGAAAAATGAGTGTATATGAGGTTCAGAACTTTCTGCAGCTTCAGGCATCCACTGGGGGTGGGGGTGGGGTGGGGTCTTAGGATGTAATCCCTGAGGGTAAGGGAGAACTATTGTAATTACTTCTTAGAGTTTCAATAATCAATTTAAATATGATGGTGAACTTGGCAAAGAGCTGGGCACTGGAATCTAATGTGGCTCCTTGCTGTAGAGTGGGTCTGACCTCTTTCATGGCTGGCTGTGGAGAATCCCTGCAGTCCCAGTGCCCAGCATATGGCAGGCACTTCACACACGCTATTGCATAAAGAAATGGAGGTCACAGCCGGACTCAGATTCTCCCTATCATACACTGCACACTTCCCCGGCATTTTCATTGCTATGACTGTGTGACTCCATGTGATATCATTTTGATCATGTGTTTTCTTCATCATGTAAAGCAGACTTTTTGGACTCACCCTTTTTAACACTCTCCATTGCTCCCCCACATCATTGCCAAAGATTCTCCCATTGTCTGACCCACCATTTCCCTCCTGGCTCTAATCATTCCTGGTTTTATGATTATCACTTCTATCCAAAACTACTGGGATAACCTAACTGTTCTTCCTGACATTTGAATACCCTTCCTTCATTAGTCCACCCTATATGCTGCATTCTGATTAGTCTTCCCCAAATGGTGCCATGACTTCAGTCAAAAAGTTACATGTAAGTGTCACAATACGCCACATCATGGCCACATCTACCTCTCTACCCTCATCTCCTGTTATGCCCCTCCAAGCTGAAACTCTGGCTCCCTAAACACACTTTAGATTTACTGCATCTGTGCCTAGCAAGAAATGTGTTCTCATCAAGACTCAGTGGAGTTGCACTAAATTTAACAGAACCAAGTTGAATGAAATTGTCTGAATCCTTATGCTCAAAAATCAAAATGAGTCATAAGCCTCATTCGGCAAATGTCAGACTGCCCTGGTCCCATGCCTTCTACACCCCTTCTACCACAGGCCCTATCTTCCGTAAGACTGTCATCCCATCTTCTTTTTTCTCAAGACATAAAATAGGTAAACTTCTCCAGAGTAGCAGATGTCATCAAACAAGAGTAGACGAGGACATGAGGAAAGGTTGCTTTTACTTGTGTAGGTTATACCCACCTCATTTAGCAAAGAAGTGTCAGTATTAAAACACTGCAAAAATTAATCACAGATACCACTTTAGGTCTAAGTTTAGAGATCTCCAATTCCCAAATGAGCAAGAGGAATATTCTATTTAGTTGGTGGGAACTCACATCTTATAGATTTGAATTGGGAATGATTTTAATCTTGTGTATCAAAAACCAGAGTCAAAGTCAAATGATTGTTTTTCTCTTTTGCTGAGAGTTTTGTTTGTTTATTTTGTCATGTTTTGTATTTTAAACATTTTTGAACACTAGGTGGCTCTGAATTTCTATTGGAAAATAGATCTTTAAGGAAACATCAAAAAACATATGTATTGTTTTTCTCCAAAAAATTAAAGGTATTTCTTTTAATAATTTTGATTTGAGAATATTAATTGAAGTCTACCAAAATCCCCATGCACCCCAAATAAAGAGCAGTATATTTGTCCTTCTAGCATTTGAGATTATATTTTTAACAGCTTCATATGAAATTATGCCTATTGCATTGGTTTCTTTATAATTTTTAAATGATTCATAAACTTTGCTCCAAATTATGTTATACTGCAGCTGTATAATAATAATAATTATGCCTATCATAGTTTTAAAAAAAGACTTCAAAATACTGCCATATAATTTAAATTGCTTTAAAATCTTCCCTAAGTACATATTGGCCACTCCTGGAAAGACTGGAACAAGCTCCAAAATAATTTTTAAGGTTGACAACTTTAAACAAAAAGAATTATTGGAATAAGGATATTTTAGCCAATTTAGAAGCCATAAACTCCCACTATCGGGAAATGTGATTTGTTGCCGTAAATTCTACTTCCCACATTAAAAGTGTTGCAGATGAGTTCCTGAAGAATTCAACATTGTTTCCAAATGTCTAATGACAATACTCCATTCTGTCATCAAAAGCGTGTTAACATAAAAAGTCAACCAAAGTCATCTCTAGATAACCTAGTAATAATACAGGGGGTGGCAATGACTGCAGAAATGTGGAGAGAGAAACTACGACCAAAATAATCCAGGTGGTTGCCTGGTTGGCTCCAACCTTCTGGAAGAGGTCCAACTTTAAATTTACTTTCTAATATCAGTTTGCCCAGTTTGTTCTATCTCAACCCATAAATTCCTCAAATGTTCATTTCACGTTTTAACAAATTCTGAGAGCAGTAGTGAGACACTCCTGTGGTAATTTTCCCCTTGGTTCCCTTGATCACCCCTTTACAAAGTCTCCAAGTTCTCCCCATTCCTTTTTACATGTTCAAAATGCAGGCCATGAAGTATGACCAGTTGAGGATCCTTTGGCCCCGATTCTTATTTGTAGATGGAATACATAAGACAGGAGATGTGAGCAGACTCAGCTCTAGAGCAAGGCCCTTCCCTACAAGCACAGCCATGGACATAGGAGAGGCTCCCTGGCTTCAGAAACTTGACAGTCTTATCCAGGTAAACTATGTGAGATAAACCCCAGACAGAGCCATCTTCAAAGGACAGCAAACACTGGACGTTCAATTTCAGATTTGCAATTATATTTCTAACTAACAAAGTCACTTCCATCCCCTTCCAGTATATCTTCTGCTCCAAGTTTTAATGAATCCTTGCCACCTCTGAAACATATCTTCTAGAGCATATCTACCTGCTACATACCATCGTACCCCTCCATCTCTACCTGACAAACTTCTGCTTTTCTTTCAAGTCTCTTGCCAAGCAATATGAAGACTGAAGTCTTGTTCGGTGAGGGAGAGTGTTACAATGACAAAGAGCAGAGGTTCTGGTGTTCAGGCTGCCTAGGTCTGAAGCCCAGCCAGGTCATTTACCACTTATGAGATCTTTAGCCAGTAACTTCAATTTCTTCACCCAGAAAACAGGTTAACACTATGAAATCTATCTTCACAGAGTCATGGATGTTTAAACAGGTTGCCCTAACAGAACCTAGTACCTGGTGTGAGGCAGGCCTTGTGTTCTTAAGCCATGTAGGGAGTGCAGTAGTCTATGTGAGCTACAGCATAAGTCTTGGCCGCTCTTCAGTGAATGCTCATCTCCCATCAGAATTAGATGTCACCCCTCTCTGTTCTTTCCTGGAGAAACACAATCTTAATACTTATCACAAAATAAATGGGTAGTCTACTTTCCCAATTCTTTCAACGGACTGTGATAGGACAAAACCCATGAACAGTTGAGGTTGTATCCACCTGTTCCCAATGGAGCATCTGGGTGCCATTCACTCAGCTTCCTTCCCACGTACGGATAAATGAGAGTTTAAAAGTCATCTTGGTGAATACTGGACAACGGCATCTGGAGGCGAGTATGTGCTGCATGCTAGCAGAGTTAACAGGATATGCCAGGAGGTTCAGGATGGAGAAAGAGGGGAGTGTCTGGGAAGAGGAAGCAGAAAGAAGATTCCTTCTGTGGTAAGACAGTGAGAAGTGCCATGAGTCAAGGAATAAAAGAGGAAAGGAAAATTACCGAGTTGCCATGGGCTGTGTACTTGAAACATGGTACACTTTTGGAAAGATACTGATAAAGATGAGAATTCCAGTTTGGACTTTGGCTTCATTCTTAGAGGGATACTCCAGAATAGACATGTTAATCTCAATTTTGTTAGGTTCATAAGATTACGTGGGAGCAAGGAAAAGGACAATTCCAATTTAGGTGATGTATTAGTTTATTCACTGATTCACAGAGCAAATATCTAGAAACTCCTGGGTATCTGGCATAGTTCTAGGTACTGGTGACACAACAGCCCACAAGACAGACCATGACAGCAATGACATGGCCTAAAGAACTATCTAAAGAATTGAACAACAGTAGATGGGGTAGAGAGGGAAGATGGGAGGGGAGGGGAGGGGGGATAGTAGGGAAAGGTAGCAGAATACAACTGTCACTAATATGGCATTATGTAAAAATGTGGATGTGTAACCAATGTGATTCTGCAATTTGTATTTGTATTGGGGGTAAAAATGGGAGTTCATAACCCACTTGAATCAAATGTATGAAAGATGATATGTCATGAGCTTTATAATGTTTTGAACAACCAATAAAAAAAAGAACTATCTAAAGAACTATCCATTCCAGTCTAAAGACCTATCCTACAGTCCAGCCTTACTGCTGTCACTCTCAACCCATATGCAAACAATATCACTATGCAAAGTGGTCTTATTGTCATTATTTATTGCTTACTGTCCACCTCTTCCACCACCACCATACCTGCCTCCAAGAAGAAGGTAAGTTTCATAAAGTCACTTCACTTGTTACGTCCACTGCTGTATTCCTAGTATCTAGGATGGCTTCTCAAACATACCTAATAATGAATAAATATTTGTTGAATAAATCAACAAACTATCTCTACTGAAACTATTGTCTGTAGTCAGCAATGACACTCAAACAGAATGGATTTTCTTTCTGTTTCTGTTTTCTTCGTTGCCCTTGACTCCATAGAGCATCTCTTTCTCTTTTTTAAAGAAATTCCAGAACTGAAGCTTCTATGACCGCAGCAACTTCATCATTGCTGTTTCTCTTTGCTGTTTTCCTTTGCTGACTTCTTTCTCATCCTCCAATGTGGGGAGCCTTAAAGGCTCAACTCTTGATCCTGTTTTCTCTACATGAATTGTAAACTTCATTGTGAAGCTTTAAATGAATCAGTTTGCCCAGAGCAAGTCTACCCAGCAAAAGGGCTTCCAAACTCTCTGGGTTCCTCACCCAGGCTCCTGAAAGAGCGAGAAGGGCTGTAGGTGTTAATAAATCATACAGTTACAATTCTCTGATCTTCTGCATTCTTTCTTCCGTGTCTTGGAAACTGTTCTCCAGCTATATGTTCATCAAAGTAGTAGGTCAAAGGGTCCCCTATCTCCTCCCAGCCCCACCGACCTCACCCTGGCCAACCCTGCACTGTTGCTGGGACTTGGATCACGCAAGTAATATTTCTCCCCTCCACACCTAGAGAATACTTTGCACTTGAACTAGCACCTCAATGTCAATGATTTCCAAGTCTCTATCTTCAATCAGCACTTCTGATTTCACTCAGGTCTTTTATCTTTCAGTTACAAAGAAAATCCTCCCTGACTAGACCATCAATAATTTTAAGTCAAAACTGAAGTTGTCTCATTAAAAAAACCTCACTTCAGAGAAAAATCTGTAGCTCACCTTCACTCTAATATGACCATTTTTCTTTGACTTTTCTTTTTAACATCAAAGTCATTTGGATTTACTATGATGTAATCATAATCACTGGACATTTCTGTGATGTGAGACTCTGCATGGATTCTAAACCATATATATTTTTAAAAACCTTACAAATCTTTTAATTCTTGCTACCAAAACATTATACTGGTGTTGGGGTTGTAGCTCAGTGGTAAAGCACTTGTCTAGCACATGTGAGGCACTGGTTTTGATACTCAGCACCACATAAAAATAAACAGATAAAATAAAGGTATTGGGTCCATCTGTAACTACAAATATTTTTTCATTACACTTTATCAAAAAATTTAAATTACAGGAATAATACATGCTTGTTTTAACAAGTCAAACTCAAACCCTTCGAATCACTTGGTAGAACTTCACCTCAACCCATGTGATAGTTTGAGGAACATACTTCCAAATTTTTCATCATGTTATACAAATATATGCTGGGTTTAATTTTTATTTTTAAAATATGAGATTAAATTATATACATTATTGGGCAGCTTGATTTTTTTACCTTAATATGTTGGGGACGTCCCTTAGGGTTAGTACATGCAGAATTAATAAATTCTTTTTCAATAGTTCCATAGCATTTCTTTGCATGACTGTACCATAATTGATTCAATACTTCCTCTATTGATAGATATTAGAATTGCTTTTCAAAAAAGAAAGTTTTTCAGTCTTTTTCTAAATTACAAATGGTCTAAGAAACACTGCACTGAATATATGTTAATTTATATTGATGCTTTTACTTCTATAGGAGAAATCAAAGTAGGTTTGCTAGATCAAAAGAAATGATCTTTATTGTGTTAAATTTAACTCAATGTTTATGGATTGCATTCAAAAAAGTGGTAGCAATTTCAATTACCATGAACCATCTATCAAGACTTCTCAAAAATATTTTAAAGATTTATTAAATAATTAAATTGAAAATAATCTTGGAAATTTATTATAAAGACTCAACAAAGACAAAGATTCGGTATCTGAAATATGATATACTTATGAAATTGCCATTCAACTAAAATAGAAGACCTCTAGTAGAAAAATTATGGTAAAAATAAAATTAACTAGAGCCAAGGATAAAACATTAAACTGACCTTCAAACACAATAAAAATCCTGAAAGGTTTTTAAGGAATTTAAGTCATTTCTTAGGATAAAAACCATAAAATTTATTAATATTCTGACCTAATCAGGTATTCTACCAGAATATCAAGTCACTGCCAATTTTTGATTATCAATTCACCATAATTTCTTGAGTCATTATAAACTTGTCTTTGTTAATTTCACTGTAACACTTAAAATTCTGGCCATAATTTGAAGTAACAACCATTGAAGAATTTTTTACTTCCACATTTTACCATGGTTTGAGTGTCCCCTGAGAGTTCACTGTGATTAAAACTTTGGTGCCAGGTGATGCTGTTGGTAAGTACTAGTACCTTTGGGAGGTGGAGCCTTGTGGGAGGATATTAGGTGGTAGGTGGAATGAGGTAGTAGGCATGTGACTCTTGAGTTCTGTGAGAGACTTGTGCCAGAGTTTGGTCCCACACTGGTTCTCTATTCCTAGTGTCAGATGTAGTGAATCACTTGCTCCAGCCTACACTTTCCCTGCCGCTGTCCTCCATGTGTCAGGGGGTGATGCAGCCAAGGCATGGCTCTTACTGAGACTGCACTGTGTCATTTGGACTTTCAGCCTATAAAACTGTAAGTTCCATAATTTTCTTTTTTTCATAAATATCCCATGCTGGGTATTTGTTATAGTGATTTAAAGCTGACTATTACAGAAACATTTATCTCAGTTTAATTAGAGTTCAGTTTATTTTAGTTTTAACTAATTATTTATCTAAGTTTATGTCAAGTTTCTCTGGACTTTAAACCAAATACTTTCAGAAATGAGAATTTTGGAAGCATTAAAATAGAAGGAATTTTTTTAAAATGATACAGTTTTTTTTTTCTTTAGTGACATTTTCAATTCAATCCATTCTCAATTTTTCAGATTTCTTAACTTGTGATTAGGTGATTTGAAAATTGAGAAGGACTCAGTAGCTGAAATATGGTCTACTTATGAAATTGTCATTCACCTAAAATAGACTAAAAAAGACCTGGAGTAGAAAAATTATGGTAAAAAGAAAATTAACTAGAGCCAAAAATAAAAAAAATTAAACCACAGTAAAATCCTGAAAAGAGTCTTGAAATCATCCCAAATAATACAACTTTCTTAAATTTTTAAGTTTTGTATTAAACTTCAGTTTTGTTTTTTAGCCAAGAGCAACTAAATCAACTTAATACAGAAAATAAATAGGAAAATCATTCCAAATAGCAATAAAGACAGTGGAGTTATCTAAAAGAGGTTGTTGTAGTGGGCAGTATGGTAATACCTGAACTTTGATAACCATTAACATTAAAATAAAATTGTGAAGAAAAATACTAAAAGTTTAATTTTTAAAAATCTGAAAAAATAATTAGTCATTGGGAAACCAATAAATGACCAGAAAAACTTCATTACTTATTAAATTTTGGCTACCAATTACTATAAATGGCAAGTTAAACTTCTACACTTCTTGAGATATTGGCAAAAAAAATTCTAAAGACATTAAAATATTGGTAAAACAGGAAACACCCTTGATAAAGGGGCTAAAAGCATGCAATGGAGGAAGGATAGCATCTTCAACAAATGGTGCTGGGAAAACTGGAAATCCATTTGCACCAAAATGAATCTGAATCCCTATCTCTCGCCGTGCACAAAAGTTAACTCAAAATGGATCAAGGAGCTTGATATTAAATCAGAGACACGGCATCTGATAGAAGAAAAAGTTGGTTATGATCTACACGCTGTGGGATCGGGCTCCAAATTCCTCAATAGGACACCCATAGCGCTAGAGTTAACAAATAGAATCAACAAATGGGACTTACTGAAACTAAAAAGTTTTTTCTCAGCAAAAGAAACAATAAGAGAGATAAATAGGGAGCCTACATCCTGGGAACAAATCTTTACTCCACACACTTCAGATAGAGCCCTAATAACCAGAATATACAAAGAACTCAAAAAATTAGACAATAAGATAACAAATAACCCAATCAATAAATGGGCCAAGGACCTGAACAGACACTTCTCAGAGGAGGACATACAATCAATCAACAAGTACATGAAAAAATGCTCACCATCGCTAGCAGTCAGAGAAATGCAAATCAAAACTACCCTAAGATACCATCTCACTCCAGTAAGACTGGCAGCCATTAGGAAGTCAAACAACAATAAGTGCTGGAGAGGATGCGGGGAAAAGGGCACTCTTGTTCATTGCTGGTGGGACTGCAAATTGGTGCAGCCAATTTGGAAAGCAGTATGGAGATTTCTCGGAAAGCTGGGAATGGAACCACCATTTGACCCAGCTATTCCCCTTCTCGGTCTATTCCCTAAAGCCCTAACAAGAGCATGCTACAGGGACACTGCTACATCGATGTTCATAGCAGCTCAATTCACGATAGCAAGACTGTGGAACCAGCCTAGATGCCCTTCAATAGATGAATGGATAAAAAAAATGTGGCATTTATACACTATGGAGTATTACTCTGCATTAAAAAATGACAAAATTATAGAATTTGGAGGGAAATGGATGGCATTAGAGCAGATTATGCTAAGTGAAGCTAGTCAATCTTTAAAAAACAAATACCAAATGACTCCTTTGATATAAGGGGTGTAAACAAGGACAGGGTAGGGACGAAGAGCTTGAGAAGAATATTTACAGTAAACAGGGAGGAGAGGTGGGAGGGAAAGGGAGTGAGAAGGGAAATTGCATGGAAATGGAAGGCGATCCTCAGGGTTATACAAAATGTCATATAAGAGGTAAGGAGGGGTAAGTCAAGAGAATTCAAATGGAAGACATGATTTACAGTAGAAGGGGTAGAGAGAGAAAAGGGGAGGGGAGGGGAGGGGAGGGGAGGGGGGATAGTAGACAATAGGACAGACAGCAGAATACATCAGACACTAGAAAGGCAATATGTCAATCAATGGAAGGGTAACTGATGTGATACAGCAATTTGTATACGGGGTAAAAGCGGGAGTTCATAATCCACTTGAATCAAACCGTGTAATATGATGTATTAAGAACTATGTAATGTTATGAACGACCAATAAAAAAAAAATAAATAAATAAATAAATTAAAAAAAAAAAAAAAAAAAAAAAAAAAAAGAAATTATTCTAAAGAAATATAATATGTAAATTATAATAGTATAAATCATACGATTTTAATATACATTATATAATCACGTAAATTATATCTCCTTGTGAAAAGCAGCATTATACTCTTGTGGCATCTTAATTATATTAATAAGAAAACTAAACCAAACTACATCCTTTAGGGTTTATTGATTTAGGCATTTTTTAATGCTGCTGTGATAACAAAATGGAAACTGGTAAACCCAGTGTCACAGAATCCTCAAATGACTGTTAATATGAATTAAATTTTAATCAGCGTTTTCACCACTGTGACCAAAGGACCTGACAAGAACAAGGTAGAGGAGGAAAAGTTTATTTGGTGCTTATGGTTTCAGAGGGATTATCAAGTGCTCTAGGCCTGAGGTAAGGCAGACCATCATGGCACAAGGGTGTGGAGTAGGAAAACAGCTCAGGATATGGCAATAAAGAAGCAGAAAGAGAGCTCACTCACCAGGGAAAAATATAAACCCCAAGGGCAGGCCCCTGGTGACCTACTGCTTCCAGCCACATACTACCTGCCTATAGTTACCACCCAGTTGATCCATATCAATGGATTAATCCACTGATTAGTTTAAAGCTCTCATAACTCTATCATTTTACCTCTAAACTTTATTGCATTATCTCATACATGAGCTTTTGGTGGATATCTCATATATAAGTTGTAACAAATCAACTGCCAATACATTCAATAAATATTGATTGAAGTCCTATTTGAGTCGGACTCTTCTAGAAGCAAGAGTCTCTGCTCAAGAGGAGTCCTACGCTAGCCAGGAGACAGACCACACCATAACAATGTCACACGAGGATAAGTGCAATGAAGAAAACTCAGGTGGGGACCAGGGCTGGGAATTGCTGGGGTAGCAGGGTGGGAATGGCTGTTTTATTGAGAATTTTCAAGGATGGTGTTCAGGTAACGTTGAACAGAATGCTGAATGGCTGTAAATCATATACAACAAAGCAGACTGTGGTAGATCAGCTTAAAAAAATTGTCAAATGTTCTTTCTGCAAATTGATTTTCAGAAACTTTCAGGAATAGCTAGAAAATGGGAAGAAAAACAAACCTAAATATCATTCTGAATAAAGACAGACCCAAGCACTTGATAATCCCTCTGCTTTATTTCTAATCATTTCTTGTGTAGAGGGACCACCCTACTCCTTATAGCGTCCCTGAAGATCATAGGCCACTCAGGGATGGTTGACAATCATAGGCTGAGTGAGAGAAGAAAAGCCAACTGTATTAATTAAAAAGCAACAGAAGGACTCAGGGTGTAGCTCAGGGATAGAGCTCTCTCCTAGCATGCATGAGGCCCTGGGTTTGATTCCCAGCACCACACAATAAAAAGGTAATAGAA
Organism: Urocitellus parryii; assembly: GCF_045843805.1. Classification (NCBI taxonomy): domain Eukaryota; kingdom Metazoa; phylum Chordata; class Mammalia; order Rodentia; family Sciuridae; genus Urocitellus; species Urocitellus parryii. Next base: position 135,816,284 of record NC_135534.1, on the reverse strand, counting down.
AACCTACTTTGTGATAAGGATGACACAAACAGCATGTGACTTGGGAGCACACTAAGTGCACCTTCAGTGCCAACCAACACCTAATGTGAAGCAGCGCTACAAAACACATGCCACACAAGCCACAGCAGAACATGTGGCTTGAACCAAACACCTTTTAACTCTGTTCTTTGTCGTTTACATCCTATCCTAGCACCAGAACGGACCACTTCTCTACCAGACACCAGCACCCACTACAGGCAGCAGGAAGACCACAGCGTCTTAGCTACTCTCATGGGGAAGTTCTTTCCCAGATGAACTCTTCAGATCAATGATCACAATATATTTTACAACAAACATATATTTTAATTTTTTAAGGCAATACTCTTTTCATGGATCTGCAACCACACAATAGGTTGGTTGAAATATAATTGGTCACTTGCTCCAGTTCAGACACACTTCAAAACTGTGGCAACTGTTTGTCTCAAAGTTTTAGGCAACTCTTAAAGGAAAACCAGAGGCAGCTTCTGTGGTTTTGCCAGTCTCTTTGCCTGGGAAGGCTAACTATAACTTTCAACTATGTAAATTACTGATAGGCAGTGACACATCAATTTCAAAAACTAAGTGGGTTTAGTTAAAAGTGGAAAGGCCAACCAACTCAATTTTTGTTATCCTTTACTAGAAAAGTGCCGAATAGCTCCAATACATTTCCATCTTGGTACAAGAACTATTTATATTAAGAAACAAAAATTAAATCTTATAAATGATAGAGTTTCTTAAATTGGAATTTATTACCTAACCTCTCATCATCTTCTGCTACAATTACTTTAAGCATATGCTAATTTTCCACATCAGTTTGACTTTACCAAGTTGACCTGTTGTTGTTGCTATTGGAATGTATTCAGTTTAAGAAAAACAGAACAAAAACCCTTTTAATTACTAGTATTGGTTAAGGAGGAATGAAACAAACAATCTACATTACCCTCAAGTCTTTTTCATTGAAGAAATAGAAATTTTTATAAACCTTGGGAGAACGTCAGAATGTAGAATAGGAGGACAGGTTGATGTGTGCTCGACCACCTACTCTTTATTCATGTTATCTGGCTTTCTAATTGTAACATATTCACGCTGTAGTCACATCACGTACAAGCTTAATGCATCTTAAATAAATATGTGCAATAATAATGTCAGAATCTTCTCTTCCCTGTTCCCATGTTACAACCGGTAAAGGAAATTTAACAAGGAAACATACTGAGGAGACCCTCTGTGCTAATTAATTTTGGTAAAAATAGCCCCACAGGAAAAAAAAAAGGTAGAAAGTAATTGATGGAATAACACAAGTAGAGAAACAGCACTTATACAGAGAAGGAGCAAATGCAAACTAAAAGAATTGACTATTAGAAAACAGATCTATTTTAAGTCTGGCTAGGAAGAGACAGGTATTTTTAAATTTAATTGGATCATTTCAAATAACAATTCACTTATCTCCCTGAAAACCTGAATAGAGGAGAGGGAAAAGGTTCAATCTCTAAGCCAGAACAGAATCAAGATTAAAAAGTTAAAAATGGAGATTAGGCAGGATCCAGTACCTTTGAGTCATTTAGTGAAGAAGTTACAGATTTTAGGGACAAAAAATATGACTTTGAACACTCCTACCAGCAGTAATTTCTTTTTATTTCTGAGCCTCCATTTCCTCATCTGCAAAACAGGAAACACCAATGTCTACCACACAGAGGGTTGTGAGAAAGAGTGATTGTTGACAGTAAGTCCCCAAAAGGAAGGGAAATTTTGTTCTATCTCTTTGCAACTGAGCGAAATAGTATTAGAAATAAAATCACACATAAGTGGTGGTGGGAAGGGGGAAACCCAGACTCAATCACTAAACATACATGTAAAACACTGCAAGACAAAATAGAAAAGTCGTATGATGTTGCGTCCTAAAATTGGAGCAAAATGGGGACAAAGGGATGGTCAGAGGCCCAGGAGATGAACTTGGAGCAAGCTCAATAATATTTTGGAATAGCTCAGGGCTGGATGTGAGGCTCAGCCCAGTTGTCCACAAGCCATGTGAACATGGATGATTGGATTATTGTTTCTCACCTCTGAGCCCCAGCTCCCTCTCTATTAAGAGGATAATAATATGATTTACTTCACCGGGTTACTAGGAGGATGAATTGAGATGATTTATCCAGACCAATGCCTAGCTTAGTATATTTAAGAAATGATCTGAGGCATAATTTAATAAATGTTGGCTGTTATTATAGTATTTGATTTCACAGCTTTGACATGGCCAAATTTATCTGCTAACAAAGGAATTTTTGATTCTGGGCTGAGCACCACAGCTGAGTTTTTCCTTTCCAGTTGACTTCTTGAAATTTTCAGAAGCACCATTGGTTAGCTTAAATAAATGAATTTTTAACATTTCTCCAGCGATTCTTTGTCTCACTTTGAAGACATTATTTTATATGATAAAAAAATGAAGAATTTGAGCACACAGGTTTTGACAAAATGTAAATTCAATATAGATTCAAACTTTCTGGATGGGTGATACTTATGTTCACAGGAAATGCTTTAAAATATGCACAAGATAATTAAGTGGGCAACATCTAAATAACAAGTTTAGATGTTATTTTTTTTAAAGTATTTCAGACGAGATCCGGCGCATTCAAAATTACATATAAGAGGAAGTGAGGGGAAAGGGAAAAAAAACGAGAGAGAAATGAATCACAGTAGATGGGGTAGAGAGAGAAGATGGGAGGGGAGGGGAGGGGAGGGGGGATAGTAGAGGATAGGAAGGGCAGCAGAATACAACAGACACTAGTATGGCAGTATGTAAAAAAGTAGATGTGAGGCTGCAATCTGTATACGGGGTAAAAATGGGAGTTCATAATCCACTTGAATCAAATGTATGAAATATGATATGTCAAGAGCTTTGTAATGTTTTGAACAACTAATAATAATAATAATAAATTAAAGTATTTCAGTGTTCCCTTAGCCATTTGGCAGAGTATTGAAAAGTAGTAGTTACTTCCTTAATCCAACCTGCAGGATTAAGATTCTTTGGGAAATTATTAAGATCTCTAAATTTATAGTTTCCTTTCAAGCCAAGGTTCTATTTTGAAATATATCCAACCTCTTCTTCAAGACAAATAACCTATGAAAGCACATATTTTATATGAGATAGATTATTATGGAAAATATCAACTGTTAACATCTAGTTACTTCAGCATTCCAAGTACCTAATTTAAAAAGAAAGTTTTAGAATCTTATATTTATTCCTATGGAAGGAAAACCTCATGGCATGGACTTTATACGGTCTTTATTCAACATAGACTAATAAATAGGTAAAGAAATTTCCATGACAGGAATCTGAAACATTGTCCTTGGTACTCATAAATACTCCACTGTATTGTCTGAAATGACTTATCTCAGTCCTGACTGTGGGCTCAGATTTACTGTACAGTTCATCAACTTCCCAGCATGATGGATAATGAATGTTTCATTTACATCGCTAATTGCCAAGCCATGGTTCCCGCAACCTTTAACCCGTATGCTTTATCCCATTATCACCATATGTCAATATAATTGCATTTAACATTCCAAGTGATAAACTTTCTTCTATACAGAGAAATATTTCTCACAAAGAAATCATATGAAGGCTGCTGATAAAATACAAGTCTATTACAGGAAATGACAGGGACAGAGCCAGAATAATAGGTAGATTCTCATAACTAGTAAAAATCCATCTTTGGACTAGGACCCTTGGTTTCATGTATAAGAAAAATAACAGTATTTTCCTACGGATTTATCTTTGTTAGCCTTTAATCCAACAAATGCAAAAAAAGAGATCCCCCAGTGGTGCAATTAAATAGTCATGACTATGTTATATTTCAAAAATATTTTTAAAAACTAGTTATTGATGGCTTTATGATCCAATTACATATTCTATGATTATTTGATTTTCAATGAATAAATCTATAATGAAATAACCCTTACCTTTGCCTCAAATTTAGAATTGAACAAATATACAGAAAGGAGTGAAAACCATCAAAAATCGAAAACTAAACTGGGGAAAAGTTGAGAGATCATTTTGCCTGGCCACCTGTATCTAAGATTCATTTAAAACCAAGAGTGAAATGAAGCTAAACAAAAATGGATTTTTTTAAAGGATTGGGTCTGTGTTCTTGAAAGAATAGTGAGATCTAAAGTGGAGTCAGTTTTGCAGGGATAGCAGGAGATGCCTGCTGAGGAACTGGCCAGGGCCAGGAAAAGCTAGGGTGTACCTGCTGCCTTGACATCCCTTGTTTCTCATCTCAGAAAATGATCAGCAAATTTTTAAACCTCATGCCAGAGAATTCTCCATGACATTTTTCTCCCCAATTACCACAGTCAACGCTTTGACAAATCCTATTTTTCCTTTAAAAGTAGTCTTTACTATTTAAAAAATATCTTATTGGTGCGTTATAATGACACATAATAGTAGGATTCATTGTAACATATTCATGCATGCAGATGATGTAAGAGACAAATTCTATTTGTTATAACTCAATTTTTTATGTTTTATTTTGAGACAGGGTCTTGCTAAGTCCCTAAGGGTTTCTCTAAATTGCTGAGATTGGCCTCCAATTTGTGATCCTCCTGCTTCAGTCTCCAAGTCACTGCTATATCCTTTGACTAGGAAGCTCTTAACCAAGTTTTCTTCTAGCCTACTATTACACATCCTAGACTTAGAAGCCTAAAAATCACTTTCTTAAGAAAGATTTATTCAATCTCTCTACCAATGTCAAGTAGGTTTTATTTTTTCTCATGGAAGCATCTAATAGTTTACTTCACAACACTCAAATTTGTTTGAAATACGATTTTTTGTGTGATTATTGTTTAATGTCCAGCTTCCCTATTAAACTAAAAACTCCAAGAGAATAAGAACTGTGTGTATTTGATTTCTTTCTACCCCTAGCAGCCAGTACAGAGAATACAGTAAGTGAATGACTCTTAGTTGATCTCTGGGTATTACACCATTTCCCCTACTGGACCCTCATTTTCTTAACCATGGGGTTGAGCACAGGGAATGGATATTGGGATCAGGATATAGATAGGCAAGACAACCAGAGACACAGGGAGTGCTGGAAAACCCTAAATGAACCCCAGGCCCCTTGGAGGAGGAGAGACACAACTTCCCAAAGGGTGAGAATGAACGAAAGAATACCCTCCACTGGGAGGTACCTTCGGTACTTTCGATGATCTTAAAGGTTTTATTCTCTTTGTGCCTCACATTCTTTATCTGAAAAAGGGAGATGACCTCTGCAGAGATGTTATGAGGATTAATTGAGTTAATTATTATAAAATTCTTTGGAGACTGCCCACTATGTATTAAGTTCTTTATTTGTGAAATAAAAATTAAATTAAGGATTTACAATCAGTAAATCAAGGTTTGGAGATGATATTTCCTAGGATCCTTTGCATCCTAATGAGTTACAACATGCACATTTAGTGTTTTAACACCAAAGCCAATAAGCAAAGAGCTGGTCCACTCCAGTTCTCATCAGGTGTGCAGCTCTAGATCAACATTGATTGCACTACTTCTCTAAGTTCTCAATATGCCTAGACATCTTCATGGGTTGGATGGGTTAGCTAGTGGGAATGAGGACCAGACCAGGAGCCAAAAGTCCTGGCTTTTAAGTGTGGTCCTGCTATTACCTACCTGTGTGCTGTCTGTAAATGTTCTGCAGCTTAGATTATTGTCTATGAGTTAGATAATCTCCATAATCTCTTTTAGACCCCCCAAATTGTATGCCATTTTTCTTTCTTTTTTCTTTTTTTAATGCCCAAAGGATTTTAGCAAGGATGGTAGGCATCGTCATAAATAAACCTAAAGGCACAGAGCCACAACATGGACAACTGATAGATACCAAGTGTGGCTGATTATGCATTTAACCAGAAGTTATATGATCTATGGGATCTGATGAGGGATGCTTAAAAGGATGACATTCAGGGAAGGCCTGCTGTGTGCCACTGGTAACTTTATGCAGTGTGCTTCGTTTGCTCCTGACAACAGACCAGTGAGAGAGGCATTAACATTCTATGGGCCCAGCAAGGACACAGAGAGAGTATTTGTGACATCCAGAAACCCAGAACATTGTGCATAGTTCCCAACACAAGTTTGGGTGCGATGACATCTGCCATTTGTCACCTCAAATGATGGCATGTGTTTCTGTGAGGGAAACAAGAAAGGCTGGTGCATTTACTATATGAGGCCCCATAGATGGTGTAGCTAAAATAACGATGTCATTGGAAACAGCAAGATGGAAATACAATGTTTGAATAGTGAAATGTTTTTGAAAATTCCTACCCCTTGAGTACCTTCCCAAACAAAAGGAAGCACATAAATAACTGCTTTGTAAAGCAACCCTGAGCACCTGATTTTCTACTCAGATTTTTCTTTTCTTTTCTTTTTTGGTACTAGGAATTGAACCCAGAGGCAACCTACCACTGATATATATCCACAGCCCTTTGAATTTTGTATTTTGAGACAGGGTCTTGCTAAGTTGCTGAGGCTGGCCTCAAATGTGTGATCCCCTGCTTCAGACTCCCAAATTGCTGTGATTAGAGGAGTGAGCCACTATGACTATCATTCCTATTTGGAAATTCTTGCTGCCTTAACTTCCTTTGCTGATTTCCTTTTTCTTTTTTTCTACTTTTTTTTAGTTGTAGAGGGACACAATACCTTTATTTTATTTTATTTTGTTTTTTGTTTTATGTGGTGTGGGGGATCAAACCCAGTGCCTCAAGCAAGGTAGGAAAGCGCTCTACCACTGAGCCACAATCCTGGCCCTCCTTTGCTCATTTCTGTCTTTCCTAGTCACGGGTCTCCCAGAATTCACTCCTCATTCTCCATTTCTGAGCTCATATGGTCCCTCTGTCTGGTTTTTACCTTGGTTCAGACCCTGTCCTTCTGTATTTATTCACTTTCCCATTTCTCTGGGAGAGGTGCCCTGCTGCCATCTTGGTACATAACAAGCTTTGCCCAATGTCTGGTTCCTGCTTGTGAGAGAAGGACATTTAAAAATAAATTAAAGAGAATTGGGGATGCAGCTCAGTAAAGCATTTGCTTAGAATTTACAAAGTCTTGGATTCAATCCCCTGAATGGACTGAATGAATGAATGTGTTCCTTAGAGCCTTAAAGGGTACTGTTTTGATTATTTACTTGAAAATGATTTAGGATGTGAAACAAAGACACTCAATAAGCATTACCAGTGAGAGGAATAAGTAAAAAAAAATACCATGATGGTTTCACAAGACATATAAAAAGCTACAGTGGCTACTGTGTTGACCACGAGTAGACAAACAGGGGAGGACAGAACTCCAGGTCAGAAGGGTCCGGATCCTAGACCTGCTGTCTTCCCTAAGTGTTTATCATCAAGTCAGTTCATATTTCCTGGCCTCCATTTTTCTAATCCACAAAATAGAGCCACCATAACATCAGATCTCTCAGGTTTCTTCTGGTTAAGCATTCTCCATACATCTGGCCACATTAATTTTTCATCTTTAGACTCAAGGTCTGTGTTGGCAGCATAACACTTTCTGTCTGGGTCAAAGACCCTTCATGTTCTTGTCCAATATTGTATCTGCAGTTTCTGCTGAAGCCTTGCTCTGGCCCAGGGTGTGTACAAACAGGCAGAAACGAGGCTCAGGACATTTCCAGAGCTATATTAGAGAGCACATAGCATGGTGACTATGGAGTGAATTACATGATAACTATCATCCTAAGTGCTTTTGTCCATACTGAAATTCATTTCTCACTTCTGTGTCCATTTGAAGACTTCAAAATGTCATTCTATTAATATCATCCTACTTACCTTTTCTTTTTACCTGGAAGAATTCAATATTACTTGCAGCTGTGGGAATTTAATTACATATTCTTTCACTGCAAAGATGACTGAGTCTTATCTCTCCCCTTTATTTCATTCTAATATAAAGATCAAAAGCTCAACCTTGTTCAAAGGCTCTGCCAACCCTCTGACCTCTACTCTCTTCTTCCATCCACCACCCCTTCCCCACACACCCAAATGAAATCTCTAGGAACTGGAAATTCTCCAGGCAAGTTAGACAAACACTATTCACTCTGGCTGACTGACTTTTTCTCATTTCTTAAATCCTGAATGATTAGAATAAAGCTAAAGACTAAATAGTTAATAAAGTTTAGAATAAATAGACTTTCTTAATTCATGCAGAAAAGGGACATATATGGGATTCATTATCACATGGGAAATGTATTATCATATACTAAAAGCATAAAGTGATTACAAATATATAGTTGCAAGACACAGAGAATGTTTAGGCAGCATATCCCAAAGCTCAAGTTATGAGGCAAATGCAAGGAATCTTATATTATCCTACATAATACACTTCACTTCTCTCTCTGCCTATATCACAACATCAAACAAGCTTTTTATAGAATTGATGCAATGCAAATCACTGAAGATAACCTTTATCTACTTCGTGATGAGTGCACTTCAGAACTTGAGCAAATATGACTGGTCATTTATTTCAACTTCGAGATATCTGTGTCCCCTTAGATTACTGAGAGTAAAAGGGCACTCTTATGAGCCACTATAGAGGTTCCCTCCTAGCAATGAAAGCTTTACAAAGAGCTACTCAGGACCAGCCATTAAAGCTGTGACAGTGTGTGAGGAAGCGTGCATCCCAGAGAGTGCCTCTTTCTCTTTGACCCATTATTGCAGACTTAAAAACAAGCATGTTTTCAAATGGTGCTCTGAGCTGCCAATGATGTATCACCACCATATCTCATTATTCTCCACTAAATGTGATAATAATGTGATCTGTTAACATAAAAAAAGTTTGACTTCAAAGAAGCAGCTGGAAATGGACAACCACAATATGCATAAATCTAACTCCTACCATCGGCTGCACACTGCTTGACACACATTGTTAGAAGCACCTCGCATCTGCGGGTTCTCTTAAGCAAAATACTTGCATTAGGTCTCAGCTGGGGCTGTGTACCAGGCAGTTTGGGAAATATTCAATTCTCAGCAGAAGCCAGAATTTGAATGCTCTCATCTTTTAGGAATCATTTACCAGGTTCGGAGAGGGTTCAGGCAGCTCAGGTGCAGCCATGGATGTCTCTGAAGATCTGTCTCTCTTTGCTCACTGATGGCCCAATGAGTAAGGTTACCTTTGAAATGATGCTCGAAGGAGGGGGAAAAAAAAGAACTCAAAATGACACCAGCATCAGAGAGATTCAAAGAAATATTGGATTTAAGTTCACATTGATCAAAAGGAGCCAGGGTACAAGAAGCTTTGAGACAGCATTGTTCCTGACTCTATGGGCATGACCAACAGCAGAACCCAACACAAGGATCTCAGTCCATCTGAATTAAGCTAATGAAACTGGTGTCAAGAGTTTAATTCTCCTATTTCTAATACCAGTTTCTGACCATCTCTGGCTCCCTTTCTTGAATGCTCATAGCCTTGGCCCTAATGTCTTTATCTTTTTCATTCTGTCGTTTTGTCCTTCCCCAAAAGAACAGCAATGACTTCCAAGGTTTTTTTTTTTTTTTTTTTTTTTTTCTATTCTTAGTGCTAGCCTGAACACCCAGACCCCTATTTACTTTCTCCAGTGGATGCCACCCAGAGGCTACATTGCCTTAGGTGAACTTTAGATACTCACAACATTCCAAATCAAACTCATTATCTTTTATTTTCTTCACCTCCTAGACTTGCTCCTCTCCCTTTATTACTATTATCTGAGGTGGGTACCAGGCATTAAACTCAGGGGTACTCAACCACTGAGCCACATCCCAACCCTATTTTGTATTTTATTTAGAGGCAGGATCTCACTGAATTGCTTAGCGCCTCTCTTTCACTGAGGCTGGCTTTGAACTAACAATCCTCTTGCCTCGCCTCCAGAGCCACTGGGATTACAGGCGAGCAACACCCCACCTGTCTCTCTTTATTCTTGATAGCACTAAACAGCAGGATCCCCAGTGGAGTTAAGCGGCTCTGTGTGGTCTGTGCAGGCATGGCTGCTGACGCCAGAGGGATGATTGATTATGCCACATGGTCCAAAGGGCTCTCTCCTGGGTCCTTGTGGTTCTCAGGAGTAAGACCTGAGCTACTTGCTGCCCCAGGGTTCTTTTTGTCTCTCTTGCCTACCAAGGAGTCACAGAATTTGCTGTGTCTAAGAGTTTCAACTAAGAACTCACACACTGGGTTTGGGATTGTAGCTCAGTGGTAGAGCACTTGCCTAGCATGTGGGAGGTGCTGGGTTTGATTCTCAGCACTGCATATAAATAAATGAATGAAATAAAGATCTATCAATATCTAAAATATATTTTTTTAAAAAGAATTCACATACTATCTGTCCTATCAATTTTTTAGATTTGCTGAAAGTTTATTTTTCTAAAATCCTTATTTAAATTACTTTTCCTTAAATACTCTAGCATACTGTGTTAACTTTTATTCTTATATTTTTTTTTAAAGAGAGAGTAAGAGAGGAGAGAGAGAGAGAGAGAGAGAGAGAGAGAGAGAGAATTTTTTTAATATTTATTTTTTAGTTCTCGGCGGACACAACATCTTTGTTGGTATGTGGTGCTGAGGATCGAACCCGGGCCGCACGCATGCCAGGCGAGCGCCCTACCGCTGAGCCACATCTCCAGCCCCTTTTATTCTTTGTTATGACTTTTATTACTGTCTTACCATCAGAGCATCTTTCAATTCTCTTTATTATAGTTTTATTATTAGATTACATTTTCATAATAATTTCAGAATAATTTTTTTATTCTTTTTAAGATCGACTTATTCAATTTAAGTGTCAAGTATAACTGACAAGGTCCCCTTCCTGAAAATCTTTGTATTAGGAAAAGGGGGTGGCAGCAGGACATGATTAACTCACAGATAAACAAACAGGATAATTTCACACTATCATTCTCTGAGGAGGAGTCATTTTAGCAGAGAACAGAATGAAAAGCAGGTAATGCCAAGATCAAGGCAGAGGACATTCCAAGCAGGAAGAGAATAAGGTACAGAGGACCTGAGATTTATCACTCACTTTAAAATACTTGCCATGTGTTTATTATCATCATTTTTGCATTATTTCACTTTCCCTTTTACTGGTTTCTGCTCCATTTCTTTCTTTAGGTAGAAAAGTCCACCCATCGTCTCACACACTCATCCCTCTATCTCTATAGTCAAAGACATGGCTTTGGTTCAGACTTCAAGCAGCTCCAGCCTGACCTATTATGCCAACAGCCTCAATGTTTCCACAGCTTCCAGGCTCTCTTCTCCAGTCCACCATCTCTTTTCTAGTCCAGTCTCCACTGCCCACCAGAGAAAGCCAAGCCTAACAACACAGTGTCCCTTCGCAGCGCAGCTTCTCCTAACCCACCCACCTCTACAGCAACTTTCCACCCTTCCCACGCAGCAGCAACACTCAGTTCTCAATATCTCTGTAGTCTGCAACCTTTCCTTTTCACACATGGCATCTGTAACATTCTGGAACATTCTCTGTCTAGGATACCTTTTCTAGTACCTGGTTCTCTCCATCCTTCAAAGTTCTGCTGAAGTCACTGGGCTCTGAAGCCATCACCAGCAACTCAAGTTCCTTGTGCCCTTACCTGATTTTATAATTTTGAACAACAGGCTGAAAGCCTTGGACTTCACAGGGCCCCTTTTCTGTGAAAGGTTTTATTCTCTTAAAGTCATAGTATGTCCTCAATAAATCATTTCCCTAACTTGGCTGAAAACCATAAGAAGCAAAACACCATCAAATGTTAAGTCACCAAACAGATTCACTTCAATCAAAAGAAATGTCTCTTGCCATGGACAGAACTAGCACAAGTTGGTGTTACATTTTTAAAAATATCAAAAGTAACTTTTGAATTGGTTGATAGGTTACTGTTCCCTCTGGACCTTAAACTCTCAAACCACTCATTTCCTCTTTGTAAAACTTCCTGAGGTTCACTGTAGCAGAGCGGCCAACTGCTTGATTTTAGAGCTAGACTTTCTGGGGTGAAAGTCTCCTCTATTGCAAACCTTTTGGGGGACACTCCATCCTTCTCATAAATGAGGGAATCGATGATAAAGACAGTGGCAGAGTATAGAACAAATACAGGAAAGCACTTAGAGCAGTGCTCAACAAATTTGAAGCACTTGCAGTCTTAGGTGTTACTGTGGTTACAACATGACAATGATGACAACCCAAGTGAGGCCATAACTAGTGAATGGAAATCAAAGGGGTAGCAAAGCTTACAATAAGAAAAGGGCAACACTCAGATTTGCACGCACAGAGGAACTAATAAGTTCTTGGTGTGTAGCTCCCCCTCAGACAGGTCTGGTTCATCTATCTAGTCCAATGAATCAGTTCCCAATCTGAGTCTCTTTGATTGTTTTGAATTTCAAGGAGTGATGTGCATATAAGCTTGGAGATGGAGTTAAGGCACCTACTCCATGCCTTGATAGCAAAAGCAAGTATAAATTTCTGTTAGAATCATCTTTTCCCAGGAAAGACCTAAAAAGGGACTTAATGGGGGCTCAAAGCTTCCTCAAAATTGAGCCTCCACCCTCATATCTTCAAATAGACAATAGATGTTTTTACAGAAAATGTTTTACATCACAGTTTCAGCAAAAACCTCTTCCAAGTACATTGCTATTTTGAGCCAATATAAAGTTAGGAAACTTCTTCCAAATAATCTTTTGCCATTTGAAGTATTTTACCTTTTGCAAAAGTCTTTGTATCCATTGTCCATTCAGACTTCCTGACTCTAACATAACCAGAGCATTCATGATTATTCCTATTTTATGGGAAAATAAATGGGTGTTTTGACTTGCTACAGTTCACCGTGCATCCAAGACTCAACACCCAGACTTCAATCTTCTCCCTCAGTGGCCTTTTCACAGATGGGAAATCATGCTCTTTTTCCAAATGAAATTTGCTACCCTAGCAGGCTCGGTGTGGAAGCTTTTGTTTGCAAATGGAATCTGGCACTCCAACAGCAACATTCAAAACAGAAAAGACTACTGGAATATACAGCTTCCCTAGGACTCCCTCCACCTGGGATCTACCTGGGAGCAAGGTAGAGAACTTTTCAATTGGATACCAACAAGCATTCCTACATGGTTTTCCCACATGCTCATGCCAATGAGACCACAGTTCTGGTCAGTGTGGTAACTTCTTCTTCACCACTAAGTAACAGACTTTGCCAGAGTCTAAGCAGGAATTCTGCTTCTTTAAGGTGGTTTACTGAAGGCATGACTATCTTCTGAGAGCAAATTAGGAAAAGAAGCCATGTCTTTATGTGTCAATAAGTCCCATGCCAAGCACGGGTTGGTTCAGGTTTATTGAAATTGTGAATTTATCAGTGGATTAAATACTGATACATCAGTTATGAAACACTGCAGAGTTTCTCGAAATGACCCCTCATTGGCAATAGGAAATCTTCACGTCAGTAGGACATCCCAGAACGTTTAATCCATCTCCTCTAACATTTGTGTTCTCAAATCTAAGTAGCAAGCCAGACAAAACTCCCTGGTTCTCTCCATCTCTCCAGGTCCACTGTGAAGTGGGGACATTCCTCTTGTACCTAACAGCAGCAACCCACTTCCCACCCCAATTGGCAGGAAAGCTGCAGTTAATTAAATCAGAATTAGGGCAGGAAAAGCAAAGAAAAAGCTCCACAGCAGATCTTACAAAAATAAAGTGGAGAAAGGACTGTTTTCCCACATACGCTGGATGTGGATGTGTGTTTGCCATAAATTAAGCCTGCTGTGAGAGGGATGCTGAGCCTCCCAGATGGCAAGCATCCGATTGAGACACACAAGGAGAAATGACTTTTTAAAATTCTTGAATTAATTCTGTTCAGTTTATTTGGAATGTCATAATATTCAATAAGTATTTAAGAAACAACATGGTTAGAAATCCAATGAGGCTTCCAAATACAATGTGAGATAACTAATGAGCAAACTTTTTGATGTCAAGAACAACACATTTTATGACTCTTTGGAGTTTAAAAACAATTCTTTTAGACAAATACTGCATGATCTCACCTATATTTATAATCTAAAATAATCAAATTTAGAAAATTAGAAAGTAGAAGGGTGGCTGCCTGTGGACAGGAGGTGAACAACATGCGGAGCTGTTGGTCAAAGAGTCTAAACTTTGAGCTATGAGATGAATAAATTCTGAAAGAACTAATGTGTAATGTAGGGATTATAGTTTAAAATCCTGTATTGTCCACTTAACATTTGCTAAGAGAGTTGATCTTAGGTTTTACCAACACACATACACACACACATACACACACTCACACTAAGGTAACTATGAGGTAATAGATGTGTTATTAACTTGATTGTGGTAATTATTTCACAGTGTGTATGCATATCAAATTATTACATTGTATACCTTAAATATATATAGTTTTTATCAATTATACCTCAATAAGGCTATAAAAAAGATTTAAAACATGATTAACTCATTCTGTAATTGTGAAGTATAATAATTGTGAAGTATAATAATTGTGAAGTATAATAATGGGTGGAGGTCAGAAGGAGAGTGTCAAAATTTATTTGAGCAAATATTTAAAGAGCCATGCATTCGACTGTCTTAGTTCTAGAGATTCTTATTTCTGACACAAAAATGCCTTTCTTGTTTAGTTTTGATTTAGTTGTGTTTCTAAGTGAACAATGAAGAAGAAAAATGGAAAATGTGTTGTCCTTTCACCACCCTGAGGAAACTGCCACTTGCGAGTGTGGAGAGTTTGGGCTCTTAAGAACTTTGCAAGCTGGACCACAGGATTGCATTGTGGGACTTGCTGTTTCAGTATCAGTTTTCCTCTTTCCACAGTTTTGTTTGGATCCTGACTCAGACACTTACAACCAATATAAGAACTCACTCAACCTTGGCAAGCCTGTTTCTTTCTCTGTACAATGGGAATGAGAAAACAGATCTACAGTCTAGCATCCTCAAGAGGACTCAAGTGTTCACACATGAAAGCCACTATTACTACGCCGTCAGGAGCAGCCACTTGTCAAGTTTTCTTTTCACTTCTACCCCAGTTCTTACTCTCTCCTCAGTTAATAGATGGTTATAATTTATCTTTCAAGTCAAATTGGCATTGGAATCCATTGTTTCTTCCCTCCATTCCGTGGGCTTTAAAATTCCTTACTCCAGATTGGCCAGTTTGCCCAAAGGAACAGAGAAAACCCAGCCACCCTAGGTGGTCTCCACATATAAGTTAGTCTATTTAATTTTTATCTAGCACCAAATGAGGGCAAGGTCTGCCCCATCAGATCTTTATTATTCAGTTAATGTAGGAGAAGTAGGAAATACAGTATGTGACAGAGTTTTAATGCAGCAAAAGTGTGCTTTTAATTCCCAATAGACCGTTTAACATTCTGGGTTTTTTCTTACCAAAGCTAAAATATGGGCCATCCAATCCTCATGGCTAAAATGATACAACTGATGATCAGCAGATAAAAGACTTGCTGAGTAGATAGATTTGGAAGAATAACAAACCAGACCACCTTGCCTCCAGATTAGATCCAGAAGCATCTGATGGAGGCAGGGGAGATGAATCAGAAAGTGAAGGAGGAATGCTTAGGTGCTGAGGAGACCTGGAGAAAGACGCTGGCAGGACCCCAGAAAGGGCAGGGCCTGGGGAGGAGCCGGGGAAGAAAACACAAGGAAGCAGATTAGCTGAGTGTCCAAGAGCAGCCCTCAGTGTGCCCACTTTCCCAAAGAGGACCGAGGAAGTAGTCAACATCCATATTTCCATGTCCTGTGTGGAATAAGAGCAGAAGCAGTGTATACGTGGGTGTCGGGGCAGGTCAGGACTAAAGTCTCACAGAAGGCAAGATGATAGAAATGAGGGGCTGCAGAGTGCTGCTCCATGTGCACCAAGGGAGCATGGTCTGGGAAGACAGGAACTGGACTGACCACTGGACACAACACCTCCATCAGCATTATTCAAAAAAGGAGTAATCTTCTCAGCAAAATTAGTATGCTATGGCTTAAACATATACGTGTGTGTGTGTGTGTGTGTGTGTGTGTGTGTGTGAGAGAGAGAGAGAGAGAGAGAGAGAGAGAGAGAGAGAGAGAGAGATCCATGATGCTGGGTATTGGACCCAGAGTCTCACACATGCTAGGCAAAGGCTCTACTACCAAGCTCCACCCTCAGCCCCTTAAAAACATACATTTTATCCATCATGTTAAATAGTTTTTCACAGATTCCTCAACTGTTTGTTTAGGTCTTTTATTCTCTTTTTAAGTAAGGAATTTAACTATTTTCTTATAAACTTGTAAAGATGCTTCTTACATTACAGATACTAATGTTTGCCAATAGGAGGCAAATATTTACTCAACCATGTTTTTATTTTGGTCTTTTAGGTAATTTTTTTCCCTTTTTTTAGATGGTAGCTCCTTAATGAATGCTAGCGACTATGTGCTACCTTAGTACTTAATTTTCTCTAAGCTGAGAGATGGGAGTCACTACCTCATTTTATAGACAAAACTGAGGCTTCAAGTTAAGTGATTTGTCCAAAGTTAAAGTGGTTCTATAAGGAGTTGCAGAAGTCCAAACACAAGTCTATTATACCATGTGGTGATTGGTATATCTTCTGTATCTATAATAGGTAGATAAGTCATCATTCAGAGGGAGCTTTCTGATCATTGCTTCCTAGGCTGTAAGGGGTTGCAAGTTAGTAGAATATAGGACACTCCTTGAAATAGATTCTACAAAGAGTAAGGTAAATAACATAAATAATACTATACATAGCAAGCTGTAAACATGACAGTTATTTACTCAATAAGAGGTATATGAGCAAACTTACGTGTTCTGTAAGAGGGAATAAAGGTGGGAAAATGCTACCCTGAGAAGGTCACTGGTGACTAATAAGAAGAATAAAGTCTATGCAAGCTAAACTAAGGCCCAACACACCTGAGACCATCTCATCAGAGCTGCTAATGGAAACACTTATAGTCCCAGAGGACCTGGAATGGCTCAAGAAGATAGATCCCTTGCCTTTGGCCAGGTTCCATTCAGACAAGAAAAGAACTGCAAAGGGAACAGGAATTCTGGGCATCATTTACTCAACTACCACATCACCAATTTGAAGGGGCTCAGATTTAGAATCATAGCATGTTTTGTACAAAAGACCTGTTGAGCAATTCTAATTTACTAGCTCCTATTCCAAAATTCAATCCCTAATTACTCCTGAAAGAAAAGGAAAAATCAAGGCTCAGAGGGATTTACACGATTAGCTAAAGTTTATTCAACTAGTTCACCACAAATCTAGGTCTAGAATTTTGGATTTTAAATTCCTACTCATGGTTCTTTGCTCCAATCAACATGGTCTATGAAATTACAGCAAATCTGATATTCCTTCCTTCCAGTCTGGTTTTCAAAAGGAATGGGCCTCCAAAGACAATATGCACTTACCCAATAAGGGCTTAGGTAACTGCCGTACTGGGGATGAAACCCAGATCTTCATACATGCCAGGCAAGCACTGTCTCCAGCTTCCTTTGGCTTCTTAACAAAATTTTGCTTTGTCTTGAACCAAACTAGTTATTGTTGTGGTGGTTGTTGTTTTAATAAGACCTACTTTAATAAGACTAGCTACTATGTATCAGGAACTACTAAAAATTTTACATATGCTATATTCTCAAAACAATTCTACAGAGTAGGTTTTAAAATTTTTTTCACAGATGAGATATTGTGGTTCTGAGAAAATAAACAAACATGTTCACAGAGCAAATGGGAGAGCCAGGAATCTGGACCAAGGCCTTACACATTGTTACTCAGTGGGAACCTGGAGGTAACCTGATGGTGGTAAACGCTGAGCCTCTGGAGGTGGAATGCCATGAATAAAGCTTATTCTTCCAACTAGCTATGTGGCCTTGAGCAGATTATCTGCTCTTTCTAAGCCTCAGACACTGCTCTTTAAAATATGAATACAAAGGGTAACTAACTCACTGAGTAGCCATAAGAATTAAATAGGACAGACTATGTTAAGTTTTAAACCAAACAGGACATACTCAGCATTTGTTGTGTATTACCAATTATTATTATTATTCCTTAAAATTATTAATCTCTTGTTCTAGACCTAATAGAAGGGGGAAAAAAAAAAACACCCTCCAATGCTCTTCTGCCTGCCATGAAGAAAGGCAGGAGAAGGTTTGGACTCCTGCTGCTCTAACATATGGTCAGAGCCGGGAGAACAGACAAGCCTTACCTGGGAATGAGGGCTTAATTGAACAGCGCTGGCCCAGGTGGCTAGGCTCCAGCTGCTGGATGCTGAGAGGCAGCTTTGGCCAATCTCCAGAAGGAATTTGCATAAACTATCATTCTATCTAGGACTCAAATATCAACAAACAAGTGTCCAAAGATCAGGTCTTCCTTCCTCTGGATCGTGCCACTATCCATGACACTAGTCTCTAAAGACATCTGCCTGCAGTCAAAGCACCATGACTCTTTGATCCCAGACAAATGTTGAGAGGAATCAAACATGAGACAAAGACCTTTGTCTTTGAAAAAGACTGTCTTCTCTCTGCATCATTCTGTAAACTTCATCTTAGCAGACAATACAGCCAGCTTGGAAGACAAGCCTCCGCCCAGAGTTCACACCTAACTTGTCTTAAGGTGTGATTCAACCTAAGTTTGGTTGCCCACAGTCCCAGTGAGAGTGGCTACAGTTCTCCTGGAAGTGAGGAGACTGCATTATCTCTATCTTGTGGTTTCTTGTAAACCAGTCTGAGGAAGAGAGAAGGGAAGAAGAAAGGAGGCAGGAAAAGACAGAGGAAGGAAAGAGAGATCAATGAAAATATTTTGTCCATTGTAAAAATATGGATTTTCATTAGCAAGATTTAAAAGTTATACCTTTAATGAATTGCTTACTCCATTTTCTACATCTGGTGGTTAGTACATGCCATTAACTTAAAGTCTCAGGTATGCATAAAAGTCACATAAAGCTTTTTAATCCAAAAGCCAGAAATCATTGCAATTGAACACTTCTGCCTAGACACTGATTTTCATTTAACAGATAAACACTGGCATGGTTAGACCATGACAAAACAAGGTTAAAATCTTGTAAATTGAAGGGAACTTGTTGACTGTTCCAATCCCTCACTTCATGGGTGCCTTCTTTGAAATTTAACTCAGACTCAAAATTTTTGTTTCATTTGGACAAACAAAATTCTTTTTTTTCCCAAAAGCTATATGATGTTATTAAAAATTTTACAAGTAAATTAATTAAGAAAGCAAAATACTTCTCTAACAGCAACTCAAGCTGCAAATCCTGACAGATCCAAAATAATTTTTTAAATAGGTAAGACAACGGATTGTAGATGGGGTCATGCAACTTATTAGTTCAATGGCCCAAAGTAAGGTGCAATATTATTTAACAACAAGTCTGTCAAAATAAGCCGCAATGTGATAATTTCGCCCAACACATTGTAGAAGCAGGAAAAGAAAAGTAAAGGTGGTAGGAAAGGAAAAGTTGGGGAAAGGATCAGAATGAGGAAATGTGATGAAAATCAGAGGATGCACAGAGCAGAAATGGGAGCCAGTGCAGACTGTGCTGCAGATTCGTTCCTTCTCTCAGCCTGCATTCATATCCCTGCATTCACTACTCAGTGCCAGGCATCATGCCAAGGACTGGGAATTTAGTTACCAAACACGCAGCATTTCCATACTCAAAGAAAGCCATGCTATTGAGGAGGGAAGCAATAAAGCAAAACAGCTGTTTTGTTATAAGGCCATTCAACGTTCTGATTGAGAGTGGAGAAATATAAACAGAACTAGGCCAGCAAAGAGGCAGCGCTCTCACTTCTTCCCAGAGCAGAAGGGGGTTCTGGAACTGAGCCTCAAGGGCTTTGGAGTTGGCAAACAGCCCAAAGGAAAAAGGCAATTGATGTGTAGGTAAAAGCAAGAGTAATGAGGGGACACGGCATCTTCCCCCTTACTTGGAAGTCATTCTGCATAGGAGGAATGAAGCACAGCGTTCTTACAGAGGAAGGGAGAAGGCAGAGCTGAGGAGTACGCACTTTATAGAGTAGATGATGGAACACCATGGAAGGATTTTTAAGTAAGGAAGTAAGAGGACCCAACTTGTAATTTAGAAAAACAGAAAGATAGATAGGAGAGAGGCTCATGACAGAAGAGACTAGAAATGGAGCTTTACAATAGCCCAAAGGATGAAGAAAAAGAACCTGAATGAAGACAGAAGCCCTGAGATGGGAGGTGGCAATGTCATGGGCTTCAGGCAAAGGGGTTGGCAGGACTTCATGGATGACCGGTAGAAGGTGAGGAGAGGTTAGGATAAGAGGCAATGAATTCAAAATAGTGTCAGAGCCCACAGCAGCAAAAAGGGCTCACAGAGAAGAGGGACCACCATAGAGGACATGTAAAGGATCATGCATAAGAAAAAGGCAGGAATCAAAGCAGATTCTGTAAAAGAACTTCATCTTGAAGATTCTCAATTTTGCATTCCTCACTATTTCTTGCCCCGACTGTGTCAAAAGTATTTGCTACTCACATAATCTGTTTTGCCGCAAAATTGTGGTTAGGTAGAAAGAACATCCAGTTAATGCTAATATTTACACATTTCCCCATTTGGCAGGGGGTACCAGGGATAAAATTCAGAGGCACTAAGCCACTGAGCCACATCCCCAGACCTATTCTGTATTTTATTTAGACACAGGGTCTCACTGAGTTGCTTAGTGCCTTCCCATTGCTGAGGGTGACTTTGAATTTGTGATCCTCCTTTCTCAGTCTCCCAAGCTGCTGGGATTACAGGCGTGCGCCACCACACTTGGCAACACATTTCCCTCATTTTGATGGTTGATTTCTTATGTGTCAACTTGACTGGACCATGGGATGCCCAGACATTTGGCCAAAGATTAGTCTGAGTGTGTCTGTGAGAGTGTTTCTGGATGAGAATAACATTTAAAACAGTAGACCAATAAAGTTGATTGCCCCACTCAGTCCAATCAATCAAGTAGAACAGAGGGCTGAATAAGAGGGAAATTCCCTGCCTGATTGCTTCAGAACAGAAACATTGGCCCTTCTGGATCTTGAGCCTGCTGGCTTTCAGACTGGAAGTTATTGGCATCCTATTGGTTTTGATTCTTCAGGAAAAAAACTGAGTAATACACTCATTTACTAAGACTATTCCCAAAATGAAATCACACACACATAAGCATTATCTCTTTGGAGAGGGAAGGAGCTGGAAGATGGGTCTCCTCGACATTTGGATACTTGTCCTTTTAAAATGTTCCAATCTTAAATGTGTATTATTTTTATGTAAAAATTAGTAATAGGATTGGGCATGGTGGCAGATGCCTGTCATCCAGTGACTCAGGAGAATGAGGCAGAAGGATTCCAATTTTGAGTCAAGTCTAGGAAACTTAGTGAGATTCTGCCTGAATAATAAAAAGGACTGGGGATGTGGCTCCGTGGTAGAGTGCCTCGGGGTTCCATCCTCAGTATCAATCAACAAATAAGTAAATAAATAAACCTAGCAATAGGAGTTATCTGGCTAGAAAGAATACATTCTTTATTATTTAAATTTTTTTTCTTTTGACCATTCTATATAATTTAAAAAGCTACCCTTCTACGATTACCTATACAGGAAAGCACAGTGAAAAAGAACTAAAGAAACACATACTGCATCACCAGTTACATCTGGTTTGGGATTGGGGTGACAGTCAATGGGGGTTCAGCTGTGTGCTTTTTTTTGTTGTTTTTCATGGTAACATGTACATTTTATAAGAAAAATCATAGAAAACTAGTTAATATTTTAAAAATTGCTTCTCAAGAGTCTGGAAATTTAGGAGTTATTCACCAAACTGCTTCTTCCTTTGTTTAATAATTTTGTCTTATCATTTATGTAGGCAAATTGTGGTTTTCTATGCAAATGTCAAGGGGTTTTGGCTGGGAGGAGGGGGACCTGAGCCTCTTTCCTAGACCTTGAACCTGCTCAAGAAGAACATAAGCCACTGTCAGCCAAAAAGTAGAGATTGTTCAGGTGATGTGTATCCGGAATGGTGGCATATCCACCTGGTGTTAAATCCTGGTGTATTCACACAGGAACAGGCAGAGTCTGAAGGGGAGTAGGTACAGGTGCTGCCTAGCAACCAGCCTTCTTCCCAAAAGCAGACACCCTGTAGGTACCTTTTCTGTTAAATCTCACTTTTTTTTTTTTTTTTTTGCTCAGAGTCTTGCCTTCTTGTTTTTTGTTTCTTTTTTCTTTCCTTTTTTTTTTTTTTTTTTTTTTTTTACAGATGTTATCCATATGACAAACATGCAGTGAGAGAGGCACCCTCAGAGTGAGATTCCTCTCCTTGTGCTTTCATGATCAAAGCAACATGGAACTGAATTTCATGAGCTTCAATATAATAAGTGCATTTTTAAAACTTCTTGGTTTTGATTAGGGTAAAAAAAATCCACAAAACATATATTTACCATCTTACCATTTTTAAGTATAGGTAAGCACTGCTAAGTATACTCACATTGTTGTACAACACAATCTAGAACATTTTCATCTTGGAAAATTAAGCTCAATACCTCCAGCAACAACTCCCCACTTCATCCTCCACCCAACCCTTGGCAATCACCATTTTAGTTTCTGTCTCCATGAATTTGACTACTGTACATACCACATACGAGTGGAAGCATAGAGCGTCATGGTGTTTGAGGTGTCCCCCAGAAGCTCAAGTGTCAAGACAGGAATATTCAGTGGTGAGATGATCAGACTATGGGAGCTGTAACCTAATCAATGGATTGATTCATTTGATGGATTAATTTAAATGGACTATTGGCATGGTAAGTATAGGCAGGTAGTGTGTGGACAGAGGAAGTAGGTAACTGGAGTATCTTTGGAAATCATATATTTTGTCCTTGGTTTCTCCTGCTCTCCTTCTGCTTCTTGGCTACCATGAGCTCTCCTCCGTGATGCCCTTCCATGATGGTGTTATGCCTCACCTCCAGTCTAGAGCAATGGAGTCAGGCAACCAGGGACTGAAATTCTAAACCATAAGCTCAGACAAACTTTTCCTCCTCTAAGTTGATCTCTTCAGGTACTTTTGTCACAGTCATAAAAAGCTGACTAATATACAATATTTGTATTTTTGTCACTGGTGTATTTCACTTAGCACGATGTTCCTAAGGTTCTTACTTTATAAGACTGAATACCATTATATTGTATGGATAGAACACATTTTGTTTCTCCATTCATCTGTTGATAGGCACTTTGGTTGTTATAAACATGGTTGAATGATTACATATCTTGCCGCCAGTTTTCTTATTTTTTTATTTTTTTTCTTTAGATTTTATTAAATCATAAATGTACAACAGCTCCTTAACTCTACACATGCACTTAAATATTTTTTTTAAAGGAAAACGTTATGTCTTATTACATCATGATCCTGGCTAATAGCTTTTCAAAACTTTGAGAAAAATCTTAAAGTTTTCACATGTCACCCGAAACTTACAAATTTAACATTATCAAAGAAGGAATGCTTCTACACTCCTTCCTCCAACTAACTCCAATTTATTTTTAAGATGGACTTGGTTCTTTCTCTTCCTCTCTCTCCGGGCTCCTCCCTAATCTCTCCGCTCTCTAATCTCAGGGAAATGGGATTACCTTTTTTCCCCAAATTAGGCAGATTTATCTGTCCTTGAGTACACACCCACCATAGGAATGAAGTAATCCAGACTTTGGGGAGAGTATCAGAAGATCTCAGAAATGACTCTCTCCCAAATTAACAAGTGAATTATAACTCCAGACAGAAAACCTGTGGAATGTAGCCTTTGAATCACCTCTTTAAAAGTCCCTTGTTCCTGCTGATAGGCAGAATCTCAGCCTTTAGGACAGGTGTCCCCTGTGTTTCTCCTTTGCTAGCAAAGCAAAAAACCATCTCTTTTTCCTTTTTTCCTCAAAACCGTGTCCTCATTATTGATTGGCATCAGGGACAAGGACCAAGCTTTTAGCAACAAAAGGAAGCTTGCTGCTGTGTTTTTGGCATGTTCCCGGTATGTTCTCAGCCCACAGAGTCAATTGTCCTTTGCTTAGCCAGTTTTATGGCAAATTGGTTGTGCAAAAAAGCTGGGTACAAAGTATCCATGCTTCAGTTTGTGTCCACTTGGCCTGTTGTGTATATTTTCTAGAAAATGCTGGGGTGGTATGACTGTACATTTTGAAGAAGAGTAAGTGAGGGGCCAACTCAGTGACACACGCCTGTAATCCCATGGGCTCAGGAGGTTAACACAGGAGGATTGTGAGTTCAAAGCCAGCTTCAGCAGAAGTGAGGCACTAAGGAACTCAGTGAGATGCTGTCTCTAGCATGCACAAGGCCCAGGGTTCAATCCCTAGCACCTGTCCGAGAGATTTTATTAGTAGGACCATAGCGGCCAGTCACAGAAGGGAAGGGGGTCAAGAGAGGGGGGGAGAGGGGAAGGGAGGGAGAGAGAGAGGATAGAGGAGGAAAGGGGGAGAGAGAGAGAGGAGAGATGAAGAGGGGGGGAGAGAGAGAGGAGAGAGAGAGAGAGGGAGAGGGGGAGAGAGTAAGAGGGGTAGAGTAAGAGAGAGAGAGGGAGAGCAAGAGAGTCACAGCCAGTTTTTTTAAAAAATATTTTTAGTTGTAGATGAACAGAATACTTTGCTTTATTTATTTATTTTTAAAGGGTGCTGAGGATAGAACCCAAGGCCTCATACATGTTAGGCAAGCACTCCACCACTGAGCCACAACCCCAGCCCCTTGTGGCCAGTTTTGAAGAGCATTTCATGAAGCAAAAAGCTAGAAGATTATGTATCCAAGTATTCTCAGAGAAATACCCCAGGACAAATCCAACAGCCACAGAAAGTGCAAGCCTTCCCCATTCCTTCTACTGATATTAGAGGGTCCTTAAGGACACAGATCTGGGAGAAGAAGGGCCTTATATAAAAAGTTATGTACAAAATCCCTCTTACCTCAAATAAGTCTTTCCCTAACTCTTTTGCATACTGAAAATGGCAAGACCCCAAGGACCAAGATCAGGAAAATCTCCAAGGAAAAGGACTCAAGTCACCATGCTTCCTACAGCCAACTTTGAAAAATAACTCCTTGGAGGATTATAAGCAATCAAATCCAGGTCACCATGATAGGAGACTTCACATATGGGACAACGAGATCAAAATTTAAGATCATTGATTTTTAATGAATGAGTCATGAGTAATCCATTGGCATGTTGCCAAATTTGACCCATATGTAAATTCCATGTCTGCTACAATTGAGCATATGTACTGTTACTACAGAGCCTGATGGAATATTGAATAGAAAGGATATGAAGTTCAGAATTTGAGTGTATATGTGTGGGGAGGGAATAGTTTAATTTGTTCTACGTTAAGAAGAGATGGCCTGCTGGACTCCAAGAAAGCTTGTGTTTATCAAGAGTAATCAAGAACTTTGATGCATAAGCATATTAAGCCAGGTGGCAGGAAAAATTCTATTCCAATTAGAAGGTAAACAAAAGAATTATGTGATCCCTATGTTACAGATACCATAAAACTTTGTCTTGTCTAGTATCAATTAAATTAAAATCAATATGACTTGCAATTTATTAACATTCAAATATAAACATGCACAAAAAAAAAACTCAGTAGTAGAGAGTTAACCACATATAAACATGCACAAAAAAAAAACTCAGTAGTAGAGAGTTAACCACAAAAGAGTTTGCAAAGAACACTGGTTAGTGCCTGGGTTTTTGAAATGACCCCTACGTGGCATATACTCATCTGGAATATGCAGCACCAGTGGCCAATAGATCAAAACATCAGGGACCAGAACACCAGCCCTCTTTCTATCAGAGACATGATTGATCATTTATTTGGACACAGGAAAGCAAAATGTAATTTAATAATATTCATATTATTTTATGTCATTTATGGCAATAAAATAATAAAAATATTTTTTAAGTTTTAAATTTTAAAATATCCAAATTTATTTTCCAACTCTACCTTCTTACCTTTAATTGTCACCCCAAAGTGCTGACCTGTGTTTTGGCAACGATTGCTAACCTCCGTGAGGTTAAATAACTTTTGTTTCAGTTGGGGTTTCAGAAAAGGAAGACATTTACCCTAGTCCTCTGGACATAGAATTACCTCACAGTGAGCCTTGCTCACCTCCTTATCTGGATTGAGAGAAGCAAGGGCAGTTTTCATCTATTTAAGAGTTCTCATAAGTGTTGGATTGTGTGCATACACTGCCAAGGAGTGGAAACAAACACTGAATAACATATGAATAAATTACAAGATCTATTTTACACTTAACATTTTTCAAAAAACACCTCCTGCTGCTAAAGTCCATGCCCCATAAACATCTCCAGTAAAGCAGTGATAAAAGCAAGAATAACATCCCCCAAATGATAAATTGAGAGAAGTCAAAATAAGCAGTATATTCCTTACCAGTCAAATGTGAAGGGTACTCACATATACTTACCAACTGCCCTTCTTGTGATCAATTATCAAGCAGTGATTTCATTTGTGTTCAGAAACAAATATGAGTAAAATCTATTAACCAAGGTCTAATACTTATCTAATAAATATGTTAATTGAATGATATTCTACACATGCCAGTATTGCATTAAGATGACTTGAAAAGAAAATACCGGCTGCCTGCAATTTAGGAAGTTTTTGTCTTTGAAAATAACGTCTTCGAATAAAATTGATTTTAGCAGGAAAGAATATTATAAGAATGTATTTATCCTATAGTCTATACTTGGAATACGAGCTAGATTTATACAATTTAGCCTGGATGCCACATTTCAATATCTTCTAGCAGATTATTAATGAAAAACTAGTTGGCATCTCTAGTTTATTAAAATGATAATTTCTTTAATAAGAACTATTTCTACTGGGCAGACATCAAAAGCTTTTCTTTTGAGATAAATGCCTCTAGTTTAAAATGTTATCTTTTGGAATAATTCCAGAATCATATCTAAAGAAGAATATATTTATCCTCTAAGTCTCACAAGACTGTAATTTATTAATTTCTATGTATTATTGTTTTTAAAGAATGTCTAAAGATAAACTCTTAGGGCAACTAATTTGTGAATGCAATAAGAAATATTATCAAATGGTCTAATATGATGCAGAACATTTCCTGCCACTTTCTTCCTGGAACTGAAAATGTGGTAAGAGTAACCGAAGAAGAAAGTGAAGCAGCACAGCTCCCGGGTTAGTGAAAGAATCAGTGTTGTGTAGAGACACTGTTCAGAATCTGACCTAGGGCATCAATAAAACAACCACGACATGGACTCTTTCAATGGCGCATAAGCGATATGTCATTAATCGAGCTTACATTGTAGCAGCCTGTTCTTATAAGGTGACAAATTAACCATATGGCTACCTCGAAGATGACAAAACTAAAATATATTAAACTCTGTGGGGTAAATACACCCACAGGCAAATCTAATATACTGACATTTTAAATACTAATTGAAGCTGATTGATTTACGTATGCTACGTTCTCAACTCTCCAAAATGATGTATTTAATGTTTTATTTTTAAACACAATTAAAAAATAATATATAAATATATACATACTGCAAATGTAATACAGATAACAAATTCATTTAAGCCCATTTATGCACATTAGTAACACACCATGTGGCAGAAAGACTAGGACTACAAGAAGACCCCTTGGCGATTTATTTTATATTAAATCCCTAATGGCCTCTCCTTATCTTTGCAAAAATATGCACGAAAGTCCAGACTATGCAGCCATTGAAATGAATGGTTATTTATTTGCTAAACGAGAACCCTATGTTTAATGTTCCTTAGACATAAGGTAGTCTGGATAAGTCGCATTCCTACAGCTCCATACATCATTTATTTTACATACCCTAACTTCTCACAACAGGCAGCGGAAAAATGTCTCTGAACAGCATCGTGTAAGTTGCTGAGATTTTTGTTTCTGATTCCATTATGGGAAGATTAAATGTTAACATGTTTACTTGCTTCTTTAGCAACAAAAACAAATTTATATACAATCTTGGTACCCAACAGATAACAGCCATGAATACAAAATGGGAGAAAGTTTGTGAATCTCAAAAACTAAAAATCAAATAATGTATAAATATCGAGAGTTCACACTTGAAAATAAACCTCCATTAAATACCAAAGAGAAAGCTTCGGGTACTTTAAATGTGTCTGAAAAAGAAAAGTGCTTATAATTGGAAAGTTCTAACCATACATGCTGCTTTCTCAAAGAAAAAAAAAAGCTTCTTATTGTCCCCCTTTGTGTCATATGGTTAAAATAGGCCACAAAACTTGATACTATACATAATAGTTTTTAATACTCATGCTGACACCAACACTTTTTCCTTTTCAAGTGATTTTCTATCAAGTCACCTCATGGTGGGTTCACACAACCAAAATGTAGCCCCAGCTATATCCTGAGGAGACAGGAATATAAGCAGGACCATGATGTTTGCTTGCTCCCCTGATGCTTTCTCTATCTAAATTCTGAAAGTTTCATACAGTTTAAACCAAAGGTTATTGAGAAGAAAGAATTCACAAAGAAGCAAATACCTAGCAAGGGGAAAGGGTAGAGTGGGGGGAAGAGAGAAGACCACCTTCCCTTACTTCAGAATAGAAAACCCATTTTTCTCTGGAGTATACAGTAGTCCTCCCTTATCTGTGGTTTTGTTTTCTGCAGTTTCAGTTACCTGCAGTCCAACTGTGGTCCAAAAATAGAAGACAGTGCATTATGACATATTTAAGAGGAGAAACTATGTCCACATAACTTTTATTCCAATATATTGTTGTAATTGTTATATTTCATTATTAGTTCTTTTAATTTTTTTTTTTTTGTAGTTGTAGGTGAATAGCATGCCTTTATTTTGTTTATCGTCATGTGACGCTAAGGCTCGAACCTAGTGCCTCACCCATGCTAGGCAAGCACTCTGTCACTGAGCTACAGCCCCAGCCCCTTATTATTAATTCTTGTTAATCTCTTATGTACCTAATTTATAAATTAAACTTTGTCGCTGATATGTATGTGTTGGAAATGGCATATATAGGGTTGAGTACTATTAGAGTTTTCAGACATCCATGGAGGGTCTTAGAATATATCCTCCACCAAGAAGGGAGATAACTATATACAGATAAGAGGAACAATTGTAAGGTAGAATTGTAGAATGATGCTGTGGGGCTAATTCTTACCCTGATCCTATGTAAAAATCTCAGACAAATCCCATGATAGTTCTGGATACTCTTAGTTAACATAGTTCCCAATGCATTTTCATAAGATGGGTCTCAATTTAGTACTCAAAATGCCCAGCTCATGCCATAGGCAAACTTGCAATCCTGTATAGAGGTAAGCTTCTCCCCTCTCCTAGCCAGGCCCATTGCTGGTGGAAAGGAATGTGCTCTCCTCTTCAATCTTTCCTCACTTGTTCCTTCTGCTTCTTATTACTCTTGATAACTGTAGTTTCTGACCCCCTTTAGGTTGGAGCACAAGGAAGTAAGATGAGGTCAGAGAGTTGGGAAAGTCCTTACTTCACTGTTACTTCCTGGAGTCAATATTAGAGCTCTCTGCTCTTCCCAGGTGTTTACACCGAGGCTTTGTTTAGTGTAAGATCTTGGATCTTTTGGAGCTCCCTTCTCGTATCTCCCTATGTTCCTGGATAGACAGAAGGAATTTCTATTTCTCATTCCCCATCTCTGGAGAAGCTTGTTCTGTCTCTAGCTTCTATCCCCTGAGACCTGCTTTGCTTTCACTTATACCACCTCTTTTGGACAAAATCTAAGAAAAATGCACGTTGGCTATCTCTCACGTGTGGCCTGGGTCTGGCCTATGCTCAAGATTTCTGTATCCACTACTCCAATTATTTTCTTGGCGTGAAGGCGCTTAGTGCAGCTAGCCGTTCCAGAACCCACTGTCAACCCAGCCAGCCAGCACATTTCTCACTCTGTAGCTATTCCAGCCACTAATGAAAGCACATGCCCACGGTGTCTCCCAAAGGGGCACCTTGGGTGTCTCCTTGAATGGTCCTTTCCAAATTCATTGCCAGGCTCCTGTTTCCTACTTCCAAATTCCAATATTTTTATTCCCTTTAAGATAGCGAGAGGTTTAAAGCTGTGAAACTAGATTTCATATGCTTTTGAAAATTATATATCCTTGTGCTATGGTTTGAATGTCCTCATCAAAACCCAGTTGAAACCTAACCCCTATCGGGAGGCGTTCAGAGTGGAACCAGGCCGGACTTTTAAGAGGTGATTGGAGCAAGAGGACTCTGCCCTCGTGAGTAGATTAATGATCCACTCATGGATTAATGGATTATCTCAAGAGTGGATCTGTCATAAAAGTCATTTTACTCTGACTCTTGTTTGTGCCTCTCTCACCATGTGATGCCCCGCATGTACTGGGACCCTGTAGACAATCCCCACAAATAAGATGGCTGTCAAAAGATGTTGACCAGATAGATGCTGGTGCCAGGCCCTTGGACTTCCGAATCTCCTGAATTATAAGCTAAATCAACCTCATTCTTTATAAATTATCCCATCTATGTTATTCTCAGTTATAATAACAGAAAGTGGACTAAGACTCCTGGTCTCATGCATGACTATGGAAGGATAATCTACTGGCTTGGTGCTTTAGCTGAACTGCCTAACTAAAGGTCTCTCTGCAAGGTTTTCTCCCATTCATTTATCCCTTCAGAGCCAGCTTCCACCGTCCTTCACCCTGCTCACTGTCACAGCACAATGACTTCACAGACAGCATCCAAGTTTCTCCTGACCTCTGAGTTCCTGTTGGTTTCAGCCAGTGGAAAGCCCCACGAGGTACCAGGAAGGCGGAAGGAGAGTGAAAGCAAAGTGTTTAGTTCTCAGTTTCCTTTTGTTTGAGGTCACCATAAACTGACCATGAACTTGACCATTCCATGAATAAAGACTCTTTTTAAGGTGACTTTTTCCAATTATTTCTGCCAAAGTTCTGGAAATTTCTCTTTTCCTTTCCCCTTCAGACTTACACTGGTAGCTGCTGGGAAACAATTCTCTTCTCTGCAGTTTCTCCACCCTGTCTTCACCTAATAAACTGGTTCAATTCATTAGAACTTTATCAAATGACCCTAACTGAATAGATCATCTGTTCCTGCTGCGACCCAGACTGATATTATCTTTCAAAAATATATTGTCTTGAAATGCTCAACATTCTCATATTTTTCTAATTCAGCTCTACCACACATAAATATAAACTCACTCAGCTTCTTATTCTCTCGAACTAACATTTCTAACTTGAGCATCTAGGCAGGTGTCTTCTTGCTCTATATTTCCCTATTACAACGAATTCTTGTAGATCTTTATGAATATTTTCAAAGTAGTTTGTAAAAAGCTATCTATAGTACTAGAGACCTTTAAGCTTGAAAACAGAATATTAGAGTCCTGAAACATAGTCTCATCTCAAGAGGCAAGATT
The DNA here is from genome assembly GCF_045843805.1 of Urocitellus parryii. Taxonomy (NCBI): domain Eukaryota; kingdom Metazoa; phylum Chordata; class Mammalia; order Rodentia; family Sciuridae; genus Urocitellus; species Urocitellus parryii. The sequence continues at coordinate 135,784,842 of NC_135534.1, read as the reverse complement.
TATTAGTTGGATTGATCAAAAAGCAAAGACTTGGGGCTGGGGATGTGGCTCAAGCGGTAGCGCGCTCGCCTGGCATGCGTGCGGCCCGGGTTCGATCCTCAGCACCACATACCAACAAAGATGTTGTGTCTGCCAATAACTAAAAAAATAAATATTTAAAAAATTCTCTCTCTATCTCTCCCTCTCTCTCTCACTCTCTCTTAAAAAAAAAAAAAAAGCAAAGACTTGATTCTATCACTGTTATTTCCCAATGATTCTAATGGGTTTAAGAACACTTGATGAGATCGTCTTCATCTGAGTATAACTAAAACGTTTTTAAAAGGTACAAATTCAGTTGGATTTCTGTATCTATGGGTTTCATATCCATGGATTCAACCAACAGCAGATTAAAAATACCCAAAACACCCAAATGCAGCCAGGTGCCGTGATGCATGCCTGTAATCCCAGCGGTTTAGGAGGTTAAGACAAGAGGATCACTAATTTAAATACCAGCCTCAGCAACAGTGAGGTGCTAAGCAACTCATTGAGACCCTGTCTCTAAATATAATACAAAAAATAGGGCTGGGGACGTGGCTCAGTGATTGAGTGTCCCTGAGTTCAATCCCCAGTATACCTCCCCACCAAAAAAATAACACAAATTGCATCTGTACTGAACATGATTTTTTCCCCTAGCCATCATTCTCTACACAATAATGAGTGACAACCATTTATGTAAATGTTTATATAATATTAGTTATTATAAGTTATCTAGAGGAGATTTAAAGTGTATGGGAAGATCTGCATCGATTACAAGCAGGTACTATGCCACTTTGACTAGACTTAAGCACCTACAGATTTTGGTACCCAGAGGGAAAATTGAAACTGATTTCCCATGGATACCAAGGTACAACTATGCATGTGAAACTAGATAAGAAAGAGATAGGCTGTTCAGGGGTTCTGGTGGAGTATGATCACAAATTATTTCCAGCTCCTCCTATCTGGAGGCAGAATATCATCCCATTTCCATAGGGATGGTGGCCCTCGGACTTGTTTTGACAGAATGTGGCATGACTTCAAAGAACTTTTGACTCTCAGTCCCCAAAATTCTTGTTTCTGCCATCATGGATGGCTTCTACTCTCATGCGAAGAAGCCCAGGATGAAAGATCTCATGGAGAGGAGACCAGCCATTCAGTCGTTTATTCCAGCCTCCCCAGTGGACACTCTACTGATCAAGGCTGTCCTAGACCAGTTAATCCTAGCTAGTCCCTGACCCATGACTGCAGCAGAGTGAGCTTTGGCAAAACCAGCAGAACTATGACAACTATGAAATTGTTTTTTAAAGTGTTTGTGAAGTTTGTGTTATAGTGAAAGCTAACTGAATTGGAGCTTTTAGTCTCTCATACCAGAATTCTTAACATTGTGTTCACAGTCAGCTAATTCAGGCAGTTGCAGAAAAATCTAGACTGTGGTAATGACTAGCGTTTTCTTCTGTGGCCCAACACAGAATAATAGCAAAGGACAGGAATTTGGAGTCAGATGTTCCTGGGTTAGAATATCGCTTGGTTGTTAGAGATAGTTTATTTACCCTCACGGAGTCTCCATTTAATCATTCATAAAATAAATATAATTGCCTACACCATAAGAAAGGTGTCATAACTTTAAGAGACAACTAATATAAAGCACCTATAATAGTTGTGGGAACATTGTAGGTACTCAATGAAAGTCAGTTCCCTTCCTCAGTATCTGTATATGCATGCAAACAGAAGTTGAGACTTAAATGTAATTGCTCTAAGCCAGTGTTCTCAAAGGGTAGTCTCTGGACTGGGGGCATCAGCATCATCATGGAACTGACTAGAAATATAAATTCTGAGGCTCCCCCCTATATCTACTGATTCAGAGACTCTGGGAACAGAATTCAGCTTTCTGTGTTTTACCAGGCCCTCTAGGGGATTTGGATACATGCTCAAGCTTAAAAAAATCAGTACTTTGGACTAACAGAGATCATGACAAAAGCAAGTATGAATTTCGAATTTTCTTCACTTTGCACTTAAAAAATATTCTAAGATACACTACTACTGTATTACTGGTAAAGTCATTTGCTATCCATAAACATTTTCGGATAGACAGCTCCAAAAAATTGCTGTACCTAATTTATTTTAACATTCATGAAGGGTTTAGCATATACCACACACCATTCTGGGCATCTGCCAATATTAGCCCATTTAGTCCTCAGTATAATAATCTGAAGAAGGCACCATTATGATCCCCTTTCAAAGACAAGATGCACTGAGGTTAAATAACTGGCTGAGGATTAGAGAGCTAGTGTGTGTCAGAGCCAAAACAGTTTGGTTCCTGGGTTGTGATCCATTAACCCCTACCTCATATAACCTCCTTTATATCTATGACTTTTGCTTTGTGTTCAGCAAGGGTTAGCAATTTGCAACATTTCATGGACTCCAAGGTGATCAGCAACTACTTAGTAATTCACACCATCGTATCATAAAGAGGTTATACAAAATTATATCAATTCAGAAAGTACCATATCCTGGCAAACAGTGTTTGTATTTTTGACCTGAGAATTCAAAAAGCAGATTGGTAGAAACATAGTTAACAGCATTTCCTGAGCATTCAAGAGGACCAAATCCTTGGAAACAGGACCAAATCCTTGGAAACACCAACACCAGGGAAGGAGGGGGACTTTCACAAACTCAGAGAATCCAGAGTCTGGACCAAGGAAAGGCCTTATGAATTCAAGCCTAGTACCCAGAGGTAGATTCCTTTAGGGGGAGTTAACCAAGAACTTTCTATCCACTGGGGGCTGGGCAGAGGAGCAAATTTATTGAAACAATTGCACACATACTGATATCTGGCTGTCACTTTCTCCACTAGAAGAAACTTAAAGTTTTTGCTTTGTTTTAAATTTCTATCCTGATGGAAAATGTGTAGTGCCTGTTTTGTCTCTAGGACCAAACAAGAACGGTGACTTGGTTTCAAAGTTTAAAAAGTCATGAGGCTCATTTAACTTCATATTTTACATTGTGTCAGATTAAGAGATCCTGTGGGAATATCTGTGCAAAAAGTGCCTTCTGGTTTGTGAAGCTAAATCCAAAATGGGGATAAGGTCATTTCACTGGTGTTTTTAACTCAGAATCAGTAACCTTCCACTTTAGCATGTGTGCTTCCCCTTTCTAAAGAATTCTTCCTTTTCACCCCACCTTCTATTACTCGTCTCCCCAACAGATCTCATTTACACCGCCATGTTTTTGTTTCAATGTCAACTCCTGGGACTTTTTCTCACCTTCCTCTCCCTTCCAAATCTGTGCTTCTTTGGAATCCTGTCTTGGCTCAGTAGAGCCAATTGGAATGCCTGATCGTTAATGTTTATGGAGGACAGAGATCACTGCAGGACAGGATCTAGTCTATACTTCAGGAACACAGTAGCTGCTCAGTAAATGTTTAATGACAAATGACAAATCACTACATTAATGAGTGGTAAAGTGGATCAAAAAAGTGAGTACATGAATTTGAGTCCTTCTTCTCAACCCTGTTGTCGCAAGGACACATAGGCCAATCTGGTGGGTATAGAAGGAGCTGGGATTTTAATGGCTATAAGGTTGAAAGCTTCATTATTTAGGTTCCTTGGGCAGGTAGCAAAATGACTGTATCATTTCTGGTTTGGTATAAGAGAAAACCAAAGGCTCAAAGGCTATTACCAGAACTCACTTTTTAAGGCCAAAACAATGGGGAAGTCACCCACAGATATTTCTGGCACAAGTATTTGTAAAAAAAAAAAAAAAAACCCTGAAAACTAGTTTTCATAATGGAATCATAAAATGAATCTTAATCTAAAATATTGGGAGGCAAAAAATAACCTAAAATATTTAATGTCAAGAAACACGTTTTCCAGAAGAGTCTTTTCAAGTTCATTTATAAAATAGGCATAATAATAAGAACTATTCTAAAAGATGATCATGAAAGTTCATGAGAAAATAAAAATAAAGTACATATGCACTCAGTGTCTGGAAAACATCCAATTAATGTTGGCTGCTATTTTTTTTCTAAAATTTTAATGATTAAAGGTACTAACTAGCACCACACTATGAGTACAGTAAGTAAGTTAATTACTTACTTACTGAAACAAAATAACCAAACCCTGGTTCTAGCATCCTACCTGTTTCCCTGTTTCTACCACCAGGCGGCATTACTGACCCATAATAAGGCTCTCTTCTCCAACACAGGGTACAGCACCTCAGCAGCCACCATTGACTAAGGAACTACACCTAGGATGTCCGTTCTAGAAAGTAACTATCCTCAATTATTATTTTATTTGGCTTTGATTATTTCTCGGAGCTGCCTCTGACTACATGGTATAAATGCAGCATTTCATTTTCTTGTGTACTAGAAAGCCATCCCTGTTGCTTAGGGGACCAGTACAGCACTTGTGTGTGGAAAGGGGACATCACAGCCTACTGGTTCTCTTCTAAAGAGCTTTTTCCTGTCACAAGACAAGGAAACAATTTTCCTCTAGTTTCACAGCCTGCTTTTCTATGACAAGTTGCTACAGTGTCGTAATGAACCATTAAAATATTGCATATGATTCGCAGGAGTGTTACAATCAAACTAATTTAAACTCAGGTCAGGGCTCCAAATCAGCAAAATAACTCTGAAGGCAGGAGACAGAAAATAAACCAGAGGAAAGGTAGCAATAGCTGCTATTAAAAGTAACTCCAGGCAGCTAAAACTGGTCTGAGCACATTCCTAAAAATGTAATTAGCCAAATCCTTCCAGAAATTAAACCATCAAAATGACATTATAGTACACTTTAAAAATGTATTTACAGAGTGAAAGAGCAGTCATCCTGGCACAGCACTATATCCTGAGGGTTTTCCTTCTTATAAGCAAAGATGCAGAAGAGCTATGAAGAAACTGTCACAGATACATTCTTGGACAACACTATTTCTTAATTTCCTTGGCAGTGCTAAAGTTGAGAATGAATTAACTCAATAGGTTGTTTTCTGGTTTCTTTGTCACCTTATTCGATGATTAAAATGACAAGAACAAAGGCTTTCAATGACTTTTTCAAATTCCAACAGATATTAAAGGGCAATGAGTGACAAGGGGAGTGCTGGGTTCTGCCAATGTCATGGAGCTTACTTGTCAGAGAGGGAGACAGCGATCTTCCACTTCCTTCCTCAGTAAAGGGCCAACTTGCCTCCTCCTACTAAAGGATTCCAATAAAACAGAACTGCCTGCTTATTATCTTTGAAGGTTTCAAAATATGATTGGGTTTGTTTAAGATATAGTGCTGCATGAATTCATTCAAAATACCTTCCAATGAATTGCTCATTTCCCCAAAGATGATGGTGAGCTCAGAAGAGAGGTTCTAGGTAAGGGGACAGAGATACCAAAAACATTCCACCCAGAGGGAGCACCTTAAGCATTTGGATGACATGGAAAAAAATTTATTGTTTTTTTAAATGACAAATATGCACTATGATGTTACTGGAAGGAAGGAAGGAAGGAAGGAAGGAAGGAAGGAAGGAAGGAAGGAAGGAAGGAAGGAAGGAAGGAAGGATGGAAGTACCCAGGAAGGAGAGGTGGCCATGAAGACTAGAATAGTGTTTCTGAAAGGAGCCTGTGAATGTGTGGGGAAGGGGAAAGTTGTGTAAAGTCTACCAAGAAAGGAAAAGGTGGGCAGTGATCCAGGTGGTATGGAAAATCCACAGTGTGGCCCAAAGGCTATTACCAGAACTCACTAGAACAAGCCCTCGAGGTGAAACCTCAGGAGGAAAGATGATGATCCAGGAAGCATCAGTGGAGAGCAAGCTCTGCATCTCCAGCTGAAGAGAGCAAAGAGCAGAAAGACGAGGCTTCCAAAGCACATGCCTGGGTCCCCAGTAGGCCTGGTGACTGGCCAGCGGAGGCAGCAGCCACCATGATGTTTTGTGTTCAAATAGGAAAGATTCTAAAGATTAATTATTCAATGCGATTTACTCTCTTAAACATGACCTGTGGTATCCAGCTGCAGGCAACCCTACCTACTCTGAGTGTGAACTAAAATTAATAACTGTTGGAAGTCTGATACAGTTGGCCAAAGTGCATGAAACTGACTAAGCAAATTCTGAATCACAAATTGAGGTTCTACTTTTTTTTTTTTTTTTTGATGACAACAGCAAAACAACAATTTCCTTGGGTTACCTAAAAAAAAAAATTAAAGCTATGAACCCTTGAGCTACACTGTCTCACATAGGGATGGATTTCTATTACATGCAAGTGATTGGCATGCCCCTAAAGTTCTAGTGACCTTATGCTTATGCCCAATAAGACCCAAACGGTAGGTATACGGACATGCGCTGCATATGCCAAGGTGTGGCAGCCAAGAAACAGAAAATTTTATGGAAGAAAATCTGAGAGTGAATGACACAGCGTGGATACCAGGAGCAACCCCACTTGTTTGGAAGAGAGTCTTCAAACAAGGCCTTCTTCATACTCTTACCCCTGTACGCACATGCCCCTCATCATGTCAAGAACTGAAGTCCATTTCCCAGTGGTGCACTGCAGTGGACTTGTGAGGGTTGGCAAGAGCTGATAGCTAAATTTTCAGGAAATTTGACCAATCAGCTCCTAAGGCCTTCACCTCTTACCATCACTCCACTGGTATTAAGTTTCTACACGTGAACTTGTGGGCACAAACATTCAGACCATAGAAGTATTTATCTAATTCCTGTGGCAAAATAGTAGCTAGAAAGTGTACAAAGGCACTTTCTACTAGTTAGTTCAAGATATTTTGTACTAGAAGCAAACTAGATGAACCAAATTTTGTGACTCATTTAAGTCTACTTGAAATTAATCAATAGGTTAAAATAGAGAAAAATTCTCAATGGAAACATCACTTTGACTCCAACTTGAGTTTAACCAAAGACACAAAATAAGAATCCCATTACAAGGTATTTTTAGGTAGGCAGGTTCTGCTATAGTTTGGACCTTGGAAGCCCCTCAGAGGCCTGTGTGTTGAAGCTTGCGTCTCCAGCCTGCAGCACTATTAGGTGGTAGTAGAACCCTTAGGAGGAGAGGCCTAGTGAAAAAAAGTTAGGTCACTGTGGGGTGTGTCCTTGAAGAAGATATTGGGACCTGGTCCCTTCCTGCTTCTCTTTTTGCTTCTTGGCCACCATAAGGTAAACAGCCTCCTCCATCATACACTCCTGTAATGATATAATGTATTGCCAGAGGCTCAAAGACAATGGGATTAAGTGACCGTGGACTGAAACCTCTGAAACTGTGAGTGAATTAACCCTTTTCATTCTTTTAAGTTGATTTATCTTGGGCATTTTGTCACAGTGACAGAAAGTTAACTAACATAGTATCTTTGACCCACTTTTGGCCATCAGGATTCAAAATATTATAAATTTCAGTTTCTTATTATGTTTCTTCAAAGGTGAAGTGCTATCACTACTGATATAAGAATATAGTGATAATAAACTGTCCTTTAAATAGGAATTTATGATTCTCTCATGTCAGTTACATCTCACCATCAAGAACCACTCATAGTTCAATAGGAATGAAAGTTCACTTTTCTGGGTTCATGTTTCACTTTCCATCCTGCCACTGTTATGAATTATTAGCTTTAAATTAATTTCAATTGCCATCTACACTTCATATGCTTTATGAAGACTGATTTTAAATTCACATAGTGAAAGTTGCCTAGCCAATTCTGTTATTTGCAAACCTCTTTGGATTCTTAAGTCACATATGAACTGAGACCCTCAATACCTCAGATTCTCAAAGGGTTGTTATTTGGAGTAAATATAGCGCTCATTAGTAATATTGTTTCAATTCAATAAAAAATCTCTATCATTATAACTTTTCACTAACTGATTAATTGTTCCCCATTTTGGATACAGATCTGAAAAAAGCTAAATTATAGCAAGGAAATCCAGAATACACATGATCTTGAATTCTAGAGACAGACTGAGAAAACAGGTACACACTTCTTCCCTTGTACAAGGTGTGTCCTATATAATCTCTCCCCACAGCATCTTTCTTCCTATTACTCTTATCTACTTGCCAAATCTCCTCTACCTCAGGGTCAATAATGAGCTTACTATGAGCACTTAGGACTTAAATGGTATTTATAGATCAAAAATTAAAATGAGTTTTTAAGAAAGCAAACAAAAAAATGTGAAAATAAAGAGGAAGACAGTTTGGCATGGAGAGTAGGGAAGAGAAGGGTCTTCCAAGGATGTCTTAAGGAGGTCTAGACTGTCTGACATCCTGATTTGGGAACAATGACAGGCACCTGAGAACTTACTAGTGAATCCTTGGTGGGCTCAAACACTATCATTAGTCTTGTTCATTAGTATCATGTCTCAGTACACACAGGATTTAGGTCCTGGCTCTACATTGGATAAATGATATAACATCTCTAGATCTCCATTTCCTCCAAGATGGCAATGATGGCCCACGCTGGCGAATTATCCTTCAAACTGGTTCTTCCAGGACACACAACAAGACTACGTTTCTCAGCTTCTCTCCAGTTTAATAGAACCATGTGACTGAGCCAATGAAATGGGAGCAGAAGTAAAGGGGGTCAAGTCCAGACTGGATGCATGTGTACCTCCATTCTTGACCTTCTGAGATCCTCACATTCCTCTTCAGGGAGGATGGAGATGACCTTTAAGGCAACCTTAGAAGCCTTACATTGAAAATGGTCTCTGCATCAACCTTGGTCACCTGACCAGGAACAGGATATGGGATTGTTGAGTGAGTGAAAAATAAACAGCTTCTGTGTTGAGCCTCTGAGATCTGGGGTTTATTTGTTACAGCTGCTGGAGCTACCTCAACCAAAACAGGAATGATCACAGCGCCTCTATCTCTAGGGAGTGCTGGGAGGATTAAGTGAATTGTGCTTCTAAGGTCTTACTGTACTCTATATGATGCACAATGAGAGCTCATCATGGCATTTTAACTCTTCTTATTGTAGCCAGGAAGAGTTAACAGCCTGGACCCGAAAGAAAACAGAAGCACTTGTGTTCCAGCCCTGCAGAATGGTTGCACTTATTTCTACTGGTTGGGTAGAATGGCTTTAAAAAGTTAAAAGTCATTTTCAAAACTCTTCAAGTATTTGGCATTTGGAAAAATATGCTAAAAATAACATGCTCACCCAAAAGAGACTAGGCATTCTACCACAAACTAAAGTAGGAAAACACATCGTGATCTCCCCAAACATTCCAAGCTGAAATAATGAGAATCATCTTTGGTGCCTGAATTTGGTATAGATTTCAGGCTGGTTTGCTCAGACTTAAGTCCTGGTTACAATGGGTCAATTATGCTCACTGAGCCCTGAGTAAACTTTTCCTTCTGTTCCGGGAGGATTTTGCACAGTGATCTTGGAAATTCCTTCTGGTCTGTTCTCTGAAGGCTAACAGAAAATGTTAGTATTTTTCCTCCTGCAGTGTTCCAAGGTGCAGCGTGGCTGGTGATCTATGTGTAGAGCAGAATGAGTCAGGGATCTGAGTCACTCAGCCAGAATGCAGCCCACGTGTTCTCTCTTTCAGGTTTCAATAGCAGAGTGTCTGGTCATGAAGAGGCCCCCAGCTGAGAGCACAGCAGAAGGACAGCCCTCAGCCCAGACAGAAAACAGACCTGAGCAGTTCTTCAGGAGTCCAGCTCCCAAGGGAGACAAGATTTCAAGAATTGAAAATCCCTGTTGTTCCTCATTTATAGGAAACTAATTTGAAATAAAAACACATGGCAGTGATACATGAAATATGCTTAGCAGACCATAGGTTCATATACGCAGTCTTATTACCACTTTTATTCTTTTTAAGTTGTCTGGAGGATTTCATTATGACATATATCCTGGGTTGAATTATGTCTCCCTCAGATTCATAAATTGAAGTTCTAACTGCTAGCACCTTAGCATGTGACCTTATTTGGAAACAGGACTGTTGTAATAAGATGAGATCATTAGGTGGGCCCTCATCCGTTATGACTGATGTTCTCATATAAATGGGGATGTCTGGACACAGAGACGTGCATAGAGGGAGAATGATGTGATGATAAGGGTAGAGATCAAGGTGACACTTCCAAGAGCCAGGGAACAACAAAGCTTGTCAGCTAACCATCAAAAGCTAGACAAAAAGCAAGGAAAGAATACATTCTCAAAACCCTCAGAAGGAACTAGTCCTGCCATCATCTCCATCTTAGACTTCCAGCCGCCAGAACTGTGAGCTGATGTTTCTGTCAATCACATGGTACCTACAGTACTTCATTATGGCAGCCCTAGCAAATGAATCAGTATATAATGTATAATGTAAAAATCAGTCATTGTACAATTGATCACAAAAAGTGACCAAGTGAGTGCCTGGTTGTGGTCCTTCTTGAAAGATATTGACTTAGAGTCTTTCAAGAGATGCTTAAGTGAGGTAAAATAGCATTTCGTATCAGCAAAGGAAATATTGCTGTGATACTGCCATGAACCTCATTAGAATGGAAATCTGTGTCCCTTCCCCCGTGACATCCTCATATACCCTTTTACCATGGAGTAAACTAGGCCCAAGAAATACAGTCATCACCAGTTCTACTGGCAAAGGAACAGAAGCAAAGTTTGTTCCACTTACACTTAATTGGTTATTCACCAATTCTCTTCTGATAGTCAAATTGAAAAGCAATGAAAAGGGTACAAAGGATCAATACAACAATCATCAACCAGTGAAGCAGGACCCACTATGTGACATGGGAGCATGCAGACTTGGAACGACCCAAAGGCCATGTGAACGGCAGTGGCTTTCCCATGATCCTTAGCTTCCAATAGTCCTCTCTGTAAGAGGGACTGCCTCCTAACTTAGATAAGGCCATTTTGGCCTTTAAAGAGAGAGAGAGAGAATTTTTTTTAATATTTATTTTTTTAGTTTTCGGCAGACACACATCTTTGTTGGTATGTGGTGCTGAGGATCAAACCCGGGCCACACGCACGCCAGGCGAGCGCGCTACTGCTTGAGCCACATCCCCAGCCCCTGGCCATCACTCTTTTAAAGTCACTTTTGCTTTAACTTCATATATTGTGCAAAGCAATTGAGACTCTGCATTATTAAAATAATTTGCTTTTTATGATAGTTCATTCATACCTGATATTGTATGGCTCTGTTTAGGCTACAATTATTACTATTTTTTGAGATATACTACAATAAAAATGAGGGACATAGGGCTTGGAAGCTGTTATGGTTTGGATCTTAAAGCTCAAGTGTTGAGGATTTGGTCCCCAATGCAGCAGTGTTCAGAGTGCTACATGGAGCCTTTGATAGATGATTGGATTATGAGAGCTCCTACCTCATCAGTGGGTTAATCCACTGATGGATACATACTGTAATGGGTTTGGGGCAAGGGGCTTCATTTTCAAATGAGCTATCTCTCTCTTTCTGCTTCCTGGGTGAGTACTTTGCTCCACCATGTGTTCCCCACCATGATGCTTTGCCTTGCCATAGTCCCAGAAACAATGGAGCCAAGTGGCCATAATTGAAATTTGTGAAACTATGAGCCAAAATAAATAGTTACTTCTTTTAAGTTGTTTTTATCTGGCATTTTGTCACAGTAATGGAAAGCTGGTTAACACAGAAACTTTTCCTCATCATGCATAAGACCAGAGTTTATCTACCTGCAAAGGCAGTGGTCTCCACCTCCCAAACCAGTGATACCCTCCACATAGCATGCTGTGTATGTTACAAGGAGATAAAATCTTCTAATTTTATGAATATATCATTCCAAGGAAAATTAATTGTGTCATCAGGCAAATACAGCCCATGACACATACAACTGTGAAATCACAGTGTTTCAACAGACCAATGAAAATGTAAGAAATCCTCTTTACCTTTTCCATTACATGCTATAGAACCACCATTTGATCTATTCCAGTTTTAACAGCTAATTAATTTGCAAAGCCACCCATTCTATATTTGGACTGCTAGATAGGCAGTATTATCTATGTATATGTGGGCCATTTTTTTGTTTTTCTGATATCAGTTTCAGCCACAGTTTTTTAAAGAAACCGGTTGGATGGTAACAAAGGAAGTTTCTTTGGATGCTTAGGTGGGCATGTGAATTATTTAAACTTAAAAGGAAATAAAATCAGATATCAAAGGATCAAACTGCAAATACCAAGATGTATACACTAAATATTTGCATCTACTAAGCACCTACTGTGTGCCCAGTACTACACCAGAAAACTGAAGACAGATGTCAAAGATAGCATCATTACCCACAATTAACTCAAAATATTATCTAACCATGATTAAATATAAGAAACAAATTTTAAATCAAAGGAAAACATAGTATTACAGTTAAGTCTTTTTTTAAAGAAGTTTGTAGTTCCCTTTTATTTATTTTTTTTAATATTTATTTTATAGTTATCGGTGGACACAACATCTTTGTTTGTATGTGGTGCTGAGGATCGAACCCGGGTCGCACACATGCCAGGCGAGTGCGCTACCGCTTGAGCCACATCCCCACCCCTACAGTTAAGTCTTAAGTTGGTTAGGACTAAATTTTGTAAGAGTTCAGAGGATGGTAATAAACAGTGGAGAGTTTTTAAGAGTCATCATGAAGTACCTGGGTTGACCATGCTTTGGAGGACAAGCAAGATTTAGAAAATCATAGGAATTAAGAAGATTTCTTTGAGACTGTATCGATATTTATAGGGTAATTATACAACTACTCCAAAACACACAAAATAAAATTATAAAGATTCTATTATTATTGTTAAACTGAGGTGGATGGGAATGAGAAGGATGTTGAACTATAATCAAACATAAGTAGGAACCAGGAAAACACCATTGCATCATGGGATAATGCAGGGAGAAAACCAAATTCGGCCCTTAACTTGGGTATTTTTCCAACTGACAAATTGGAAAATTAACGTGCAGTTTGTCCTTAAAGAAAGATATAGAATATTACCAAGGAGTTCTTTCCTCCATTTCTCAGTCACCTTTAATGTCCCCACTGTGCAAAAGTGGAAAGCTCTTGTTTAGCTGATTAACTGTACCCTTCATTATATATACAAATGTCCTTCTCCCCCTCCCAGATTATATAGCACTTCCAGAGACCTACTTAACCACCTGATTAATTACTGGACCCCTATGTAAATTACTGTCAAGACTAAGATGATCATTTCATCACTGATTCTGCTTGATGAACATTTACAGTTTAACATATCTGACAAAGCCATTTGTAAACTCCTATAATATAAATGAAGGTACATTAAAGCTACAATAAGTCCATAATATTAATAGCCTTAAAATAATTTGCTAACTACAGACAGTTCCCTAAACAATTACAAGACGTTCTATGTTAATTTAGAGGGGAATTCCAAACAAGGTATTTAAAACCTAATAAGATGCCATTAAATGAAGGGGACAGGGGAGGGGGGAAAGAGAAAGAAAACCCTAAGGCTTAAACTAGTAGAAATGATTCTCAGAGCTACTGACCCTTGCAAGATCCATGTTTTCTTGGGTTTAAGACACAAAGCAGATTTCTAATTGAAGGTGATTATCTAGATAATACATCCCAAATTATATATTTTCTTGTATTGATTCACATCAACAACTAATTACATGGAGCTTTTATGAATCTGAAAAGTCCATAGGAACAGTCAAGGCAATCTCCGGACTATGTACAATGAAAACAAGCTCTGTAAACTATGAGGCACTACACAATATGACAATAGCTTGCCTCCTGGTATTTGTGTAGACCTAAGAATTATAACATCAATCAACCAGGAATGGATTTTATGAAGAGATCACAGAAAAAAAATTCCTAGCTTGTTCTTGAATTTTCTGGGGTGTGGACACCACTGTGCATGCCTGTGAGTCCACTGAAATATACACATTGATATTGTCACATTCACTATGAGGGAAAAAGGAACAGCAATATACGCTTTTAAAAACCAAAAGACAAATTCCTATGCAGCAAATTTTATCTCCACACACTTGACTCAAGAGCTAGGTGCCTCTACCTAGCACCAAGGTGGCTAGCTTGATGGAGGCAATAAAACAGCAAAAAATATGCAGACTTCTGCCAAGGCCCAAGTATGCCTCCATAAAATATAGTTCCCATTATCTGGGTTAATTAAGATTAACACATAAGTCATTGAAAACCCCCAAAGTAGACAAAAGATAATTTACTACAGAAAGACACAAAGACTAGAAGTCACCCTGAGTCATTCAATAATACACTGGAAGGAAGTTTCTTATTAATACTCAAGTTGTCACCATTGATTACAAAATGAGATGCATTCAAATAACTCACAAAAAGCTAAAGAACCCCTTGCTTTGTTTGTGAAGCTCTATGAACAAGGTAGAGTGGAACACAGGAAATGTGCAAGTAAACCTAATCACATATATTATAATTACTATTAAACAAGTTAACACACACGCACGCACATATGAATGTTTGCATTTTAGGTTTTGTTTTACTGAGATGAGTGAAATAGCACTCATCTTGAGACTCCATGTCTGGCATTTTTTATTAACTTAGCATAATGTTTTCACACAAAATAATAACTGGCATGCCAGGCCAATCTCAATATCTCAATCTATTGTTGAGAAAGCATTGCCACCCTTACCTCGAGGGTCATGTTCACAGTACTAATGGCCACTTTTATTTCTCCATCAGACAGTTCCTTTATATCTTTCAACATTGTTTGTTCGATACTTAAACCTGTGGATAACAGGGGGAAAAGTGTGTTATGCTTTGGGAACTCTCTCTTTTTTTAAAAAATAATATCAAAGGATTAATGAATGCACATTGATTTCAACATTTTGTCTTATAATGCCACTTTTATTCATCATATGCACCCACTAAGGCAACAATCACATTTGTGACTATGTCTATACCTGTCAAGTTCCCAGCAGGAAAGAAGAGCCACCCCTCATGATGCAAAAGAAGGCTCTTTAATGTTGGGACACTTACAGAAATATGGGTAAAAGATGGTGCAGCATCTACAGAGCAGCAAAGGGACAAGGGAAGGAAAGAGAAATCTGGAACTGGAGAAGAGATGCTGCCAGAAACAGCACCAAAGCAGGAAGGGAGTGGGGAAGAAATACCACCACTGCTCCTCCCCTTCCCCTGTGACTGCGACGAGGGTAGAGGTAGGAAAATGGAGAAAATCAGGCAAACAAGGCCAAGATTTGCTTTCAGGGTGCATTTGGGCAAGTCCCTATGTTTTCTAGTATAATTTTGTTCAAAATGCACTTTATAAATGTAACCCATAAAGCTATCATAATTGAGTTGGCTGCCCTTGTAATGGGCTTTAGCAGTAGGGGTTATTGAATTCCTTAATTGATGGGAAGAATAATCCAGAATGGCTAAATTATCCAGAACTACATAGTTGTAGTCAATTGACCAACGTACTTCAGTGAAAGCTATCACAGCAAAACAAGAAATGGTTTGGCCCAACATTTAATCCTCACACTACATTCTTATGTCTGCTTAGGCTTACTGTCTTAGAAGAAGATCCACAGTAAAGCTTAGTAAAGCACAGATATCCTTCCCAGCTGCTTGCTAAAGACATCACAGTTGGATTGCCTACCCTATCAACTTATAGTACCGTCAATCACAGCATCATGAAAAACGGGTATTAAATATTTTTCTCTAACTAGAAGATTGATTTGTAGAACACGTGTGACATTAAAAGTCTGGTGTTGTTTTGAAAATGAATGAGAATGCGTCCCATCCTGCAGTTATGCATACACTCACATCCCGCCTGGCACACAGGTAACTGAAGGCGTGGCAGTTGCTGTCAGTGCCTCGCCCAAACTTCATAAGAACTTTTCACTCAGTGTGCCTTGCAAGATGCTCCACCACCAGCACCTGCATCTGTTCCTGAAGGCTTTCTTCAGTCACCAGACAAATTCTGGGGAATTAACACCCCTTGGACTAGGTGACCTTCACTGTGGGTCTACTGACAAATTCTTAACAGGAAGTAACAAAACTTAATTTGTAATGTTTGTCAGTTTCTGTAGTGTCAACACTTCTACCATGGCTGATCAATTGCATAACCAATTCAACATCAACCAATTCACAAAATTCCTCCAAATTCAACCACCAGCCTTTGGAGCCAGAGTGAGCATGTTCCTGCACCACTGCACCCCTCAGCTGGGTGTAATTTTACACACTCTTTCCCAGGGTTTGCTGGTGGCCTTCACCTCTGTTTTTCCACTAAACTAACTCGCTTGAGAAAGCACTCTACTCCCCTATCAGTGTGGCTGGGATGGTCTCCCAAATAAACCGCTTTGCCCCAGGGAAATCCCAAAGTAAAGGAGAAAGTTATATCATTTAGTGTTTGCATTCGATGGTCTGGATTTAAATCCTGGCCTGGACACTTTCCTGATGTGTGTTTGATGTTGGGAAAGCAAAGAAGCCTTTCTGTGCTTCAGGGTCGTTATCTGCAAGATGAGGATAGATAATGAAGCACCTGATTGTATAAGGATTCAGGAAGATCATCTTTGCAGTGTTAGACCATCAGAACCTTGCGCAAGTTAGGAATTCACTGAGTTACAGCTATTTGTTAAATTATAAAACAGTTGATCCTTGAATGTACTGTCCTGATAAAGCCTAGATTTAGAAAGCAATTTTATCAGCTTAGCCATCTTCTCTCTCATTTCTTGCTAACATTAATTGATTTTTGAAATCCCATTGTGCTTCACATTGCTTCTGCCTCATTCCCAAAATAGAACTCTGTAAGCACAAGGATTTCAGGTAATGATGCATCTGGGGTGTTCATTAGACACATGAATTAACCACACACCCAGACACAAAGGCCTCAGAGGAGAGGCCACAGGGCAGGCTGCCTGTTTCCAGGTGAGCCAACATCTGAGCCTGAAAAGTCTTTTACAAGCACAAGGCAAGAGAAAAGAGAGAAAGCAGGTTCAAGTTCACCTTCTCAGGCCTGACAACGCTGTACACAGAAACTGTCTCTACTCGGAAGCGGCGGGAGCCATGGGAGACAGAGTCACTCACCCTGGGCACTGAACTGGGTCTCTTGCAGGACGTTGATGATGTCCTCTCTTGGAGGCAAGTTAGGAAACTTTTCTTCCAGGACAGAAAGAATCTCTTCCTGCTTCTCTGAGATCTTGTCAGGATCCATGGTCATCCACTTGAAAAGGATGCTGCCTGAAAGGCATGAACAAAAATGCCCTTGAACTTTCAGCCAGCCAAGTCAGGGGAGGAGAAGCAATGTCCTTGTTCTCCAGGTATTAATCTCTGCAACTTGACTGACCCCTGCATGCTCCATGGCACAGAGTTTATGGATAAAAGAACAACATGTATACCTTTCCCCCACTGCACACAACACACGCAAGTGATCACACCTCAGTTTTAAATTATTTCAAAATGGTAATTAGTGGTAAACTACTTAAGAATCTGGTCAACACTAATCGCTTTAAGCAATCACAGAGAATATTGTTCCCACTTATCACATTTTACATACGAACTTCCTCCTTTTCATAACTAAATGCTTGTATACTTCCACCATCAGTAACTGAAGAGTCTGACAAGGTGGTTCACCTGAAGTCCACCGCTGACCTTTCAAGCTCCAGGCACAGTTTTAAAGTAGTTTAATAGTAAACTACTAATCTAATAATTATAAGGTTTCACGAGCCACGTCTGAATCACAGGTATACATTAAAAGTAATTTGCTAACACAGTTCTCAGGAAAAAAATGTTAAAAGATAGATTGGAGAGGTAGACAGAGGCCAGATCACGAAGGGCCTTACAAATCATCCTGAAATTTATCTTTTATGTTCTAAGGGGAATGGAGAACATTAAGTAGGAAGAATAGTATGCTCAATTTCATGTTTTGTATGAATCATTCTGGCTACCATGTAGAGAATAAATCAGAAAAGGAATATTGGTAGGATCAGTAAGGAGGTTTTTTTAAAATATATAAGAAGTAAGAAAAGAATGATTTAGCAAACAAAGAACTGGACAGACTCAATTTGAATGATCATTTAAAGGTGGAATGTGGCCAAACATATTTTGAGTATATATATATATATATATATATATATATATATATATATATATATCCTGTAGTCTGACAATCACTGATGTAAAATTCAAAAATATTCCCATCTGCTTCTAGCTAGGATTGAATATTTTGTATCAAGAACAAGAAAGAACAAGAAATTATGTCAACAATAGCAACAACAAAAAGTGCAAGAATTAGAGATATGTTTTAATTTACATTAAAACATATCTCTAATTCTGAGATTTCATCTACAGTCAAAATAGCAATTATCAAGAATACAAGTATCAAATGTTGGTGAGGATGTAGGAGAAAGTTCACTCATATATTACTAGTGGGAATGCAAACTCATGCAAACACTCTGGAAAGTAGTATAGAGATTCCTCAGGAAACCTGGAATGGAACCCTCATTTGACCCAGTTATCCCACTCCTTGGTATATATACCCAAAGGACTTAAAATCAGCATACTACAGTGACACAGCCACAGTTGGAGGTGAGTAGTTGCAATGGAGACTAAAATACTTACTATCTGACCCATTCTGAAAACATTTGCCACCCTCATGTAAGGAAAAGAGTGAAGTCAAAACAACAATTTTCGTGAGGATTGAAATCCTGATGTGTACCACCTCAAACACAGACTAGATTATGTTTATCTGCCACTTTTCTAATTCCTTTGAAGTGTAAAACTAAATCCTCTCTGGAGCAAAAGAATTTCATTATTCACTGCTTATCATGTCTACATTTTTATATACAGTATTCAGTCCTCAATAAAAAAAATTTACCTGGTATAAAAGAACTAAGACCAAATGACTAAAAACTTCAGAGGAAAAACTCATGAGGAAAAGAATGGAAACATCCAAAGGAAAATTTAAAAGTTAGCTGGAGAATTATAGCAGAAAATTAGACTCTATAAGTAAAACAATCAAATGAAATATAATAACTGAATTTAAGAATACAAAAATATGTTTATTAGACACACGGAGGAAAACATTAGTGAACTCTAAAATATATCCATATGGATACATTAAGTGAAAAGGGAATGAAAAAACACAGAGATGAGTAGAAGAGACATAAGGAACATGGAGACAGGTTTAACACACGGGTAATCATTCCCCTTGGAGAAGGGCGGGGGGTGGTCGGGGCAATGGGTACACTGATGCTTCAAAACTGATTAATACCATTCTAACATTCAAAAATCCTATGAGCCCAAATCAGCACTAATAGAAAGAAAAACACCCATAGGCACATGACAGCAGAAATTTTTTTAAAATTATAGGTAAAACAATAACCATAGAAAAAAGACATTGCAACCAGGAGAACTACAATGAAATTGAGATGAACTTCTTGACTAATGCAAGGAAAGAAGACAATGGAACTACACTTCAAGATACGAATATAAAATGAAAAAAAATGCCAGGTGCACTGGAACATGCCTGTAATTCCAGCAGCTCAGGACGCTGAGGCAGAAGGATCACGAGTTCAAAGCCACCCTCAGCAATTTAACCAGATCCTAAGCAACTCAGCAAGACTCTTTCTCTAAATAAAAAAATTTTTTTAATGGTCTGGGGATGTGACTTAGTGGTTAAGTGCCCCTGGGGTCAATCCCCAGGACCCCCCCCCAAAAAAAGAAAGAAAAATGAAATTGAAATAAAGACATTTTCAGAAAAAAAAAATCAATTCCTACAGAACAGCTTAATGAAAAGAGGCTTCTGACATTGGCTTATGATTCAGTTTAACTTAACAATTACAAAGAAATTGATGTACTAATATCAGCAGTAAAATCTAACTAAAAAGGATGCTCACCATACACTGAGTTGTTTTTACAGGATGAGACAGGCCATGCCCAGCTTCAGCCCAGGGACTCATCCGTGTGGCAAACTCTTCAACTTAACATTAGAAACCCATTCAGTATTACTCAGCCATGAAAAGATTGAAATTAAAGCAGATGCCAGGTAAATGTATGGAACTGGAGATTATCATGCTGAGTGAAATAAGCTAATCCCCCAAAACAAAAGCTGAATGTTCTCTGTAATATGTGGATGCTAACACACAATAAGGGCATGGGGGAGGGAAGAGTAAAAGTTCATTGGATTAGACCAAGGGGAATGAAGGGGGCATTGGAATAGGAAAGACAGTAGAATGAATTGGATATAACTTTCCTATGTTCATGTATGAATACACAACCAGTGAAACTCCACATCATATACAACCACAAGAATGGGATCCTAAGTTTACTCCATGTATATATAATATGGCAAAATACACTCTACTGTCATGTGTATCTAAACAGAACAAAAAAGAAAGAAAGAAGGAAAGAAACCCATTCAGCAGTTACACACTTAGTTTAAATATCAGTGTCAGGTACAGCAGCCAAAGACACCTGTTAGCGTGTTCAAACCTGTTTTGTAATGAGTGTTGACTTAACTTCCAGCAAATTCTGCAGAAGGAAATACTTATATCAATAAACTTGTACCCCAAAGTATCTCAGTGACTCACAGGCTGATAGGGAGGAGAGCTGAATTAACAGCAAGTAATGAAGAACACAATTATAATAAAATAGTAACAAACATTTCATTCTATTAGGGAAAAAATCAATCACAATATTCTTTGTTCAAAAAAAAAAAAAGAAGAAGAAGAAGATGTGCAGGGCCTCTTGCCAAAAGCAATTGCAGCACATTAATATTAAACACAATCTACTGGAGTCAGAAGTTGTTTGGGGAAAACATCCAACACAGTAAAGGCATATTCTGCATGATAAATTCTTAGCAAAAAAAGAAGGAACTTAAGCCTCTTTTCTGTTTCACCTGGGATTGATGTTTCTTTTCATACAAAAAAAAAAACAAATCAAAGAAGAAAAATGAAATATAATTTAGCTCATATATTTTGCCTAGAAATGTTTAAAAAGAAGCAAGTGCTTCCTATTTCTACAAATTGAAAATGTCCAAATTTAAGAATAAGGCTTATCTTTGTATGACTGAAGAAGTAACCCTGAGTTTGAAGAATCGTTTTGGTTTAGTATCTAGCAGGAACAGACATAGCTTTCCCCTACCCCCAACATCTTCCTAAGCAACACAGCCTTCCTTCCTCCTAAGCAAGACAGGCAACCAGGCAACGTAACTCCCTTTGGACTTTATAACCATTTTGGGAGAGAGATGATTCATTCTCTGGCCAAGAGAGAGACTGGGGAAAAAAAAAAAAAAAAACTGGCTCCGTTCCTTTCCTATTTGACCTCCTTAAAAGGATCTTTTTGAAGTCTGTTAATCCAGGCTACTAAAATAGCAAGCAACTATTCTTTATTAAAGGTCAAATGGAATTACCAGAGAAAGGAGAGAGTTTTGTTTTGTTTTTAATCCCAGAGCATAGTTTTTCCACTTCGTCCTAAACTGAGTACGATTGCTGTTAACTGTTTCACTCTTCATCCTGTGACTGCTGTCAAGGCCATATACAAATAAATGTGGTAAGTCATTTAATTTAGGCAAAGTGTGGACTTGATCCAAGTATGCTGGCAATCAGTGGCTGAAATCTCACTGCCAGATGGTTCCCAGAAACATACACAAATACACATGTGCACACACACAAACCCCAATGTGCTGACTTGGCAATTTAATGGGTCTCAGATTTGGCAGTAGTCCTATACTGTACATCTCTGGGGAAATAAAAGAATACAGGTTGAGGAGTCTGGTGAGTCCACAACCATTTGTTTCTGGCACAAATCCAGGGCATAACCAGAACCAACTTTAGGCCATCTGACAGTACAGGGTGACTTTTAGGTATGTTCCAGTTGCAACATGTTCAAAAACAATAAAAAGAACTTAGAACCACATGGGAAGTAGAAAAACTGGAAGACGAAAAGGAGATAAAAAAAAGAAAAAGAGGGAGAAGAAAAAGAAAACAAAGAAAAAAGAAGAACCACACAAACAAAAGCAGAGATGGGGAGGGGAAGAAAGAAGCAAAAATTTGACACAGTTCCAAAAATCAAGGTGATTTATGATCTTATTCTGCCATCAGCACTTTCTTTTCTTACACAATAATTAGAAAGTAATTCTACACTATACCACTCCTCAGAATTTATCCTAAAGAATTAAAGTCATCATACCACGGAAGTACATGCAGATCTATGTTTAGAGCAGCACAATTCACAACAGCCAAACTATAGAAACAGCCTGGGTGTCCACAAATAGATGAATAGATAAAGAAAAGGTGGGACATATTTACCCATAAAGATGAATGAAATTATGTTATTTGCAGGAAAATGGATGAAACTTGAGACTATTATGTTAAGCAAAGAAACCCAAACTGAGAAAGTCAAGGGTTTTATGTTTCCTCTCATATGTGGACAGAAAGGTGCAGAGAGTGGGGGAAGTCTCATGATAATTGAAGGGAGATCTGTAGAATAGAGGAAAGAGACTAAGGAGAGTGAGGAGAGGGAAAGGGGGAATATTGGTATCAGCCAAATTATATTGTTATATTGTGTGCACATACAAATATGTAGCAATGAATCCCACATTATGTAAATCTGTAATGCACCAATTAAATTATGGAAGAAAAAATAATAAAGTAATGCTGCATAAACACATGCCTTTTCAGATGAAAGTGGATGCTAATGATTTGCATCCTGAAATGTCCAAATTTTGAAGTACGGTCTATTAAAAAGACAATAAGACCTAGCTGTTATAAGAAGTTTCAGTTTAAGAAAATGCATCTTCTGGGCTGAGCCTGGGGCTCAGTGGTAGAGCACTTGCCTAGCATGTGTGAGGCCCTGGGTTCAATTCTCAGCACCTTATATAAATAAATTAATAAAATAAAAGTCCATCAACATCTAAAAAAGAATTAAAAAAAAAAGAAAATGCATCTTCTTTGCTAATGGAAACCATAAAAAAATGCTAAAGAGAGGGAAATAAAGGGTTCTTGCTATTCCAGAAACCCCCTAAGGAAAAGTGCAGGAATTTTGTAGAATTGAAGATCAAGGATCTGAGAAAGAAGTTTGCCCCAAAGAGGCTTTGATAGGCAATGAGGAAACTAATCTATAAAAAGCTAGGCACCATCACAGGAATATAGTCAGATGTATAGAACTGAGAACAGAATGACTAGGAATTGTGAGAAAAGCTAGCAACTGCTACATACCTGCAGAACCTAAATTGGTGGGAGGATCAGAGGTATCAATGGTGACAGGGCAAGGTCTGAAAGATGTGGCAGCTTCTTTCCCTTCTCCATGTGGTCAAAACCACCTTTGTTAAGTTTATTTAACAGGCTTCAGTTAACTTGCTGAGAGTTCCTGCTAAGGCGTAGCAACACTCAAATATGAGTCCAGCAAACATACCAATCTACAAGTGTGGTTATGGCAAAAATGATAAGAAACGAATTGCCTAGGCAGATAGTTCTTTGCTGAATCTCTTGGTAGATAAAGCATCATCTGCCTGAAGGACCTGATTCTTGAGATTTATGCTGTTGAAAACAATTTAAAGAAGTGACTAACTTCCCGAAGTCCTTCAAATTATCTTCTTTGTGAGGTGAAATGAAGAAAAAGACCACCTAATTTGTAAAAGGCTGAGGATGTTAGCAACAGGGAAGACTAGATCAACAAGTTACTTAAAAGAATAAAGTATGGTATCAACCATGGTGTTTTTTAATCCAGGTCAGTTAACAAATAGAGATCAACTGATATTTTTTAAAAAGAAAGAAAATGCAAATTATTTCAATTTTGTTAAAATCTCCAAAAAGTCACATTGAGTCACCTGTTGACATCTATCCAAAACTGTCCTGCAGGTCCCAAAGGATACAGTGACGGGAGATTATCAGAGAAACACAAGCCAATTATTTCTATGCTGGCAACCTGATACCTCCTTTAAATTGGTATAAAAATAACTCTTTAACAACATCCACAGTAATCAGGTCTCACCTCAATATTTGGGGGGGGGGTGTATTTTTTATTGTTTTTTTTAGTTACACATAACATTAGGTTTAATTTTGATATAATTATAAAAGCATGAAATATAGTTTATTCTAATTAAGTCCCCAGTACTTCCCTTTTCCCTCTCTTCTTCCCTCCTTCTGTTCCCTTCACTCTATAATTTTTCTGATTTTTATTTATAGGATTTTTTTATAGTTAGTGTCTCGTGGTATACATGATAGTGAGATTCACTGTATCTACTTCAATATTTGAATAAAATAGTATACCATAATGCAAGCACTTGGATTGAGAGCAACAGTTATAAGATTAAAAATATCCAAATATGATTTGACTTAAATATGTATTTCTTGCATTTAGAGAAAAACATCAGCATGTACTAAAAAGAAATTTGGAGCAGAAAATAAAGGTTATTAGACTAGAGGTGAAGCTGATTAAAAAATAAAAGATACAGGAATGCTGACTGGGGAGCAGGGAGGCTCTGACACACTGGGCACTATCCCTGTGCAAACCCAGATTGCATGTGAGAAAGTGCCAGAGTTAGGGGAATGGATAGTATTGTTAGGTGTCTTTTCAAGAAAACTTATGCAAGGGAAAAACCTTTCGACTCAGTTGTGCATTTTTAAAATGAGGAGCTTGCATATAATCTGTTTCAATAATAATACGAATATCAATATCAATCACATTTCCATGTTTTCATTCACAACTGGAAGCTAATTTCCAAGGTTTCAAACTGAATATTATTTTGACACCTCCAAAATTGTTACTCTACTTTTATTTTATTCCTTCTTCCACTCCTTTTCTTTTTCTTGATCCTGACTTCTTTTCCCTGTTTAATTGTATTACATGCATTTTTGTAAGTCATCTCAAATATTTTATTCAAAAAGGAGGAGCATAAATTAAACAAACGATGGTAGATAGCTGACCTGTGCAAATAGATCCTACACTTAGTGTACATGTGACAATCTAAGGACAATGAGTGTGTATACCATATGATTCCCTATGTAGGGTACAAAAACAGGCAAAACCCATGTGTAATGTTAGGGGTACACATGCAGGTGGTAAAATGATTTTAAAAGGCAAAAAAAAATGCATGCCATAAATATCAGAATACTCATCACCTTTAGTTGGAAGGGAATTGGTAATCATGGAAAGGTGAACAAAAATTGTCTTCCTGTTCTATTGCTTTTCTTTTTCTTTTTTCTTTTCTTTTTTAAATTGGTTCTTTTCTACTGTGGTGTATTCATATATGTACATAGCAAAGGTAAGTCAGATTCTTTTCTCTGACTTTCCCTAACCCATTCCTCCTCCCTTCCTTCTATTCTCATTTATTTACTCTTCTGATCTTATTTCTATTCCTTTTTCTTTTCTTTTTTTTTTTAATCTTGGCAGCTGTTAAAAGTGTTTCCTTTGTGGTGACTTACTGAGCTGTCTATTTATGTTTTTATAGACATATCTGATATTCTTTTCTGTACATACATTATAGTCTATGTGAATTATACAAAAGAGTCTAAATTACAGACAAAATTTTAATATAAATATATAACAACAAATAAAAGATGAAAATAAAAACAAATCCTTGCAAAACACCAAAACAAATTCTACTAGTATTTCTAAAAACAAAACAAAGAAAGAAAAAATGGAACTGTTTATGACTGAGAAGAACAATGTCTGAATTCTAGACATTGAAAATTAAGACTATTAGAGGGATGGCTGAAACAGAATGGGAACTGAAGTGCCATAGCTCTAAGGAAACCAATGCAGTCATGAAAACAGACAAGGCATAAAGAATCTTGCAAAATTCATTTTATGTCAGTTTTTATCAAGGGCCTACTATACACCAGCCATGGTTCTGGGTACCAGAGCACAACAGTGAAGCAGGGCACACAGCACACAGGCACCTTCTGATGTAGCTTACATCCTGGAGTTAGATAACAGAGATAGGAGGAGCCTAGGGCTAGAAAGAAAGAGATGAGACCGATGGAAACAAGCAATCCATGAGGACGGAATAGCTATGTCAATACTCAAAGGTAGAAAGAGTTCAGAATATCTGAAAAGCCAAAGGCCCTTTTCCCCCAGAACCTAGCAGGGGAGGGAAGATATCCATTAGGTGACATCAGAGAGGGCAGAGGGAAGATGATGCCTTGGTTTGCAGGAGTGGAGTGCTTAGATATTGAATATGAGGAATTTTACACAGTGGATTGATGACCTGATTTACATTTTTTAAAAAGTCATTCAGACCACTTCACAGATGATGAATATGATGGAGGAAACAGGACAATAAGTTGCTATTATAGTAGTCAAGGAGAGATAGGATGGCAGCTTGGATTGGGCCACTAGTAGTGATTATGGAAAACATGGATGAATTCCAGTTATATTCTAGATGTAGAGTCAGCAAGACTTGCTAGTGGATCAATATGGAGGGGAAGGAAATGGAAAGAATCAAGTATAACTCCTAGATTGAGGCTTGAGTAATTGGGTGGTTGGCAAGGCCTTTTACTGAAATGAGAAAAATGGAATAAAAGAAGTTTGGAGTTACAGAGAATCAAAGGGATCTATTAGGGCTGTGCTAAGGTGGTATGAATTAGACATGCATGTGAATATGTCACATAGGCATTGGACACAAATCTGGAATTCTAAAGAGAGGTCATAGAGATATGGGAGATCATGGTTGGAAATAGCTGTGTATTCTTTAAAAGTCTTGGAAATAAATGATGTCACCTAGTGCATAGATTTTTTTAAATGTCCAGGACAAAGTTGTAGGGCACTCTGATACTCAGAAGTTGAGCAGAAGAGGAGCTAAAAAGCAAGGTTAAGAAAGAGCAGGTGCAATCTTTTGCACACTAAGAAGCACATTGGAAATTAGGTCTTTTAAGACCTAGAAGAATACATAAATTCTAGAAATGCGTGTCAAATTAACAACAATTTGGAATATCCCAAAATACAAAGTAACATAATAACTTCTTTGAAAGAGAACTAGTTATATTATGAAAATAAAGAATGCTGAAATTATAAGAACAAAGAAAACAAGTCCTTTCAGATTTGGTGATGTTAATACTTGACTGGGAAAGTATAAAATCTAAGTTTGAACTCAGTGAATTCTGCAAAATTAGACTCAATTTCTTTCTTATATTTACTAAAGATCTGGGAGCTTATAAAAATTGACCCATTGCTTTCAAATAACTTTACCTCTGAATATATGAGTCACATTAAAGTCAGACTTCTGTTATCACCATCCTTCTTGCCAAAACTGTTCAGTGACATTTCATGTCCTCCCCACCTACATAGAAACATGTACTCTTTGGCCAAAGGTCTCCAGGGCTCCCTTCCACTGTAACAGTCCCCTTTGTGTTCTCCCTCCCAAGCTCTCTCTCAAGACAGCATCTATAGAGGGAGCCCTCATAGGTAAAGAATTTTCATCCCCTCACATTCTAATTTCTTTCTTTTCTTTCTTTTTTTTTTTTGCATGTGTTTGATTCTTATTTTTTAATTTTTAATTGGTTTTTTAAAAAAAGTGACAGCAGAATGCATTACAATTCTTATTACATTCTAATTTCTAAGCAATAAGGAAATGATGTTCACTTTCTGGCAGCTTCCCAATGGCACTTCAAGCCTAACCTTATGAGACATCTCCAATATCAAGAAGAAAACAAGATTTTCTTTTTAGCCATAGCTCTGTCTTGATAATTCTGAAAACTAAGATAAAGATAACAAATAAATAATGGTCTGCATTCCTTCTAATTTCCTAAATCTGAGCAGCAGCAGCAGTCACAAATTGTATCTTTGTACTAATGCATTCATTTTCTATTATTTTGCTATTTGTAAGATATCATAATAATGAAAAATTCATGGACAACTTTCTTTCCTACTAAATAGCATGTATTTTTAATAATAAACTAAAAATCTTAGTTTACATGATAGTTAAACAGAATATTCTCTAATGCTTGCCTGCACGACACATTAGCAAAAAAAAAAAAAAAAAAAAAACTTAAGCTTAGATTCCCAATTACCTTTATTTTCCTTCTGCTCTATCACAAAAAGAAATGGGATAGTTGAATTCATCTCCCATAGAACATTCTAATTTCATTTAGAATATTTAGACATCCACTGCCATAAAAATATTTAAGGTAGATTTACTGGATCCATTAGATGTAAAACCTTTACAGGAGCTATATAACTCTTGACCTTTTCCCCTCTACACTGTGGTAAAGAGCAGAGTCCTTAAGAGAGCTAAGTCAACATATTCTTGGCCTTCCTCCTTTTAGAATTCTTTCAGTCTGTTCCTCAGTTTTGAAATTTCCCAAATTAAACACTTCTGAGAAAAATCTGTATTTACCATATCCAAAATAAATTACTGAAAGAAAATAAAAGCCTTACACCAAAATCAAACCAGTGTCTTCCATGAGAAAAGAAGTGAATTTTTGTGGTTTTAATTTCCAGACTTGAAAGCTACTCTTTGGAAGCCCCAGACTTCACTGAGGGAGATGAAAGAAATTAGTAGAATATTGTCATCCCTCAGTATCTCTGGGGTACTGCTTACAGGACTGCTGTAGACACCAAAATCTATGGATTCTCAAATTCTATGCATAAAAGACTGCAGTATTTGCATATAACCTAATAATCCTCCCACATACTTCAAATCATCTCTATATTACTAATAATACCTTGTAAATGGAAGTGTTTAACAAATAGTATTTATAATGTGTTGTTCAGAGAAAATGACAAGAAAACAGTCTGTTTGTACATGTTCAGTACAAACGCACTTTTAAAAAATGTTTTCAATCTGAGGTTGGTTGAATCCATGGATATAGAACCCGTGGATCCAGAGGATCAACTGTACCTGATAACAGGGCACTTTGACCTCAGCGCCTAAAATGGGCTGAAGATGGAGTGTGTTACAGATGGGGGTGAATGACCTGACATTATATCATCAAAATAAAAAGTTCACATTTTTGCCATCCATACAATATTATACAAACCAAGCACGTACAAGTGTCAGGAGATATTTCAAGGTAGTAACGTGGAATTCCGGTCAACATTCACACTGTTGCAGGGCAAGAATCACCTCTGGAAGCTATTAAAATGGCCAGAGGAGCCATTCCAGCTCTCCAACAGAGGTGCAGCAGTGCCATTTAATATTCTTGTCTAGTGAAACAGCACAGCCCCTTCGTGCTTATTTTTAAATGCACATTTTTAATATCCAATATAATGTTACTCTTTAACAAACTCTTTACTCCCTGCCTCTCTGATGAAGCTTCCTGTGGTCTTTAAAGGGATTGTTAACCCAAGAATGGATCACAGTCTTTCTGCATGAGCAGGTTGAGAGACACCCCATTAAGCCTTCCAGTATTTACTAGAAAGACCATCTCTCACCTCTGAGGAGATGAGCCAGTTGCTCTGTGATGAGCTCGGGAGCCTCCTGGAGAAGCTCTTTCAGCACGAGGGATGAGGAAGACTCCCGGATCTCAAACTCTGTGTCATTCTGTTCAACAGCATTAATGACCTTGACAACTGCTGATTCCAAAGTTTTGTCTTCACTGCAGAGCAAATGGAAGGGAGGGAGAGAAGGAGACAGGGCATGATTTCTCGCTTTTTGGAATTATTTACTCTCTGCTCCCTTCCAAATAATGACTTCCTCTCAACAGTCAACACTGTGAGTAAACTCAGACAACTCTCAAGAGTAGGGGCTTACTCCATGTCTTCACATTTCCTGTCTACTGAGAACCTCCCCAAGATTACCAGAATATCTTCACACTGTAGCAACTCTATCTCATGTTTCATTGTTGGGAAATAATAATAATAACTAACACATAGTGAGCTTCCAATACAGGACAGACTCAATTTTTAAACATTTGAGGTGTGTTATCATATTTTCTACTATAAAATGATCCTATGAAATGGGTGCTGGTAAAATCCCTGCTTGATACACAGGAAAACTAAGGCACAAAGAGGTGAAAAAGTGTGTTTCAGGTTATACAACTAGTGAACAGACTAGCTAGTATTTAAGCTGTCAATTCAGCTCCAAAACTTGCACATCTAGTCACTCTGGTTTAGAAGAAAAAAATGCCTGGGCTTATATAATGTAACCATCATTGTTATATGTGAGATAGGGTGGATTTTATCAAATATAGGAAGAAAACTATGAATAGAACCAACTGTATTCTTTCTGTCAGGAAAAAAAAAATGGGTGACAATAGGAAATGAGAATCTCTATTTATTTTTTAAAAACATACTGTTTCATAAAGAATTCCAAAGTCAGAGATCACAATTTCAATCTCAAAACCAGCATACATTTTTTTTTCCATTTAGAAACAGTTAACACATAAATTTTAGCCAAGCATATGATTATCCTAAATATCAGGCTCTGGTTTATGTGCAATGTGAGCATCTCCTGAAGGTTCACATGTGAAAGCTTGGTCCCCAGGGTAGAGTTACTAGGAAATCTATGAAGCTTTAAAAGGTGGGGCCTAGTGGGAATTCCTTGGGTCAATGGGGTCATGACTTTAAAGGATTATGGGAACAGTCTCTGTGGGACCATTGAGATGTGGCTTAAGATGTGACCATTTGACTCCTACACATGCTCCCACCATGACGTGCCATCCTCAGCAGAGGCCCAAAATGATGGGGTCACCTGATCTTGTATTTGAACCTCAGAACCATGAGCCAAAATAATCTCTCTTTATTTTATAAGTAATCTATGTTAGATATCTCATTATGGTGACAGAAAGCTGACTAAAACAACCAATAACTAAACTTGTAGCCCCTTGTCAACAGTTGATTGCTACATGTTACTCAAAAGAATTTCATTTGTTTCAAATGGCATAGGAATAAGATTGTTTTCAAAACTCTTTATAAGTAAATGAAATAGGACTAATATTACCAAATATTAATACCTATGTATTCACCTCCCAAAATGGTTCAATTTAAAAAATATTAAATAAAAAAGTTTTTATTTCATGTACACTTAGATCAATATACACTGGTACAAGTCATGAACAATTAGCAAACTGGCAAATTACATAAAAGATGGCCATCTCAAATGATGGAGGTGTTTAGTGACACTTCATTCAGTAGCAGCAGAAAGTCTATCAAAATGGCATCTTTAGGGCTGGGGTTGCGGCTCAGTAGTGGTGGAGCACTCGCCTCACACGTGTGTGACCCTGGGTTTGATCCTCAGTACCACATAAAAATAAATAAATAAAATAAAGGTATTGTGTCCAACTACAACATATGTGTATGTGTGTGTGTGTGTGTGTGTGTGTATATATTAAAAAGGGTATTTTTATAAGATCCTTGAAGACAGAGAATTTGTCTTATTCCTCTTTATGTACCTCTAGATCCTTGTACCAGTTAGCAGCTCTTAAGTACTTTTTGAAGGAGGCAGAAGATCCAAGTTCTAACATGAACTCTTCTACTATCTGCATGTGGTACCTTGGACAAGTCATCCTGACACTGGGTTGCAGATTACCTCTCCATAAAATAAGAAGTCTGAACTATATGAACTTCCAAAAATCCATCTTCCTCTTATAGAATAAAGTGCTGTGAATGAACAATTTGAAGACTTTCTACTTAAAGATGTCATATTTGAAATGCAAAAGTAAAAGCAGAGTTGACATAATAACCCAAATGTTGTCAAAAGGAAGGAAAAATATTCCCCTTTCTCTGAATGACCTCTGCTTTTTTCTTAATTGTTGGCAATTTTTTGTTCCAATTATATAAAAATAAAATATGCTTGAATAGAAATAGAAAACTAAATGACAACAAAAATAATAACAGTAGATATCTTTTAAAAATAATAAAAATGCAAGACTAGAAGTTGTTCCTTTTTTGTTTTGTTTTGTTTCCCTTTTTTCCATTTTTTGTTTTAAATTTTTCTACAGGGGCTAGAAGTGTAGCTCAGTGGAAGAGTGCTTGCTTAGCAGACACAAGACCCTGCTGATTTCAATCCCAAGCCCCAGGCAAAAGAAAAAAAACAGACCTATAATGAACATATATTAATTTTATAATCAAGAAAGAAAAAAATCAATGTTTTCTTTAATGCTGAAAATTTCTGTTAAGCCAGGTTCAGTGGAGTATGCCTGTAATCCCAGTGGCTCAGGAGGCTAAGGCAGGAGGATCTCGAGTTCAAAGCCAACCTCAGCAAATTAGGAAGGCCCTAAGCAACTCAGCAAAAACCTGTCTCTAAATAAAATATAAAAAAAGGCTGGGAAATGTGGCTCAGTGGTAAAGCACCCCTGGGTTCAATCCCTGGTGCCAAAAAATAACAACAAAGATATTTTTCTGTTAATATTTCTGACATTTTAGAAAACATCTTTATTGATATTCTACTAACGATACCATTCAATGTCCCAACCCTTTCTTCTTGTGATGATAGTTTATATATATTTTTGCCTTGCAAAATACTTGTTATTTCAGGAAGATTTTTCAGAGAAATGTGTTGACTTTCTACTTAGTGATATTAGGTATTCCTGACTTGTTTTGCTCCTTTTTGAGGTAAACAATTAAACATTAAAGCACCATTTGCTGAGATACAATTTTTTTTGAAGCCTCTGAAATCCTCTGGCCAGTCTGGGCCTCCGAGTGGGCTTCCTACTGTTCCTGCTGATGCTTGTCTTCTGTCTGATCACCTTTTTCTCCAGGCCTTGTCTGCTGAACTCCTGCTTCAGGGTTTAGATCAAAGACCACCCCTACTGCAACCTCCTCCCTCCAGAATAAATGGCTTCTTCACCCTCCCCAGTGTTACTTGGGAAAAGGTTGAAAATAAATGCAGAAGATAGTGTTCTCATCTTCATTCTTTCCAGCATGTAGAGGCAAACTGCTTTGTTTGCTGCCAAAGTATCTGAAATGGATCCACCATCATATAGGACTTATCGATATACTTTAATTCGTGCCTTTCATGGCTTCTTTTCTCAAGTCTCAACCATTTTTTACATCTTTATATAACAGAAGGTTCACCATTTATTTCTCAAGTCTCAACCATTTTTTACATCTTTATATAGCAGAAGGTTCACCCTACATTTGGGAAATAGGTCCAATTTGATGTATTACTGCATTTCATAGATAAGCAGGATTCATCTGGTTCTGATCTGTCCTGGAAACCTCAGTTTTTGGTTTTTTGTTTTGTTTTTTGTTTTGTTTTTAATATTTATTTTTTAGTGTAGTGGGACACAATAGCTTTATTTTACTTATTTATTTTTATGTGGTGCTGAGGATCGAACCCAGAGCCTCGCACATGCTAGGCGAGCTCTCTATTACTGAGCCACAACCCCAGCCCAAAGCCTCAGTTTTTAAGACATCTGCCCAAACCACAACAATCCTGAGCAAGGTGATGACTGACCAGAAGACCTTCATTAAGGGGCCAAACCTCCAGAGCTTCACAGTGAGCCTTACCTTGCCAGGACGTTGCTGCCAACGAGTGTTATAGACAACTTCCCTTCATCATTTAGCTGATGCAGGTTAATCTCATCTCGGAATATGTGGAATGATTCAGAGATATTCAGCTCTTCTAAAATAAACCTTGTCTCAGTGAAGTAGTTGAATTCAGTTCTTGGAATATTCAGCACTGGTAAACAGAGAACCCCAGGTGGGCTGACCTACCAAGAGAAGATTGACTAAATCACCAAAACAGCAGGAGGGAAGACACAAGGACATTTTCTGCAGCTTCAGGGTAATTGGTAAAAGGCATATAAGTCTTTTGGCAGTACCAAATCATTTGACATTCAGAACCAAATTTTCCTAAATACAATTAGTAGAGCACTATACACTTAGGGGTAAGGGGCCTCTAATGTTTTCTAATTTCCTTATTCTTATTGAAACTTCTTATAACCTACTTGAAATGGTTTATGTCTCACTTCAACCCCTCCATGATTAAACCCATGAGGCCTTGAGTTCCAGCCCCAGCACTGGGGGAAAAAAAAAAAGAAAAAGAAAAGAAACACTATATAAGTTACTGAAAACATTTAGGAACCAGATTCAGCCCACACACTAACTAAAGATTGTGATCTTTACTGATTTCTTATATTATATTAAAAAAAAAGTCTTTTGTTCACAAGCTCATAAAAACTTTTATGTCAATCAGGGGAAACGGAAGATAGGTAGGAGTTTAGAGAATTCCAGATTCCCATAATAAGTTTAGTTTTCTATAAGAATGTTTTTAAAATGAAGGTGTGTTATCTTAAGAGTAAAGAGCAATAAATCTTATCATTATCATTACAAGCATGTAGGGCTTGATAACATCAGATTTCTGCAGTCTTTATTCTTATATTTCACCAGCTCTGTCACAAGCTTGTCATCTGTCTCCCCTTTCTAGCATTACGAAGGCAGAACTTTTGGACTGCTTTGTCCCATTATGCTTTCCAGTACATAAAACAGTCTGGCTCTAGTAAACATCTAATAAACATTCATTGAATGAA
This sequence comes from Urocitellus parryii, assembly GCF_045843805.1. NCBI lineage: Eukaryota > Metazoa > Chordata > Mammalia > Rodentia > Sciuridae > Urocitellus > Urocitellus parryii. The sequence continues at coordinate 135,750,525 of NC_135534.1, read as the reverse complement.
ACAAAGGAGCCAACCACTGCTATAGTACACAAAGCACAAACCTGCTCCAAAAAAGTGGGGTTTTCTTACCTGTTGCAGGTAAGATAATAATCATTAGCAATACATGGATGGCAAATTAGTTTTTCTAATTCATTGAGAGTTATCTCTAACTCCTAATAATGAAACAGAGAAAGGAACCAATACATGAGTCAAGAGCATGTAGCCTGAGCCTATCCTGGAAGTACCTATTCTGAAGTTGGAGTCAGAAGAACTAGGTTCCCGCCCCAGCCTCTGCTGTGTGAATTGGAGAAAGCCTTTTTCCTCTCTGAGCCTCTGTTTTCCCTATCTGTAGAATGGGGCTCACTTACCAGAGTGAGAAAGATATAAATGGGATAATACACAGGAAGCGACAAAGCCCTACATTTATGCCAAATGTTAACACTCTGAGAGGGAGTATCAGGATCTCAGGAAAATTTTAATGGAGGTATAGACCACTATTAGGGCCTGGGCCCAGTAAACTAAGACAATGCAGAGAAACACAATAGAATTCCCAGTATCTGTCTCTTAGGTGATTCCACATTTGTTCCTATGGTGGCAAGGCTTCACAGAAGAGCACAATCGTGAGTCTCTTTATCCCACCTCTTTCATTGGATATCATTATATTCATTCAAAACATTGTAGCTATTAGTGGTGGTGTTATTATTATATAATTTTCTTAAAAATCCATGCCATTAGAAGTCTAAACATCAATCCAGTTCGGTCAACTGTATGTTCTCTAAACAAGTGACAGGTTTTTTAGAAATCAAAAAACCCAGTTAATAAAGTTAGTGTTTAAAATGCATGTCTTACACAGGCACATTTATCTCCTCATACCAATTAATCTCTGCTGTAAAGTTCAACAAATTTTAAGACAAATTTGATAGAGAGCCCACATGTAGAGATCAGAATATTTTACCCATCATTTTCATCAGCTGCTGCCCTAAAGCAGTTCTTGCCACCCACAGCTCATTCTGGAAGACTGGGTTTCATGTGAATTTAAATCACTCTAGATCAGCTATGCATACTGTCAGGGGCCAAGGATCCAAACAAAATTTGAATAAAACAAACCAGACTCTGGAAAATTAAAAATTGTGTGAGATTTTTGGAAATAGCATCCAAACATCCAAACAGGCTTTAAGGCAATAAAGAATATCAGGAGCTGATGAATTTTATGGAAAGAAAATTTTTAAACAATTTATTGAAAGGCCTTTTCCACTTTACCAGGTGTGTTTGTGTTTTATAGAGGAAAAAGATGCCCCCTCAAGAGAGATCATCTTTACTGAGGATGACCATGGTGTACAAAATCAGGTCTAAAAGGCAAAACTGAACAAGGACTTATCAAATGTACATTTGACATGGAATCCTTTTGCCTCTAGAAATGCCAGCCAGTATTCTCTGCACTTCATGTAATCTTCATGAAAGTTATTTCATACATATTTTTCTACCTCCAAAGGTAAAACTATCCGACAGGATGACAAAAGAAAATAAAAAAAAAATCTGGTCCTTATATTGTTAGTTCTGAATTCCTATAAATGAAATAGATTATTATAAACATTTTAATTTTTTTTATTTGAAAACAGGTTTTATTTGAAACCTGAAGCAAGGTTTTATGAAGATAGTAGTAAGGGATACCTAAAACAATAGTTAACATATAGTTGGTGCTGCTTCAATCGTTGCTGATTTGTGGATTATAATATCTCATTCTCTGCAAAAATAAGCCAGAACATAGAAAATTAAGTTAATAGCTTCCCTTTTTTCCTAGAAAATGCACATTCTTTAAAGGTACATAATAATTCAAGTATAAAAGACATAATTCTCCTTCCTCTCACCTTGTCTAGAAAGTAAGCATAGGTAAAGGCAGAAATGAGAGAATCCAGGTCACATGATTTGGGGCCAATGACCACATGAACCTTCTCCAAGCGTTTGCTTCGATTCTGAAACAAATTTAAATAAAATGTCACAATTTAACTTGCAGAAGTCAACAGAAAGAGGAAACATTTCAGTTTTTTTTAAAGTATGTTTTATCTACATTCATATACTATGGCAGAAAGTCTCGATTTACCATGACTTCTTACATGGGAGCATAAAATCTGTACAACATGCTCAACATTCCAAAATGTTCACTCCAACCAATAAATTGTCAGGATGAGAAAGTGTAGCTTTATTATGATTATCCACAATTTCACTTCATTTGACGTGTATTTCTGAGTCGTAATTTTTTAGTAAAAGATCATTATACATTATACATTTACTAAGAGATCCTATACATTTAGGAAGAGTTGCATAGAATTCCATTATTATTTCCTTATATTAGACATTATTCTTTTTTCAATATTTATTCTTTAGTTTTAGTGGACACAATATCTTTATTTTGTTTTTATGTGGTGCTGAGAATCGAACTCAGTGCCTCACGCATGCTAGGTGAGCGCGCTACCACTTGAGCCACATCCCCAGCCCTAGTCATTATTCTTGATATAAGAAAAAAGCACAGTTTTATATATATATATATATATATATATCTCCCTGGCATGTGACATAATCAAACACACAAGCTGTTGAGGTACACTTTCATGTCACGTTTTGGGTGACAGGACACTGTCTATGCATTGTTATTTAGTGATGATAGCACTTTCCTCACTCAGAAAAAGGAATATGATTAGTATCATCATTCAAAATACACAAATTACTGTAACTGCTCTTAGAAAATATATTTAGTCCCCTCTCTGGAAGTGAACAGATACGGAATTTTTCCTGGTCAACTAACTCAATAGTTACTTAAAACTCCTTTATAGGAGGCTGGCGTTCTTTTGAAACATTCAAAGAACCAACTGATTCTAGAAAATTCCATAGTGAAACAGCTCAATACGGACAGTTATACCATAATTTAATATCTTTATAATATATTAGAGACAACACATGCAAATACTTCCCTCCCTTTTCACCATTTGTTTTAACCTCTCTGTTTAGGAAGGACTAGAAAACCAACCTAGTTGTAATACAGCTCCGAAAGTTCATGTAAAAGGTTAGACTCATCATGACCACTTTCATAGAAAAGACGTAATTTTTATGTACAGAACAAAAATAAAGCATGATTTAATAAGCTACTAGGTATTTTACAAATAGATCTAGAAATCTGTTAGTATGTACATGCAATTGCTGGTATCAGAGTCAGAAACAAGTTACTAAACAACTAGGTTTTGGCCTAAGGGAAAAAAGGTAAATCTGGAAGAAGGCTGGATTAGTGTGTGTCATAAGCTAAAATGCAGGATGGACGCTGCCGGTGAGTCACCCAATATGTCATATCTACAAATTTAAAGAGCACTTTTTAAAAATATTAAGCTTTTGGTTCTCAGAAAAAAAATCCCCACCATGATTTAAAGTATGGGAAAAACTCTCTGAATATAATTATAACTGTCCCTCATAACCACCAAATCTAGCTCCCATCCCCACGTCCCCCAGCTTCCTTCTCTGACATCATAAATGTATAGCCGACTCACTTGGCTGAGTATCTTGTGAGGTTCTAATCTAGGTCTAGCTCTCAAAATCAAGAGTCACATATTCTAGGAGCACCTAAGGAAATTTAGGTAAATGGAGTTAGACTCCATTACGACATGTACAAACGCATTAGGAAATCATATTACTGTAAATGCTGTTCTTCCGAGAAGCTCAGAGATCTAAGTAGACATTACGTCATTTCTCCTCCCAAATCTTATGAGACAGACAGTAAGAAGATCAACAACACTTTTTATAGGTCAGAGGAGTCTGTGTTGGGGCCAGCATTGTTTCCAGAACCCATGGCCTACAGCACGAGCTACTGTCCTGCACTAACCACTCCTCAAGGCCACTGTGACTTCAGCAAAGTCACAGTGAGTGAGCATGGGAACTGAGTGATAAGAGAGAGTGCTAAATATGCATGCTAAACACAGCAAGGCTTCGGACCTTTACAGCATCAAACTTACTGACCTATTTGTGTTCTTATCTAGGCTTGATCATTCCCCCACACACCCGTGTTCAATCCCAACTTTCTCAAAAGAAGATGTGAGGCGGGGGAGGTGCAATTTGTGCCACAATCCAGTTCCAAGCCCAAGCTCACTTATTACTTAGGATAACAAAAGAGCTAAATAAGGTTTGTGGGCCCAAAGCTAATACAATTCTCACAACTCAGGAACATTCTATGAATATTATGATATATTCCTCTTCATTTAATGAAAAAAAAAGAAAATACATATCATCTTGAAGGTCAAAGCCAGAGCAGATCCTGCTGCAAAATTTTGAAGATTCTCCCTGGTGCCACATGTTCATGGTCTCTCAATTCTCTTTCAATTGCCCTTCTTCCCACATATAGTTCATATCATGGCCTCTTCCAGTGCCATTTGTCCACATTTGCCATTGACAATGGAAGCCACTTTTCCGGGGCTCCAACACTGTCTTCTCCCACCATCTGCCTCCATTTAAATGTGCCATCATGCTGGCAAGATGGCACACATCTGTAATCCCAGCAGCTCAGGAGGCTGAGGCAAGAGGATCACAAGTTCAAAGCCAGCCTCAGCAATGGTGAGGCACTAAGCAACTCAGCAAGACCCTATCTCTAAATTAAATACAAAATAGGGCTGGGGATGTGGCTCAGTGGTCGAGTGTCCCTGAGTTCAATTTCTAGTATACCCCCAAAAATAAAACACTAAGAATGGATGAAATAGATACTGCACTGCTTTGCCATCTAGATACATTTCCAAGTGGATTGTCAGAATCTTCTTTAATCAATGTATTAAAAATATATTGAACATGCCAGTTTTACAGATCATGATTTTAATATGTTTTCAGAGTATAATCCTATGTGCTGATAAAATGAGACTCCTTACTGACATTCAGATCTCTTTCTAAAAAATGCCTACACATTCAGATTTAACTGTTCATTCAAGAGAGCTGCACTTGTTAGGCAAAAGTACTTTCAAACTCACCCACAGAAAAAAAGAAGAACTGATTAGAAAGAGGCTTCTAGGGCCCTGAAATAAATCAGCTTTTTCATAATTTTATACTCTCAAAAAAAGTTGCCTTTGCCTATAACTTTTCACATTTAACATCCCATAATAAATGTCTTAATCAAAGAACACTTGCAATACAGTTATATTATGATTTCTCAATACATCTTCCCTACTTCCCCCTTCCTAAAAATTCTTTGAACATTTTCCAAAAAGAATTAATTGAGGGGAGGGAGCTGTGGCTCAGTGGTAGAGCACTGGCCTAGCACGTGTGAGGCCCTGGGTTTGATCCTCAGCACCACATAAAATAAATAAATAAAATAAAGGTATTGTGTCCAACTGCAACAAAAATAAATATTAAAAAAATAATTGAAATGAATTTTGTTTCAAAAGCATTGCAGGCAAACCTCACAGAAGTTGGAGAACATCTTCCTCACTCACTAATGCGGAGCACATTTCTTAGTCCCTCATTTCTAATCAATAAACAAAGGAATGAGAGAAAAAGAAGCCTCCCAAATGTTTAAGATGAAACCTCCAAAGAAAGCTAGACTTATAAAAGAGTGGCATTTGAGCCAATGCTCCCTCAGGAACTTACTAACTCTAAGTCAAGAAGAGCGTCTTTGCTCCAGGTGGCTGACTATGGGGTGGAACAGAGAAGTGTCCAGTTCTTCCCCCCAGGAGACCTATGCAGCTGTGGCTGCCATGATTCTGCATCTGAAGACTCAAAGAATGGGTTGCAGGAATTCTTACATGCTGCTTACAACCTGTTGGACTTAGATCCACACCTGCCACAATCCCCAGGAAAGACAGGGCATGAGACATTTACACAGCCAAGAAAGTAGCAAGGACCAAAGAGAGCGGGGTGGAGATGCCCAGTGCCTCAGATCAGCTCTTTGCATACAGATAAAGTCACACAGTTAAATAAACAAGATGCTCTGAGATTAAGATGATTTTGATAACTCCTGATCTCCTGAATTTCTAACCTTATCACTACCTGGAGAATGTCTGGAACCCAGAGGGAAATGGTAGTGCTGGGATCAAAGGACATCAACTGAAAGTTTAAAAGGCAAAGAAGGAAACACTTCATGTGAGGGTCCCAGAATACAGCAATTTCTGTACCAATTGAAATTCTTGTATTTTATCCTCTATTCCCTACTTTTAATTTTTTTTCTGATAAGTAATATATGCCATTGTAATAATTAGGTGCAATAAAAACCAATAAAGCACCAGGCACAGTGGTGCACACCTGTTAATCCCAGCAGCTCAGGACAGAAAGATCTTGAATTCCAAGCCAGCCTCAGCAAAAGCTAGGCACTAAGAACTCAGTGAGACCCTGTCTCTAAATAAAATACAAAATAGGGCTGGGGATGTGGCTCAGTGGTTGAGTGCCTGGGAGTTCAATCCACAGTACCCAAAGGAAAACAAAACAAAACAAAAACAATAATGCAAAGATAACTAACTACTGTTAACATATTATTGATTATGGCACATTTTATAATTCATGCATATATACTAACACATATTTTACAAAAATTGGGTGCTTCTGTTTTCTACCCTTTAGAGACTTAACCTTTTGCCTTGAACAATTTTAATAGCTAAATAGTGACAATTGTGCATTCACAAATATGTATATAACAGAATTTCTTGAAACAACATAGGTGCCTTTTTTAAAAAATCCCTATAATGTCAAATAGGGTGCTCTGACCCTGACCACCCCATTGAGATTCATTCTAACAGTTAATCAATAAACAATAATAAGTGACTAGGATACCATAATCAGTTTCTTCTGAGAGATGTACCTTTGTTTTTGTAAAAACAAAAGCATTTACCAAAATCTATAAATTTGGGACAGAGATGTTTTATATTGAATTTTCTCATAAATGTCATAATGTAATGGTGACCTAGTACATGAATATAAACAAATGAATTAGGAAAAGACAAAGTTTTTCAATAATAAGCTTGAAAAGGACAATGAGGTAATTGAATTGTCTTACTTCCTGATAAAAACTGAAACTTAGTCAATTCGGATAAATTTATGTAACACTATTGAACCAAAACTCTTGAGACCAAGGAATCTCTCAAAGAACAGAGTTGATTGAGCTGTTTCAGATGCTACCCAGAAAAGGACCAGGTCCCAGAACAAGTTTCTAGACTACTAAGAGCAGGTGTAGATAGCAGTTAGCAATGTGTCCCCCAGGCCTAGGGCCAGGAGTGTTTACAAGATGTAAAGTCACAGAAGAAAAGCATAAATTGTTTACACAAAACTTACACTGGCTACAGACAAGAGGCACAGGATACATGAGGCAGGGAAGGTTTGGGGTTAGGAGGACTGTCTATAACAGGTACTTGCTGCCCCGAGGGTCTGCACATAAACAGGGCAGTATGGCCCCGGTAGTTAGCCATGAGGGGTTTAAGTCAAGGTTCCAACATACATTCAGGAATGTGACACAATCTTTTTATTGCTTCCACTCCAGAATTGTGAATGTTTCTCCCTTGTAACTGAACTTAGGACACCTCAGAACTTTTAGCACTACCTTTCCAACCAACCTCAGTATTTTTTCCTCAGCCTCTTTTTGCCAAACCAAAGAATGTCTTCTCTTAATTTTTTTCAATTTCTCTTACTTGGGAAAGAGGGGATGGGGGTCAATCTAACCAAATCCAGTTTTCTTCTGTGTTTTGCCCTGGGTCTCCTTCTGTATTTTCACCTGCAAGAGGCCACTGTGGGTGGGTGATGTGGAAGCCAAAGCCTAAACCCAAGTATTGCCTGAGGCCCTTTCTGGATGAGCTGGGTGGTCCCCAAGTTTCCTTCAGGCCAGGTGTTTCCTGGAGCCCCGGATATTGGATACCCAACCACTCCTTTGCTTCTCAGCTAAATCCATGTTTCCTGATCTGTTTACTGCCAATCTTGAGAACAAAATATTCGCAAATGGAGTGACCTCAAATATGGCTTATATTTTATATTTCTTCTGGATCATAGAAATAACATGGGTAAGGATTGCTATTTTACTGAGAACATTGAATTTTTTCATATTTTTGTTGAAGATTCTTTGTGGCCTCAAAGGACAATTTTGGAGGCAGAAATATTTTTTCCCTCTATAACATCATCCTCCAAAAGTCAGGGCTAGACCCCCAAATCCTTATCTTCCATGAAATAAAAAAGACTGGGGCTGTGACTCAGTGGTTAAATGCCCCAGGATTCAATCTCTGGTACTGAAAAAATAAAAAGTAAAAACATATAAACCCCAAAGGCACACCCCCAGTGAGCTACTTAACCACACCCTACCTGCCTACATTTAGCAGCCAGTTAATATATGAGTCAATTAATCCACTGATAAGGTTACAACTCATAATCTAATCCTTTTCACCTCTGAAAATTCTTGCATTCTTTTACACATGATCTTTTGGGGGATACCTCATACCTAAACCATAACATCACCTAAGGTTGAACATTAATCACTTTATTAAAAAATATGCACATTAGAAAACATTTGGAAAATGTGGAAACTTACAAAGGGAAAAATCCTCAATTCCCACAGTTAATCACTATGAATACTTAATGAATTCCTTCTAATCTTTTTAAAAAGTCCTATATGAGTATTCTTTTGCAATGCTGTATTATATACAGTTTAACTCTCTTTATAAACTTACTAACATTCTATTCTGTTAAAATTCTAAAATGTAAGTATCAAATGGCCAGGGGTAACTTATGCTTGCTTGAGTAACTCCAGTCACCAGGTCAGTGCTTAGCACACTGTTCGGGCTGGGTAACTACCAAAAACAATGAATGAAAAAAAATAATAAATATTATACTTAATGTTATTACTTAATGTGGATCATCCTACTTTATCTAGTTGATCATCAATTCTTAGAGATTCCTTTTCATTTCTATTGGTATAAATAAGGCCATAGTGGATAGTTGGAAGATAATATTTTTGTGTCCATTCCTAATTATTTCTACAGAATAAACTCTTGAATTTTAAATTTCGAGGTCAAAAAATGCTAGTATTTTAATGCTCACAGGAAAGGTTGCAGAAATTTTCATTCTCACTCACAGAAATACTTAATTCTCAAATAAATCTTCAACTTCAGCATTATCATGTTGAGAGGTAAAATAGTATCTTAATGTTGTTTGATTTGTATTTATTATGATTGCTTAAGATGAGTGCTTCAGGTCATTTTTTTTTTCATATGGACACAAAATTTCATTGTCTTCAGCCTGGCACAGTGACCCACACCTGTAATCCCAGCCACTCGGGAGGCTGAGGTTCAAAGCTAGCCTCAGCAAAAGTGAGACACTAAGCAATGGAGTGAGATCTTATCTCTAAATAAAATACAAAACAGGACTGGGGGTGTGACTCAGTGGTCCAGTGCCCCTGAATTAGATCCCTGGTACCACTCCCCAAAATTTATTGTCTTCATATTTTTTTTCTACATGCCTTTCAGGATGTTAATCCTATTATTATTGCTAAATAAACTATTAAATATTACTAACATATTCAACTTTGGTAATGTCAATAATTCACTACTTTGTTTTCTGGCCTTGGGCATCTATGGAACAATTTGTTCAATAGATTACATTAAGATGCAATAAGTATGCATTATTTAATATGGCATTATCATTTTGAGTACTAAAGGGCTGAGCACACTCTGTGCCATATTTTCCACAATCTACATACTCTACTGCTGGACAAAGTTTCAAAAAATGCACTCTAGACCCTGCCTAGGTGTCCTAGCTCTTGACTGGAATGAATTTATTCTTCTGTTTTGCCTCATGTCAAAATAATAAAACAACAATATTAAATGTAAGATGTTGAATATAAAATTATTAGTTTTTAAACAAAGTGAAATTTCCTTAGGACAACAGTACCAAAAGAATGAAAAAACATAAACAACACAATGGAAGATATTATTTGCATAATATTTGCACCTTCTTGTCATTTAAAGGACAGCATTTCTAACATGCAAAAAGTTTGTACCTATTGATTTTTAAAAAGGCAAACAACCTATGAGAATAATAGGTAAAAGATGTGAATGGGATAATTATCAGAAAGAAATAAACACAGGAAAAGGCATTTAACCTTATTACCAGTCATAGAATTGCAAATAAAACCAACAATAAAATAGTGTTTTCTCCATCAGATTAGCAAGAAATTAAGCCTGATTCTCATGAGCAGCCAAGTTTCAGAAACATCCCCTCAAAGAGAACTCAGGATAAGCAACTAAGGACCATGGAGCTCCTATTCACTAAAGAAAATTCCTGAAATTGAGTTTTAGAAAGGACTGTTTATGTGCTCTAGACCAAGTACAATTTCAGAGAGAATTGTTAACATCATAATATTCAGATTTATAGAAGTTTAAAGTTAGTAGAGTTCAAACCCTTCAACAACCCTTCACTTCCCAGAGTGAAGTAGTTAAGACACCTCAGAGTGAAGAAAGAAACAACTCTGATTTATCTTTTTCTTTCTTTCTTTCTTTCTTTTTTTTTTTTTTTTTCTTTTTTGGTACCTGGAATTGAACTCAGGGACATTCGGCCACTGAGCCACATCCCCATCCCTATTTTGTATTTTATTTACAGACAGGGTCTCATGAGTTCCTTAGTGCCTAGCTTTTGCTGAGGCTGGCTTTGAACTCTTGCCTCAGCCTCCCAAGCCACTGGGATTACAGGCATGTGACATCATGCCTGATTGATTTATCTTGTTCTTTAAAATATTCTGTTTTTTAGAATATGTTTTATAATGTGTATTATATGCTCGTATAGTAAACATGAATAAAATTCATAAATAAATACATATATTGAAAGAATGCACTCAAAAACAGTTCCCAAAAGAAATTCACACCATGAGCATGTAGGCAGAACACACGTCACAGAGCTCTGGTGTGTGTGTGTGTGTGTGTGTGTGTGTGTGTGTGTGTGTGCGCGTGTTTAGAGAAAGAGCGTATCCACCACCAAATGAGAGTCTATTATGTGTGAGAGGGAAATGGTTACTTAATATTTTTCCTTTTGTGTTATTAACAAAGTGTTATTCCACAAAACTTTTATTTTTAAGAACATGAGAAAGGGATGAAGAAAAGTTGACAACTCTCCTCTGCCCTCATATTGTATCTGACACTGTTGTTCACTAACAATGCTGACTTGAGCATCTACAATGTCCAGAACGCTGCTTGCTGTAGGAAGTCTTGGGGACAAAGGTTCCAGCTGTGATCACAAAGGAGCCACCAGCTAGTGGAACTGGATCTCTGATGCTGAATCTCTGGCCTCAAGTGGTTTTATAAAGTAAAGGATTTTCATGAATATTATGTCATCGCATATTTTCCTCTTTCCTCTCAAAATTTAAGATACTTGACTTCTCAATCTGTCCATTATTCAAACTTACAGATAAGTTATTCTGAAGTCATAACAGTTGTAATAATTTTTTAAATGTCTCAAGCAATGTGAACAAGTATGCTCTACATTCTATCAAAATGTGATTTGCCATTAGTACCTGTATGTAAAACCTAGGCCCAGAAGTAAACATTCATAACCACCTTAGAAGGGCATAATTGTAGTTAGACAACAAGTGTTATTCACCTCTGTCCCCCAATATTTGGGCGATTAATGGATGCCCAGTATAAAGCAATTCTAAAATTCAATTTTAAATAATTTCAAAACAACAAGCACATCAACTGTATTAATAATCAGAGATGCTAGAGTTTATACCCGCAGGCAATCGTTTTACACACAGTGGTTTCTAAGGAATTTCTGAGCTTCCCATGGTGTCTTTGAGAATTTACAGTTATGCATGTCTCTTAGTTGGCAAATGTGGGAAATATGTTGTAAGGTTCAAATAACTTCCTACATACAGTTGAATAGGATGACAATAAGACACACAACTTCACTGCCCAGAGTTGTTGAATATGCAATTCACATTCAGCCCTTTTCTTTAAAATTTTTGAAGGTGAGAGATGGGCATATGGAGTCCTTTTAGACCTCTCTGTGGTGTATATTTGGGGAAAAAAAAAAAATATATATATATATATATATACATATATATTTCAAGTTAAATTAAAAAAAAAAAACCTACCACAGAGAGCCTGGTTTGGGCGGGGTGGGGGGGCGGTGCAGAGCAAAGAGGTTTTAGAAAGAGGAAAAGAAAAAGGATGAAAATGTGAGAAATACAAAGTCCAGTGGTCCATTTTCAGAATACGGTATTTGGCTATAAATGTAAAATGACTTGGAAGTTAAGAAAGGCAGCGGGAGGGGAGAGCAGGGTGGAAAGTCACAAGCAGTTAACATGTGAGCGTAAAGATTCACAGTCTCTTGACAAACAGAAAGTGAGAAGGAAGGGACACAACCCAACCAACAGAGCTAAACTGTGTACCACCAAAAGGCACCCAGTCTCGGGACATCTCGCCACAAGGGAGGTGGAGACAACCAAGTCTATTTCTTTAAATAACCCAATAGGAGACAGTAAAACCAGAGGATCTTGCACTCCATAGTACTCAGCCAATGAGGAACCAGGGGAGGATCTTGAGCTCTAGGGGATAAGAGGATAAGAGGTGTTGTATACCCTGTGTGTGCCTGACCACCCACCAGGCATCAGATCTTGCAAGACTGTCATTAAAGTCAAGCCTTGCTTTTATGCTGTACCTGTGTCTCTGAGTTCTTTAGGTTTGGACAGAAGGGAAGAAGGGAGGGAGAGAGGGAAGGAAAGGCAAAGAACAGACTGGAGGAAGGAAGGCAGGACGGGGAAGGAGGGAGAAAACCCCTTCTCTCCGAGGTTTTATGCCAAGCCTGGGCCCTTGAGGACACACCCTTGGCAGCTGTTCAGATCAAGTCTTTGGTTTTGATCTATAGAGTTGAATCAGCACTTAGGATTGTGCCTGGTAAAAAGATTCACTTAAATATTTGTTGAGAGAACAAATCCAGGAGCCCAGATTCCAAGTTCGTGGGCAGTTGTAGACAAGGCTGGGAGTAGAGTAGGTCAAGGGTCTGCCTCCCACCTCCTGTGCCCTTCTCCTTCAGGCCTAGACTCCATGCCCTCCCACAAACTCTCACGCTTGTGGGAGCAGGTGGGGTGCTCTGTTTCATCCTTCACCTTACAGAAAGAGGTGAAGAGAAGAGCTTTTGAGAGATGCCATCAGTACACAACAAAAGCAGTCCCAGGCCACACAGAGCTGTCACCTTCCACCCTGACATAATCCAATCAGAGTCCCCTATGTTATCTCTGAAAAAAAAAAAAAAAGAATTTACTTCCAAGGGCTACCAGGTTGCTTTAGTATAAAAAATATACATATAACTGAGGAAAATCAAGCATTTGAGCTTCACTTGGCTTTTCTTATGCTTTTGTCTTTCCCCCTCTTAATCTTGACAGCCTAATGCTATTTCAGTACATGTCTCCAAATGTTCATCCTGGCTACAAATTAAGTTTAAAAAATATTTGTAATGAGTGGAGAAATAGCCCCAATTCTTATTTCAATCTTGATTCACTACAGCACTTAGATCTTCTGCTTGTCATTTTCTTCACTTTCTTCTATGTAAAAGAAATGCACCCTATATACAGGGTTCCTTATAAAATGTTTTTTGGGGTTTTTGGTACCAGGGGGTTGAACCCAGGGGAGCTTAAACACTGAGCCACATCTCCAGCCCTTTTTTTTATATTATAGTTAGAGACAGGGTCTTGCTGAGTTGCTTAGGGCCTCACTAAGTAACTGAGGCTGGTCTTGAACTCATGATCCTCCTGCCTCAGCCTCCCAAGCCACTGGGATTTCAGGCATGCACAACTATGCCTGCTTTTTAAAAATTATATATCAATAGACAAGGTAGTATGAAGCAGTGTATTGGTGATCTACACTTAGTGTCTATGAAGGACTATTACAGAAACTTAAGAACAGAAACAAAGTGATACAAGATAACAAAATCTTCATGCTCTTCAGACTTCCTTAATTTACCCATCTTTTTCCACCCTTCCAAACACAGTTTCAAGGTCCTTTGCTAAGAATTCAGAAATTTCTGAGAAAGAAATGGCTCATCTCTGTGCAGATGTGTGCTGAGAGATGCTTTGTAGTGTCCCAACGTGCTCCCGGGTCTGTGCACAGCTCTGGTTATGGCGTGCACCCTTACTAGTAACTCCTGGAAGGAGGTGCTTATGTAGTTTGGTTCTTAAGTGTCCCCCAGGTCCATGTGGTAAAAGCTTGGTCCCCATAAGGTGGTGTTATGGGAGAGGGTGGGACCTAGTGGGAGGCCTTTGGGTCACTGAGGGCACGCCCTTGAAGTGGATAGTGGACCTCAGCCCCTTCCTCTTCCTCTCTTTTTGAGTCCCTACCATGAAATGAGTGGCACCACTCTACCACACACTCTCAGCCATGATGTGCCACCGCTGGCCCCAAAACAACGGGGCCAACCAATGTTGGACTGAAACCTCCAGAACTATAAAGCAAAATAAATCTTTTCTCTTTATAAGTTGATTGTCTTAGGTTTTTGTTATGGTGACATGAAGCTGACCAATACAAGGAGTACAAAGGAAGTAATATTAATATGAACACCTATTAGGGAATTTCGTAAGACAGAAGCCCACCCACCTTTACACAATCCTAGCAGCATCCTCAGACCAAGGACTTCTGCCAGGGTTGGGGAACAGCCAACTCCCCAGACTCAAAACATAATAACAATCAGAAAAATACGTACATACTACTTCTTAAGTGTACCCTGGATTTTAATATTTTAATAAACAACTCCAATTTTTGCTGTTATTTTTCTCTAAAGTTGGTATAAATTGCAGAAATTTCCCTCTATTTTTATTTTTATTGAAAAAAATTGTGATTTATAAATACCTGAATTTTTCTTTAATGCATCTTTGTGCAAAAGAAAAAACAAAAAGTCTTCTGCTCCTCTCACCAAGTTTCCAGCACTTTCTTCTGTGAGCAGGGTTAAGATCAGAATCTAGGTGCACTGTCCCTTCTGTGGCTCTCACTATGTGACACAGGTTGCTCCAGTTACTTTAATTATTTCTGCTCCTTTGGGTTAGGAGGCTGGAGCTAATTAGTCAGGTCTTCTCTCCCCGTGAACAAGCCAAGATGCGCTCCGAAGGCTCTCCCCAAAGCTTTGCTTTCCTGCAGTCAGCTTTCTGCTGTCATCTGAAGATCTATTGCTTTAATACTCACGAGTGTAAATGTCTGTATTTCGAACAGACGTCAGGCCGGTGACACCACACACCTGGCGTGTCTGAAACCCACTCAGACATGACAGTAATGAACAGATAAGCGGATAGAAGCAGGCAGGAGGAGAAGAGTTTCCAGTCTGGTGCACTTAGGCAGGTTCACAGGGAAATGTGTAAGGGGATGTTCGGGGCCATTACTGCACTCTGCAAAGATGACAGTTTTTAATGATGCCATTATTTATTACACTGTGTGTTTTTCAGTGACAGAAGAACTCTCACCTTCGAGGTGACCTCTAATGCTCATATTCCCTCTCTCTCTTTCTCTGTATCTATCTATATGTACATCTGTATGTGTGTGAGTGTATGTGTATACACATACACACATACACACACACACACATATATATGTTTTGCAAATTATTTTGCGAACTGCAAAACACTTTTTTAAAATCAAAGAATACCTGGCATACAGTAAAGATTCAATGAAGTTTTATAAAATTCACATTTTGTGACACAGGAAGTGTAATAGAATGTAGAAAAAGATGAAGAATACAGAAATACATACATGATATTTTTAAAGCATAAGCATACTGACATTAACTGAGTACCATGTTCTGGTAAGAACAAACTTTCCCAATAAAAGTTTCAAGTCTACTAAGGATCATATCCTTTCCATATTGGAATAATACGATTTTATGATTCTAAGCAGCAAATAACCTATTTTTCAGTCATCCAAACATTTTCCCTTTATCTGCTCTCTCCTATCGAGAGAATTGCTTGAAGTTCCAAACAGAGCTCCTCAATTGGAATATTTTCAATATTAATTTGAAGGTTATTTTTTAAATTTGAAAGTGGATAATTAACCAATTCGATTTATATAAAATACTTTCAATACACAATTCTTAGAACAAGCTTTTCAGCTTTGATGTTCTAAATGAATCAATTACCTGAAAAAAGAAAGCTGTTATATTAAAGGAAGATTTTTTAAATTTTTTTTATTGGACTACCAATTAAAAAGATGTCTAAAGATTGACGTCTTTAAAATGAGATTAAAAAATGAGAAAATTTTTAAAATACTATAGAAACCTTAATAACACATATTTAAAATGCATCAGAGCACTAAGAACTCTCTCTGTAATAAGCATCTTTTAAATACATGACATTTTAAACTTTTTACTCATTTTGTAGAATAAATCTTTGTTCATTAGGGCTGATAGCTATGTTCAATAATGAATTAAAGACTCAAAATTTCCTTACCATTTTATTTTCCTTAAGATAGGGCTCTTTCTAAGTAATTTCCTTAGCAGGAATCTAGAACCCCAACAGCAATGAGAATATTATACATCAATTTCTTGATATTGTGGTGTCTGCTCTAAAAATTCCCAGTATCTGGAACAATCAGTGACCTAACACTTCCACCTTATAATAATGCAAACCCACTGTATACCAGATAGATTGGAAGCCTTTTTACCATACAGAAACAAATAGCCATATTATAAATATCATCAATCACTCTCTAACTAGCAACTGGGTAAGTGAATCCATGATTTGAGAACCAGAAGAAGTAATAACATTTTAGCAGTGACCTCAAATTAAGAAAGTGTTGTTTATCTCCATTAACAAATCGAAATCCTGCCCTGTGCGCCCCCTCCCACATTGTTTTTGTTGGTTGGTTTGTGTTTCTTTTTCAGAAGCCTCTAGCAACTAAGACCCCATAGATCATATTAAATAAGAATTTTCATCAAAAGAAGACAGTGAGATTCCCCAATATTTTTTTGTAATAGGAGTAACTTTTAAATTCACTCATAGTTTAATTCATTAAGAGTCTCAGAGTAGAAAGAAGGGAGAAGATGCTAAAAAAAAAAAATCTTCAATGGGTTGGTTTCTGAATGTGCTGGTAGAGGAGTGTTGATACTAAAATATGGAATGAGACCAAGACGAGGTGTGGCAAGGTTGGAGCCAAGAGATCAGGAGGTTGTCCTTCCTACTACTTGGTTGGCAGGTCCCAGCTAACTGGAGAAATGAACCCAAGAGATAACAACCAGTACATAACAAGAGTAACTGCAAAGTACTTCACTGTCACAAAACTCCGGGGGGTGTCATTCGTAGAATGAGATGAGTTCATTTGATAGACCCTAGAAGGGGAAATTAGAACACGAAGCCATGTTCAGAGGGGCAATGATGTGAAGACACAAGAGGAAGCCCATCTTCAAGCCAAGGATTATCTCAAGTCCACCATAACCTGGGAGAGAGACCTGGAACAGATTCTTCCTGAGCATCTTCAGAGAGAGTGTGGTCCCGTCACCACCTTGATCTTTAACTTCTAGGCTCCAGAATTGTGAGATAATACATTTCTTCTGTTTAAGGCACTCAGTTTGGGGTAGTCCGTACAGCAGCCCCAGGAAATTAAAATACTAAGACGTAGGTACATTAAGGGTTAATTATGTAATTCTTTCCATTTTTGTATATGTTTTAAATTTTCTATAATAAAAAGTAAAAAAATAAAAAGAAGCATTGCACATGGTCTCAAAAACATTAATAATTCAGCTGTACTCTGCCACAGTGTTCCCGGAGGAAACCACCCAAGTACCAAAGTACCTCTAATATCCAAAACTACAGCTGGTCCCTTCTTCAATTCATGAGTCTAATTTCAAATCTGCAATCCCCTTTCAGGGAATCACTGGTAAATCTCCTAAACAAGGCGCCCGAGAGCTCTCCTGTGCCTCTTGGCTCTTTGGGGCCCCCAACAGTGTATCCTCCTCTTCAGCATAATTGAAGCAGCCTGGCAGTGCTTGAGAAACCCGCACAGGGGGAGAGGAGAGAAAGGAAGAGCTTGCAGCACAAACCCACGCGGGAAGCTTTCCTGAATTAGTTTCCTGCCCAAATATGAATGGACTACTGGATACACCATGTTGACGGTATTTGACACTTGGTAGACAGGTTAAGGAAAAGTACACCATAAAGTGCATTAAATAACCTCATAATCACATTTGTAGGCTAAGTGAACCGGGGCCACCACAAGTACTAAAACACATGATAACAAAGGCAGTCAGCATTTTCCATACCATATGCTTGTAAATGTTATTCTGCAGGGAACCAATTAAAACTATGGAATACTTAGAACACAGACATATGGAACAAAACAGGGCAACTTATCTTGTCACCACGGTGCTTGCTCAGTACATCTATTAGGGAGATGTGATACTGAATTATTAGTACAAATAAATGTTATTTTAATTATGAATACCAAAAGGCATACCACTACTTCAAGGGCTTGCTATGGTGGTGGCGCCGTTTTGTTTTGGATAGGAGAGCCTACTGTCTCCAAATAGTCACATAAAATACCAGTTGTATTAATTATCAAAAGTATAATTATTATAACAAATGTTTGGTCAGTCTATATTCTAAGTGTCTCAACTGTTACACTGGGAAGATAACAATAATATTATTCTATGAAATCCACAGGGTTCTTGGTAAACCACTTAAAAAACTGTAAGCAAAAGCATGGAATTTGTGTCAGGTTTTATTTTTCTGGTTATCAATGAAAAGAAGACATGCAGACCATCCAAAAGGAGAAACTATCAAGACTGATTCTAACAATCATTAACAAACCAGCTTTATTAAGTTTTCCTGACATTAAAAGAGACGAAAACTTAAAAAAAAAAAATCTGGGCTACATTCATAGTTCAGTCTTAACAGGTAAAAGACAGTGTTCTTTTCCATCCCATAACTGAAGCTTTGTTTGCCATTATTACTTAATTTAGAATTAACATTTAAAGGACTCAGACATATACATTCTAACAAGTTGGTTCAAACACAACAGGAATTATGCTAGGATTTGCAGGCTCAAGCAATGCCCCCAGATTCAGAGCATGCATGAA
The DNA here is from genome assembly GCF_045843805.1 of Urocitellus parryii. Lineage (NCBI taxonomy): Eukaryota > Metazoa > Chordata > Mammalia > Rodentia > Sciuridae > Urocitellus > Urocitellus parryii. The sequence goes on along the minus strand of NC_135534.1, from coordinate 135,731,511 downwards.
ATTTAAAAGAAGACATAAAGGAAAAGAGTAACAAGAGTTTATAGCCCAATAAATCTGTTAACTATACTGGATGAGATCAGGGAAAGGACTGACTGGTGTAGTATGGCATCTGGGACTACATTAATTAATAGTAAATTAGCACCAAAATATGAGTAACAAATTTGAAAACACTAGTTCCACATGCACACTCCTACTTTCTTGTCAGTGATCCATACAACAATTGTGTTTAAAACAAACAAGATTGGAGGAGGAGGAGGAGGAGGAGGAGGAGGAGGAGGAGGAGGAGGAGGAGGAGACAATGACAAACTACTGAGACCTTTTCCCAGGTTTTTCTTCCCTACACACACCTCAGTGTTAGCTATCCAGGGAGCACCTGACCTGTTCCACACTTGCCGGATTTTCAACTCCCAAGTCTTTGCATTGGTGGATCCCTTTCCCTAAAATTTCCTTCTTCTTTGTCTGCTCAGTGAACTGATTCTTCTTTTAAAGCTCTGCTTAGCCATCACCCTTTCTGTGAAACCTCTCCTGTTTACCCCACCTTCAGAACGTCAGGGCTTTCGGTACCTTCCAGTGCTAGAGATTTCCAAATTGTAAATGTGTCGTCATATCTATCTGCATAAATTGTGAGCAACCTGAGGGCAAGATTCCTGTTTTAGTCATCTGTGAGTCCAAAGTCTTGCAATGTTCTGAGCAGACAGCAGAGAAGTACTAAATAAATGTTTAGAAATGAATGAATGGGAATTTGGGTATAGGGACCATCCCACCACTCAAGCCATGTCATTGCTAACCATCTTGCTTTCCCATCTATGTCCCTCTGACATATATACCAAACATAGGGGAACATCAAAATCACAGCATGGGTGCAGAAAGCACCCAGAAACGCTGTTTTTTGTTTTTGTTTTTGTTTTGTTGTTGTTTGTTTGTTTTAATGCAGCCCAGGTTCCACTCTGCTACATCTGATCAGCTGGATCTAGAGTCTGGCCTGCGTGCCTGTGTTTTTAGCAAACTCCTCAGGTGAATGTAATACACATCAAAATGTAAGAATCAAGCCTCCATGATTTAGTAGTAATTTCCTAAATTTAGTAGTAATTTCTTACCGCATAATCCTTGCACCCTGTCTTTCCAATCCAAAAACTGGTTTATTTAGAGAGGTTTATAACCTCTCATCGAATAATCATCCCATGGTATAATTCTGTTCATCATGCCGCTTAAAAGATAATCAGAGCAGCAATGTATTCACCAGTGGCATCTGGACGCACATTTGTCTTCTCTCACAGTGCTAGCCTTGCACCTAGGATGCTCAGCGCATGCGCATTGTCAATGTATTTCAAACTGCCTTTCGTGGTTTGTTTAGAGCACTGCAGTCCTAACACATTTTGTATGAGTGGCACCAAGGACCGGTCATCACATATCGAAACCAATGATGGTAGTGAAGAATCTTCAGATACAGAAGATTAAACTCCATATCTCACAATACTGTAGTAAATTTTCTGAAGTGTAATATTTTGACTATAATGCACAAATCAGTAACAACAAACGTTAACTTTTTTCCAGACTGTAAAAATGTTCACTAGACTGTCAAGAAGAAATGTTGTGTGTCTATAGGGACTATTCAGTTTTAACACATATTCATGAGTATTCCAGGCATTCTAATCTTGCACCAAAGACAGTTTAGTAATAAATTATTTTTAAGAAATACTGGTACCATGAAAAAAAAAGAGGTTCAGTTAATGGCTCCCCCCGCACACACTTTTTTGAAAAACATTTTTTTTTGCAAAAAAAATCTGCAACAGTTATGTAATGAAATACAGTAGACAAAATTATTTCTGCAAATCTGCTTGCAAAACCTGTTTCCAGAGAAATGATTTAGTCTGACACAAAGGAACAGTCTTGGATTTGAGAAAAACACTAATTGAATGGATAAATGGAAATAAAAAATATTCAATGAATACTTTGGATTCAAAATCTCCATGGTCTTGACTGAGTTTTGCTACTAATAAACCATCAAAGATATTTCCATAAATGCAAGGAATAGTATGCTCTGCTTGGGAATACAAGAGCACTTTATGCCCATGACCCACTGCCAGGCAGAATGCAAACAGGATGGCTCCTGACCACATCAGGACCCCTTCCTGGGCCAGTTTCTCCAGGACTTTTTCAGACTTTGCCACAACAGGAAATGGATGATACTGATTCTGTAGAGACACCTACATAAACAAGTGGGGTTTTATATTTGTCTTTCTTTCTTTGATTTATCCTTCCTTCTCTCACATACATATGTACCTATTATACTTGGTGGAGGTGGTGGGAGGGAGCCCTGAGGCTACTCCACCATTTTTAGTGGAATTGACAAAAAAAATCATCAGCACATGTCAATCATCCTAACTCTTCTGTTTCAATCTCCTTGCTACCCAAACATGCCATTTTACACACTAGTTTTAAAATAACCATTGGATCTTGGAAGAGGCTTATACCTGAGAGGAAATTTTATATATAATTACCCCAATGCCTGCCATCTCCAGAATTACAGTGACTCCAGAGAAATGCTAATCAAACTGCATTACATGAAATATTTTTAGGCACATAATTTAATAGAGGTTGACACATTTGAAAGAAAGTTGTCTCCTCAGGATGCCATAAGACACATAAAACTCTCTAGTAAAGAGGCAGGAGACACAGGATACAGAGCCGAACTCTACTACTAACTAGCTGTGAGACCTTGATCTAGACACTTCTGTATTCTCAGGCTCAGGTTCTTCATCTATAAAATAATGAGGCTGGACCAGATGATTTCTAGAATCCCTTCTAGCTTTACTGCTCTAGAATAAGTCTACAAAAGAAGATGGGTGTAAGAAGAGGAATCCCAGGAAGAAATGCATTATAAACTATAGAATTTTTATTTCATTTTTCTCTTATTTTAAAATTTATATAATTTAGTAGTGTATTACAGTTATACACAATAGTGGAATTTGTTGTTACATTTTAATACATGCACATGATAAAAATTCCCCTAGAATGTTTATTTTTTAAAAAATCAAAGGAATAGTTTCTAAAGGTTGGAACTCCAGGCACTGCTGCACTGGAGTTCGAGGTCGACATCTAAGAACCCATTCAGTCACACTACCCAAAAGTAATCTTCCTTGGCTACAGACTCTCTCCTGAGGCTTGTTTAATAAATGTTTAAGAAACACTGAGATGTTAGAGTGTAGTAACCAAGAATGGGTGAATGAATAATCTGCTATTTGAAGAATAAACTTGTTCTCGGATTACAAGAACATACAACTGCTACCTTTTATAATATCGTCTCCAGCTGCTGGGGTTTGGAAAGAAAACCTCTCTAGGGGATACCCTTACCCACGATAGAAAATAAAATCTACCTAGGTATAGTGTAAGATATACTGTGACCCTTAGCAGGGGAGATGTAGAATCTAGACTTAGCAGGAAATGGGGATTTAACGGTGGTGTTGTTATTGACAGATCCTGGGGCTGATCAAGCTGTTTAGCAAGGAACAGATAGGGATCAATAGCCGCATCAGCAAGACACTGAAGATGCTGCTGATTTCTCAGAAATTGTCCTCTGTGGAAAAAAAAAAAAAAAAAAAAGATCAGCACTGTGGTCAATCAGATGGTCCTTGAGGCTACTGGAGAGTCAAGGTATTGACAAAACTCAGTGTAAGAACACAGACTGACTTCAAGGACAGGGCAGCCAGCTAGAAAACCAGGTATTCTCTTTAAAAACAGCTAAAGAGAAGAGAAAGGGAAGGGGCAGATGGAACAGTCTACTCTTAAAGGACAGGGATGTGCAAGAGACATGCATTGGGGATCTTTGGAGGAGACAGGAGTGACATGAGCAAGAAAATGACTCATAATGTTGTTATGAAAAAGCGCTGGACCTTTGGCTTCATTTTTCTCACTCAGAGTCTAGACAAGCTTCAAGCTGTAAAGTCAAAAGTTACTCAGAGAGGACCACAAATAACCCAGAATCCAGAGAGCTCTTGAATCCCAAGAGCAAAGCTCTCTTGGCTATTTTCTAAGAGATATAGGATAGATCATCCACTTTAAAAGAGTTATTAGGAACACAATAAGGAATTCTGATGAGAAGTAAGATTCCTATGTAGTCTTACTTAGTCTGTTGTCTGCGGCTACAACAGAGTTTCTGAAACTGGGTCATGTATAAAGAAAAGAGATTTGTTTGGGTTCACTGTTCTGGAGGCTGGGAAATCCAAGATCAAGTACCTATATCTGGTGAGGGTTTTGTGCTGCTTGGTAACAGGGAGGAAGTCAGAAGGGCAAGTGGGCATGGGAGGAAGAAAGAAAACAAGAAGGGCAGACTTGTTTCATAATAGCCACTCTCATGGTAATTAATTCGGTTCAGTGAGAGTCCAGGGTTAATCAGGGTGAGTATTTAGACTTTTTATAATTTTAGAAGAGAGCTTTAAAAAGTGATGTAATTCTAATGATACCTATCATGAAATCAACTAAACCTATAAAAATGAATGCTTCGTCTGTTTCAGAGTTTTACAAAGGAAGCAAATCACTAGTGGTTTGAATATGGTTTTCTCCTTTCAAAACTCAGGTTGAAATTTGATTGCCTTTGTGGGTTGTTGGGAGATGATTAGGTCAGTAAGAGGGATTCATGACTTTCCTACCAGACTGGGTTAATTCTCCTGATAATTCAAACTGAATTATATGGAATCACTCTTGTTTCAAAGTATATCTTTTAAAATATAGAAATACACAGACTTTTATCTCAGTCCTTTGTATCATTAAAATGTTGTATTGGGGCTGGGGTTGTAGCTCAGTGGTTGAGTGCTTGCCTCGCATGCCTGAGGCACTAAGTTTGATCCTCAGCACTACATACAATAAATCAATCAATAAATATATTTTCAAAATGTTGAATTGGCATGGAAAATTAAGAATTATAAAATAAAACTTTTTAAATAAAACTTTCCACTTGAATGAATTAGTGATAATATCTTACATCAGAATAATTTTTACCTCAAGGGTCCCTCATAAGCATGCTAAAGGGAGCCAGGAAGGCTGCGTACAGGCAAGTATTTTCTGAAATATGTTCTGGTAAACAATAGTACAGTAAAAATTCTGGAAAATACTGTGCTTAACAATGTTTAAACACATGATTATATCACAAGACCTCTCAGATGCTTCACCAGTTTATTGTAAATTACCACAGGTATGCATGTACATGAGAGAGAGGAATGAGATGTTTCTCAGACTTTTTTGATCATAAAACCCTTTTTCCATTGCACGGCTTATGGAATGCACATTGGGATTGTCTATGCTTCACCACTTGCGACATGAAAAAATGTCTATGTCATAATTTTAGCTACGCTGTAATCAACATCTGAAAAACATCTACTGAACAACAACGTATTAGACACCATTCTAGAAGGTGCTAAAACTGATCAAAACTCCTGCTTTTATGTAGCTTATATTCTAATGGGGAGCAAGAAAATAAATCAAAGAGTAAAATGTGTAATTTTACACATTTTACATTTAATTTTACATGTAATTTTATACAATTTGTATTTACTCAAATAGGAATAAATGTCAAGAAAAAATATCAGGGAAGGGTAATGTACATTACCCACTGTGTAAATACCCACCGTGTATGTGTGTATGTGCGAGTGTGTGGGAACATGCATATTTACAAGCCTGTGTTGGGAAAGGGGCAATATTTTTAGTAAAGTGGCCAAAGAAGGCCCTCAAGGGATAGCTGAGGACATAAAGGAAGTGAGGGAGGGAGTTACCACATAGCTGCAGGAGAAGCATGCTGAGGAAAGGGTAGACCCAAGGAAAGACCCAAGGGCACATCAGAGACAGGGATCTGAAATTGGACTAAAACAAGGCCCTGTTTCTAAATGTAATTGTAAAGATTACACACTAGTCTTTTATGAGGCCTAACATTTTTTAAAGTCATGCATTTTTTATTTACATTTATTTTTATTGAAATTGGTATTTTTTTAAGGATGGATATGAAGTATTTTATTTTTTAATTGGATATAGTGTTTTATTTTGTTTTTCTTTCCATATTTTTATTGTGCCACAACATTATAATTGTACCTAATCATGTTAATTTGATGTTACATGTTCATACATGTACACTATACAACAATATAAGTTGGCCACTAGCCATGCATGTTTTAGGTATACATAATTCACCAGTCTGGTACTTCACTGTAGGAATCAAGTCTTTAATTTGTACCCCTCAAACCCTGGAGGATCCCTGGGACATTTTCAGGGACTTCGTGAACTTAAATCTATTTTCATGAAAATTGGGAAATATTATTTTCGTCTTTTTTTGTTTGTTTCTTTTTTTTTTAAATTTTGTGCTGTGTAGACATTTGTGCTAATGGGTTTTCACAAACATTTGCACAAAAGCTGTGGTAGCTAAAACTTTCAGAGCCTTGGCAAGAACCAGGGTATTGGCACTATTAGTCACTGTAATCTTCACAGCCATGACCTGCCAGGGACAAAACTGCCAGCTTCACTGAACATGTCCTCGATGAAACAGCGAAAAATATTAAGTTGATTAACGATCAAGGCTCAAGTCCACATATCCTTTTCAGTACTCTGTGATAAAAATGAGAAGTATGCACACAGCATTCCTTCTGCATTCTGAAGACCGATGGTCGTCCAGAAGGAAAGCAATTGTGAGACTGAGTTGTGAGCTGAATTAACTGCTGCTCACTAAATATTTTTATTTGGGGAAATATATTGATTTTTGGTAAGGTGTTCTTTTGTTAACATGTAATGAAAATATGATATTTTAAATAAATTAATAAATAAATACTTAAACTTTTTCCCATTTTTTTTCTAATATGATAAATATTGATAAATAGAAAACACAGACAGACAAGTTTTTGGTTATCCTGGCTGATTTCCAAAAGTGTGAATGTTTTCTCAAAGAGTTTGAGAAGCACTATTATAATAAAATAACAAAGCCATCCATGGACTCGTATATATGTCTGTGCATGTAGACACATATGTGGATGTATGTGTGTGCACACACATGTTTTTTAAATTGAAATGAAATTCGCAACATAAAATTAACTATTTTAAAGAGAACAAGTCAATGGCCTTTAGAGTGTTCACAATATTAGGCAACCACCATGCTATGGCAGGAGTCATTACGTCCTATCTTCATGACCTGGGCCCTATCCATTGATCACCTCTAATTTGCTTACATTTTAATTGACTAATATATAAGCAAAATTATTTCCAAAGTATTATATTATTACCAATAAATATAGAAAGCCAATGCCACTTGCTAATAGAAAAAAAAATGAATGAATCACCTCAAATCATTCCAAGAATTTATATTATATTGTATTATTTGTACAATACAAAAAATGTCCTGGTTTTTGGATTATAATAATAAGCAAACATTTTAATGAATTGATAAGCTGAGGATTTGATTAATTCTAAAAGTTAGGATTCATTACTTATTCTCTCTTCTCTGGAAAAGCTAGTGAAAATATTTACGACTTTGAGTGACACACTACCCATGTAGCACTTGGCAGAGCTTTGAGATAATGGACAAGTAACATTCTTAGCTACAGGCTTGCTTTGAACATAAGAACCAAGTGAATTCAAAAACTATAAAATTGTTCAAAAAGTTACAATATGGCTTCTGAGTACATTAAAAAAACAGAACCACATTTAAGTTTTATCGCCTTTGGATTCTCTCTGTAATAAAAGAGACTGAAGATATAAGGAGGCACTTGACACTTGACTTCCCTCTTTTTGGGTGCAGAAATCACTCCTTGTAAATGAATTATTCTCTGTACTACCTCTTCTATGGTGACTTTGCCAAGTGCAAAAACATCCCTTCCCTTTTCCGTGCCCCATTGATGTGATGTTTCTGTTCTTCCCACCAAGACCAGAAATTTATTTTTCCATTCCTTAAATCTGAGCAGACCTGTGACTTGCTTTGTCTAACAGATATAAGAATTCATTAAGTGGCTAAGAAAATGAAAAGACTATAAGAAGTACTTAACACAGTACCTGACACATAGTAAGTCCTGGTTAAACATTGACAGTATGTATGCAGTAAGCAGCATGCACTAGGAATGTGGCTCCCTGTTTCAGGGACTTTGGTCTGCATTCCTCCCATATCCTTCTCCTCCCCTCTCTTCACTTGCCAACTTTGGGCTGGGTCCAGATGTTACCAGTTGATAGCAGGCCCAGCTGAAGGGCCTGCACACAGCACATTTGGTTAACACTTCCTGAGGAAGTGAGAATTAACTGGCCCATCCTTGGGTTCACTGCAATCCAAAAAACTCCAAGTCCACCTTAGAGTTCACAGTATTTATGACATAAGCTGGTGGGGCTAGTTTAATTTAAACCATCTCCATTGGGTAATTTTGTTCGCACACTCAAGAACTAGAAAAACAACTAAACATGTTGAGGACCAATGGCTAAATGCCTCACATGTACCATCGCATTTATCTTCCAAGTAACCTCCTGAACTCCAAATAAGATTATATATTTAACAGATGAAAAAACCAAGGCTTGCAGATGTGAATATTATGCTTGATTAACTATGTGGAAGGTGCTGTAAGAAAAAATAAACAAGAACTGATTCTTGTTCCCCAAAGTTCTAGCACTAAAGATCCTTTCCATTCCTTCTTTCCTCTGCGGACTCCATGTCTTGCAAGTGTTTATTTACCCATTCCACAGCATCATTAGTTTTGAAATACTAAAACAGTTTCCTGCTTTGGGGATCTCAAAGTACTAGATCCCCTGATGTGGAACAGTTGAACTAAACCTTATTACTTATTTTACATTTGAAGAAAGAGAATTCCAGAAAGTGTCAGTGTTTTGCTAAGGTCACACTTCTCCTACTAAAGAGAAGGCACTAAAATCTGCATCTCATTGTTTCCTGGAGCCATTGTTTTTGCCATTATATTGTCTCTGGAACATGGTGTTTGTCACAGGGACAATTTGAAACCAAGTCACCATTAGAAGGAAACAGAATTAGGAAAAAGAATCATTGAGGAATGATTCTGTAGCTGTCACACCTTTTTGGCTTAGTGATTATTTACCCCAAGGGAAAGAGTGAAAAGGTCTTCATTCTGGCACCAAGTAGAATAAAAAGGAAAGATCAAATGAATGTTTATAGATGACATCCAAAAATACCTAACAGTCATTTGCATATTACCATAGTAGGAGGTTTCATCTGGAATCTGTTAGTGTACTGGAAGAAACATCAAACTTGCCATTATTCTTCTTAATTTTTGAGTTTGCATTACAAAACAAAGTAATACCTTCTAGCTTGGTGCAATGTGAAAGCGAGCTTTGTGCAGTAAAGGAGGCAAGGTGAATTTGAAAGTCTGGTAAAACCTTGCCCAGGGAAGGCTAGAACTGAAGATCTCTTATTTCATTCCTAGGCACTCACCAGTCCTGATTCCCTGGGGTCTACCAGAACAGCTGAAAAGAAATAGGGGAGAGTAAGGGAAATGACCATTAATGTTTATTGAGCATCCACTTTTTACCTGACAAACTGTGAAACAGGGCTTAGAGGAGATAAACAGATTTAATCTTCACAGTAGCAATTCCAGACACAGAGCCAACTACATCAAGAAGCAGCCAAGCATGATGAACATGAATGTAGAGTTTGGAGCTGGGTTGACTTAGGTTCAGAACCTGACTCTGTGCCTTCCTGCCTGTGTGAGTCCAGCAAGTCACTCACCTCTCTCTACCTCAGTTTTCTCATGTGCAAAACAGAGATAATTAACTAGTATTATTGTGAAAATAATACTATTTCCTAAATAAAGAATTTAGATAATGCTCTTGTGCATGATCCCAATGGATAAGTATTACATAAGATTAACATTTATGAATAAGTCAAGGCCCCAAAACGTCAAGGAATGTACCCAAATTTATACAACTGAGAAGTAAAAAGTTTGACTCTTTCTCTTTCAGTCAACCTGAGGCTCACAGACTTAGCAGAAAGGATACCAGGTAGAAGTAGCCTCCAGGCCATAAACCTCATTATGTCCCTTATAAACTCCTCTCCACAGCACTGACCTGCACATCTTTACTTAATTTCCACCAAGAATTGTCCCCTGGGGTCAAGCCACCAACTTTCTCAAGCTTCTCCTCCCAGGCTTTGCTCAGGATTTCCCAGCAAACTATGCAGCTGTCCATGCAAATATCCCCACTCACACAAGGCCAATGCACAGTTAGCAACTTTCAAAGGACTTTCAATCCACACAATGACAGGAGGAGGAGAGCACACATTTAGACATTAATTTGTCTAAGAAATTGGGGCTAGTTTTGTTAGGAGACCAGGAATTTAAGCCCTTATTTTCTGTGTTAATGTTTATTTTATTAATGTATAAGTAATTTTTAAACTCAAGTACATAATTCTGATTGTCTGTTGACTCTAAAACTAGTGGTTTTGAAATCCTCAATATGTTTTCCAGAGGTTCAGATACCAAAAAAGGAGAAATCATCACCATCATCACCATCACCACCATCACCATCATCATCATCTTCATCAAAGCACACACTCAAATATTTTTATTATTTACCAAGTATAGATCCAAGAGTTTTACATATACTATTTAATTTGATTTTCAAAATCTCCTACAAGAGGAATTCAATTATTCTTCCCAATTTACATGAAGAAACCAAGGCCAAGAGAATTTAAAGGACCTTTCCAGGAATCCTTATTCCACACATTCTTTCATGCTGATCTAAAGATATCAGCCCAGATTTCTCAAACCCCTTTCTTGGGATGCAGATACAGCCTGAAGTCATCCCAAATGTGTCCATGAAAACAACCCCTGCCCAAACCTCATTTGAAGGCTTTACGTTCTACTGATTCTTTTTTTTTTTATAATAATATCTCTTTTTTTATTATTTATTTTTTAGTTGTAGTTGTTGTAGTTGGACACAATACCTTTATTTCACTTACTTTTTTTTTTATTGCACTCCTAGAGAGCTGGAGTACTGTTTTTTTTTTTTTTTTTTTTTTTTAAGAGAGAGTGAGAGAGGAGAGAGAGAGAGAGAATTTTTAATATTTATTTTTTAGTTCTCGGCAGACACAACATCTTTGTTGGTATGTGGTGCTGAGGATCGAACCCGGGTCGCACGCATGCCAGGCGAGCGCGCTACCGCTTGAGCCACATCCCCAGCCCTCTACTGATTCTTAATATAAATAACTACCTAACAAGCCCAAGTTTCTTAATAAATTCTTTTACTGGGTGATAAGCTACCTATTGATATGACCATTAATATAATGTGAGCATGGTTCTGTCCAGGTCTACCCAAAGAGGGTGAATTCCAGCTTCACAGCATAAGCAGACTGCAATATATTCCCACATATTAGCTTTCCTTCCTACAAAAGAATAATAACATGTCCTCGTGCAATACCACGTAACTTGCAGTACCTGCCTACTGGTATAGTAACACCCCACTGCCACTGGGTTTGGCCTTGTGACTTGCTTTGACTGATGAAGTGCCTGTGGAAATGACTCCTTCTAGTCTGAGCCAAAAGCTGTAAGAACCATTGCCAGATCCTCCCAGCTCTCTTACATGCTCCTGCCATGGAGCAGCATAGCCCATGTCTATATTGCTCCTTTAGCTCGCATTCCAGAACGCAGGTGGCACTTGGAGCCACAGCTGACTTTCAGCAACTTGTAACCAGAGCAGGAAATCCATCTTTGTTGTTGACAGCCACCCACGCTGGGGATCTCTGCTACCACAGCATAACCCAGTGAAAGCAGATTGATACCTAGAGGTACCTGAAATGATCCTGAAAAGCTGCAAAATGTCTGCTGGTCACCAAACTACAGGAGGTTCCACAAGCCACTCTTGAGCTCCCACTGTGTTAAGAGAAACAAAATTCTATGTTGAGGGAAAAGGAACAGGAAAGCACAAAGGGCCTGTAGGAAACGAAGTGTGAAGGAAGAACACATCAGAGCAGCAGAGTGACTGAGCAGAAGCCATCAACATAGGAAGGAGGACATGAATAATAAAGGAACACCATGAATAACACAGCATCATGTGCAAACAGGCACCAGGACAATAGGGAGGATGGGACAGGAGCCCAGGAGCAGATAACCATCCAGATGACAAAAGCACTGTCTGAAAGATGGAGAAAACCTCATGTAGATAAGGAGAGGCCAAACCCTGCTGAGGAAACTGTGGACAGTTCTGGGAGGAAAAAGAGCTCTGTCCAAACCTGTGTTTCCAGTAGCAAGTCCTGTGGAACTGCCACCGATGTGGTCTTATGCGCAGGCTCATCCCAAGAACACCGCCAAGAGCCCTCCATTTCCCACAAGGCGGCCAGCCCTGGAGTCCTCTGCTCCCACTTCCTCCCTAAACCTGATCCCATATTGAGGTCCCCTCCACTGCTGCCAGGCCCCATGAAGCCACAAGACCATGTGTTTTGTATGAGCGAGAATAAGGAACATGAAGTTCAACACATTTTAGAAACATGTTTTAGTCCAGACCCTAACTTATGGGTCAGTAGAACCAATGGCTGATGGATTCTATATGTTGTAACTGCAGATTCCTTTTCCTCCCAAACCAATTCTTCTCTTACCTGAAATAGGATAGCTATAGTTTTGTTCCTCTGGCTTAGATTTTAACATCCGGGTACCTCAGGTGTCTCTCTGCAGTGTGACTGCAGTGAGGCATCACCTCCTGGGGAAGCACTGCATTTCTCCTACCTATGAAGCCTGCAAATTCTCATGCACCCTTGAAAGGGGACATGAACAGCGACTCCTGGCAAATCCATGTTCTAGATCCTCAAATTGTGTCCTGGTGGGGGGGGGGCAGTGGAACCAGCATCACTTGGGAGCTTAATAGAATCACAGGTCCAGAATCTGTATTGAATCAGAATATGTTTTACAGTCTCTGGATGACTCCCACCCTCATGAAAGTTTCAGTGGTGCTTCTGGAATGACCACTCATCCTGAAATTAGTTTACTTTGTCCCTGGAATGTGTTGAGATGGACATATAAGATAAGATTCTTGGGCACAGCATTCTAGAAACTGAGCTCCAAAATTCATTAATTATGTGTGCTAGAGCGAGCTACTTGATGTCTCTGAGCCCCATTTCCCCTCTGGAAACTGGGCATAATGATGCCTGTCTCAGAGGACTGTGGTCAAGGAGAAAGGAAATCACGTAAGAAGCTGCAGGGTTAGATGCTAACTTTTGCTTGCTGACAAGGAACAGGTTTTGCTGAGGGGTGACTGGCAGGGATGAGATGTGGGATGAAGTCAGTTTGAGACAATCGGGGCAGGAGAAAAGAACTAGCAAGTGATACTAGGCATGGCAAAACATTAGCTTAATTTGGTTGCTCCTGTCTTTTTAAAAAGCTGAAATGTATTTAGAAAGGAGTTCCACAGCTAGGAGTTTTGACACACAAGGATTTACTTCCAGAACCTCCTGCCCCACAGCAAGCTAATTATTTAACAGATGTGCATGATTTAACAGCTACACTGCAGAGTCTCTCAGAGTCTGTGATTTCCACTCCCACCCAACACTTATAAAAAAAAAATCTTCCCAAGCATATTTCCTTCAGAATATTTTAAAGCCTCTTAACACGGCATCTGTAAAGGAATTACCATATTGTGTACAAATCATCCCATTAGATAATAAGAATTATCTAAAAGAAAATCCTGTAAGGCATTGGGGCAACTATAAACCTAAAATTTCCACTAATACAGCAGGTCACACCTAGACTAACCTTGAATTCCACCTCCCTAAATTTTTTTTCAATTGTGTTTGAATATTTCCTCTTTTCCCCCCCACCAATGTGAATTAATCAAGTTCTTAAAAAAGATTGAGGGGTCTGGGGTTGGAGCTCAGTGGTAGAGTATATGCTAATCATGCATGAAGCCCTGGGTTCTGTCTGCAGCACATTCTCCCCCACCCCCAGAAAGGTTTAAAGGCAATCGCATGGAATTCATCACTTCCCTGGACAGGTCAAAGTCTCTGATGCATCTTCATTTTTGCACATCTTGAATGAACAATCCTATACCTCTGTCATGCTATGGCTATTAAAAAAAAAAATGACTCCCTATTGCATCCATGCAGGATTCATTCAGGCTTTGAGGCAGTTAATTAATCTGATCCAAATAAAGAAATAGTCAAGGAGGGGTCTTGGAATAAAGAGAGAAAGAAAATTTGGTGGAATCACACTTCCTCTGTAAGCAGAACGGCTTGTGTTAACAGGCATTTAAACTTCTTTTCCCACATGGAAATCCGAGCTGAATCAACGTGACATCCATGTTGCCCATTACAGGTATGTCAGATAATGCTCACAGGTTCCCACAGTGACCTGTGTCTCTGGAGCTGCCTTCCCATTACACATGGCACAGGTTCTCTTGAGCCTGGGGTGCCCAGCATGTTTCCACCAATGACACATTCATTCATCTCACACTTGTAAACTGTACATCAGAGTCCACCACATGAAACTCACAACAGGCTTGTGTCCACTTGCACAGAGAAAAACCCAACTGTGGCATGCATGGAGTTTACCACAAGATAGTCTCCTCCTCCACTGTTTTATGCAGGAGAATACAAACTACTGAACTCTCCATAAGAACTTCCAATTATCTCCAAAACATGGACCAATTTTTTTTGTTTCCAAAGATGTTTGGGAATCAAAAGACACAGATTCTATGCCCAGCTCTCTTGTTAAATTAACTGGCTGTGTGTCCTTGGATAAAGCTAGATTTTAGCTCTCTGGTCTTATTCTCATCTGTGACAAAAAGATGACAACATGAGCCCCACGCGAGTTTGATCAAATGAGATGAGGGTGAGAGAAAATACAAAGTGTGATACTGTGTTTCAAATCACCACCAACTGTAGTCAGCCCTCAATATCTCCAGGGAACTCTTAATAATGAATTCCACAGATGCTCAACTCCTTTCTATAAAATGGTATGCATTTGCATACAACCTATGATATCCTCCTACATTCTTTAAATTGTCTCTATATTACTTATAATACCTACACCCTAAATGCTATATAAGTAGCTGTTCTATTTCATTGTTTATGGAATAATGACCAGGAAAAAAGTCTGTACATGTTCGGTACAGATGCAGGTTTTTTTAAACTGTTGATCTGAGGATAGTGGAATCCACAGTTGTGTGATCCAGAGATACAGTGGGCCAACTGTGCTTGATGACAGTGCACTCAGGATCCCAGTGACTAAAACTAGCAGAGTAAAGATGGAAATGTTACAAGATGGCAGATGAATGAGGTGACATTTGATGATGATACTATACATGTGGACGGCTGACTATGTCACAGCCACTAGCTTGTTACCCCATGAAGCTCAGTCTGTTTGAAATAGCTGAAAAAGACAGAGAAAAGAAGAAGAGTGACTGCCCTAGTCAAATTCTACCTCAGGGTTTCAAGTAGCAGAGCTGTAACTGCACAGCACATTTTGTGTTGATTTTCTTGATTTAGCAGCCAAGTCTTAATTGAGCAAGCTCAAGTTTACTTGCTCAGATCCATGATTTACAAAATCAGCATACTAGACCCCTGATATTCTGTATAGCTTCTCAAATTTGTCAATAGTATAGACCTAGGTTTCAAGAGACCTGGCACCTATGTTTGGCTCTGTTGTGATGTACTATGGGCCTAGTCACCCTTTCTAAATCTCTCTTAGTTTTGAAATTTGGGGAATTCCATCCAAAGGTCAATTTGGAATTATTTATCAAAAAGTCATAGCTTAAGTTTTTATCCCAAAAATTACATATTTGAAAAGTCATTTTAAGAATGTAATTCTAAAACAGAGTAAAATGTTTTATATACAAAGATATTTATTATGCTATAATTAATAATAATAAAAAGGACAAACAGAATGTTTAACCCTAGTAAGTCACCTTTACTAAACTGTATTCTATTATTTAAGATGTTGATCCTGAATGCTATATAATAACATAGGAAAATTTCAAATAAAATAGGAAAATGTATGAACATCTTCTTTTAAAACTTGTGCACAGAGAAGAAAGACTAAAAAAAGTACTTGCTCAAACCTTATCAACAGTCATGTCTCAATGAAGGTGGACAATTTTTATCTTTAATTCTTATTTTTTCTGTTTATGGGTAGTTTTTCAGCTGTCCTCTATTTTCCAGATTTGGTTTAGTGTACATTCATTATTTTTAAGGAAACCAAACCTGCAACACAATAAAGGAAGTCGAGACAAAGGCTAAAGTTATCTGTTTCAATGTTAAAGTTCTATGATTCTATAATAGTTGCAAATGTAAAGGTCTGTGCTTCTGGAATTCTTAACAAAACTAACAGTTATGCTGCAAGAGGGCATAAATAAAAGATGACAGCAATAGAATGTTGTATTTAAACCTGAGGAATCCTGACGGCTGGATTCCACATCATTCCCTGAAGTGAAGGGTCAGGGAGTGTCCAGTGGGACACATAGCAATCAAGGCAGCTGAATATCCATCTTGCTGAGAGCAGAATACCAACAAAGGGGCCAGTAGGAATGTATGGCTCAGTGTTTACAAGATTCATCAAAGTAGTCTACATAAATGTTAGCATGTGAAACCCTTTCTAAAGGAATTGGTTTTTATAGAGATATCAGGCTTGGTCAGAAGACTATTTTTGGTATAAAATAATTCCATAGAAATGAGAAATATATTTTCCCCCCACAAGGTTCAAACTGACCTAATGATTTGGAAGGATAATAAATTTTTCAAAATGTTTTAAAAGCCAGTTCTGGGATGGCATTTGGCTTTGCATCCACCACAGGGAGTGTATGTCTGGAATTTTCTAGAGGCTGGATCCAGGAGTAATGGCACTTCAGGCCACAGTCCAGGGGTGTCAGCCAAATGGCAAGCACACGATCAGTTACAGAGCCACAAAATTTCTTTGCCTCATGCTTAGCGTCTTACAAAGCAGACTCACAATAAAATGACTGAAGAAATATTCAGCTAGAAAATAAGATATTTCCCTCTTATTTATCTTTTTCTATGAGCTATATGCATTTCCTAAGACCTTGCTTGTGGTTTGCCTACAATCTAAAGAAACATACACACACACAAACACACACACACACACACACACACAAATATATCGCAGAAAGATGTTGGTAAACACTTAAAAGATAAAAACCTGAATCAAAGTTTAGGCTTGTATTGATCCACAAGAAACAGTTGAAAGACCGCTTTCTTTTTTTCAGCAAGAATACAGCTCTCCAAAAGGAAATGACCCTCGAAGTCTGTTTTTGTCATAACCAACAAAGAGTGAAATAGTCTTACCCTGTGTTCCCAAGGGAAGTAGCACACAAATCACACCAGCTTGCTAAGGAGCAGGGCAAAGATGGAAGTGTGAAGGATGGAGAATGGGAAATGAAGAGAGATATGGCCCCTTGCTCTAGAGAGGAGACCAAGGATCCTGCTTCCCTAGGGGAGCCGCTGGGCCCTTGTTCTGTTTTCTCAGACATGCCTGTGGCTGTGAACAGCTGATCTGTCCACCTGCTGTGACATTTCTGTCTTCTTAGAGCTGGGTGCTGGTCTGATCAGAACCTCTGACCACTTGCTACAGAAAATATGTATGTAGAATGCAGAGAGGACCAAAACACGTGGACATGAAGGGTGAAAATTCCACTTCCACCCTCTTTGGAGCACAAAAATCCAGCATGAATATTTCTCTTTTTGTACTTCTTTGTTAACTGACAAAAGATCTTTTTCCTTTTCTTTTCCGTTTTTCCTTGCAGTCCCATCCCCTTTTTGATATTATTCTTGGGGACCTTATTTTTCATACCTGTGGTCATTGCTACAGCTCTTCTGGAGTCCAGAACCAAATTAGTTCTTGACTCAGGATGGGAGTGGGGAGCGGGGTGTGCTCATCTTGTACATGTCGAGGCCTATTTATGCCGACACACATCAGGCTAGTATTTTTAGCACCGTCATCCTCCTCCATCCTGACTCATAATCACTTGTTATAAAACATGACATACCTGGCTTCGCTCAAGAATAAGGCACAAGAGGCCTCGCCAAACAACCAAAGGTTATCCTCTACACCAGTTCTTATTTCTTTTCTCCCTTTTTCTATTTTAATTATCTGAGCTGGAAAATTTTCTGCAATCGCTCACATGCCACACCTTAAACAATCTTTTTCCTCATCTATTCAGGGCAATTACTATGAACATGTAACACGTACTTGGAGTCAATGATGGTGTGTCACCCAGGGCTGCACAGATATCTAGCACTATGTACACTACAACAAACGCAGAGGCACTTGTTGGGGGTGTCCATCTGCTTTCTCCAGGGCCTATTTGATTTTGGTTTTGTTTGTGCAATTCTCCCACAAGTTAGCAGCAACTACACCTCCATTTCTATCATCTGCTTCTGAGAAAAGCAACTTTGGGAATATTGTGTCAAAGTACATTTGAAATAATAACACCAATAATGGTAACTGGCATTTGTGTATCTTTGCTGTGTTCCTGGTATTGCTCATAATAATTTTCAGATATTATCTCACGAATATAAGAGTCTTATCTTATGCAAGATAAGAGTTTGGGGGATTTTTCTGTGAGAAACATATTGATGGGGTTTCAATAATCAGTTCCAGGTGCCTGAAGGAGAGCTGCCTTTGCCTACTTCCCTGTTTTCAGATGACTCTGGGTGGACTTCTGTTGCTGGAGAAATGAGCTCAGACATAGAAACTGTTGCCCTTACAACTCATCGCATCCTAAATTTTGGATTTTCTTATGGACCTCACCACTCTTCAAACTTGCTTGCCCTGTGAATCCTCTGGTCCCTCCCTTTTCTCCTATCCCTCCTGCCTCCAACTGCCTTCTTTCCTTTCTCCCATTTCTTCACTCCTACATGTGTGTTAAACAGAGCCAACAGTTTCCTGGGACACTGTGAAACTAGACTTGAGAGCCAGAATCAGCTCTGCACAATTGAGAGGTGTGTTCTGATCCCATGTCTCCTCCTTCCCAGCTGTGTCCCCTGAGGTGCATTCACCCCATCTTACATTCAATCAATCAATCAGTCAATCAAAGTAATCCTGAAGGACTCCAACAGGAGAGTAGCAACAATGAAGAAAACTGTGAAACCAAAAGTGCTAACAACCTTGACTTTTAAGCTATCTTCATTTTTTCTTTCTTTCTTTCTTTTTTTTTTTTTTTTTTTTTT
Organism: Urocitellus parryii; assembly: GCF_045843805.1. Taxonomy (NCBI): domain Eukaryota; kingdom Metazoa; phylum Chordata; class Mammalia; order Rodentia; family Sciuridae; genus Urocitellus; species Urocitellus parryii. The sequence goes on along the minus strand of NC_135534.1, from coordinate 135,712,361 downwards.
TTTGGTACCAGGGACTAAACTTGGGAGCATTCAACCACTGAGCCACATCCTCAGCCCTATTTTGTATTTTATTCAGAGACAGGGTCTCATTGAGTTGCTTAGTGTCTCACCATTGCTGAGGCTGGCTTTGAACTCAAGATCCTCCTGCCTCAGCCTCCTGAGATGCTGGGATTACAAGCAGGTATCACCATGCCAGGCTAAACTCTTTTTTGAATGCATTCTTCTTATGAAAAATATACCAAATGCTCACAATATTTCTGGTTACTCTGAAAACTAGTCACATACCCTATCGTCCAAGTAGTTGATCGGTCATTTCTTTTTCTTTCAACTGGTCACACAGTGAGAAAAATCTCACAATTTATTCAACAGCCTAACACCATATTCTTTCCATAAAATATTTTCAATAATATTGGTTGATTATTTGATTGTTCGAGGGTTTCATATAAAACAGGCAACACAGAGAAATGAACCCCTCTTGGATCAAAGGGAAAGATTTATGTGTAGTTCTCATGAATTTACCACCCAAACATTACTATAAACCTGCCAAGTTGTTCACTTGTAGTTTAAAGAGAACTAAGTGTTGCGGGAGACTCTGTGGGAACCAACACTGAGAGATTAAGAGAGGCTCCTGGAATTGCAGTCAGGTGATTGGGGAGCAAAAGCTGCTCTGTTCCTGGCTGGAAGCTGTGCATTTTGGGCAAACCTCTTACCTCGATGAGTCTCAGTTCCTTCAACTGAAAAAAAAGAAAAGACTAATCTCTACCTCATAAGACCATTGTGAGAGTTAAAAGGAAAAAAAAAAAAAGTATCTCCTAGAGCTAAGGTTAAGACAGATATTCAATAAATTCCAGTTAAACTAAAGGGAGCTGAGAATTGTCCCTGTTTCTATGACTTGTGAAGAGAGCTCCCTGGCCCTTTTGTCCACCAGTGGTCCTTTTTGCATTTTAATACTGTAGATGGAGGTCTTATTCTGTCAGTATATGCAACCTGCAATATCCCGAGGACAGGAATGCTATTACAGACAAGGAAGCTTTGCATCTTACAGACAAGGAAGCTAAGACTCAGGGGCCCAAGTAATCAAGATTGTGTGTCCAGTAAGGAAAGGCTGAGTCAGGATCTGAAATCAGACCTGGCCCCAGAACCCACACTGTCAACCACCATCCTGTCCTGCAATTCAGCAGACAGGAAGTGGGGAGAACAAAGGCTCTCCTGAGCTTCTTCCAAACACTAAACTCATGTTCCCTGAAAATCTTTTAAAATCTGTTTCAGGAAAGGTGACTTCTACCATGGGCTACCTGATGATTCCCAGTTTTTGGGCTCTAAAGTAGGAACATGTGGCTATTATTGCTCCAATTATCAAGGATGAGAAGACAGATAAGCTTTTGACTGTGCTGACATTTACCCTGGGCTACTTGTTTTGAAGCCTCCACATGATATTCTCTATTACTAAAAGAGCTAATTCTCTAATATGAGTAGATGAACCCTGAACTAGACAAGACCTGTTGCCAAAATATATTCAAGATCAAATACATTATTATAAAATGTATTTATGTGCTCTTACCAGTAGCCAAAAGATAAGCCACTTATAATAAAATACACATGTACATCAAAGCAAAAAAAATTATTAAAACAAGTGCAACGAGGTAAAAACTAAGAAAAAAAATTATCATTATTATTATTTATTATTATTATTTTATTATTATAAAATTATTATATCAGAAATACTAAGCTAAGGAAAATTAGCACCAACATAGCTTTGAACTTCCTGGCAGCCCAAGCAAGAACACAAAATGCATGGAACCAAAGACATGCAGTTTTTCTATACACTATAATTTCAAAAAGACTCTTGCTTCATGGCTCCATGCATTCTACAAATTCTTACAGAGCCTCAGGCACTGTACTAGGGAAGCAGAACCATACAGAGACCTTGATTCCTACTCTCACTGAATTGGCATTAGTCAAATATGCCCCATAAGCACATAATGACAAACTGAGATAAGTGATCTAAAACCATTGCTTAAAATCTGACTTAGAAGTGAGCAGAAATGGACAACAGGGTCATACTAAGAGTGTTGTCCATCCTTCTAGAAGCAATGCAAAGTAGTTTTAGAGGCAGTGGAAGAGAGCTGTGAACAGTGGTTTCAATATTGAGTGCTTAGTGCTTCCTGTGCTCCCTGGTAGCTGCATGAGAATGGTTTGCAGAAAAACAGTGTACTGGCTGGTGCAATTACCCAGCTGGCTCAGTGATGCTTGGAATACAGTACCCGTGAACAGCCTGAGTTTTCTAACCCAGACTTTCTGGGTCTGATTTTTCAGGGTCATCTAGAGCCCTATTAGCCTCATAAAAGCTCTCAGGAAGAAAGATTGCCTTTTCTTGAAGATCAAAGTCCAAAGCCCAAGGGCTCAGAAAGAAAGGGATTTGGGACATTTGCCAGAGATTCTGAGTAGCCTATTTTATGACCTCCGACAGGGCAGCCATTTATGACTGTGCAGGTTGTATACTCTGCACAGATTCAGAGTGTACCATTCATATCAGAGTACACATGAATGTTGCCTCCTGAATACAACATTCCTGCTCTTTCCTAGTTTCCTTTCAAGAAAAGACTATAAACTCCATGACTCTCCTATAATCCCAGGGTTCAAGAAGAAACAATGATTAAGGCTACATAGGGCCCTTTATCTCTCTGGTCTCACCTCTTTTGCAGCCCTCATCCAGTCCTAGGTATTCTTTACTCATTCTGCTCAAGAGGTAATATGGAGGGGTAGATATAAGAGAAGAATAAAGTCTTTGTCATCCAGCCACCTTGGCTTGCAAGTGCTCCCCAGACTTGTACACCATACCCCAAATGATACCAATATCTGCTCAAATAAAATGATACACAGAAGCAAACAAGTCATACCAATGCTGTCGGCTTTTTACTTAGTTGACATTAAGTATTCCCCAAATCACAGACTAAAGAGTGCCCTTGCTCAGCTAATCTCACGTCCTCCAAGATTCAAACTGCTGTCTTTTCTCCTTGGAGACAAAGTAATCCACTCTGAGGTCTGTTTATACTGGAACAGTCTGGTTCTTTTCCTAAAGTACTGAGACTTATAGACAACCCCCAGCCTTTGGCCTGGATGCTAAGGCAGTGAGAAATGGAGCCAGCAGTCAAGGGTCTGTTCCCCACCAGCTAAGTCGGGTGGCACCATACTCACAGAAATGCTTTGGACTCCCAAGGTTTCTGCTCATAATGATCTGGCATGAGGCACTGACTCAAGAGTACCTGCCCTCACTTGCAATGGGGCTGGAGCTGGACCCATGTTCACTATGGAGAGCTCAGCAACCCAGATGAAACCATTCTCCAGCTTCTCCTCATTACTAGTCTTTACCACAGTGGTCCTTTAAAAGATACTTTTAAAACATCCTTGTATTGACATGCACCTTCTTCCCATATAGGACGCAGGAAGAATAATTTCCTTTAATTTCTGATCAAGGTGATTATTCTGCAGACATGCTGCAGTATTGTCTTTCTTCCTTTTTTTTTTCAACATAAAAACCCCCCTATGCTGTGTCCACTCTAATACAGTTTTTACATTTCAAGTTTTAGATGCGCTTTCTCATCCCTATCCCACAGACCACAGAGCACAGAAAACATTTAGGTCATCCAGAATTTTTCTCCTCTAGAAGTCCGGTATTGACTAACACCCAATGCAGACATGAGCCCTTCAGCCGCAGCTGTCACTGCTGAGGGCAGGTGCATCCTCTGGCCTGCAGTGGTGACTCTATCCTCACTTTCTCTTTGAAAATCATTCCTGGGACATTGGCATGCCACTGTATTTTTCCAGCAGCAGCTGACAGGCCCCCTCCAAGGCAGGCTCATGAAGGTATGTGGGCTCCAGTGGTCCCCACCCATCAGCAGCTGTTTGGATTGCATCAGGTGGTGGCTTCTGGGTGTTAAGGGAGACTCAGCCACCAGTTTACCCCTGGCTCTCTATTCATCCCCAGATGATTTCTCATTTACATCACTTCCCCCTCCCAGCCCGCTCCAATGTTCAAGAGAACTTGAACCATGTACTTCGATGAGTTTGTTCTTGAATTGAACACTTTTCTGAACTGACGCTATGAAGTTGTAGGGCATTTTCCAAATCAGAGACAAAGGGGGCAGCAATTCCTCACTCTCCAACCCTTCAATTTCTCTTACCATGGTGTAACTAAAATGGAAGGCCAGGCTGATATTTAAAGATTGATCTGGAATTGTATGATTTGATTTCTGCCCCTGTTTCAATGCTGAATGAGCAGTGCAGGAAAAACCAGGTGGGCACTGGCAGGAGAAAAAGAAAGTGTGTTTTCACTCTCATTTCCATGAGTATCCAGATCAGAAAAGTAGCCAGGTTCTCACAACCAGATGAGTGAGCCCAGCTAAAAGGCATCACCCTGTGATTCCTGTCTCTACAGCTCGGAGTTCTCAGCTTGCTCTATTCTTTATTGCCCAGTCATTGTGTGTCAATTCCATAGCTGTCTTTCTGTATTTGTCAAGAAGGTGCTATTTCTGGATACTGTGTTTGAAAAGAGTAATTGCCTTCCCTACTATCCTCCACCTTCAACTGAAGATTTTTTGTTTTGTTTTCATGAATTGGCTCCAGCCACCCACCCCCTCCCTAACCAGGCAGGAGCAGGTCCTCTGGAGGTGCATCCAAGCTCTGGCAGAGGTGATCCCTCTTAGGCCACACTTAGGGTTTACTTCTGCCACTTCTGAGAAATATTGAGCATTTGGAAGGAAAGATTTGGGGAAAAAGAGCACAGGACGGGATTATGTCATTGAATCTGCCTCAAATTAAGAACCAGACTCGGCTAAAAAACAGAACTAAGAGAGTGGTTGCCCAACTCTTAACAATAATTAACCCCTCACTTCCTAATAAAAATTCAAACACACCCCTTCTCATCAAAGATTTCTGTTCAATCCAAGGGCCTGGCCAAGATCAGAAAGCTTCTCCCCACGTGGAGACAGATGAATATCAAATGTCTCATCAGAAAAAAGGAACACAGTTTCTCCAAAATTTTGATTTTTTATTAGAAATTATATCTACGGACAATAGATATAATTTTGCATTTTATAGTTCATTTCAATTTATAGTTCCCTTTGTCGATTGAAAGTAGGAAGCCCAGATGATCATGGAGTTATATTAGGACTTCAGAAGGATCTCTATTTCAAATCATTAAAAGGCATATATCATTTCTATAGAATATTAAAGCAACAAGTAAATATAGGGTGCTGGCAATTAGGCATTTTTTAGGTAACAGAGAAAAATCTATATTAACTTCTAATGGATACAGTCATGAAAAATTGTGTTCCATATGTGTACTATGAGTTGAAATGCATTCTTCTTTCATGTATAACAAATAAGTTAATTAATTAATTTTAAAAAACTTCTAATGGAAAGCAACTTATACATAACTTCTAAATTCTAATTCTGGTTCTAATAAGGCTTAAGTGTAAAACCATCACAATAAATTTCTTCTCCTTAAAATGCTTTTCCAAGGATTAGCCAAATTTTTTAAAATCCTATCATTTTTTTCTATGAATAAAGTTCCACAAATGAATTATATAATTATGGACTAAACTTTTTTCTCCAAGGAAAAGGTTATTGATCCTCTAGAGTGTTATCACTACTATATTTGAATATTGAACATTAGGTAAAAATTTATTTAAAACTTTTCATTTAAAAGGTTTATTTTTATAAAAAAAAATGTAACTTGTCAAGAAAAATGTGAGACTAAATATGACCAAAACACCTTTGCTGTAGCTAAACATCAAAGGCTGAATATAATTTCTGGCCAGGAACCCATTCCAAGAAAAGATAAAATTAGCTTAATTGTTCTTCTGGCCAATGCAGGAAACTGGTAAGAGAATTTCAAACAACAGCTTCTGTTCCCTGTCTTTTTTTTTTTTTTTTTTAATGATGTAGAGCAATTGCTCGTCTAATGAAGGGATTCGGTAAATAAATTACACATTACTTTCAACTGATTACTCTGATATAGGGAAATTTCCATCCCAGCAATTGCTCTTCAGAAATGAGACAAACCTCTTGCTTGCAGCAGCCCCCACAATAAACACATGCTTACTGTTAAAATATTGATAAAGTAAACGTGATGGGAATAGAGCACAGGTGCAGTGCAAAGCTCTGCATTATCCTTGAATTATCCATTCATTTCCATCCTACCCCCCCACACACAAACACACACACACACACACCTGCCAAAATTCACTTAAATTTGTTAATATTTCTTGCCCATTATTCGGTAAAGAACAGAGCATGTACCAATGCCATCAGAGATCCAAAATAGTTACTGAGTTTCTGCAATAAGTATTTTTGCTCACCTGCTCTAATAAAACTATATGGAGGTCAATAAACACAGAAATGGTCACAAAGCTTCTCAATACTGAAACAGCCACAAACATTTAACTCTCTGGGAAGCTTAAGGTAGAAAACCAAAGTAATTATAAAGTACTAATCAACACTAATGATTCTTTTAAAGATACTTACAGTTTAGATCGCTATAAGGAGCCCACTTTCCTCTCTGCTGGGAATGGAGGTTTGGGTATCTTCATGCCCTCCCTTCCCACACTCCCTTTGTTTTGCCAAGGTAAATGAGTTTCAGTAATAAACTCCCAAATATCCTGCCTTGAGAGTAAGACGTCACCTTCACGCAGAGTTTACCTTTTGGTTTCAATGATGGTTTAAAGGCATCATAAATTATGCATTTCCTTCTATGCCAGGCCCATAAAAAGTGCTTTCATTGTTCATTAAAGAGATTGCTTCTAAACAAGCACAGGCTTTTTTTTTTTAAGTGCTGAAACAGAAACATTTCTATTATGTTTGTGAATGCTATGCTGAAGAACCAAAACAGTTTGAAATTAGGAAAGTATTAGAATCTGTTGTCCCAGAATGTGTAGCAATTGTCAACATACACAGTGAAATTATCAGTCACTGTTTAGCTGGCAATACAGTAAAACATACCAGGCCAACTGCTAGTCTACTCCCAGGAGAACAATAGTCTGCAAACCTCACATCGCCAGCAACAGTTGGGGCTCTCCCCCTTCTGCCTCGGCCCCAATTTACAGATGTGAACAAAGATTAGGGAAACAATATACACTAGGATATCCCTTATTCCTGCACAGAGCAAGCACTATTCTGAGGATAAACTGAACGTTTTCAGAATCCTCCCTAATTATCTCCTGACTTCCTCACTGGGGTTTTGCCACTTCCAGCTGAAGTACCAGCCCTCAGGAATTCTGTTCTTCCTTTTTCAACAACAGATATTGCATCTGCACTAGCCTGGGTTCTTTTTTCTCCAAGGAGGACCACACCCATTTATCCCCTATCCTTCAGGAGCAAACTAGTTTTGGCTGAATTTCCAACATCAGACCAAAGGTACCAGAGCTGGATACATGTGACCCCACTTTCAGCTGGGTCACAACCCCCACCCCCGCCAGTTCTATAACTTATATGGCTGTGGTTGGAAGGCTGTCGAGGCAGATTTATCACTTTAAGAACCAGCGTTCCAGAGATTGGGGGGAGGGGGCCGGGGGAAGGCGGAGTACAGCCCTAACACCCTGCCAACTAAGTGACAAAGTTGTCTTTTCCTCCTCTGCTGCGACACCCTTTCCTTTCCATCAGCGCGCGCGCAAACACACACACACACACACACACACACACACATACACACACACACACACACACACACACACACACACACACACAACCTTGCTCCCTTGACTTACCAGTTTAGATTTGGCGCGTTGCAAAAATTCTTCCATGTCTTTGCTGGGGATTTGAACCAGAGGTACCCTGTGGAGGGGGGCGCAAAGGAAGACCTTGGTCTCGGGGACATGAGCTGGGTCTCCAGAAAGTGGTCCACCAGGGCGCAGCTGCGGGCTGCTACCTCCGGCTTCTCGGAGGCCGCTCAGGTTGTGGTTGCACCCTGAGCTATTTCGTCCCAGGGCTCCCCGCCCCACCCCCCGAGCCCCTCCGCCAGCTCTGGGCTACCGACTCAGTCCTAATAAGGAAAGTGGGTGTGCCGCCCCGGAGCCTCAGGGCGCGCCCCGCACGCTGGCTGGCACGCGCCTCTAGGGGCCGGTGCTCCGGGGCGTGGGGGGGGTGCTGGGGAATGGCGAGGGGTTCCTCGGCCAATCGCAGGGCCCCACTGCGGCCTCCTGACGTGGCGAGCCGAAAGATGCTGCAACCACGGACAGCGCCCAGAAGTAAGAGCCAAGTGCAAGGGGCTGCTGCAGAGGGAGGTTCTGCCGCAGGCACCACGCTGCCAGAGAGGGAAGGTGGGAAGAGGGAGACAGGCCCCAGGAGAGCGCCTGCCCTCGGCCAGCGCCTCCCTGGCTGGCTGGCACGGTACAGAGAGCTCCAGCGGTCACTTAATGAGCTGGTCTGCTGGCCTGACCGGGGATGCACTCAGCTAGATTGGCGCGGGGAGGGCGCGGGGGAGGTACTGCTGAGCTAAAAGCAGTACGACCTTGATGGGTAGTGATCAGAAGTGTAGGCATGGAGGTTGTTCTAGGCTGCATCTTTTTTACCTACCCTCTAAATATGCCCATCAGCAACCGATGTCCGCCATTCTTTCCAACTGGATGCCCTTATGTTGGCCCTGGGGCTAATGCATAGATATATCCTCCTGCAGTTCCTATCCACTCTCTCCTATGCCCAGGGAAGGTTGAGGCAATAGAACCTCGCTACTCAAAGTGTGGTCCGCAGACCAGTAACATCAGCATCACCAAGCTCATTAGAAATGCGGAACCATTCTGTCCCCTACCCCCAACCTACTAAATAAGAGTCTGTGTTTTTAGGAGATCCTCATATCATGTCTATGTACATTAAAGTTTAAGAAGCACTGTGGTAAATACTTAAATTTGCAGTTATGCACCTATTTGAATTCATGGAGTTTTGTGTGTACTCACTAACCTTACCAAACTCCCTCCTACATTTGATTTTTTTGCATATCTGCCTGAACAACCCTTCTTGCCCTCTCCCCAGGCTCCAGTGCCTGACTAACTTGCGCTTCAAGTGTCAGCGTGAATAAGTGGTCTTAAGCCTGGCTGTCATTAAAATCATATCATAATCATGCGGGGCTTTGAAAATGCTCATACCTGGGCTCTATCTCAGTCCAATTAAATCAGTATCTCTGGGTGTGAGGTCGAAGCATCAATCTGATATAAAAATGATCCTGTTGAGAGATTCTGGTTCTCATTGAAGCATGTATCTGAATCACTCACAGGGCTTGTTAAAACATGGGTTTCTATGTCTCTTCCCCAGAATTCCATGCTTCATACTCTGACTTACCCGGTGTAAGAATTTTCATCTGGAGTAACCTCCCAAAGTTTGCTGATAGTGAGGATCCAGGTACCACACTTTGAGATTTGTATTTTCTACTCTGCTATAAATTCTATTCTCCACCAGGCTGAGACCTTTCCTATCGCATTCATTGATGGATCCCTAACACGACATATGTTCAGGCAACATATAACAATAAATACTTGTTCATGAAAATAAATGGACACATGGGAAGACGGAGTTTCTTTGCCATCTCTGAGTCTGTGTTTCTGACTGTATCTCCGCACATGCGTGTGTAACTATGTCCCTCATGATCAAATTATTCCTTATTCAGAGAAATCCAATGAAAAGAAGTCAGCAGGGTCTACAGATCTGATTAAAGGAGAGTGATAGGAACATTAAGCTCCCGGTTGTATTCAGGTGGTGAGCTATGTGGAAGCTGCAGATTCTATCTGCTTCCTTTGCTGACTTAAGTAATTTAAAACCATCAAGGTAAAACAAGTGTTTTGTCAGCCTTTAAATCTGTGAAGGTGCACACAAGTCAAGTAACATTACTGAGAAAAACTCCTGAGAAATCCTTGCCTCTGACTTTGTTGGGGGAATTTAGTGACAATCACACAATATTGTTTTTATTCTTCTGACATTTGATTATAAACATTCCCAGCAGCTATTATACAGCTATTAGAAATAATTTTTTAAATTATTTTAAACTTTAATTCCCCTCTGACATGAAACCTAATCCATTGATCAGTTCTGATGATTGGGTTTTAGACTCTGGGAGACCATTATTCTGCATACTACACATCTCATAACCTAAGTTAATTGGTGTCAGCTTTTTGTTCTCAGTTTTCTGTAATTTCGTAGCATAATGGAATTATCTGGAAGACTCTGAATTGAGAGATTTTGAGAGGAGCCCAGACATACCTACATGGTATCTCTACCAACGTTACATAAATGTGCAATCCCCTGTCACCCAGATACAAAACATGGAGTCCCCTTTATTATATTTTCTCTCACCTCCTGTAACCAAATAGTCCCCAATCCAATGTTTTCACCATTTAAAAAAGGCTTCCTTGGCTGGGGTTGTGGTTCAGTGGTAGAGCGCTCGCCTAGCGTGTGCAAGGCCCTGGGTTCGATCCTCAGCACCACATAAAAAGAAATATATAAAACCAAGGTTCCACTTCTTTTCTTTCTATTCTAAGCATTATCATCATAATTTAAATATCTGTATCTGAAGCTAATGCTCACCTTCTTGTTTTAGTCATCTTTTGTGTAGCTGTGACCAAAAATATCTGACAAGAACAGTTTAGAGGAGGAAAAGTTTATTTGGGGTGCTTGGTTTCAGAATTTTCTGTCCCTGATCTATAGACCCCACGGCTCTGGGCCCAAGTAAGGCAGAACATCATGGTGGAAGGATCTAGCTTCTCTCATCAAGAGCAAAACATAAACTCCAAAGGTATATCCACAAGGACCTACTTCCTCCAGCCACACCCTATCTGCCTACCGCAGTTCCACCTATTTATTCCATATCAGTGAACTAATCCACTGATTAGGTTATGCCTCTCATAATCTAATCATTTCATCTCTGAGAATTTTTGCATTGTCTGATACATGAGCTCCTTCTCTCCAGAGTCATTTGCACTTGTTCAAAGAGCAAACCCATTTCCTCTTTTCCTTTATTTTTATTCTCAGGTTTCTTGATTCTTGAACTTCTTTCTTTGAGATCTTTATTGGGGCTCTCTTTATTTTGTAACTAATTGGCTTGAGCATATTAGTAGACTGGCTGCTGTGGACTGAATGCTTGCCTCCCGAAAATTCACACTGATGCCTAGATCCTCAACATGATGATATTAGGAGATGGGGGTTTGGGGTGTAATTAAGTTTAGATGAGGTCATGAGATTAAAGCTCCCATGATAGGATTAGTGTCCTTATAAGAAGAGGAAGGGATACCAGATCTCTCCCTGTCCCTCTGCCACAGCAAGAAGTTGACCATATGCAAGCTGGAAAGATGGCACCCATCCAGAACCATTGAACACCTTGGTCTTAGACTTCTCAGTCTCCACGACTGTGAGAATAAGTGTCTATTGTTTAAGGCACACTGTTTACAGCATTTTATCATAGCAAATCAAGCAGACTCTTTCAATGTTAGTGCTAGGAAAAAGGAAGAGATTTTCGGGACCATTTGATCCCATCCCTTCATGTTATTGAGAGGGTGTCGAGAGCTGTTCAGTGTCCTGATCTGGCCCACAGAGCTCCTGAGAAACAGAGCTGGGACTGAAGCTCAGCTCTCTTTCATCCCTTCCTTCAGCATTTTTGGAGTATGGACTATGACCAAGTAGGTATTATATCTGACCCAAGATGCATAAGCCATGACCCTGCCCTCAGGGAGCTCACAGGTTAATCATTGTAATACAAAGGATAAATTCAGCAATTGAGAAATGCATCAGGGATGGTATTAGTTGAGATGCAATATGGTGTGGCAACCAAGACCTGAAATCTTTGCTCTGCATGGTAGATTAAATATGGCTGCAAATTCTTTGACACTCCTCCCAATGAGAGGAGTGTCATTATATTCCCTTTCTGAATCTAAAAGGGCTCCATGACTTCATGGGCAAGAAAATATAGTGAAAGTGATATCATGTCCATTTCTGGGACCAGGCCTTAAGTAATTGACATCCTCTTTTGTCTTTCGGAACATGTCCTCTTGGAACCTAGCACACAAGCTATGGGGGAAGCCCAAAAACCCACCAGAAGAGACCTTGGGTAACAGCCCAGTTGCCAGCCATGTAGGTGAGTTAACTTAGAAATAGATTCTCCATCCCCAATCATCAATCATCCCTGCTGAACTCTGCCCAAAATTCCAGAGATATGGAATTTCTCACAAAATTATGGATTATAATAAAATGATGATATTATAAGTCATTAAACTTCTGGGTAATTTGTTATGCAGTAACATGTAAGCAGAACACCTGACCACTTACAGGCTAAGAAACCAGGCAAATTTTTCTTTCTGATCTTTAATATCTTCATTTATAAATAAAAATTCACTTTCCATCTTACGATTGTAAAGATTAAACGATAACATATGCAACATGCCCCATTTCTAATCAACAGCTGTCATTTTGTCATTACCAAGAATTCGTTAAGGAGAGGAGAAACTCGGTGCAAAAGCCTCAAGTAGAAATAAGGGTCTCCACAAAAAGAACCCAACAAAAGAGGACACTCTAGATAGACTGTGGATGGATCAGCAGTCACCAAGAATGTGAAAAGACCTGATCACAATTTGTGCCTAATGCTACACCCAATCATACCTCCTAAGGTTATAATCTTTTGGCAACCTGAGCTTTTTATACCTGTTTCAGAGAAAGACATTGCATTTGTTTCTCAGTAATAACATATCTACATGTATTGCTCACTGGTAGATTTTAAATTAGTTTGTGTTTTATATTCCCAAATTACTACTCTTCACCCCACTGGTCACTGGGTCTTTCCTTTACAGGCTCTCACAACAACACTGTGGCACTGTACCCACCTCAAGATATTCTTATTTCTGTTGGTGCCACTGTGAGAGCATCTGAAATTTTTCTTATAAACGCCAGCTCAACCTGTGCCCAGACCAGCAAATCAGAAAGCCTGGACATGATGCCTTGCTGTGTACTTTTGGGCAGGTTAATGACTTCTCTGATCATCCTTCCCTGGTTTCTTTACAAGATTGTTGCTACAAATCAAATGCTAAGATCTCTACATATACTGGAAAATGTTTACCATGGAAGGGAGAATAATGGGAAAATCCCTTGGTTAAAAAAAAAATCAAACACATGCCATCCTTTTAGATATGAAATGTAACTGGCATGGCAGTTGCTGAGTCACCATTGGGCATATTTCAATGCCAGATGTGTCTCAATTCCCTCCCCTCCAGAATACCAGAGCCAGCAATAAGGTCCAGAACCCATGTACTAAAGTCTTGCACATCACTGCCTGTTAATACCTTATACTGCCCAGTAGCTCACCTGGAAAGGTAAACATGGAAACTGGAAAAAAATAAGGAGACTCTTTTTGTTGTTATACCTCTCTATGGTATACCTCTCTAGGGTATTTTTACATTATTTCCTGTGACAAAAGATGTTTAAGAAACTACATGTACCACTTGAATTAGATTTAAAAGCATTCAATCTTGTTTCAAGGAGGAGAGGCAGAAATACAACTAATGTGCATTAGCTAATGCCTCTCATTTAGCTTTGAAGCAACTATTAAATGTTTGCTTTTCACCATGTGGATAGTCAAATATTACCCATTTTGTCAACTAATATTAAAAGGAATTTACTTTTTTAAATGTGTTTTGGCAAAGATATCCAAATTTTTTAAGGTAAGTTTTGTAATACTTTAAAAAAAAATAAGAAATCCATCTAATTGTTATCCTTTCTCAGCTTCTGTTAAGAAAGAAAGAGGAGTTATTGGAATTGTCCGTGACAGGGGCCAGCTTACTTGGGAGAATGTCCTGCGAGTCAAATATCCAGGCTGTGAACAGAACATATACCACTTGCATCATTTCTGGGAACCACAGACATCTTGTAGAGCAATGAATTTAATTTGAAAGGACAGCAGAGGAGAGGGGAAGTACTCTGGCTCCGTGAGTCATCAGGATAATGAGACAGTGCCTGCTACATTCAGATCTGCAGCCTGTTGAAAGATGAGGGAAATGGCCTTAAAATCTCCCCTTCCTCTCAAAAAAAAAAAATATATATATATATATATATACACACACACACATATCCATCCTAGGGGCACTTAACCACTGAGCCACATCCCCGGCCCTTTTTTATATTTTATTTACAGACAGGGTCTCACTGAGTTGCTTAGGACCTCACTGAGTTGCTGAGGCTGGCTTTGAATTTATGATCCTCCTGCCTCAGCCTCCAGGGCCACTGGGATTAAAGGCGTGCGCCACTGCACCCCGTTTCAAACTGTACTCTTCAGGATGAGTGATTCAAGTTTTACACACTCTCCTCCTGCAGAAAGTCATCTCAGTTCCCTTCAGAACAAAACAGCATGTTTTCCAATTATACTGAGCTATGGTTTGGATATGTTTTGAGTCCCTCTAAGTCCCATGTGTTGGAAGTTTGGTATCCAGTGTGGTGACATGAAGGCATGGCAGAATGTTGAAGAGGTGGGGCCTAGTCAGAGGTAGGTAGCTCATTTAGGGCACTTCCCTTAGAAGGCATTAATATTGTCACAGAGTAATTTAGTTCCCATGAGTGAGGGTTGTTATGAAAGAGCAAGACTCTTTCCTCTGCAGGTCTTTAGCTTCCTGTGTCACCATGTGATCTCTCCACACATTTTCCCACCACAGTTATGCTATCTGCCATGAGGTCCTCAGTAGAGCAGAACAGAAGCCAGAACCATGCTTTTGGGCTTGTAAAACTCTGAGCTACATAAACCTGTTATATTTATAAGTATTCTGCCTGGATATTTTGTTACAGCAACAGAAAACAGACTAATAGTATAAACTTTAACTTATGGTCCCACCATGCGTTCCTAGTGAGAAAGTTTTTGTCAAGGAGAGTAGAATATTAATAATGCCTAGATCCTGAAACTCTACCAACATGATCTCTTATCCTTGCAACAATCCTCTAAGGCAAAACACATGGGAACTACAACTGACTCTAGTTTGGAGATAATCTGAAGCCTCTAATTGTTTATTCACATGATGAGCATTGAAATTCAGACTCTGGATTCCAAAGTCCCAAACCTTTTCATTAAAATAGCTAATCTTATTAAACAGATGCTTTGCATGAAATATCATTTTACATGGATTGTTTTACATGAATTATGGCCATTGTGTTCTTATAACAAATATATGAAGCAGGTACCACAATTATCCTTGTTTTAAAATATGCAAACTGAGGCACAAAAAAAATACCATTTTCACAGTCCTATCCAAGTAGTACTAGCCAAACCAGAATTCTATCTCAGGTGACAAAGTTCGAAGTCCAAGTCCTAAACTGCTCTACATCAGTGCATGTTCACTGCCATCCACTGCCCAGTATCTCACCTAGAAATTTCTCCTCCAATCCTTATTTCTCCTCCATCTCAAACATGGAGATTGGAGGAGAAATAAGGACACGGTACTCCTCTTTCAAGTGCTCTTCCACACTTAGGGAATGGCTCACCTCCCCAGCACTGCTCAACCACATAGACCTCACACGTCCTGTTTGCAGATACAACAGAGAAACCACCAAAAGAAAAGGGTGAAAGTCTCAGAAACATGAGTTTTATAAGTCATTTAAAATCCCTTATGTAGATTATGGCTCAGCTAAACAGTTGCTTCTTTTCCACAATACATACTTACAGGGTCCTTCCTTATCCTCACACCTCCTCCCCACTTTCCCTTAACCCTTCTCTCATAAAGTGCAGACATACCATTTAGTGATGATCAAAGGCTGAAGTTTTAGTCCACTGGACAGTGGTTTTAAAGTGTCCTGGTCTTTGTGTCCTAGTGAAAAGGAGACACTTGAGTGCATATAAATTCTCAACCTTAAAATTCTAAGATTTACAAAACTGAATTGTCCAATCATTAGATCCACAAGGAATATTTTTTTTAAAAAAATGAGTCTTATTGTCAGTTTTTAAAAGTCTGAATATTTGTGACTTTATTTGCTTATGTGAAACTCAGATTACATTTAAATCATCTAAAAAAGTTTACCTGCAAAAAAAAAAAAAGTCAAGTATTTTAAGGAACATCAGTTTAAAGCTCAGTAATTAAGGGATGTAAATTGACAAGTTTGAAAAGACAAAAATTAGCTAGCAGGAATTGTGGAAGGTGTTTGTATTCTTATGTTTCAGATGCTGATGTCTTCAGAAGCACTGTCTGTTCATGACAGGAAGTCGGGGGGACTCAAATTTCAGACTGAAGGGTGCTGCTTAATTGTTGTTTAAAGATCATTGATTTCTCATATAACGCTATTTCACTAAGAAAAACAATAAATTCAGCACTTAATGTGTTTCCAATAGATTATGTAAAGCTAGTAAAATAGAAAAGGATATTTTTTTAAAGTCCCACAAATTGTTGATTTCAATGAAAGAAAAAAAAGAGTATTTGCCCTGTATTTTCCTACTCTGAATCTCTGCATCTTCAAATCACCAAAGTTCCAGAAGGAGAGTAGGTACATCCCAGTCCATTAACGCAGAGCCCTAGTGTCCAGCTGCAGCTTTTGTCTTCTGTGCTGTGTTTTCCTCAGCCTGGCCATCACAACAAAGAATTTACTTCCCAAGGAACATCTCTGTCAAACTCTCCTCAACCCACCTTTGAGTCACACCACCTAGGATTAAGGCCCTTTGGGAAATGCTGCCCTCTGAGTGCTCCTCTAAAGTATTCATTTAAGTTGATATTACATGAGACCTAGCTCAGAAACTTAAGTTAGGAGCAGATTCTACCTATTTTAGTTTCTGGATTTTTTTTTCTCATATTCCCTCCACCCACCACCTTACTTCCTTTGAATGAGAAAGTAAATTCTAAAAACTCAGCAATTAGAGAAAGCTGTTCTATGATCACTACCAAACTGCAATAAGAACCCAATTTGCTCATTGGCTTATTTAACAATAAATTTACACAAATCCATTTCCCCCAGTAATTTAGTTAATTAAAGACTTCAGTGATGTATATAAATCACAAGAGAAAAGCCATTGGTCTTTTGGAAAATGTCACAGAAATAACCCAAATCATCCAGAAACAGTTGAAAGCTTTGAAGACAGCAGATGTTTCATGTCAAACACTGTGTCATCCACCACATGCCATTTCAGGTTGTAACTCCTCACATCTTCTCCCTCCTGGGGAGCTATAAGACTCCAGAGAACAGGGCTTTGGTCGGCCCCTCTGGATCCTCCCACTGGATCCAGCACTGTGTTCTTCTCAACAGGGCCTCAAATAATCTTAATAATAAGTGTTTCTCAATTCTAGCTGAAGCCTTAAAGAAGAGAGGCTCACTAACCATGCAAAAACAGAAAGAAATGCAGGATTTTTTTTAATGTTTGATTAGGTTTTACCAGCAGATCAAATGATAGTTTTTAATTGTGTTAAAAGGCAACATCTTCCAAAACTCTAAGGCTAGTGTAGACCTAGAAATAAGCCAGATGAGGAAAAAGTAAATCACTGAGACCAGAATTACTTCTGAGCCACAGAGTTGAAACAAAGGAAGACTAAAAGATATTTTTAAATAATCTCAAATATACATCTGCTGGTTGTCTTTTCAATTTCTCAAATATTTGTATATGCAAATATGCCCATTCAACACCAAATAATTAAATTGGAGGCAGACCAGTTAAACTTTGCACACAAGCAGAAGAAGCCTAGAGTAGAGAAAATGGGCAGGAGTGGGAGGGAGAGAGTGCAGGAAACCTATATTATTGTGTGACAAAGAAGCCCCGTAATGACTGAGAGACCCCAGTTGCTCTGAAAAGGGAGAACTCTAGCTGTAGGGAAGACCCCTAAAAGAAGGAGGAAAGAATCAAGGAATTGTTGATCTTCACAAAAATTTCCATGGCAAAGCCCTGTATGTAGGGACAAGGTTTCTAAAGCTTCTACTACATCCCAGACACTATTATAGGCTCTTGAGATGTGCATGGAACATGCAGACTCAGAGACTTTGGGTGGAAGAAGATGGATGTTGGTATAGAATGCACTACCCCAAAATAGGAGACCTTGGAAATTGAGAAAACAGTAAAACTAGGTATGTCTTCTTGACCTTCTCTTCTTTTCCATTGGGAACCAAATTATAGCATACATAAAATATGACTTCTTAGCATCATGTTCTTATATACCAGTCTGTGGAAGCTAGATCAAATGCTTCTTTTAAGGTGTTTTGTTTCTATGGACAGGACTATTTTGTTGCCTCAACATTTGATATGCAGGTGAATTTGTTTTGTAGAACCACTGAACTTCAAGCTTACATATTGAATCTCATGTAGCTCCCTCTGCATACACATATACACACTCTCATTCTTCTAAGGAGAAAATGGAGGCTTGTTTAATAGCACACAATTAGTTGGAGATGAAGTGGCTACTCCTATCCTCTTATCAGGTCAAAGAATATTATTCTTCCACATGGGAATTTCTTAAGAGTTGCTCTTTGTAGGTACTTGCAAGAAAGACTTACAGAGAAGTATAAGCATAAATGAAGATGCGCTCTATGACTTGGTCAGCCAATCAGACTGTGCAGTATAGATTTAATAAAGGCCATCAGATGCTTTGCATAGCCCAGTGGCTAAGTAGGACCCAGAATTCTGGAGATCTTGACTCTCAATAAGTGCTATTTTCATTATGGCAAGTTGATTCCCCTTCATTTATCAATTCTCAAATAATTTTAGCTTCTTAGAACTAGATTTCTTGGTAGCCCAAACTTTGACTCCACTGCAACACATTTGCACTAATACAGCAGTTTACTAGCTGCTAGGGTGGAGGTGGAGGTCAAGGTAAAGAAGAACCCCACCAGTGGTCTTAGGTGGAGGGCAGGGAATGATCATGTAGACAAAGGACTCCTGGAGATGCTCTTCACTCTTCTTTCCTCTCTGTGTGTCACCAAATTTGATGTTCCTTGCAGATCAACAATATGTGCCAAAATAATTATTTAAAAGGTTTCTCTAAACAACAAATTTCCAAAGTGCAGACACTCTTTGGAATTATCACATAATCATGCCAAATCTCAGCAAAATTTGGTTGCCCTTAATGAACCATATTGTCCTTAATGGATCATACTGACCTGGTTGAGAACAAAATATGCCCTAATATACCTAAAGTTGTTTTTAGGTTTTTAGGTTGTTTTTAGTTGTTTTTAACATCTAAAGAAAATATAGAGAAGAAGAGCCAGAGATTAAAAGAGGCATTAAAAGTTATCAACATTAGATTTAGTCGTAACTAAATTAGTCGTAACTAAATTACGACTAGCAAGTTTTACTGTTTTAAGCATTATGAATTTATAGGTGAAAATAAAGAATCCATATAAACTGTGAGAGCTGGAGATTAACTCACATTTTCCAATAGGATGCTAGCAAATGTTTAATAATTAGTTCTCCAGAAGAAGGAGA
This sequence comes from Urocitellus parryii, assembly GCF_045843805.1. NCBI lineage: Eukaryota > Metazoa > Chordata > Mammalia > Rodentia > Sciuridae > Urocitellus > Urocitellus parryii. Next base: position 135,692,956 of record NC_135534.1, on the reverse strand, counting down.
GAAAGTTCTGATTTGTATCATTTGCTGATGTCCAAGGAGTAAATACTCCATGGGAGCCAGTTGTAAGACACCAATGTGATGTCAATGAACACAAACTAGGGAGGAGAGGCAGACAGCTGTCCTGAGAGCTGCCAGGTCAGTTCCAGCATGCTACTGACCATTTCCAAGAAAACATGAAAAGTGTTTGAGATGTGCCTATCATCTGACCCCGAAAACCTACCTTATGTATGTATCACCAAAAAATAATGGGAAAAGACGTACATCCAAAAATATTTGCCACAAGGTCATTTACAATATCAAATATTTGAAAAAAACCCAATGCTCATGAATACAATAACAGGGCTCCACTTGTTCATGTCTTCCTTGTGCCATTCACTCCTATCCCAGCCACCACTGACCTAATTTTCTCTATGATTTTGCTTTTCCCCAAATGCTATGCAGTTGGAACCATTCAGTGTGTATCCTGTTCAGACTTCTTTCACTTACCAATATGAATATGCATTCCCATAGTCTTTTTATGGCTTACTAGTTCATTTCTTTTTCACTGAATTGTGGGATAGTATTTAAAATTCATTGAATCTCATTTTCTCATTTGTAATAGGAATAACATATTTGATGAGGAATATATATATATATTGGCTAGGAAAAGCAAAAAATGATGAATCCTCCCCTAGAGCTTCCAGGCTGACACTTTGATTGAAAGATAACAAATGTGTATTGTTTTAAGCCACTAAGTGTATTTAAAGTGGTTATAACTAAAATAGGAAAAAAAATACAGGTGATTAGCCTCAGCATTCTCTTTAACATCTTGTGTGCCTTCTCCGAAATAGAGGCTAGAAATCCAAAAACTACATTTCCCACCATCTCTTGCAGCTAGGGTTCTGAGGAACTACTTAACCCTGTTTAGATTCATTTGGGCAAGTTTCAGAAGGTGGAAGTGAGGCAGAGGGGGGTTTTCTGTTGCTTTTGGCTGAATTTTGCTAGAAACGAGTTTGTAGAGATATATCTCTGCAGTAGCATTCCAGCAGGGTGCTCTCAACTCCCAGCTTCACAGGAGTCAAGAGGCAATTGTGAGTAGGAGGCAATGTGGATTCCAGTCCCGCCGCAGCCTTCTGACTTCCTACCTTCATGGAAGAGGTAGTTGTTCCCCTAACTGGTAAGTTCTGCAGTGTCCTAGAAATCTCCTGAAGGCTCGACTTAGACCATGCTCCACTAGCACTTCCATTGATTCTCTATGCAGCTAATTTTCTGCATTAAACCACTATCTGTTTACAATAACTAGAGTTGTTGCTCTTTGGTGCAGTAGGACCCTGACTAATACATGTTCTATTCTTAAGCCATCCCAGAGAAGAGAGACACTCTCAGTTGGGAATCCTTGATGATCTCAGAGACTGAGCACCAACCAATAGGCCACTCTAGTAATTCTACCACTGTCTCATGACCAACCAACGTTTCTCTCTTACCATTGTATTACAACCTTGAGTCACCTTTCTTTAATCAGGCCTTCTCAATTTTGAGTTTTCCTCTTAAATCAGATCAATATCTTATTATAATTTTGGTGAGTCCAGGAACTAGGGATGGCTTTTAAATTTTTAAAGGTATTATAATGTCTCTTAGCCCTATGGAAGAAATTTTTAAATTACCCACACTAAAGAAGAAATATGTGATTGGCAGTCTCCAAGAACAAAGCACATTTATTGCTGCTCTCATAAGGAGAGATGACTTTTAAAAAGGTTAGAAAAGGTTTCAGCAATTTACTTACATTGATTTAGGTCTGCAATTATGAAATATGTTCTTTTTTTATATGACTCTTCAACCACGTGAATGCTCCCAAAAATGTATGGCAACCACAACTCTCAACATAGGTGTCCAGAGTTTCCAGAAATCATTTTGAATTAAAAAAATAATAATGTACCTATCTAATACTTTTAAAAAAATGATTTATTGTAATTTCTAAGTATGCTACAGAAGAATAAGTGGTAGGGAAATCACAGTTGCTGGAATTAATGAATTTAGTGATTTGTGACCTAAGTTCCATAAAACTTAAACTTTCTTTCTAAGGCTCCATCCTGGCCTGGACTTTCTGACTAGTGTTCTACTCCTTCATTTTTAAGGATATAAACAGGACAAGATTTTTCCAAATAGAGTCAGATAAGCAATTTTTTTGGCTTCACAGGCCTCCACATTGATCATTTACATGATCTCTGTCACAACTACTCAATTCTGCCCTTGGAGGGAAAAAGCAGTTGATGCAGAGCTGTGCTCCAGTAAAACTTTATTTGTAAACACTAAAGTTTAGATTTCATACAATTTTCATATGTTACAAAATACTAATCTTCTGTTGACGCATATCAATCATTTTTAAATATCAATGCCATTATTGGTCAAATGGGCTGTACAAACATAGTTGGTATGCTGGGCTTAGCTTGAAGACCACAATTTGCCAACCCCTTCAACTTACCCTAAAATTCTCACTATGATCAAGATTTTGGTTATAGAGCCAGGTTAGAGGTGTTTCCTGGGAGAGAAGGAATGATTTTTCTTCTGTCTTTTCTACCTAGTATTTTTTGCCTCCACTTCCAGGTCCATCTCTTCCTCCTTCTACCCGCAAACTGGATTCCAAATGTCACATAAACAGTCACTTCAGACTACTAGCCTTTCCCTGAATTTCAGGGAGTTGCAGACCTCCATGGTTTTATTCTTACCCTCTAACAAACACAATCTCCCCACATCTCTACCTTATGGATTTTTGCTCATTATTTAGTTCAATGTCATTTTTTTTTTATTTCTCCAGAAAAGTGAGGTGAAGACAATGGCCAGAACATGGTCCACATGAACAGGATTGAGTAACTGAATGTGCAGACCCAGAATGGTGTATGCTGACTGCTGGGCACAGGATGGTATCGTGCAAGGTATACTGACCACACAGCGACAATGATAAACATGGAGAGTGATGAAATGGTTGTGAAGACAACAGCTTAATTCCCAATATTGCCACAACCCATAATGTCCAGAGAAGTGGGAGTAGTTTGAACAGCTGTTTCCTGATGCTGAAGCTATAGGGACTTGTGAGCTTCAACAGTAGCCATCAATGGTTTAGCCTCTCCTTGGCACAGGCTTAACAATGTCACCACTGAAATTCTTGGGAAATCAACAAAGACAGCCTTGGACAAGATAGAAATTAAAATTCCAATTTATTTTTTTAATATTTGCTTTTTAGTTATAGATGGACACAATTTCTTTATTTTATTTTTATGTGATACTGAGGATCGAATCCAGTGCCTCATGCAAGTGCTCTACCTCTGAGCCACAACCCCAGCCCCAATTTATTTTTTTACAGAAAGCTAAAATAAATTGTGGGACCATAAAGAATTTTCTCATAATGAATCTCAAGAAAGTGAAAGAAATGGAAAGGTTAAGTTTTCGCCAAGAAAAATGAAAGGGCAAATTGCAAATAAATGGCAGTGTTGTCATCTTTTTAAGTTTTGTCAGGATAAAAAGAGTAATGAGTCACAGCTCTGTCATGTCACCATGAGCCATCTTTATTTGACCACTTTGATAATTAAAAAGCAAAATTCTATAATCTTTTTTTTTCTGAGTTTCAGTTTTCATTTTTTAATTAATTTTTTTATTAGTTGCTCCAGACAAAACAATGATCTTGACATATCATACGTTTGATTCAAATAGGGTATGAATTCTCATTTTTCCACGTGTACAAATTGCAGGATCACATTGGTTATACATCCATGTGTATACATACAGCAATCCTAGTGTCAGTTGTATTCTACTGCCCTCCCTATCACCCTCCCCTCCCCTCCCCTCCCATCACCTCTCTCTACCCATTCTACTGTGACACTTATCTCTCTCTTTTTTTATTCCCTTCCCCCTCACACCATTATATATATATATATTGTGTGTAACCATGAGGGTCTCCTTCCATCTTCCGTGCAATTCCCCTTCTCCCTCCCACTCCCTCCCACCTCTTTTCCTTGTTTCGTGGTAATCTTCTTCTCATACTCTTCCTTCCTACTCTGTTTTGAGTCACCTCCCTTATATCAGAGAAGACATTTGGCATTAATTTTTTAAATTTAAATTTTAAATTAATTTTTAAAATTTATATATGACAGTGGAATGCACTACAATTCTTATTACACATATAGAGCACAATTTTTTATGTCCCTGGTTGTATACAAAGTATACTCACACCAATTCATGTCTTCATACATGTACTTTGGATAATAATGTCCATCACATTCCACCATCAGTTCTAACCCCATAAAAATTCTATAACCTTGAAGTTTTAAGTTAACTCAATAGATGGCTTCAGGTTCTAAAAACATACAAATGCCAACTTTTTATTTTTACCCCAATTTTACTAACATTTCCTAAAAATAAGAAGTGATCAAGCTTGCTAACCATTTTTCAATCCTGCTCTCTTTACCACAGTTTTATCCTCATTCTCTTCACAAAATACCTGCTGTGCTGTACCAGCATCTAGCTCCATGTACTTCTTTTATTATGAATCTTTCAAGGTATTACAAGATAATGAGAATTTTAGAAAGTTTTACACTCATTTTCTGCTCTGTTAGCATTGTAGTTTGTATTCCCACAGATTTTCAGCCAAGAATTTATGATGTAAATCTAACAGTTTAGGTATTAATGATCATTAGTGTCACATCCAAAAAAACAATTTTGGTCAGTGTTATTTATTAAAAGCAATCAAAATGTACAATTATGGTCCTAATTATAATATTTACTCAGAAGGCCTTATTTATTCACAAGAAAAAATAATGCTAGGCAGCTTCTAGAACTTCTATACCAGACATAAGAGAAACTTGAAGCCCCAGTTCTGTGGAATGATGTCCTTGAAGAGAAATAGCTACCCCTCATACTTATGGAATGCTTTATTGATAATGGGGGAAATGCACTGCCCTTTCATCTATCTATATGCAGCAGGTTAAATGATATAAGACACAAATAAATTAAATGCATCTTCCTCACGAAGATGTTAGAATAGTACTGGTTGTTGTCCCCACTCCTACCCCAGGGTCACATCTGGAACCACAAACTGTATGGGATCATTGTTTTCGTTTTAGTTTAATTTAATTTTTTTTAAATTTGGGACTTTCCTTGTTCTCCTTTGAACTTAGCAAGGAATTTAAAAGTATATTTGTTCTAATTTATCCATGATTTGAGTGTTTTTGTGGTGGGAGATCATTTCAAAATATCTGGTCTTTTTAAATTCATAGAAATGGAAATCTCACAAACCTGTTTTTAGAACTGGATTTTATACCAGGAATGCCTGAAGATTTTGTAATAAAATCTGTGATAAATACTTATGGGTTTTTTTTGTTGTTGTTGTTGTTGTTCTTGTTCTTGTTCTTATTTTGTTTTTTGTTTGGTTAGTTGATTTGTAGCTTTGTCTGTTTGTTTGTTTGTTTTTGTTTTTGTGCTGAGGATCAAATCCTGGTCCTCATGCATGCTACCACCTCATGCACTCTACCATTGAGTTACATCCTTAGCACTGTTCCACACCCTTGGATATATTTTTCATTATTAATCAGTGATATTTATCTTTTTCCATTAGGATTGTTGCTAATAAGAAAGGAGTGTCCTCTGTGTTTGGGTTGATGTTTGGGGCATCCCCAGGACTCGGGATCTGAGAAGGCAGGAGGCAGCTTTGCAGAATGCCTGGTCTGGCTGGGCACACAGAGGGAGGCAGAGGCAGTTTTGCATTCTCACCATGACCCAGGGTGCCTTCGTTTCAATCTGTTAAAATGAGCTGTTGTTCAAATAGTCATGCAGCACTTAACAGTGGAGATACATTCTGAGAATTATGTCATTAGACAATTTTATCATTGTGCAAATAGCACAGAGTATACTTACACAACCTAGATGGTACAGGTCAGTGACCAAATGTGGCCTCTTGATGCAATCAAGAGACATGGCAAACACAGGATGAATGAGGCTACTGCCATCATAACACAGCATATTATCTTGCAGTAATTTTTTTTTTAATTTTATTTATTTATTTTTTTTTCTTTTTTTTTTTATTGGTCGTTCATAACATTACATAGTTCTTAATACATCATATTACACGGTTGATTCACGTGGATTATGAACTCCCGCTTTTACCCCGTATACAAATTGCTGTATCACATCAGTTTCCCTTCCATTGATTGACATATTGCCTTTCTAGTGTCTGATGTATTCTGCTGTCTGTCCTATTCTCTACTATCCCCCCTCCCCTCCCCTCCCCTCCCCTCCCCTCCCCTTTTCTCTCTCTACCCCTTCTACTGTAAATCATTACTTCCATTTGTATTATCTTGTCTTGCCCCTCCTTTCCTCTTATATGACATTTTGTATAACCCTGAGGATCGCCTTCCATTTCCATGCAATTTCCCTTCTCACTCCCTTTCCCTCCCACCTCTCATCCCTGTTTAATGTAAATCTTCTTCTCAAGCTCTTCGTCCCTACCCTGTCCTTGTTTACTCCCCTTATATCAAAGGAGTCATTTGGTATTTGTTTTTTAAAGATTGACTAGCTTCACTTAGCATAATCTGCTCTAATGCCATCCATTTCCCTCCAAATTCTATGATTTTGTCATTTTTTAATGCAGAGTAATACTCCATAGTATATAAATGCCACATTTTTTTTATCCATTCATCTATTGAAGGGTATCTAGGCTGGTTCCACAGTCTTGCTATCGTGAATTGAGCTGCTATGAACATCAATGTAGCAGTGTCCCTGTAGCATGCTCTTGTTAGGGCTTTAGGGAATAGAACGAGAAGGGGAATAGCTGGGTCAAATGGTGGTTCCATTCCCAGCTTTCCAAGAAATCTCCATACTGCTTTCCAAATTGGCTGCACCAATTTGCAGTCCCACCAGCAATGAACAAGAGTGCCCTTTTCCCCGCATCCTCTCCAGCACTTATTGTTGTTTGACTTCCTAATGGCTGCCAGTCTTACTGGAGTGAGATGGTATCTTAGGGTAGTTTTGATTTGCATTTCTCTGACTGCTAGCGATGGTGAGCATTTTTTCATGTACTTGTTGATTGATTGTATGTCCTCCTCTGAGAAGTGTCTGTTCAGGTCCTTGGCCCATTTATTGATTGGGTTATTTGTTATCTTATTGTCTAATTTTTTGAGTTCTTTGTATATTCTGGTTATTAGGGCTCTATCTGAAGTGTGTGGAGTAAAGATTTGTTCCCAGGATGTAGGCTCCCTGTTTATCTCTCTTATTGTTTCTTTTGCTGAGAAAAAACTTTTTAGTTTGAGTAAGTCCCATTTGTTGATTCTATTTGTTAACTCTAGCGCTATGGGTGTCCTATTGAGGAATTTGGAGCCCGATCCCACAGCGTGTAGATCATAACCAACTTTTTCTTCTATCAGATGCCATGTCTCTGATTTAATATAAAGCTCCTTGATCCATTTTGAGTTAACTTTTGTGCACGGCGAGAGATAGGGATTCAGATTCATTTTGGTGCAAATGGATTTCCAGTTTTCCCAGCACCATTTGTTGAAGATGCTATCCTTCCTCCATTGCATGCTTTTAGCCCCTTTATCAAAAATAAGATAGTTGTAGTTTTGTGGATTGGTTACTGTGTCCTCTATTCTGTACCATTGGTCCACCCGCCTGTTTTGGTACCAGTACCATGCTGTTTTTGTTACTATTGCTCTGTAGTATAGTTTGAAGTCTGGTATCGCTATACCGCCTGATTCACACTTCCTGCTTAGTATTGTTTTTGCTATTCTGGGTCTTTTATTATTCCATATGAATTTCATGATTCTTTTATCGATTTCTACAAGATATGCTGTTGGGATTTTGATTGGCATTGCATTGAACTTATATAGGACTTTTGGTAATATCGCCATTTTGATGATGTTAGTTCTGCCTATCCATGAGCAGGGTATATTTTTCCATCTTCTAAGGTCTTCTTCTATGTCTTTCTTTAGGGTTCTGTAATTTTCATTGTATAAATCTTTCACCTCTTTTGTTAGGTTGATTCCCAAGTATTTTATTTTTTGGGGGGATATTGTGAATGGAGTAGTTGTCCTCATTTCCGTTTCAGAGGATTTGTCGCTGATACACAGGAATGCTTTTGATTTATGCGTGTTGATCTTATATCCTGCCACTTTGCTGAATTCATTTATTAGCTCTAATAGCTTCTTTGTAGACCCTTTTGGGTCTGCTAGGTATAGAATCATATCATCTGCAAATAGTGATAATTTAAGTTCTTCTTTTCCTATTTTTATGCCTTTAATTTATTTCGTCTGCCTAATTGCTCTGGCCAGTGTTTCGAGGACTATGTTGAACAGAAGTGGTGAGAGAGGGCATCCCTGTCTTGTACCAGATCTTAGAGGGAATGCCTTCAATTTTTCTCCATTCAGAATGATGCTGGCCTGTGGCTTATCATAGATTGCTTTTACAATGTTGAGGTATGATCCAGTTATCCCTAATTTTTCTAGAGTTTTGAACATAAAGGGATGCTGTACTTTGTCGAAAGCTTTTTCTGCATCTATCGAGATGATCATATGGTTCTTATTTTTAAGTCTATTGATGTGGTGGATAACATTTATTGATTTCCGTATATTGAACCAACCTTGCATACCAGGGATGAATCCTACTTGATCATGGTGTATAATTTTTTTGATATGTATTTGAATCCGATTCGCCAGAATTTTATTGAGGATTTTTGCATCAAGGTTCATTAGAGATATTGGTCTGTAGTTTTCTTTCTTTGAAGTGTCTTTGTCTGGTTTCAGAATCAGGGTGATGTTGGCCTCGTAGAACGAATTTGGAAGTTCTCCCTCTTTTTCTATTTCCTGAAATATCTTGAAAAGTATTGGTGTTAGTTCCTCTTTAAAGGTTTTGTAAAACTCTGCTGTATACCCATCCGGTCCTGGGCTTTTCTTAGTTGGTATTCTTTTGATGGTTTCTTCTATTTCCTCTATTGTTATTGGTCTGTTTAGGTTGTCTATATCCTCCTGGCTCAATCTGGGCAGATCATAAGACTCAAGGAATTTATCTATGCCTTCACTATCTTCTATTTTATTGGAGTATAAGGATTCAAAGTAATTTCTGATTATCTTCTGTATTTCTGAAGTGTCTGTTGTGATATTGCCTTTTTCATCCCGTATGCTAGTAATTTGGGTTCTCTCTCTTCTTCTCTTCATTAGCATGGCTAAGGGTCTGTCAATTTTATTTATTTTTTCAAAGAACCAGCTTTTAGTTTTGTCAATTTTTTCAATTGTTTCTTTTGTTTCAATTTCATTAATTTCAGCTCTGATTTTAATTATTTCTTGCCTTCTACTTCTTTTGCTGTTGTTTTGCTCTTCTTTTTCTAGGATTTTGAGATGAAGTATGAGATCATTTATCTGTTGGTTTTTTCTTTTTTTGAGGAATGAACTCCAAGCAATGAATTTTCCTCTTAGAACTGCTTTCAATGTGTCCCATAGATTCCGATATGTTGTGTCTGTGTTTTCATTTAACTCTAGGAATTTTTTAATTTCCTCCTTGATGTCTTCTAAAACCCATTGATCACTCAGCAACCTATTGTTCATTCTCCAGGTGATGTTTGATTTTTCCTTTCTTCTTTTATCATTGATTTTCAGTTTCATTCCATTATGATCAGACAAGATGCATGGTATTATCTCTACCTCTTTATATTGTCTAAGAGTTGCCCTGTGACATAGTATATGGTCTATTTTTGAGAAGGTTCCATGTGCTGCTGAGAAAAAAGTGTAGCTACTTGATGTTGGGTGGTATAGTCTATATATGTCAATTAAGTCTAGGTTGTTAATTGTGTTATTGAGTTCTATAGTTTCCTTATTTAACTTTTGTTTGGAAGATCTGTCCAGTGGTGAGAGAGGTGTGTTGAAGTCTCCCATGATTATTGTATGGTGGTCTATTAGACTCTTGAACTTGAGAAGAGTTTGCTTGATGAACACAGCTGCACCATTATTTGGGGCATATATATTTATGATTGTTATGTCTTGTTGGTGTATGGTTCCCTTGAGCAGTATGAAGTGTCCTTCTTTGTCCCTTTTGATTAGCTTTGGCTTGAAATCTATTTTATTAGATATGAGTATGGACACTCCTGCTTGTTTCCGCGGTCCATATGAGTGATATGATTTTTCCCAACCTTTCACCTTCAGTCTATGTATATCTTTTCCTATCAAATGCGTCTCCTGTAGACAGCATATTGTTGGGTCTTGTTTTTTGATCCATTCTACTAGCCTGTGTCTCTTAATTGGTGAGTTTAAGCCATTAACATTTAGGGTTATTATTGAGATATGGTTTGTTCTTCTATCCATGTTTGTTTATTGATGTTACTAAACCTGATTTGTTATCCTCTTTGACTACTTTCCCCCCTTTACTGTCCTACCTCCCATTGTTGGTTTTCAATGTTATTTTCCATTTCCTCTTCCTGTAATGTTTTGCCAAGGATTTTTTGAAGAGATGGTTTTCTAGCTGCGAATTCTTTTAACTTTTGTTTATCGTGGAAGGTTTTAATTTCATCTTCTAACCTGAAGCTTAATTTCGCCGGATACAAGATTCTTGGTTGGAATCCATTTTCTTTCAGTGTTTGAAATATGTTATTCCAGGATCTTCTAGCTTTCAGAGTCTGTGTTGAGAGATCAGCTGTTATTCTGATTGGTTTACCCCTAAATGTAATCTGCTTCCTTTCCCTTGTAGCTTTTAAAATTCTCTCCTTATTCTGTATGTTGGACATCTTCATTATAATGTGTCTAGGTGTGGATCTCTTATGATTTTGCACATTCGGCGTCCTGTAGGCTTCTAGGATTTGGGATTCTGTCTCATTCTTCAAGTCTGGGAAGTTTTCTTGTATTATTTCACTGAATAGATTGCTTAATCCTTTGGTTTGGAGCTCTGTGCCTTCCTGTATCCCAATGACTCTTAAGTTTGGTCTTTTGATATTATCCCATAGCTCTTGAATGTTCTGCTCATGGTTTCTTAGTAGACTTGCTGAGCTATCTATGTTCTTTTCAAGTTGAAATACTCTGTCTTCATTGTCTGATGTTCTATCTTCTAAGTGATCCACTCTGCTGGTAGTGTTCTCAATTGAGTTTTTAAGTTGGTTTATTGTTTCCTGCATTTCTAGTATTTCTATTTGTTTGTTTTTTATTACCTCTATCTCCCTGTGAAATTGATCTTTTACTTCCTGGATTTGTTTGTCAATGTGATCTTTCATTGTCTGATTTTGCTGTCTCATGTCTTCCTTGAGACTCCAGATCATCTGAAGCATGTATGTCCTGAGCTCTCTATCTGACATTCCATCTGTTGCAGCTATTACCTCTTCTAAAGTTGAGTTGACCTGCATTGCCTGTGGTCCTTTCTTTCCTTGTCGTTTCATACTGCTGGCGTTTCTTTCTGCTTGGTGAAATTGTTGTGTCTTTGATATTTTCCCCCTCTATTTATTTATATTGCTCTTGTATAGTTGAAAAATCACCCTTGCAGGGCAGGTAGTGGCTGTGATCCTCCTCCAATTAGTGTGATCAGTCTACCATGCTGGCAGGCCCTAGGTCTGCTTTGCTGGTCGGTCAAAGGTCCACCTACCCAGCAGGCACCAGGGGCACCTGTGTCACTCCATAGGTTGCTGGGCCTAACCTCCCGATGGGTTGCAGGTTGGCCTAGCTTGCAGGCACTGGGGGAGGGGCCGGTTCCGCCCCTCAGCAGGCTTTGGGCCCGCTCTGCTGGTGTTCACAGACCCCCGCCTACCTGCAGACACTGGGGGAGGGGACGGGCCTAGCCCTCAGCCATCTGCCGGACCTGTCCTAGTGGGTCCGGCCCCCGTTCCCCGCCGGCGCGTGTAGCTGCTGTCACTTGGCTGGTTGCTGGGCCTGACCCGCCCGCCCGTGGCTTGCAGGTTTGCCTCGCTTGCAGGCACTCGCAGTAATTTTTTTTAACCAAGTAAAAGGAGTACACTCGAGAAATGATAGATACTAAACCAGTAAAGTAACATAGTAATTTATTATCATCAAGTATTATGTAGATATTTTTATATATCATACTTTTTTAAATATGCTAGCAGTAGGTTTGTTTATCCCAGCATCACCACAAATACAAGAGTAACATGTCATACTATGACAAAATGATGGTTGCAATGTTACTAGACAAGGGAGAAAATAAATTTTTTTAAAGAGCATTTATTTTTAAAATAGTAAAAGAAAGTCATCCAGAATTGAAAGATACAAGTAGAATTGAAAACGCAAAGCCTATTCTACAATCTTCTAGTAGATGAAAAAGTCACATGACCATCAGCCTTCTCAAACACCACTAAAACTTAGAAAACAATAAAGAAAATTTTAAAATTTTGATGCAAAAATTCTATACCCAGCCCAAATCCACTATTTTAATTATTAAGACCCTAACTTCTCACATATTTGAATATTTAAGAATGGAACGTGCCTTCCAGTCACTGTCAGTCAGGTAGAGTGAAGACCTGATTGTTCTCCCTTGAAATCTGGTAAAATTAAGACAGGGCCAATATAAAAGCATCAAGAATAAAAGTGGAATAATAAAAAATATTTTCAGAGCTTCCATGATTCTATTTACCTCCTACATACCCTTTGTTGGGCTGCTGCAACAAAATAGCCCAAACTGAGTGGCTTACAACAACAGAACTGTGTTTTCTTATGATTCTGAGGACCAAAAGTCCAAACATGATGGTGTCATTGGGGTCAGTTCCTTCTTAGGGGCCCAAAGTGAGAATCTCTTCAGTGTGTCATTCCACTGTGGTGGTTGCTGGCAATCCATAGCATTCATGGGTTTGGGCAGCAAAAATCCAATCTCTCCATTGCCCAGTGGTATTGTATGTGCCTGTGTCTCTTTTCCTCCCTCTTATAAGGACACTAGTCATGTTGGATTAGTGCCTAACCCTAATAAACTTATCTTAATCTGGCTATGTCCACACAACCCTATTTTCAAATAAGGTCACATTCTCAGGTATTATAGGTTAAACTCCATCGTATCTTCTTGGGAACATAATTTAACCCATAGCACTTGCTAAAGATAGGTGCTAGCAAAACAAATGAATGAACAAAGCCTAGAAAGACAAAAGATCCAAGAAATCAGGGATTGCATGAAGGAAAATGGTGGCATAATGTCCTAGGATGACTGTTGAGTATTTGATTAAAGAGTAACCAATTCACTTTCCAGGATGAAGTGCAAGGATGGAGGGCTCCAAGAGGAAGAAGATGCTTATGGACCACTTGATGTACTTGAACATGTGGAGGGGGGTGAAATCTGTGGAGAGACATAAAATTTACCTAGAGGAAAAATAGGGATATGCACAGACACATGTGAGTTGTTAAATCTAAGTTATTAATGATCTTATCTAGCACTGCAAAAAATAATAATAATAATAATAACAATTTACTCTAGGAAAAATAAAATGTTATTCAAAAAATAGTAAACAAACATTTAAAATTACTTGACTTTGAACTAAAATCAGCATATTATCGTGATATATGCATACTAATGTTTATAGCAGCACAATTCACAATAGCCAAGTTAAAGAACCAGCCTAGGTGTCCTCCAGTAGATGATTGGATAAATAAAATGGAGTGTATACCCACTTAGAATTTTAATCAGCCATAAAGAATAATAAATTTTGTCATTTGCTGGTAAATGGATCGAAGAAGGAACTGGAGAACATCATGCTAAATGAAATAAGCCAGACTCAGAAAGTCAAGGGTCGAATATTTTCCTTATATACAGAAACTACAGAGAAATGAGGGATTTTTTTTAAAGAAAGGAATCTCATGAAAATTGAAGGAAAAACATGAAGTGGGGCCAGGGAGTCAAGGGGAAGAAGGATTAGAAAGGGAAGGAACTTCAGAATGAAATTACCAAACTATGCTATGTAATGTAATATATATGTAATGTAATACATAGTATATGTAATACTATGCTATGTATATGTACATGTAATGAATACATTACAATGAATCCTATTTTTATGTATAATGACAATGCACCAACTTAAAAAATAAATTAGTAGAAGGAAAACCAATGCATAAAGAGGGAATAGGATAATAAAATAATGGGGAGGGAATAGGATAGGGAAGGGAGTAGTACTAGGGATTGAAATAGAACAGATTGTGTTGTATGTTTTTATAAATACATCAAAATGAACCCCACAATTATGTATAATTATAATGCTCTCATAATTTTTTGTATGTTTTATAATACTTGGCTTTGCTGTAAACAATAATTACATGATGAGTAATGAAAGCACTGAATGTTGATTTAATCAAGGAACACTTCAGAAAGATGGGCAATGAAAAGTGTGTGACATTGAGAATGGCAAAATCTTCAACTATCTTAGCAGTAATCAATAGATAATATCAAAATGATAATAAGAAGTATCATTTTATGTATAATCTTAAAACTACATACATCAGTACTAAACTTTACTTACTTGCAGTGCTGGGGATTAAACCCAGAGCCTCACCAGTGTTAGGCACTGCTCTACCGATGAGCTACATCTCCAGTCTCATAGGTTAATACTAAAAAAGTAGCCAAGAAAGCTAAAATACTCTGGGGAGTCATACCCCAGGAAGTATGACTGGGGTGGCAGTTGTAATAGGTACTCAGGACTACTACTTGGGGTTATAATACCTTCAGTACAACTTGATTTTTTAAATACTTATTAAAAAGATTTAAGCATTTTTTTTTAAAAAAAAAAGAATTGAGAGGAGAAAAAATGTGCTTGCTATGAAATTCTGCCCAGCTTCCTCAGACAACTATTTCTTCCTCCACTGAGCCCCAGTAATACTCTATACATTGCTCCATTACAGCCTTCTCACATTTTATGGCTAGTTATTTCTGCTAAGCCTTCCTGCCTATGTGGGCCCCAACCCATACCTCAGCTGACTCAGCTGGCTTCAAATGCTGTGTAGTCTGTGATAGGATATGAAAAAGCAATCTCCCTTTGAGAAAAAGCTGTCTCTCTAGGTCTAGGCAATAGACAGCCTGAGTCATGCCCTGTGAGAGCAGAGCACTGCAGCCTACCCGCTTGCCAGTCTTCTCCCTCCTCCTGTATCCCAGGTGGGTGGTCAGTCATCGACTTGATTTCCATGCAGAGTCCTGGCGGTACTCCCCACTGCAGTGTCTTGCTATGATGAGAGCCTATTTGTAATGCCCTAACATCATAGTGTCTTACATTCTTATCTAGGCCCTATCAAGTCCTATATTGGGGTGGATTCACTCACCACAATCTTCCCTTCACTCCTACTCTACTCCAGCCCTCACTGCACTGGTCCTTGCATGGTCCCCATAGCCTTAGCAGAAGCTGAGGGCTGACATTCATCTGAGGACCTCTGCAGTCAAAAGTCCCCAGCACCACAGTCCATTCAAGCCCCCACAGGTCAAAAGTTCCTTAAAGATCTGCTCTAGACGAGAGCTGACTCGAATACTTTCCTCTGTTCCTTGGACAGTGTTAGTACCATTGGGAAAAGGACTGAACTTTTTTTTCCCTCCTATCTAAATGCTGTGTGACATCTACAGCCCTAGTGCTATGTTGAGTGGTTAGACTATTCCAATACATATTTGTTGCTAAATATTAGTTACATTAACTTGGGTTCTTCCCTCTCAGCTGGCACCATCTTCCCGTCTTCTGTAGCCTACCACCATTTTCAACTTTTTCCAGTCACAATAGAAACAGTTAGCAATTCTGCCTCCCTGACTCTTAACTATGAGATCTTACAATTCCTTATTAATTTTTCTCTCTGTCAGGGCTGAGTTCAAAACACAGAACATAGTAAGTGCTCAACAAATGTTTATTAAATAAATAAATTGGATAAAAGTTTGTATGAATAAGTAAATCTGTTTCTGAGAATCTGAACAGATCCTACAGATGCACTTTTCCATCCATTAAATATTAATATGGAAGCTAAAAAAGCTTCCCGTAAGAACAGTTATCCATCCTTTAGGAAGTTTTAGTTGTCTCATTACAATGTGAAAGGACAAGATTATTTAATGTAAGTTCCTTAAGAATTTCACATACACATCCATGTCAAAGAATGAAAGGACTAAGAGGTGTAGTTTTGCAACCTCATTTTACTTGAAAAGCCCTTCAGTCAGCACACTGGAACTGCTGTATGTATCTGTAATTATAATTGCAAGACTCCCCTCAGGTGCTAAGACCACCTGAATAGAGAGGCTTCCCTGATTGAACCTTGATAACCTTCTCCTCTTGAAACTTGATAACCAGAGTCTTTAATGGGGCAGCATGGTCCACACAAGAATTTTCTGGAGCAAATGAACACGTCCTATATGACATGGGTAATGGCTAAACAAGTAGGTACACTTGATAAAAACCTTAGCTACATACTTAAAATTTGTATATAAATTATGACTCAAAAGAAGTTTTCTTAGCATTAAAAAAAATTAAAGGATTCTAAGAGTATAGTTCAATGGTAGTGTATGTGTCTAACACATGCAAGGTTCGGGATTTAATCCCCAGCGCCACACACACACACACACACACACACACACACACACACACACACAAGAGCTATAAAAATAAAATGTGTGCAATTTTCTGTATTATACACTGCAATAAAACACTCTTCAAAAGATGCACCTTTCAAATCTCTGTGAGTAGTTGTTATGAACTGAATATCTGTGTCCCCCTCAACTTTCATGTATTGAAACCCTAGCCCCAGTGTGACTGTATTTAGAGTTGGAGCCTCCCACAGGATTACTGACCTATATGAGACACCGGGGTGTACTCTCTCTATGCCCAAGCATACAGTGACCATCTATATAACCCAAGAGAGTGACCTCAGAATGAAATCTACTTTGCTCGCACCTTAATCTTGAACTTCCTAACTTCCAGAAATATATTTCTGTTGTTTAAAAAACCACCTGGTCTGTGGTATTTTGTTACAGCAGCCTAAGCAGACTAATATTAGTATAATTAATAACTGAGCCCAGCTACTGTACTCTGAAATCCATCACCATGATGGAGCTGAGGCTGTTCTTCCCACTGGCTGCTCCTCGCCGGTCATTGAACATGACAGTGACAATAAGCAGACCTGTTCCTGGGAGAGGCAGGACTCCTCTGATGAGTTACATTGGCTTTAAGGTGCCCTCTCTAGCCTTACCAAAGTCCACGATTCTTCCTTTTCTCTCTGCTCCTCAGCAGTCTGACACTGCAATCTGACAGCTCTCTGACCAACCTCAGCCCCATTTTTTTTTCTCAGTTTTCCCCAATAAATCCCTTGAACGTATACCACCATCATGGCACTGCTCCTCAGAGACCCAAATTAACGCAATCCCTTAGGACAAGAAAAAAAAAAAGAGATCAAGTCAACAAATTATGTGGCAGGACAGAAAATCAAGTACCAGTTAAGAAGAGTAGTCAGAATACTAGGGAAAGCATAAATATGAACTGTTTATGAATAAATCTGCCCAACTGTTCACTTATGGTGGTGTGGAGTGACATCCAGGGAACTGAGCTTTCTTTGGAAAGTTCATACCTAATCTCAAAATACTTGCAGTTTTAGCTTCTCAGCACAACTCTGTCCAAATCTTAAGCCAAAATAAATTAATAGCTTAGTCATTGTCCATTAACAAGGACATGATAATAAGGTTGTTGAAAAAAATCAGGTCACAGAGGTCATAAAACTGGACATAAAGCAACCAAGGACCTTGAGGGACTGACTGTAACTGGATAGCTCTGGGAACATCTTACCTTATTTAATTACTTAAAGTAATTCAGTCCATCACACTATGTCAGGCAGGAACAGAGTGTGTAGCAACAGCACTAACTCTCATCCTATCTTGCCAATAGCGCCCTACTGCAGCTTTAGTTTGAACGATGAGGATTGCTATCATTTGGATGCATTGAAAGCTTGGTCCCTAATGTGACAGTATTGAGAAGTAGGGGACCTTTAAGAGGTGGTAACTAGTGTAAGGTGGTTAGCTCATTGGGAGAATGCCCTTGGAAGGGATTAACTAGTTTTCTAGGGTCCCAGTCTCTCTCTGACTTCCTGTCTCACAGTGTGATCTCTCCATCTTGGACACACTCCCACCTTTGTGAAGCCATTCACCCCAAGTTTCTCACGAGAGCCAAGCCAATGCTGGTGCCATGTGCTTAAGCCTTCAGAACTTTGAGCTAAAACCTCTTTTATTTATGAAGTAACCAGCTTCAGGTATTTCATGATAGAAACAGATGGAGTGTTCTGTCATTACCCATATGCAGCAATGACTTTGTGGTCATAAAAGTATGGCTAAAGACAGATCAACACATCATGAATTTGTGATGCTGGACAGTTTTCTCTGAAGAGTCCTCTTACATGAAACAAATTGAGCTTCCTAACACTGGGACAGAAATTGTAAAGTGCCTTGAGTCTTCTTAATTATGTGCTCATGTCTTCCAACTCAGAACTACGTTTTACTTTTTAAAATTTTATTTTAAATCTACATGTATTAATTGCATATAATAGTGAGGTTCAGTGTGATATTTCAATACGTGCATACAGCATGCAGTTTGTTTTTATAAAAAACAAAGAAAGAAACTCAAGAAACCCATAGGCCGTGCTTCTCCAGAGAAAGGGCAAAACCTATTTGGGTTCAGATCTACTCTCCGTAAGAGATGTTTATTCTCTAACTATATTACAATTAAGTCCTATTATATTTCCCTGGTCCATTCACTTTTTCATGCTAATTCACTCATTTTCCTTTAGCCTCAAGCTTCTAATGCCTCTTCCCCATCTTCATTCACAGCTAAAGATATTACTTTTTACTCCCCTGAGAAAACCAAAGCAATCCACAGAAAAATTCTCTGTATTCCTATTATCACAAATAATTTCTATTTGTTTGATGGATGCTTCATGGTGCTAGCTAAAGCCAGCTCCTCCCACATACATGCATCCTCGAGGCTGTCAATAATAGCATTCCTTTGATCTCTCCTCCATTATCAATTGGCCCACAGTCACTGGATCATTCTATTTAGCACACAGACTTGCTATAATTTTGCCACTCTCAAGACAACAAAATAACAACCATCCAAACCATCATCAACATCCTCCCATGCCAGAATCCACTTCATATGTCTGCTTCTCTTCACAGCTAAGTAATGCCTTAGGAAAACCTGCTATGCTGTCTCTAATTGTCTCTAATTCCTCTCTCCCCATTTTCTCTCCAGTAATTCTTCCTCCCACATGGCCACCAAGAATGCTTTTGTCAAAGTAGACGATGACCACAGCATTGCTAAAATGTCAGGTTAATCCCCAATCCTCACCTTGTTTGTCCCAAAAGCAACATTAGACCAGTTGAATAGTCCCTCCTCCTCGGTTTATGTCACTCGCTTGACTTCCAGGTCATCACACACTGCTGGTTCTCATTCTACCTCTGGTTGCTTCTTACTGTCCTCCACTGAGTCCAATGCTTCTCCCTTTTTGGGCACCCACATGACTTGGCCTTCTACCTTGTGTCCACTCTCACCTCTGTTGGTAACCTCACCCAGTATCACAGTTTTAAGCAACATCTGTGTCCCAATGACTCCAAAATTTACATGTCCACTTTCTCCTTCAACTCCAGAATTTTATATCCATTCACCATCTTTACATATCTATTTCAAAGTCTAACAGATTTCTTAATATATCAAAAAACTTAGCTCCTGTTCTTCTCTGTCTCAATTAATGATAATTCTCCCCTTTTAGCTGCTCAAGGCCAAATCCTATGTCTTCTCTCATTCTCTTCTTCCCTCATTCAATTTATCATTAATAATTCCTGTTGACTCTGTCTTCAAAGTATATATATATATATATATATATATATATATATATATATATATATTCTGACTTCTTCCCAACATTCCTACTGCTTGTGGTCCAACCCACCAGCATCTCTTATCAGGACTATTACAGCAGCCTCATATCTGGTTTTCCCACTTCCACCCCTTCTCTCTACAATTTCCAATATGGCAGCATATTATTTTAAAATGGAAGTCAAGTCATGTCACCCTGGTGCTCAGAACCACATAGTTGGCTCCCATTTCTCTCAAAATGAAAACCAAAATCTTCTACAAGATCTAAGATTTGGTATCTTACCAATCCCCCATCACTCACCTCAACGCACCTTACTTTTCCTCAAATCAACATAACACATTTCTACACCAGGTTCTTCTCTCTGCCTGAAATGCTCTTTCCCTCAGACAGTCTTCTGGATACCCATCTTTCCCTTCTTCCCTTTGTATGTTTCAGTTTCCTTATTGGTACACTGAGAAACTTCAGATAACAACATCACCCAATGCATATGCACATAAAGGAGACTTTTGAGCTTAGGGTGTATTATTCTTCAATTCTCTTTTCAACTTTAAAGTATGTCCTTGAAATGCTACATTTCGCTTATATGATCTTCCTCATTTTTAACTTTGTTTATTTTAACTGCTGCATTGTATTCAACAATATAGATATAAAACACTTTTATTTTTAAAGATGCATGGATTATAATCTATTTTTTTTCTACTTCAAAAATTCTCCAAGACCCTTTTATGCACAAATCCAATTGTTTCTCTAGACTGACTACCTAAGCGTGGAATAGTCTGCTACGATAATCCTGAAGAGAGATATCAAAGAACACCTAAGGGGTTAAGGCATATGCATATTTCTAAAAGAGATCCTAAGGAAATGCTCTCCACAAAAATTATGCAAGTTTACATACCTAACATATTTCTCTCTGCATCTTTTCCACTACTGGATATTGGTAATCTTTAATTTTTGCCAATCAAAAGAGCAAATCTTTTACTCCCAAATGATCTGAAATTCTATCTATCATATTTCTAACTACTGTATGTATATAAGTACTACTTATTACTCTTTTGATGATTAACTTATTATATTTTAATGCTTGATAAGACAAATACCTTCCATTAACCTTTTTTTAAATTTTTTTTGCTAGCCATTCTTGCTTGTTTATTCTTTCATATATTACTTAATTTCAGATTGTCAAGTTCCAATAAAAAGCCTACGGGTTATTTGGGGAAGGGGATCATGTCAAATTTACAGATTAATTTAGGGAGAATTGACATACTCATGATGTTGAATCTCTCCCATCCACCCTCTCCCCCCAGCCTCTGGAAACCATTATCTACTGTGTTTTAAATGTTAATCCAGTTTCTCCTTCTCTAAATAAACTACATTTGGTCATGATCTATTAGCCTTCTAAGTATCATTAGATTCAATTTCCTAATAATTTGTTTAAGATTTTTGGCTTCAGCACTCATGAAAAATGTAACACACACACACACACACACATCTCTCCCTCTCTCTCTCTCTCTCTCTCTCTCTCTCTCTCTCTCTCTATATATATATATATATATATATATATATATATATACACACATACATACACACAAATATATTATATATACATATATATTTATTTATATATGTATGTACACATATATACATATATATGCATATGTATATATACACATATACACACAAATATATTATTTGCATATTTTGGGGTCAAAATTCTATAAACATCACAAAATTTGTAAAATTTTCCTTTTTTCTCTGTACTCTAGAAGAGTTTGCATTAACTTTAGTGGTATTTGATGAGGGATAGAATTCACCTGTGAATGAGTTTTCTCTTATTTTTCTTTAAGAAGTTTTCTTTAAGGGAAGGGATCTTATTTGCAAAAAGTTTTAAATTACACATCCAAACACTTCAATATAGAACTGTGCAGATTTTACACTTCTTTTAACAGTTTTAGGTAAATTCTATTTTCTTAATAATTTTTCTCTTTCATCTAAATTTTCAAATTCAAACTTATGCATTTGTTCATAGTATCCTTTTTATTTTTTAGAGTTTGCATAGTCTTTCTTTTTATTCCTAATAACAGTTATCTTCACCTTCTTTCTCAATTTATGGATCAGAAAATAAAAACCGACAGCTTTGGGGCTGTTCGTGGTCCCTATCGTTTACCCTGCCCACCTGGCAGAAAGCCTGCTTGAGATCAGCTGGCCTCAGTGACTCTGTGTTCAGCCTCAATCACCCTCTTCACATAGAGCAAAGGGAACCCAAGAATGCCTTCTGGCATTATCAGCTTTGCTGACTTTCCTCTCAGGTATAGCATCTTACTTTGTAGGATGGTGCTTTACCAGTTTCATTCGAATTATGCATTCTCAGAGTCCTCCTGCCATCTTCCTGCATCCCCTATTTACATTCTACTGAATTTGTTTACTGTTTCTCCTGAACTGTTCAGAATTACAGATGTATCTCACATCAAAAGCAGTGCTTCTGTTTCCCTGGGTTGTTTTGTTTCATTTTAGTTATTTTTGCTTTGGGATGATTTCCAAAAGCAGAGTAATGAAGATAACATTTTTATAAAAATGATCTAAAACAAGACCAGATGACTTTTATAGTCAACCTGATAAGATTTGCCTGGAATTGACGGTAAAAATATATTTGAGGACAACTGTCCTTCACAAAATACTGTGTTTTCCAGCTGGACGCAGTGGCATATGCCTTTAATTCTAGCAACTTGGGAGGCTGAGTCAGGAGGACCATCAGTTTAGGTGAGCCTCTGCAATTCAGTGAAATCCTACCTTAAAATGAAAAACTTAAAGGAGTAAAATAAAAAAAAACCAAAAAAAACTGGGGGACGTAGCTCAATGCTAGAACACCCTGGGTTCATTCTTGGGACCAAAACATCGAATTTTCCAATTCTGGAATATGACATTTCTCATAATTTCTTTTACGTCATTCAATAACATTTTCATTGTTATAATTTGTGCTACTTTGATAGTATGGCACAGATACTTTAAAACTTATTCACAACCATTTCATATTTTTCCTTTGTATTGTGAACTAGGTGGTCTAATCGATTATGGTTGTATATGAAAAACTTATTGCTTTTTGCATTTTAATCTTTTATCTATTAGCTCTAGCAGCAAAAAATTCTAGCAGTGTGCTATTTCATTGTCTTGTGTCTTCTAGGAAGATAGCCATGTGAACTGCAAATGTAATAATAGAATTTTTTCCCTCTTCCCTTCAAATATTTACACGCCTGATTTGTTTCTGTGTGTTACTGCATTAGCCAGAAACTCCAGTATGAACAGTGGTGATTAGTATCCGTATGTTCTTTTCCAGAGTAAAGAGAAAGGCTTCAGTGCTTCATTATCATATATAACTTAATTGAAACCTCTTTTTGTTTCTTTTGTAAACACTACTTGGTCATAATCTACTTTAATTAACTTTTTAATGCTATTTTTTAAAAGCCTAGGTTATTTGTTAGCTTTTACCTGGGAATTCTGCACTTCAAGATTTTAGTGATTTTTGCCTGTGGTTTCTCTTCTCTGTGCACAATCTTTATTTAATTTTTACATGAGAATCACCCTGGCTTCCCAGAATAAGTTAGAATTATTTTCCAGGTTTCAGATTCTCTGGAGGAGTTTAAATAACAAAGGAATTATCTGTTCCATGAAAATTTGGTAGGTATCACCCAGGTCTGGTGATTTTTTAAAAAATAGGTCTTTGGGCTGGTGTTGTGGCTCAGTGGTAGAACACTTGCCTAGCATGTGTGAGGCATTGGGTTCTATCCACAGCACCACATAAAAATAAATAAAATAAAGATATTGTGTTCATCTACAACTAAAAAAAATTTTTTTAAAGGAGAAACAGATCTTTGATTACATTTTTAATCTCTTAAGTTTTATTTACCTATTCAGATTTTCTATTTCTTGAGTTAATTTTGAGTAATATTTCCAGAACTTAAACAATTTGCCTAAATACTGAAATTTATGTTAAGAAATAGCATATTAAAATAGGTGATTAAATATATTAATGAATAAAGGAATTCATCATATAATCTTAATGTTCTCCAGGTCTGTAGTTAAATTATACTTCTTATTTCCAAAGAAGTTTATAAGACAATGCTTTTCATTATTAGATATGCCAAAGTTCCTTTTATTGTTTTTCTGAAAGAAACAATATTTGTCATTTTATAAGAGAAAGAAGCATGTTATTATTTCAAATAAAATAGATTTTTTTGGAAGTTTTTATATTCATTGCTAATTTTTATGTCATATCTGGTGAAAATAGTCTGAATAATTTGATTTCTCAGAATGTATGTTGAGATATGTTTTGTTCAAATCTAACTACTGGTGAATATTTGTGAATGCCCTATTTATGTTTTATTTTTTGCCACTTTATGAATACAATATCACAAATACAAAAATTAAATTTATAATTAAATATTTACATCTATAGTTTGTTAGCTATCTTATTCAAAACTTCCAAATCTTATTTTCTCAATCTGATAATTTCTGAAGTCTCCTGCAAATTATAATTTGTCTTGGTATTTTTGTGAGTTTTTGCTTTCTATAGAAAGTGTATGCTTTTGGTGATGAAATTTTCAATAGTATCAAGTTTTAGTGAGTTGCATATATCAATAATTTATTATTTTTAGTTGACTTATTTGTTTTCTTTTTATTTGAACTTAGCTAGCACAATTTTCTTTTATTTTCAACATTTGTGTTATTTTCTTTCAGACATGACTTTCATTGACAGCAACAATTTTATTTCAATTTTTATCTTTTCCAAGAATCAGTTTCTGTGAGTATTGAAATGTTTGAATTTATTCCTGATTCTTCTCAAAATTTTAAAGCCATCAGGTGTCTTTGACGGCAGTGGTATTTTCTAGATATTTAATGATCCTGAATTGGGCTCAGCTTTGAATTTGAGATTTTCTTTCACATGTGGGTGTGTTTTCTGATTTCGTTGTTCTACTTCTGGTGACTATGAGAGAAAAACAGGGTATGCAAAGAAACAACTTGTAGACTGGAACTAAGGCAAATGTTTCTGTGAGATATCTATTTTATTGGTTAGATCTGCATATTTAAACATTCAAGAATTTTGAAAAATGACATCTGAGATATCATTTGAAATACACAGAGTACAGTAAGTTAAAAAGATGGGGAAATGTTTATTTTTGAAACTTGATGATGGTTACCTAGATATTCATTATGTTAAATTAGACTCTTATGTTTAAAATTATTCATGATATAAAGTTAAAATAGTTTAATGAATGTTTTAAAGTAAGACATTTTGTGACATTTTCACTTTTTTTTGGGGGGGGGGTGGGTACTAGGGATTGAACCCAGAGGGACTTAACTACTGAGTCACATCCCCAGAACTTTTTTTATATTTTACTTAGAGACAGGGTCTCGCTGAGTTGCTTAGGACCTCGCTAAGTTGCTGAGGCTTACTTAGGGTCTCACGATCCTCCTGCCTCATTCTCTTGAGTCACTGCATCACAGATGTGCACCACCATGCCGGGCTTGCGATCTATTTTTAATAGTATAAAATAAAATAGATATTATTTAAATTTCAATAATTTTATAAAACACATATGTGTTGGAGGTTTGGGTATGTAATATTCTTTAAATGAAATTACTCTCTGCCACGTAATAGCTGAACAAGAAATAGTGTTTGGGTAAGGGAAGACATTAATGAAGGCATGTCAAGACAGAGTGAGGAGACATGCCTAACTAAAGGAACTGGGGTACATTGTAATTGGAAATCAGACTAAAAACTGAAATATTCTAAAGTCATACAGAAAAGTGAAAATTTACCATGATAGAAAATCAGACACTGTAGTTGAATGGGCAGATGAATTTTCTGGAAGTAGTCTGTATAATTTTCTGCAGGAAAAAAAAAATCAATACAAAAATGAACCTTTTAGGTCTAAATGAACAATTATATTAAGAGGGAATGTTTATGATGTTATTATTTTCATACTGCTAACACAATTCTTCCTGGTATATTGAAGACAGGAGAAATTGAAAGTGATTTGGATAAAATTCGGAGACAAGGGGAAGGATTGACCTTGGCCCCAAGGGCATAAAGAGAAGACAAGTACAATGCAGGCCAGTCTGCAGATTTTGTTGAGATAAAGGACTCTAAGTCTGAGGTAAGGGTGAGGTATCAGCTAAGAATGACCGTGGAAGAAGGGCTATGGACCTCTAAAAAGAAAAAAGAAACTAATACTAAGAAGAAGTCTACCAAGTGGGATTAGTGCCAAGTTGAGACCTCAGATCACTAATTCACAGAGAACACAGGTCATTTGCTTGGGCTATTCTGTCCAGCAACACAGAACCTCTCAGATGGAGGCCCATAGAAGAGACAGCACTGTTCTCCTAAGGCTGGGTTTTTTTTTTTTCAGGTGAATATCACAGAGAAGGGAAGAAAGTTGATGGTATCTGCAAAGGACTGATTGTATTGAACCATGGAATTTACCTGGATGGAAAGAAAAATAGTGAGAAGAAAATGATGGGCAATCAATGGATTGACTGTCCAAATAACATCAAAGATGGCACCCATGGATTATCCCAACAAACAATCTAGAAAAACCAGATTGCTGCCAGAAAACTTCAGATTTGAGACTTCAGATCAAACAATTGCTGGCAATGCCAAGTTGTGACATTGGAACAAAGTAGCTGAGTTGGAATGAAGTTAATCATTACACAGATGATCCCAAGAGACTCCAGATTATCCCTTATAGCCTATCCTTCCCTCTTTGTCCACAGTTCCTTCACTGTAAGTAAATGAATGTTTGTGAGGGGACATGTGGTGTTATCCATATGAGATATATATATATATATATAACAAATCTCATTTATTCCAGGATGCTAGGATTATGTGGCATACAGAAGAGCCAGGGAGCAAGAAGATGGCAGGGACCCTTCTGTGACAAGGGTAAGAGAACCTATGGGAGAAATGATGAGAATGAGAGGCTTAAGGGCACCTGGCCAATTTTCACATACTGCACACTGGATTTGAGGTGCAACTATGAGAAGTTTAGAATTGAAATTAGTTAGATAAGTTTGATTCTATCATAATCAGCTATTTTAATAATACCATAAAGAACCTCATAGATTTTAGAAAGGATTACCCAGGAGATTAGCATCTCTTTGGTATCAACAGTAGTTCAAAGCAGGATCTGACTTCAAGCTAGATGAGGATATATTGTTTTGTCACTCAGTGGCTGTCCAATAGTGGGAAGGTCAGTATGCTCTTGTTAAATTATGAACAACATAAGTAGCCTTCTGCCTTCCTGTGGTGGCTCAGGGAAGATACAACTGTACCTGAGCCAGAAGTGCCCATTCAGCCATATGAATGTCTTAAACCATCAATAATTTCTGTTCCTTCCCACACTTTTTCACAGGTAGTCTCAGCACTCACCTCTAGAGATAAGCAAAGGAAGAGAGATTAACTTAAAGTGCACCATGTTACAGAGATGTATGCTTTGCTTCATTTGTTCACCAAAGATTTATTGAGAATGTCCTGTGAGGAGAACATTGTGTGGATAGAGACTAGAGAGAGTTCCAAGCCTCAAGAGATTACAATTTAGAGAGGATGGACAAACAAATGCTGTCGATATTGAGGTTTAATTACTAAGATTCATTCATTTACTCTGTAATGTTTGTGAGATACAGGCCACATACTTTCTTAAGCTGTAGAAATAAATACAGACCTGCAGATATAGTCCCTGCCTGGACTGAGTGATGTACAGAATGTTCTGTGAGCAAAGAAGCTACTTACCAAGCAGGCAAAGGATCTCCATGGGAAAATTGGTCTTTCATTGACTCTTGAGTACAGAGCAGAAGCCTTAAGCAGAGAGGCCTTGAAAAACATTCTAAGCAAAGCAAGAGAACCCAGAAAGCATAATACATTTGAGAAAC
Source organism: Urocitellus parryii (assembly GCF_045843805.1). NCBI lineage: Eukaryota > Metazoa > Chordata > Mammalia > Rodentia > Sciuridae > Urocitellus > Urocitellus parryii. Next base: position 135,665,228 of record NC_135534.1, on the reverse strand, counting down.
TGCAGGTAGATTAGAATGATTGGGGCTAATGTCTGGTGTGGAGATATAGGGAGAGAGGATGCTAAGGAGGACATACCAAAGAATATGTACATGAGGGTAAGGAACTTGAACTTTACTCTGAAGAAGATGGTAAACTAAGCATTTTTTAAAGCAGAGGAATAACATGATTGGGCTGCATTCTAGATAGATCATTCTGCAGCAACGTGGAAAATGGCTCTGTTTTAGGCAAGATGGGAAGGCAGGAATACAACTAGAAACTCAATGCAATAATCCCATCTGGTGAGATCAGAAAAATCTCTGTGAGTTGCACCAATGTAAGTTTCCTGGTTTTGATTCTGTATTATAGTTGTACAAATTATTAGCATTGGAGAAGAAAACTGGATGACAGGTACATAGAACCCCCTTTACCTTTTTTTTAAAAAGTTCAATGAATCTATTAAATTTATAGAAAATATATTTATGGATTCATAAATATATAAGCAAAATAAAACAGATAACAGCTAAAACTTGTTCCTAAAATAGCAAAAGAATTTGTGCTACTACATAGGTGGAGGAATTCACAAGAGACCGGAGGCACAATGCTTCTTCCTCTGAGGAAGAATGGGAAAACAGGTGCAGATGCAAAGTAGGATGTGGGATGGAGGGTCAAAGGGTGAAAAGGTCCACACCTAATATTTTCTCTTTTCCTTGTGCAGAGAGACTCAACCACCTATTGAAAGCAGCAAGAAGGTAGGTTACAAAGCCTGAGTGAGCTGAGGTTTGGAGCAATTACTGAGGGAAATGGGGCAGGTCATTTAGTAATATGCCCAAGTTTCTAAACCTCATGTTACTGTCTATAGTACTGTCCAATAGAACTTTCTGCAATGATAGAAATGTTCTATGCTTGCACTGTCCAAAGCAATAGTCATTAGCCACACATGACTACTGAGCACTTAAAATGTGTCTAATGTAACTGAAGAAGTGTTTTTTTTAATTGTATTTCATTTTAATTCAAATATTCATATGTTTTAGTGACAGTGAAGATAACAGGGTTGCATAGTATAAGAGCCATAGATTTTCTGGTTCCTTTTGGATAGTTAAATAAAGATTCAAGTCTCAAATCCAAAGCCATATAACTTCTTTCCTAATATGTAAAGAACAGAGTTTTCTTCCCTTTCTGTGTTGTTCATAATTTAGTTTGCACTCAAACTGTAATTCATTATGTAATCCTTTGTTCTCAAAGCTCAAATAGCCAGCTTTCAAGTAATTGCATCTACTTTTATTTCTGAATTTTGAATCCTCTTTGTCAGGCTTAGATTCCAAAGGAATTTGGCAGCAGAGTCATTGGAAGCAGGACCTTGAAGGGGGCTGTGGAACCCTGGTCTCTTCCTGCTTCACTTTTCTTCCTGGATCACGAACTGATTTTTCTCCACCATAATGTGCTGCCCCGTCAAAGGCCCAAAGCAATGGGGCCACCTGATCTTGAACTGGAACCTCCAAAGTCACAAATCAAAAGAAAACTTTTATAAATTAATTATTTCAGGTTGTTTTTTATAGTGATCCAGAGCTAATACCAAAGCTAATACAGTGCTCATCCCCTCTCTAACCTCCAGCATATTCCTGCTTGAGAACCAACCCAGGCATCTTGGTCCTGATCTTTCTCTTGTACCTGCCCTCTACACATCTCCACCCCACTCCCTTAAGACTCTTTATTTCAATCACATTAAGGATAAAGAATGGGGACACCTATCTATGACAACTCTTAACCCAGAAATTTAGTTAGTCCAGAGGATCAACAGCTCCTTATTCAAATCTTACAGTGACTTATCAGATGACAAGTTTGGGGGAAACAAAGCCAACTATCCCTCTAACCCATTTTCACTAGAGCCCCCAATTCCAAGAATAAAAACTGCTGCACTGGCATGCTCTAGAAGATTCCTCTCCCATCAGCAGTTCTTTTTAAGAGGTACGCCTAATGTCTGTTGACAAAAGTTCCTGGGGTTGCAACTTCCTGACAATATGACTGGTTAAAGCAGTTTTGGAAATAGAGGCTTTAAGTGATTCAGAGCCTCTCCCACATATCGGCTTTCCAGAGAGGCTCTGAAGAAGGTTTGCAGTGTGGTAGGCCTTTTCCTTGTAACCTGAGAGCTTGGCTAATGACCCTCAAGTGTTTTTCTGATGGGGAAAAGCAACCTAGTGGAGCCTTTCAAGGATAGCTTGCACATTAAAAATTGATGCAGCACTTTAAAGTTTAATATTTAAACAAAATGTTACTGTTTACTGGTACCGCACATTTTCATAGGTACCTAATGTGAGGGAAGTCTTTTTACTGTTCAAAGTATATATTCCTAAAAAGTTAATTCGGGGTTTTTAGCCTCTGATTTTTCTATAACAATGTGACTTTTTTTTTCCTTCAGCCTAGATACAATATTTAAGATGTAACGACTGAGGGCTTTCTCTTCCAATAACCATGAGTGTTGGAAAAACCCAGATCTGTGCTTCAACACCAGCCACTCTCAACTTTTATTTCTGCAAAATATTTGAATGTTGCTAATTAACTGTAAATGATAGTACAAAATTTAATTACTTTAAAATGCATGCACATTAAACAGGGTTTTTTCTGAGGGTGGAAATAGAATATACATGGCACAAACAAAAAGTTACCAAAAATTTGAAGTAGGGATATGTAACAAGCCGTAAAGCAATGGTGGGGGAAGCAAAGAGAATGATGGAAACTACCTATAATTAAATATTCCCTCTACATTCAGGTGGTACCTAAATGGATAAAACATTAATTGTAGGCTATAAAATGGTGTGGCTGGTTCCACAAGCCACATACAAGAAGTATATCAATAAATTCTCACGGCACCTTCTGGGTGCTATGTCTAGAACTAGAGAAACGTGTGTTCCATATAAGTATCAGTGAGGGTTCTTCTTCAAAGAAATGAAGACTCTCTCCAGCTCAGACCAAAGGGTATTTACACGAAGGACAATCAGGTATGCCAGAGAAGTGACAAGGTCTGGGGAACTGGGTTGGAGGAAGGAGCCTACAGGATGTCAAACAGCAGAGACAAACCGTCAGCCTGGGAAGGACAGGGCATCGCTGGACCTTGGCAGTTTCTCCCAGTGCCACCTGCCTTCCAGGTTGCTGTGTCAAAAGTCAAAATCTCAGGAGGGAGCATCTGATGGGTGACAGGTCAATGCTGCTTCTAACTGTATTGAAAAAAAGGAGGAAAAAAAAGATTGTTCATTCAGCAGCTTTTTTTGGGGGGGTGTATATCAAAAGCTTGTGTTTTAGTCATCTTTTTGCTGCTGTGACTACAAGACCTAACAAGAACAATTTTGTGGTGGAAAAGTTTATTTTGGAGCTCACGGTTTCAGAGGTCTTAGTCCATAGATAGCCAATTCTATTCCTCAGGGCCCCAGGGGAGGCAGAACATCATGGAAGAAGGATGTGACAGAGGAGAACAGCTGGGAACATGGCACCAGGAAGCAGAGAGAAAGAGACTCCACTTGCCAGATATAAAATATATACCCCAAAGGCACTCACTCCCCCAGGGACTCACATCCTCCAGCCACACCCTACCTGCCTTCAGTTAGCACTCAGTTAATCTCTATCAGGGTATTAATTCACTGATTGTATTAAAGCTCTCATAACTCAATCATTTCACCACTAAACCTCCTTGAATTGTTTTACACATGAGCTTTTGGGGGACACCTCACATCCAAACCATAACAGCTCAGCACTGTTCTGAGACACTGGAATACAACCGTAGATTATACATCTCTACTTTCATGGCACATACATGTTTTGGTGGGGGAGTCAGATATAAAAGCAGTGAGGAAGACAGTAAAGAAAGACAAGAATATGCAGGATCAGAGATAGAAAGCTGTGATTACTACAGGTATCATGATCATCAAAGGCACTTTTGAGGAGACAACATCTGACCAAGACCCATAGCAAGTGAGGGAGTGAGTAGGCCATAGGACCACTCAGGAAACCAGCACTCTAAGGTTAACAGCAATGGCAAAAGCCAGAAGCAAGAATGAGTTTGTAAAAGTAGAAGAATTGGAGTAGTACAAGCAATAAAGAGAAAGGTAGAGTTAGATTACATTTTCCTCCCCTGATGTTTCCTCCCACATAAAGGGGGCTCCATTAGCATGGCACCCACTGGCCAAACTTTCATTCACTCACAGGAGAGAAGTTCCCCAATGGGAAACTGAGATGCTTTTAGAGAAGGATGCAGCTTCCTAGTTGAAGGATATCACTGGAATTTTCAACCTCATCTAGATTGGTGGGGACATTCAATCTTGATGTGAATTTGTAGTTCAATGGCCAAAATACTTTTCAGCCTCATCTTTACTTAAACAAACTCATCTTGTTAATTATTCTATCAGATCAATTTAAGCAGAAAGAAAGTGTAATAATTTATCATATGAATACACAGTGCTCACTCTTATCAAAAAGCAAGGGCAACAGGGGCTGGCGTTGTGGCTCAGTGGTAGAGTGCTTGCCTCACATGTGTGAGGCACTGGGTTCAATTCTTGGCACCACATATAAATAAATGAATAAAATAAAGATCCATCAACACTAAAAAATATTTTTAAAAAAAGCAAGGGCAGGGCTAGGGTTACAGCTCAGTGGAAGAGCACTTGCCTAGCCTGTGTGAAGCACTGGGTTCAATTCTCAGCACCACATATTAAAAAAAATAAAATAAAATAAAGGCCCATCAACAACTTTAAAAATATATATATTTTAAAAAAAGAAGAAAGCAAGGGCAGAGGCTGAGGTTGTGGCTCAGTGGTGGAGCGCTTGTCTAGCACATGTGAGGCACTGGATTCAATTTTCAGCACCACATAAAAAAATGAATAAAGATTTTTTTTAAGAAAGCAAGAGCAGATGAGATGATTTTTCAGATTCATTAAAGTAAATTGTTTGTAAGAGGACAAAATACATGAAAATTTTCCCACCCTATCATTTACAGCTCCCTCAGGAAGACCTATAGATGGAATAGAAAAATCAGAGGGGAGACCTACCTCTCACATTAAAAGCTAACAGACTTTCCTACCAGAATTCACAGGCCTTTTTAGGTAACTTAGCTCTAGAAATGTACTTATAGATACCTATAAGCCTCATTTATTTCCCTCTGATAAGATACAAGAATAGAGACAATAAAACAATAACCATTAGGGAGCAATCCTATATAGAAAGGGCAGTAATAACTTTTTGGTCCTCAGATTGCCCCTTTGACAAAAATGCCTGATTTGGAGTTGCAAAGGGAACTAAATGATTTAAAAAAAAAAAACTACCACTACACATGAGTTTAAAGAAAAAAAAAATACCAAGTTAGTGTTCCAACGCAGAAGATGAGCACTTTGCTCAATATTGCTTTCTTAGCAACTATGACTATTAAAAAGGGCAAAAATGGCAAGCACTCAATTCACCTGAGTGTGGGAACATTTGCCTCTTTGTCCTCTTTTGATTCTTTATCCAACGATGGAGGAGCCAGTGTCAGAATGTCAAGGAAGTAAGGAGCAACTTTAACGAAGGCAACTGTGAACAGGGGGCATAATTTTGGAAAGCTACCCAGACTCCTGTCACTACTTAAAATAATTCACTTGTCTATTATTTAGACATTTATGGCTTTAGCTTACTATTTTGGTTCCCATTAAAATGGAAATCCCCAGGGCTAGGGATATGGCCCATATGCTTGCCTAGCATGATCAAGGCCCAGAGTTCAATCTCCAACACTGTCAAAAAGACAGAAAAAAATCCCTGGACTGGTGGATTTCAGATACTTGTTAGGTTTCACTAAAAGACCTGGAAAAACTCACAGGGGGTCTGGCTCTCTGATGGACAGTGGTATCAATGGATTAGGGGGTAGATTGAGTTGGATTGTCAGTTTTTGAATTGCCTAGGACTAGCCCCAGGCCCTTACCCACCTAGAATCGGGTTTTCCTCTACAGTGAGCCCATTCCAAGGGCCCCAATGCTTAATTACCCTTCTCTCAATTCTCTGGTCTGAACCTGGATTATAATCCTGTTAGGCTTTTCACAGGTGCTTGACAAACTCATATGTGTTCACATGTATCATCTCATATAATGCTTTGGCTTTGTGTCATCAGTCCTTCCAACCAAAATGTCTGCCTCCTCTACTCCACCAAAATAAATTCCGTTCCTCAAGTTTAAATCTCACCTTTTCTGTGAAGTCTTCCCATGATCTCTCCACTCACAGCAAGCTCTTCCTAAACTGAATTCATAGCACTTACTTCTGAAAGTAATCACTTGGCATTTACCCACTGTCAATACTCAATGTTCTCATATTCCTTGATTCTGCAAATAGACCTTAAATCAGCAGGATGGCCCCGCCTATGTCTCTTTTGGGAATTATGCAAGATGATCTTTTTCTCATAATTCTTTAGGTTCCACAATTATTACCACTTTTCTCAATCTCATATATGTATGATGCCACCCATCTTTGCAAAGTTGTTATGGGTAAAGTATATAATGGCCCTGAACTATCAATGTCTATACTTTTAAATATTCAACAACCCTGTGAAGCAGGTTTTTTATTTTCAAGGAGTCAAAATTGAGATGCAGAATGTTAAGTAACTTGCCCCTATCACATTGCTAAAAAATGACAGTATTGCCAAGTGAAAGCTTGACTAACTGTGCTAGATTATGCTACCCCAGGACATACCCCCAGAATCTAGTACCATTTGGATCCTCATGGTACTTCACATAGTAGGTGAAGAGAACTGCAATTTTTTTAGAAAGGGGCATATCTTAGATCAGTATCAGTAGAGAAATTACCAATATATAATTAAGAACTAAGATTCTTTTTCTGTAATTAGATTTTTATAGACCCAGTATTTGAGTTTCAGGATCCCTGTGAACCATTTGAAATTGTACCACAAATATTTACATCTTTGTATTTGGGGGAAGGAAGAGTCCATAGCTTTCATAAGATCATTCATATGATTTTGTGATTAGGGTTGATCACACATTTTCTGGCATCTCTCCTTCTGGACCAAAGGAAGATAGAATTTCTCCACCTCAAGAAGTAGATATGATCATATGATTTGTCAAGTTCATATATGGGTCTTAAGTAACTTGTGACACTTCTAGACAGAAGCTCTTAAGAGACAGAGCTCACAACCTTTCACTTCTATCTATTATAGTGGTTAGCAATTTTCAAAATAACAGCAGTTCCATTAGCTCAGCCCCTGAGGGTCTACAATCAACTTCTCCATTTATCCCAAAATGAACATGTAGTATGAGGGAAAAAATGAAGTTTGATTCCTTATTCCATGGAAATCTTGTTAAAGTTATTTATTACTGGAGTATATCCTCATCTGTCATTGCTAGACACTTAAAAGCCCTCAACAAATCTCTTTAATCTTAATGAAGTTCTAGCAAAAGATTTCTATGGATATTTTCTGCTTCTCTTCATACTGATGAAAGTGATGTGTTGGATTTTATTTTAATAGATTGGTTATCTCTGAGTAAAATTTCCCTGTGTGGTAGCATAATATGCCCCATATGTTTCTTCCTTCGTAAGTCACAAGCGGTAGCTCATGGAGAAAAAGATCAGCACACATGAGTGCCTGAAGCTTCTAGGAGATGGATTCATGAATATAAACAGCTCAAACAGGTGAAGAATTTTTCAGGGAACTTGGGCCATTTTCTCTGCTTCTCTCAATGGGAGCTTTTATCTTGTGCCTAGAATATTCCAATAATTTCCTAGTCAGTTTCCTTTTATCAAAACACTTCTCCAGTGACCGTGGACAACTGGACAATCTTTGTCTCCTAAAACGTCACTGGAGCATGTTACTTTCTTGGTCAAAATCAGGCCAAGTTTTTATTATGTGAATGAATATCTTGGATACTGATGTCATCTCCCTGCCTCCCCTCAATCCATATACCTCATACCCACAAGACCAGTTGTCTCATACACCTCTGAACTAATTGGGGTGCTTCCACCATAATGTCATTTTTAACACTGTTCCCCTTAAGAAACTCCTCCAGAATTATAAATGCATTTACTCTCTGACCCAGTAATTAACCTCTAGGACTCTATCTCAAAGGTTGACAGGCTATAAAGATGTTAATAACTATTCATTGTGGCAATACTTATGACAGCAAAAGACTGGAAACAACCTCTGTCCAAAAAGAAATGACTGAATAACCTATGCTACATCCACACAGTAAAGTAATGTATGACTATAAAGAGTACTGAGAAATTTTTGGATATAGAGTGATCTCTATGATATGTGTGGCAGTGGGGCAGAGTTCCATATTGGGGTCCTTGAATAAGCACTAGAGATTCTTTCAAAGGCTAGAGCTGAAGAAGAATAATGGAAAGAAATCCCTTTGAGGCACCCCAGTCTTCTTTAGTCTACTGCAGCAGCCTTCCAAAGAGCAGGGAAGTTATCTCCAACACAGAACACTGAAAGGAGAACTGCAAAGCAAACAGAAATTCCCAAAGACTCAAAAATATGACAGCAGACTATAAGGCAAGGAGAGAACTCCTATGGGTTAAAAATGAGGAAATTCATCTATAAAGCAAAAAGAGATACTTGAAACCCACCAGTATTCAATTCCAATCCTTCCTGAAGAGAAAGTTCTAATCTTGTTCTCAAAACATTTGGAGTCAGTGGAGAACTAAACCAAACTAAAGCAGCAACAAAGACTTGACCCAAACCAATTACAAATTAGTGCTTTCTTCTTAACATGAAAGAAGAATATATCCTTTTATGGGATTAAATGTTTCTTATTTTAATCTCTACTATTATTTTAAAGAAAATGACTGCAGGGGTGGGGTTGGGGCTCAGAGGTAGAGCACTCGCCTAACATGCATGAGGCACTGGGTTCTATCCTCAGCACTACATAAAGTAAAATAAAGACATTGTGTCCACCTATGACTAAACAATAAATATTTTTTTAAAAAAAGAAAATGACTGTAATAAAATCAAAAATTACAAGCAGCAACAAAATGTGACTTATGAATAGGTAAATAAGAAAACAATAACTGGAAACAGACTCAAATAGAGGAATTATCAGACAGGGATTTTAAAATGATAAATATGTTAAAGCACCTACTGGGAAATGTGGAAACACACATGTATCCATGGGGGTTTTCAGAAGAGACATGGAAACTATAAAAAGAAACCAGCTAAAATTCTGGAAGTGAAAATTTTACCTGAAATGAAGAATTCACTTCATGAGCCTAATAGTAGACTGGATACTGTAACAAGAAGGAACTAAATATTTGAGTACAGGTCTACAGAAACTATACAAAAATAATGGGAAAAGAATAGAATACCTTAAATCTGAGGAATTATATTAAACATTTTACTAAAGGTGCTATTGAAGTCCCAAAAGGAGAGAAGAAGAGAGAAAAATGGGAATTGTGAAATATTTAAGGGGGTAATGACCAGTAATTTTACAAAACAGATTAAACACATAAATACAAAAAGATCAGCAAACCTCAATAAGATAATTAAAATAAAATAATAAATTAAAATGCCTATTGATATTTCAGTCAAATATCTGCAAACCAGATATGAAACACATGAAACCAATGACACAAGTTATGCCTGACTTTCCACCAGAAACAATGGAGGACAAAAGACAATGGAATGATATCATTAAAGTGTTGGAAGAAAAAAAATCATCAATCTTGAATTGTGTATCTACAAGATCTTGTAGATCAAAAATGATGGTAGAATTAAGACATGTTCAAATAGGCAAAAGCTGAGGAATTCATTGCAAGAACCTGCATTACAAGAATTTCTGAAGACTGAAAGTAAATTATAGCATAGGGAAGCTCTGACCCATAAGAAGAAATTATCACCCCCAAGTAAATAGGTAAATATAAGGGACTCTTTATTAACTTTAATATTCTTAAATTTCTTAAAATACAATTGACTACTTAAGCAAAGATATTATCTCATTAGTTTGAACAACCATTCATCTTGATTCAGCCTCCTAATTAAGTATTTATCCTGACTTTCCTGAATAAACTGTATCTCAGGATAACAAAATGGTTGATAAAGGGAAGTTTTTCTTATTAGAAATATTCCAGTTAACAAAAGAAGAAATAAAAATGAAGTTAAAATGACATTTTAAAAATCCTAATGAGTAACTAATTAAAACAAATTAAAAAAATTTTAAAAATCCTAATGAGTTAAAGGATTTAAGGAAATATCATCAGTGACTGCTAAGAGAACAAAAGAGCGTCAACCAAGCATTCTATGGCTTATTGTAGTGTACTCACTACCACCCAAGGAAGTGTTGTTGTTAAATATAATTTAACCCAAACTGACTGATACTCTTGAATAACAGACTGTAGATCTAAGTACCAATTTACAGAAAATATAAAAGACTATTCTGCCTCAATAAGGCATCATCTTATGAGAATATATGTAATTGCTTACTAAAAACATTCTTATTCATAGATAATTTTCCCTAAAAATAGAGATTGTACTTTTTGTTTCATTTTTATGTCTAACTCTAGGATGCTGAATAGTAAATGTGTTGAATGCCAATCATGTACCTTCAACACATTTAGTGGATTTGAATTAAATTCCCTGCAAAATGGCACAAATATCTTCCCAGTGCCCTCAGGGCTAAAGCCCAATTATAGTGTGATTATTCTAGAGAAAAACAGCCCCAGTCAAACTAAAGGAAGGCCACGCTAGCCTTCATATGCCACTCACCTGAACCTGCCAGAAAGATGCTGCTGATGCGTGCACGTGCTCAGAGAGCAAAACACCCAAGCTTGATCCCACCATGCAGTCTCCTCAGCTCCGATGCTGCTTAATTTCCCAGTAGCAATAGTAATAAATAGAACACCTTGGAGACTCTTCTCCTAACAATGAAGCAACGTAATTTAGAACTTATGCTCCCAGATCCATCATATGTGCCATGTAGTACTATGACTAAGCTCATCTACTTACCAAAAAACTGAAAATACAAAGCAGGGACTACACAGTGTCTTGACTGGGGATCTGCCATCCTAGGTGATTTTTAAATTTGCACATCTTACTCTTATACTTCACTTTTCTACTATAACTGAAAAAATTGGAATCATTCTAAGAAAAATCCAGCAAAATAAAATAAACTCACCAACAGATGAAATTACGTAGTATATGTAAATATATTTTGAAGAGCAGCTCAGAACAGCTGCAGCATCCTTCACCACGCTGCTGATCCACTCCAACCCATCCACCATAACTGATTTAATATGAGAGTATAATTAGTGCTGTTGATTACTATCTGGTGCCAGATATCCCAAATGCCCCACCTTTGTGCTAATTAATCTTGAAAACTTTCCAAGCTTTCCTGTACCCTGCCTGCCTCTGTTTCCTGCATCGGTGCACACATAGTGTTTTACTCAAATAGTGCAACAAGAACAGCATCACTAGGTCTTACACACACAGTTGGTACTCTGTAAATGTTTGTTTTTTCAAATCACCGCTCTTTCATCACAGTAATTCTCATTAGAATGGAAAGCCCAGAGCCAAGATTAACGCTTGGGTCACTTCAACTGGCATTGATTTTAAGACCACAGAAATACATGTGTTCAACTTGTTCATAAAAGGTGATCTTTAAGTGGGGCACAGTGGTGCGCACTTGTAATCCCAGCAAATCCAGAGGCTGAGGCAGGAGGATCACAAGTTTGAGGCCAGCCTCAGTAACTTAGCAAGACTCTGTCTCAAATAAAATTAAAAGGGCTAACTCAGTGGTAGAACACCCTTAGGATCAATCCCTAGTACAAAAAAAAAAAAAAAGAAAGAAAGAAAAAGAAAAAAGAAAGGATGAAAAAGAAAAGAAAGCAATCTTTAGAAGACCAAGGAACCATCACTGGGATAATTTTGTGGGAAATATCCTTCCCTTAGACCCTGAGAGATGAAAATGAAAAACTATACTATTAAGCATGTATTTATCATCACTGATCTAAAAAAAAAATCAGTGGGAATCTAATAGGTACCAAAGAGTGATGTTATCAAAAATTAGGCCAAAGAACTAAAGGTCCTGAATAGTCTCTAATATCTTATATAAATGTAGTTTTATTCAAATATTTGTGAAGTAACTATATATGTTTGGTAAATGATGGAGAAAATATTATCTTCAACAAAAATGTGGCTCACAAACCTTTGCAGCCTGTGGTCCACTCCTCATCCCACCTTCATAAATCCAGCATGAATTACTTCCACATTCTAAGCACTCTCCCCAAATATGGTGAGCTTCTTCCAGGAGTCACCACTGAAAAATAGTAGCAGAGAGTTCCCTTAAGAGTGGCGATGTTAAATGGAAATGAGTGGAGGAAAATCACCAGAAATTGGTCCAAGAATTGGAAGGTGCACAGTCAAAACATCCAATTTGAAAAATCGTAGTTCACTGTCAACCTTGGCAAATTTTGCTGCTTCTGTTCACATGTGCTAGTGCAAGGTACACACTGTAGTCTGGGAACTAAATCTCTATTTAAGAAACAATAAACTTGCAATTCAGCTACTTAATAACTTCACACCTTTTTGCCTGTTTTTCACCACACCTCTTTCTCCTTCTCTCTTTACCATGAGCATTTTCCAGACCTCTGTTTTTGTCCCCTTTAACCCAACTCCTCTCTCTCTGTTTTTCCCATAGTGAGCTGCTACAGTCTCAAAATTCTGCCTTCTATATTAATAATTCTCCCATCATCTCCAAAATCAGAAATATATACTAAATATCTTCAGCAGATTTTTAAAATTTAAAGGTGATTGAAGAAATCATTAAGAAAAAGTTTGTTGTTTGTGCAAAAATTTTAAATATCTACACCTAAAAGATAAACTACAAAACAGAAAAATATTGCAATAAGCACAACAAATTACACATATAAATATTATGCATCAGTTTATGTAATACATATTTTTGTAATGTATATATATGCACAATATATGTGACATGTGAACAGTAATATATAACATAATTATTATGACATAATAAAATCTTACAAAAGAAAAAGCAAATCTCTAATACATTATAGGAGAAAAATACACGTGAGGCAATATAATTTTAAATAATTTAAACAGAAAAATAACCATAACTATAAATGGTAATTCATGTATAAAAATTACCATTGTGTCATTATTATATGAAATTGGAAAGCATCTAAATGCCCCACCCTAGGGTAAGGTTTAGGTAGTTATGGTACAATACATACCAAGGGCCATGGTGAGACTCTAGGGACTCTTCACATATTTCAAAACAAAATACATTTTCCCAAACAGTGAAGATTGGAAATACATTTCAGTTAAATATGAAGGGCTGGACACATATACTTCTGCTTGTTTCTAAAATTTCATTTAAATAACAATAAAAGACTAAATACCAAGGACAAAGAGAAGCATACAAAGGATAATAATAGTGGATATAATATCTTGACAAAAGTTTAGGAGTTCAAAACAGATGGAGAAAAGTGAAAAATAAGTTGGCCGAGCTGAAAGAAGCTGAAACACAGTGGGTGTGATGAGGGTACTTATAAGAAAAAAGGATCCATCCATCCCACTGAGCCTGGAAAAGCTCAGAATTTGGCAGTCTCCGCTACAGTGAAGGAGAAGCACATGGCATAGAGGAAACAACAAAATTCCAAGAAGCAATGAAAAACAAGAAAAAGCTACAAGAAAGTAAAATATGCTGACCAAAACTACCTAATGAATCTGTTGGAATCATGTCCAAACCATTTATGGAATTTCAATGAGTATTCCATTTGAATAGAAGGAGACACCCTGATAAAAGGGAATTTTTAATACTCTTCTGTATACAATCAATGCATTATTTTCAGCTATTTTAAAATCATTCAGTAGAGTTCTTTAAAACATAGAAAAAAGCTTAAATATAATGCTGAGTTATACTGTAAAATATAAAAGAAGAAAAATATATCAGGTACTACCTGCATATTTTCAGGAATTACAGATTTATACAGGAGTTATATTAGCAGTGTATTATTGCTGCATGTATGTGCTGACCGTCTCCACAGACAGCATTTCTACTTCTCACTCTCTCTTTCCACTAAATCTAACTTACCTCTGGAGTGGGGATAGTTTTGCTACCCAACCTCCTACCCTTTCCCCTGTCTTAGAAGTACACATGATCCAACTTACAGAAATCAATAAATATGTAAAAGAAAAAGCTGACCTTTCTCTAGCGACCTAAAATTAGTTTAGAAGTATAAAGTAGTGATTTCATTAAGAAACCATTTTAAATCAAACAAAACTGAAAAATAAGGCATAAAGACCTTCAGAATGTTTCTGAAATGATCTGAATAGGACAGTTTACCTATGAGCCTGGCTCATGTCTGCTCATTCCTATTTTATAGGTAATTATAACAAATTTAGTGATCTAGTTTTCAAATCCAAAACAAAAGCAACTACGCACAAAAACTGTTCAGAATTTGAGACATTTAGAAAAAACAACACTGTCTACATTGTAGTAAAAAAAGAAGTTTTTAAACTTTCATCCAAATCTTTTAAAAATATTTTTCAACAATCCACTTACCTGCCAGTAAAGAAATGGATAAAGCAAATGTGATACATCCACACAACACAGTACTATACAGCATGAAAATACCATGGAAAATAATTCCTTATACCAAGACAGGGACATCTTCTGGTTGTATAATTAAGAGAGAGAGAGAGAAGAAGAAGAAGAAAAGAAGGGCGAATTGTAGAACAGTGTACATAATAACTACTTTTGTTAATAAAAAACAGCATAGTGATATGCACTTGCTTGTTATTACAAATATAAACAAGGAAAGATAAACCAGAAACTAATCCAATGCAACACAAGAGGAATCAAGTAGAAGGGATAAAGATAGAAGGGAGGGAGACTTCCTTGAATATGTATCTTTATATAATTTTGATGTTGAAGTCATATAAATGAAATAAATTGAAAAGAGTTAAAAAGCAAATGCTCAATTTAAAACAAAATGAGAGTTGGGAATGTAGCTTAGTGGAAAAGCATTTGCCTCATATGCTTAAGGTCCTAGATTTGATCTCCAGTGCTGGAAAAATAATCCTTAAATATATATCAAATTTTTCACATAATCACAGAAAGGAAAAAATTATCTCAAGGGAGTAAGCTCAGTACACTGCTATAACCCTTAGGTGTGTTATAAAGATCAAAATAATTACAAAAAAACCTTAAAATTTATTTAGTTTTTATGTACTGATAATACTAGTGCTATTGTAAATGTTGAAGGGTAAGCAAAGAAATACATTTGATAGTGTTATTACTAATATTTTTAGTGTAAGAAAAAGATATGCCATATAAAATCTAGGAAAGTGATGAATAAGCTATAAATGTTAAATCTGAATTAGAAATAGGATTGTGAATTTGTGATTTATAAAATAAGATCTTCTAGTTCTGACTCTTGAAAGATTTGGAAATGACAAAACCCCAGCAGCAACTAGCACAATTTGCATCTGGATCTCAGCTTCTAAATATCACTCCCTGATGAAACAAAGCAAAGTTTCTCAGAGCAAGGTCTTATTCCAGTCTAGGGCAAGAAAAGTACAGGGCAAGTAAAAGTATCTTATTATGCCAGAATACAGAAAAGCCACCTTCTTCCTCCTCTTCCTCCTCCTCCTCCTCCTCTTCCTCCTCCTCCTCCTCCTCCTCCTCCTCCTCTTCTTCTTCTTGTATTTTTAAAATGTATTTATTTACTCTAATTTGTTATGCATGATAGCAGAATGCATTTCAATTCATAGTACACATATAGAGCACATTTTTTCATGTCTCTGGTTGTACATAGAGTAGAGTCATATCATTCCTGTCTTCATACATGCACCATCTCATTCCACCATCTTTCCTACCTCACTCCCTTCCCCTCCCTCCCCCTTTCCCTATCTAAAGTTCCTCCATTCCTCCCATGCTCCCCCACGCCCCCTGCCATCCCCATTATGGATTAGCATCCACATATCAGAGAAAACATTCCACATTAGGTTTTTTGGGGATTGGCTTACTTCACTTAGCATGATATTCTCTAGCTCCATCCATTTACCTGCAAATGCCATGATTTTATTCTCTTTTATTGCTGAGTAATATTCCATTGTGTATATATACCACATTTTATTTATCCGTTCATCTACTGAAGGGCATCTGGGTTGGTTCCACAATTTAGCTATTGTGAGTTGTGTTGCTATAAACATTGACATGGCTGCATCACTGTAGAATTATGTTTTTAAGTCCTTTGGGTATAAACTGAGGAGTGGAATAGTCAAATGGTGATCAGAAAAGCCATCTCTAATGCAGCTTCTGATCCCAGAGCTTCCCTATAGACAGGGGCATGAAACTGGTCAGCTTTGTGCTTGCTCCTGTCCAACTGAAGAGACCAGGATTGACACTCTGTGGGGTAAAGGTAAATCTTGCATCACTGGAATTAAAGCCTATGGATAAATGCTTCCCTGTTGTCTGCCACAGACAGGATATCTTAAGAAACATTCATTTTCACACTGTCTCAGATGATCTAAAAGACAGAGTAGTCACCGTGTTTAATACTAGGTAGTGGATAGTGTGAAAACACACCCTCACATTGCCTCTCCTCCCTCCTCTGTCTTATGACCCACTGTACACACTACCACTCCCTAGGGCTGCACGCTGGAAAACAATTGCAGCACATGAGCCTGCCAAAAGCTCACTTATGGAGGCACCCAAGTGGAAAATGGCCCTATGGGGCTGAGGGTGTAGCCCATTGGTAAAGTGTTTGCCTAGCATACCCAAGGCCCTGGGTTCCACCTCCAGTGCTGCAAAAACAAAAGCAATAAAATAAAATGATCCTACGAAAAAGCAATCAGACAAATTTAGAATTAAAATAAATGGCAATAGGCCTAGGCATGTTTAAAAGAAAAGAAATCATTGTTTCATGTGGGGAATGAATATGATTAAACTAAAAGAGACTGGACAGACAAAATGACCCAAATGCCATGTGTGGATCCAATTGAAAGAAAAAAAAAACTGTAAATATATAGGAAATAACAAGAAAATATTAAATATGAACTAAATGTTGGATAATACTTGAAAACTACTGTCACTTTTCTTGGATATAATTATGGTTAAACAGCTAACAAAAAGAAATTCTTTATTCATAGGAGTTACATGCTGAATATTTAGGGCTGATGTGTCTTGATTTCTGTAGCTGGGTTCCAAATATTTCATATATACTCGAAGAAAAGTATTTTCACTTTAAAGGATGAATGTACAGCTATCTGCCACAAGTGAAGTTGTTATTCTGCACTATTAATTTCTTAAAATATATAATTGTACTATAGAATTCAGTCCAACCACCATGGATAACAATGAAAGACCATGAGAGAGTCTTTCAAAGAAAAAAAATGAGATGACTTCAGCTAGTAATTGAAGCAAGAATTGTGTGTGTGTGTGTGTGTGTGTGTGTGTGTGTGTTTATACATACACGCATTTGTGTGCATGCTAGAGGAAGGGAGGAGAGGAGAAAAAAGTAAAAAATTCTAAGATTAAAAGAATATACTATGATTTTTTTCCTAATTATCCCTAAGTTGAAAAATTAAAGTTTTTACTTAAACTGGGGAGCTTGAAGATTTCAGTTTGTTTAATTGCAGGTATGACTATTAGAATTTTCTATGACATAACTGGATATGTCTGATCATCCACACAACATGCTGTGAGCATGGGCCTACAGCAGTGAAGGCAAATGGCAGGTCAAGCTGAATCTGGTTTAATCTTCTGAAAAACTGGCACCATCTGCTGGCTGGGCAAAGGCAGAATTCATAGACAGACTCTCCTAGGTCCAGGGAACTGGTTCCACACTACAAAGCTTTCAGGGTTCATCTCTGTGATTAGGAAGAGGTCAGAGTGCATGCTATGTTTATACCTTGATAACGAAAAAAGAGAACTTCTTTCAGTTCATCTCATTAAAATCCCATTTGAGTTATCGGAATGCTTCTTGTTGGTAGCAGAAAATGGGAAAGCTGTCCAGCCTATCAAAGGTGATGTGACCAAAATACACTATCATTTTACCACACCACCTCTCCAGAGATCCTCTACCCTACATCTCTGCTCTCAACTTGACTTCACTTTTGTAGAAACATCCAATAATTTGGTGATAAATTGAATGGAATGAAATATTCATTATGCTTAACAAATGGATAATTTTTTTTCTTATTTCTTTAAATATTATTCTCTTCTCCATCTCCTCGGGACCAGTGCAATCTTAGAATTCAGAGGCAGCAAGAAATATCCAAGAGGGGACCAGGCGTAGTGGCACACACCTGTAATCCCAGTGGCTCAGAAGGCTCAGGCAGGAGGATCACAAGTTCAAAGCCAGCCTCAGCAATTCGAGGTGCTAAGGAACTCAGTAAGATCCTGTCTCTAAGTAAAATACAAAATAGGCCTGGGGATGTGGTTCAGTGGACAAGTGCTCTTGAGTTCAATCCCCAGTACCCACCCATCCACCCCCCCAAAAAAAAAGATCCAGGAAAGGGCCACCCACTCCATGTGGTCACTACCAAACCACCAGTGAATGGGCATGACTCAGAGTCACTGAGGCAGTGAACATTTGCTGACCAGTTCCTCTCACTGTTGTAGCCCTTGGCAAGACAGCCCACTGGGGATGGCCTAAGTAGTTATAGCAGTGACTGTGGCCATACAAACACAGAAACAGTTTCTGTGTTTTCAGTTATGTTAATTGAGAGTTAAATCATTAAACAAAGTCTCCAAGTCTATTTAATTCTCTTTTCTCATGACCCTACTTTGCTTTCAGACTTTCACACTTCTTTATTGCTAATTCAACCTGCTTTTAACATTACACTAGCATAAAACCACGTTAAACTCTCTCCTAGTTCCCTGATCTCTGGCCAGTCTGTGTCTGCCCAGATCCTAAACCCATTGTTTGTGCCATAAATGGAAATAATTCCTGAAAAGTCTGAGAAATGCTGTCTTGCTCTTCCTTTGCCCTTTTCTCCATTCACCTTAGCTATACAACTCATTTAGATAACAGCAAGATAGACCCAACCTTACACACACACACACACACACACACACACACAGTTACCTACTCAGCTTGTTTCATTCCCCTCTGGGATCCGCACCTCAAGAGTTTCTCCTACTCCCTGCACATCTCTCCTTCTCCTTTTCTAGCACAGTTAGCTCAGCTAACCTTCTCAGTAATGCTTGAAGAAAGTAGCATTATCCTTATTTTTAAAATAAGAGAACTCTGGGAAGGCAGGAAGATTGCAAAAACAAAAAGAGTCGGGGATGTAGCTCAGTGGTAGAGCATCTCTGGGCTCAACCCCCCAGTACTGGGGGTGGGGGAAAGAGGTGACAGAAAGAAGTCAGAGGAGCAGAAGAAAAAATGACTTACTTAAGGCCACCCAAGGCCACACAACCAGAACTAGGATTTAGGCCTTCTTATTCCAGCGTTTCTGTGCTTAATGGCTACATTTTATTACTACAATGGTTAACATTTAGTGAGATCTCACTCTGCCAGATAGTGTGCTAGGCAGAACCTCATAACAAGACTATCAGGCAGGTACTATGATAAGCTTCATCTAACCATTGAGAAAATTCAATGCCAACAGTCACTTGACCTTCTTACCAAGTCATTCACTGGCCTCATTGACTGTGGCACAGTGTTTTTCATTGGTTGGTTGCTTTTGTTTTTAAGTTTTATTTTAAATATTTCTATTTACATACAGTGACTTTCACCTACTTAAAGGTGTAGTGCTGTCGACAAGGGCAGGAAGCATGTGCCCACTACCACTGTGGAGGTATACCATGGTCCAACATACCCCAGATTCCCTTGTGCTGCTCCTTTGTCATCACATATCACTCTGACCCAATCCCCTAGCCACCCCTGACCACTCTGCCCTGTAGTACTGCCTTTTCACAATGTCATATACATGGAATCATAGACTAGGCAACTTTTTTAGGTAAAATCTATGTAACATAAAATTAATTAATTTGGGGGCCAGGGATGAAACTCAGGAGCGCTTATAACCACTAAGCACATCCCCAACCACTAAGCACATCCCCAACCCTTTTTTATTTATTATTTTGAGACAGGGTCTTGCTAAGTTGCCCAGAGCCTCACTAAATTGCCAAAGCTGGCTTTGAACTTGTGGTACTCTGACTCAGCCTCTGGAACTGCTGGGATCACAGGCACGCACCACTGAGCCTGACTTAATGATTTTAAAGTGAACAGTGGCATTTAGTACATTCACGATAGCATACAATATTGCCTCTTTCTAGCTCTGGATCATTTTCATTTACCCAAAAAGGAAACTCCAGACCTGCTCAGTGGTCACTTTCCATCTAGGGAAAGCGGGGATTTTCCTTAGCCTCTGGCAACCATTAGCTGGCTTCCTGACACTCTCCCTTTATCTATCCAGGATATTTCATATAAACTGAATTTGACAAAAACTTTTACGTCAGCCTTCTTTCACTTATCGTAGTACTTTTGAGGTTTATTGTGTGGTAGCATACATTACACTTCATGCCTTTTCTATGGCTAAAGAATATTCCATTGTGTTAATATTATCACATTTCCTTTCATCGTTCATCCGTTCGTGAGTATATGGGCTATTTCCATTTTTCAGTTGTCACAAACAGTACTGGCATGATCTTTCACTTACAAGTGTTTGGATACCTGTTTCAAGTCTTCGGAATATACATGCAAAGAGGGGAATCACCAAGTCAATGGTAATTCTATACTTAACTTTCTGGGGCACAGCCAAGCTGTTTTCCACAGGAGCTGCATCATATTTCCTTCCCGTCAGCACTCCAGTTTCTCCACATCCTTGCCAATGCTTACTTTCCATTTTTGTTTTAATGATAGTCCCTCTAATGTGTGTGAAGTATCAATTCACTGGAAATTTTGATCTGCATTCTCCTAATGCTACTGATGTTGGACATTTTTTTTCAGGTATTTTATTGGCAATTTGCTTCCTGAAAGAGCTATCCAAATCCTTTAACTACTTTCTAATTATATGATATGTCTTTTTGGTGTTAAGTTGAAAGTTTTCTTTTCCTTTTTCTGAATATCAGATCATTATCAGACATGATTTTCAAACATTTTGTCCCATCCCATAGGTTACCTTTTCCACTGGCTGGTAGTGTAGACTTCCTAATATTGAACCATCCCTGAATGTTTAGAATAAGCTCCTTTGGTTACTGTGTACTTTCCTCTACTGTACCATTAGAATCTGTTTGCTGATACTTTACTTAGGACATCTGCATCAAGAACTTTAAGTAAGCAGTCTAAAACACCTCCTTCCTGCTGTTCCTTCCCACAAGTCACAGCTAGAGCTTCCTTTTAACATATTCCTCTAATATTACCCGGAAAATGCCATGTACAGCATATTTACCTTTACTATTTGCATGTGTACTATTATGCATTTGTGCCTTCTTTGCTGTCTCCTGAAGCCCATTGTAATTTATATTACTGATACATGTTTATGTTAGCTTGAAAATGACAAAAAATTCCATCAAAGTGTTCATTTCAAACCCATGTTTTGTAGTGGTGGGGGGGGTGTTTGAAAACGTAAAATTGTTTTTCAGCAAGTCACAGCCAATCTAATTCCTATCTCTGGTTTTAATATTGTACAATATTACAAAGAGAAGAATTTGGAGACCAAATATAAGGCTATAAATACTTTATGCGGCATCATTTTTGCTTTTTGAAGTGAAATGAATAGAAAACAGAAATAATTCTGGGAGCTGAAAATTCATGGCTGGTACATTAGGGGAATTCCATAGCATGCAATGTCCATTTTACTGTGCTCATATAGATCTGGCCTCAGAGTGAAATCATTTGATCTGCTTTTAAAAATTCAATACTGCTTTCAGACAATGGCATGTTATAAAATATTTTATTTTTTGGCAATTCTACAAACTATCTTTCTGATGACTCTAATTTTATTTTGTGGGTTTTTTTTTCCTTGATAGAAAACTCCAAAGCCCCTTTGAACATTTTTTGAAAACAATTTTTCTCTAGGGTGATAAACATTAAACGTTTAATTGTTTTAAAGGTTGATTAAAATAAATTTTGAATGTGAATGCTTTTTATTTGCTTATAAAATTACAGAGAGTCAGGCACAGTGGCACTTGCCTATAATCCCATTGACTCAGGAGGCTGAGAGACAGGAGGATGAAAAGTTTGAGGCCAGTCTCAGCAACTTAGCAAGGCCCTAAGCAACTTTATAAGACTCTTGCCTCAAAATAAAAAGAACTGGGATATTTCTCAGTGGTCAAGCACACTTGTGTTCAATTTCCAGTACCAATTTAAAAATTAAAAAAGATAGCACAGAGATCTTTTGGTTATGTCTCCCTTTTTGCAGTAATATCCCATCTATTTTGTGAAGGAAGGAAAAGAAAGAGAAAAAGGGAGGGAGAATCTACAATCTCTTGTAATCAAAGAAATCTGTTAGCAAAATCATATCTGGAATCATAAGTCACTTCAAAATTCAGTCCACCACAGAACTTGCTGAGCTCTTGAACACTGGCCTTGTGACCCAGAAGGCATACTCCTCAGAGCTCTGCAATTCATCTGTTGACTCCTGCTCCCTCTGCTGGCTCCACAGCTCAGTGACCATCTCAAAACGTGTGTCAGACCTACACTGGACCTCCAGAGGCAGCAAAGAAGGTGCAAGTGGGGAAACTGCATCCCAGTGGGTGATGGAACTTGCTCTAATTCACAAAGTCAGTGACAGGGTCCATATTATGGCCAGTCTCCCCACTACTCCACACAGCCCTCATCAATACAAAAGAATTCATGGCCACTCAAATCTCAGCATTTAGTAGTACTCATAACCTGTAAGTTGCTGTGCTACAAAAGTTAAAAAAAGGCATATATAAGTTTACAGTGTACACAGAGTGGTCAACATGTTGACAGAATTAAGAGAAGTAGTTTTTTTAAAATTATTTTGATACTGACACTAGTGAGGCAAACAGCAAAAATAATAACTCAAAAACATGCTGAGCAAAACATGTCCAACTTAACATAATACATTTGTAAGTTTCCATATACATGAAGGTCCAGAACAGGCCAAGCTCCTCTCTTGGGATGGAAAGCAAATCGGTGGTTGCCTGGAGCAAGAGGAGATGCAAATGGGCATAAGGGCACTTCAGGTGATAGAAATGTTCTAGATCTTGATTGTGGTGCTGGTTACATGAGCACACAGATTTGTCACAACTCATTGCAATATACATTTTAAATAGCACATTTTTATGTAAATTGTGCCTCAATAAAGTTGATTTGAAAATTTTTTTTCACTTGTTTTCATGTTTTGGATCTTAGATTTCCCCCCCAAGAAAACTCATGTGTGAGACAATGCAAGAAAGTTTAGTGGTGAAATGATTGGGTCATGAGTCCAATATAATTGGTGCATCAATTTCCTGATAGGGATTAACTGAATGGTAACTGTAGGCAGGTGGGGTGAGGCTGGAGGAGATGGGTTCCTGGGGGCATGTTCTTGGGCTATATATTTTGTTCTTGGTAAGCAGAGTTATCTCTGCTTCCTGTCATGTTTTGAGCTGCTTTCCTCCACCATATTCTTCTGCCATGATGTTCTGCCTCACCTTGAGCCCAAAGCAATGAAGCTGGCTATCTACAGAGACTTCTGAAACCATGAGTCCCCAAGTAAACTTTTCCTCCTTCACATTCTTCTTGTCAGGTTTTTTGGTCACAGTAGCAAAAAAACTAAGATACTAGTCAAGTCCTAAATTCTAACCTGTTCTTTCAATTTGAACATACCTGGACTCATTTTTAAACAGGAAAAATATACTGATGAACAGAAATCCTCTTGCTTCCATATTTAGCCACAAATTTTGAAAAAGAATAAATTCCTAGATTCAAAAGGCACTTCTGGGGAGGGTAATCATTGTTTCCACACATTCTCTCAGAAGAGAAGTTCTAAAGACAACACACTGATAGAAGAAATAAAATTATACCATGAGCATAGCTGCACGGGAGCATCTTCCTCATCTCAAACTCATGCATCTAGACCGCCCTTGTCCATAGGTGAACTGAGGGCCTGGCTCTCACCAGTCATCCATGGGCTGTGTGTGTGAGCTATGCGCATATGGGGAAACTGGTCTGACGTTGCACACTGATTGGACTGTGCGACATACGTGTGCCTTTTCTCTCACTCTCCTGTGATCCCACACAGCACCTGAGATGGGCAAAACTTGCCAAGATGTCAATCAATCTGCTGACCACAAAGACATCACCAAGCAAGACTCCATCCTTCAAAACGGAATCCCTTGCCTTATTTGGGTGGAACTTTTTATCGGATGTCTTTCCCTCCTCCATAAAAGGGTTCAGGGTGTGCTCTCTCTCTTGCTTGTCTCTCTTGCTCCCCTTGCCCTCTTTCCAGCATGGGAGCTGATCTTTGCGGTCACAGAGCCGTCCCTGACCCCTGTATTTGAGAAAAAGGTATTTTCGTGTTTGTGTGGTTTCTTGGCCCTTTTCATAGTTATTTATACAGCCAACTCCTTTGAACCCACCTCATCTTGTTAGCCTGGCCAGCTGGCCATACCAAGCTGTACATGGCAGAGACCAAGGCAGGAGAAACTTGAGTGCATCCTCAGTGCCCAGACCCTGATCAAAGCGCGTGCCCCAGGCTGGGTGCTCCAGTGCTTGACAATATTGTGACCTGGAGCTCCTGTTCCCTGTCTAACTGGAGGACTCACTCCTTCTGGTTTAACAACCTACCTTGCATTGTGAGCCAGCTTTGATTCCTGTTCTTCATAAGAACTCCTCCATGATTAATACTACAGTGTATGGTGTCTTTGAATTAGGAGTGAGTGGGGGGGAAATAGTTCTAGATTCTGTATTCAAAGTGATTTGTAGAAAAATTGGTGATTTTTTTTCTTACTATACAGTGGGGCCTCCACATGTGTGGGTTCCACATCCTTGGGTTCCATATCAACAGCTTCAACTTTCCTACGATTGAAAAAAAATGCATGTATGTTATGCATATTGATCATGTACAAACTTTTCTGTCGTTGTCCCTAAACAATGATAATTATTTACACAGTATTTATATTATACTAGGTATTATAAATCACCTAGAGATTATTTAAAGTATACAGAAGGATTCCTCTAGGTCTTATGCAAATACTATACCATTTCACACAAGGGTCTCCAGCATCCAAGGATTTTGGTATCAGCAGAGTCTTGCAGCCAATCACAATTATTGAGGAACAACTGTACCTATTTCCCCAAGAAAGACAGATTTTATATCTCCAAATCTATTTGACTCCTATGTCATTGGAAGGCATTGCTCTGAACATGAAGCAATGCAGAGAACACCAGGACATCTCTGAGGGCTAAGTATATGGCACTGGAGACTAGGAGTGATCTCACAAACTGATAAATAAACTAACAGCTGGTTCTTACAGAAGACTCACTGTAGGCATTGTTATAAAACCTTTTAACTCATTCAATTAGTAGAGAGATGCTGCTCCTCTCCACAATTTACAGATGAGGAAACTGAGGCAGAAAGAAGTTCAGCAATGTGACCAACATTATAAAAGGGACAAAGCCAGAAAGCAAACTCAGGCTGCCTGGCTCCACAGCTCATGCTTTTAGTAACCATGTCACAGTGTCTCTCCACACTGTAGGAAGAAAATCATGGAACGTGAGGATACAAAGGTGCACAGGATTTTAAAGAGTTCATAGGTTGGCATTTACAAAACCCTGCTATAGAAGGTTTCAAGTACTGGAAAACAGTCCTTTATGATTCTCACACATTATTACATTTAATCTTTATAAACCAGCATTGATAAAACAGGAACATGGGAAGGTTAAGTAACTTCCAATATTCATAGCTAGAGAGTGGTGATACAAGAGTCAAACTGATACTGAAAACCTGGTTCTTATCTCCACAGCCAGTCAAATAATAAGAACAAGGTTTTGAGAAAAAGGAAAACATTTTACTGGTTTGCTAGCAAAGGAGAAATACAGGGACTCCTGTCTCAGAGGCTGTACTTCTCCCTGCCGAGGGGCACTTACAGTTCTTCAAAGAGGAATACAAGGACTGGGATCCAAATATTATCAGTAGATATAATTAATTAGCATCCATCAGGTATTCTTGAGAGAGTGTTGCTACAGTTCTCATGTTTGGAGTTTCTTTAATATTGTGGGAAACAACACTCTTCCAGACAGTGAAGGATAGGCTACCTTGGCCTGGGACAAGAAAAATGTTAGTCTTCTTTCCTTGTCTGTTATGGAAGGAAAGAGGAGGAAGAAGAAATGAGGGAGGAGGTCAGTTTTACTATAAGCTACTTGTGGTTGAGCAACAAGGTTTGTACTCAAAGCATAAAGTGGACTCTGTTATAAAACCTAGATGCCCTGCTGCCAAGGTCCAGCAATAACACCACACTGCGGAGGGTGGTGATCCCACCACAGTGATTCTGAGGAACATCCTGATAGAAGTTACTCTCTCCAATCTCTGCATCTACAATATAACTCTTAATGAAGCACCAATGGAGTGACACAGGAGAGATCCCTGCCTAGAGAGAAAAGGGACCAGATGGATCCTAGCAATTGATCTGATAGTGACCAGTCCCAGCCAAATTCCCCACATACCTTCCCGACACACTTCCAACCTGCACAGTTTCAAGCAACATGCCAAGCCATGTCTTTTGCCTGTGTCACTATCCTCCTCTAAACCATAGTAGACAAGAAGAACTCATGTCGTGGGCCCTCTAATGGATGGGTAGTAGCTGCTTGGTGTTCGATACTTGATAGAAGCCAGGTGAAGAGGATGATTGATGAGTAATGCCTGCCCCCTGATGGCACAAGGCAGCATAGGAGCAGGGATGTCCCGGTTGCCTCCTGGAACCTAAATAACTGCTTTGCCCCCTCAGAGCTCCATTCCTTTATCTAACATTCCTGAACTAAGTATAAATTCTGTTCACACAGCAGAAGCTCTCATCAATCCTTAAACTGTCTGACGAATGGAGAATTGTGAAAAAGTGAATACACCTTGAACATTTATTTTCAATTAGAACATTTAAATACATATGTATTAACCAATTTGAGGTTTTAGTTCTGTTTTTTGTTATTAGTAGCCAAGAGCAATTCTTGCTTCAAAGCATTAAAAGAAAGGCTAACTCCTTTTACTTCTGGGTCCACTCTGGAGCTTCCTGAGGATTATTTGGGGTGGAAGGAGACCACATTCAATATGCACTATTTTTAAAAGATCCATCTAGAACAATCTGATAGCAGTGTCTTTACGTATTTTTCTCCCTGATTAAAACTGTCTTCCCCACAAGTGAATTTTTCATAGAAAATTTGTTTTTATAACTATTCTGAGCATTTAATTTAGTTTTCAAAGAAACTTTTTCTTTTCCCTTCATAAATTTACCAAACCACATAACATTTAATTAAATTATATAATTAAAGGAACAAGTACAATTGGCACAAAAATTGGGAGAGAAACACAACCAATAATAGCATTAAATGCCCCTCAACCAGCTGCAGAAGGCATGAGTCAATGTGTCTCACAGAGAACTTGAGTGCATTTGTTATTCTGGTGAGTTGATAATGGCCAGTTAGGACAATTTCTGTTATACCACTCTAAGCCCTCACCAGTGGCATTTGGTTAAATGAAGCTTGGTATAAACCAGAATTTCTACATGATATCTGAACTTAAGGCATTAAGTTTGAATTATAATTATTATAATTATAATATATTAAGTATTAATTACTTTGAATTATAAAAATGAAGGGGAACAAAAGATCAAAGTATGTTCAGAGTATCCTTTTTGGTAACTTTACCTTTGTTTTCTTGGTCTTTTCATATCACTTTTAGTTTATGCTATCATTTATTTTAAGACCTCTTGTATTCCTGGTTTACTCATTTCTGGAACATTCTATAATCCTGAATATTTGATATGTCCTTTATTTCCAAACTGTATATTGTTTTGCGTCTATTGATCTCTTGCTTTGAGAAAGTGGTCTTCAGTTGTTACAACTATGTTTTAAGCACTGTGTGGAACGTTTGTTTTGTTCACCTCTTGTCTCCATTTCTACCCATACACTATCGAAGACATGGATCTCAAATACTATCTTGAACAAACAAGGACATTGCCACCACAAGCAGAATTCCACTTCTACAAAGCACATATTGTGCACCCCCAAATCTGTAGTTGTATACTTTTGGACATCACAATCAAGACAATCTCATCAGTGTTGCCAGTCAGTTGCATCTGACAGCACAAATGCACCAAACAGGTCATAAAAATAATAGACTGACTGCCCAGGGTGGCGAACCTCCACTTTCTCTTTTCCAATCTTTAGGGAAGCCAGTACTTTTTAGAAGGAAGCAATAAGATATCTCTTCTCCAACCCATCTTAGACTCACTTGGAAATAAAATTCACCAAACATCTAAAAGCCCCTGACTTTGTTAGGGCATGGACTTACCCCTGAAGACTTCATGCCTAGTGACAAAGATGAGATGTATAAGAAAGAAAGGTATAGAGAAGATTATGGTGGAAGGTCTGTAGATTCTTCGCTTCTGATAAGACTTGAACAAGTGTGAGTCCATAAGGCCCATTCCTTCCCAGTGGCTAGCCCAGATATTCCACTTTGTTTTGTCTTCATAGGAAAAGCATTGTATTGCCTTGCTGTCTTCTTAGGAATCAAAGTCCTATTCACCAAATATCTCCAACTGGAATTCTTTAGGCTAAATTTAATTTACTCCTCTACTGTCTTCATCTCTAGTGCTTCTCTCAAATAGTCAATTGCCTGGCATTGCTCACCAATGACAAGACTTCACTAGGACCAGTTGAGATCATTGTGGCTCACCCAGTCAACCACAGACATGGTCACTCTAACCACTTAGCAGGTACTGACAGCCTCTTGTGCCATGAACAAGGCTTCCAGATGTACAGCCTGATGAATACAAAAAGCTAGTCAACCCCAGTTGGCCTATCAGCACTCTTTCACAAGTATCATGTCAACATCAGGTCATGTGCCTATTCCTCCACAATTCCACTTCCTCCCAAAGTCTACACATCCAACAGTTAGAAAATGCTCCCTCTCCTACATTCCTGGTTCTGTCTTCCCAATTTATAAAGCAGATTACTTGAGGTTATGGGGTCACGATTCTCAATGAACATAGTAGCTCAAGAATTTGGGGTGATTCTTACACACAAATAAAAATGCAGTACAAATTCGTGTAACAACAGATGTGTACAATGAAGAGAGTGTGATGTGTATTTGCTGGCAATAAAAATACCCAGTCATGCATGGGCAATTTGATCTCCCAGCTAAAATAAACTTTCCAATACAGTAACTTACTCAAACTTCTCAAATGCTCTAAGATATACCACAATTGGGTAGGTATTAATATTCTTTTAAAATCAGAAAACAAAATCTTAGAAAAGTTTTTTTTAAAGTTCTTAGAATCTCTTTAATAGTACAAAAGAACTGCAACTCAATTTCACATCTTCTGTCCAAATCCAGTTTTTCTTTTCCTACATTATTTGCTCATGAGATTGCTCATAATTTTCAGCTCATTGTGGAGCAGCCTTAAGTAAGAAAAAAATTGAGATCTCCCTTTTGCCAGTAACAGAGCCTACTATGTGAGTTTATTCATCCTCCTTAACTTACTCAACTGAATTTTTTTTTCTATTTTTGCTACTTTACACACTGAGAGTTGAAGCTATTCCCTTCCTCTTGAATTTGGGCTAGCATTGGTGACTTGCTTCTAATATAAAGCTGCAAAAGTAAGTTCTGCAGTTTATGAGGCCAGCTCATAAGAACCCTTTCAACTTCTATCCAGGCCTCTGAGAGTGCATTCTATCTCTTAGAAGCCTGCTGCTAGGCTGTAATGAAGCCCAAGTAGCTTCATGAAAAGAACCACTGGGAGAAGAATCAAGGCCCTGGGAGACAGCCCTGGCAGAGCTCCCAGCCAAAAACCAGGGCCACCTTGCCAGTTATGTGAGTGAACCACCTTAGAAGTGATTCATCTACGCCCAGTCAGGACACATGAGCAGTCCTCACTTAGCCCTGCTAAAGTTCTAGTTCTATGAACTAAATAAACAATTGCTAGTATTTTAAGTTAACAAGTTTTGAAATGCTTTGTTTTGTAGCAAACAACTGGAATCCACCTTTCTAAGACCTTCTTGTCTAAAAAGAATACCAAAATTAAATGTGATGTGTGGATAGTCAACTTTCTGTCACTGTGACAAAATACTTGAGATATACAACTTAAAGGAAGAAAGATTTATTTTGGCTCATGGCTTATGAGGTTTCAGTCCATGGTCATTGGTGACCAAAACTTCAAGACATGGCCTTTGAGGGACATTGAAGAGCTAAACCACAACAGGTGTAATACATCAACCTGGTTATACACTATGAATATTTTTATGATTATTTCACTTAGATCTTCTGTTTTATATAAGAAAAAGCAAATGAAGAGAGTATCTTCTGATTTTTAGAAGCAAAAAAAGGCAATTAGACAAATTGTTTTAAAATGCCTGCAACCCTAAATAATAAAAATCTTATTATAAATATGTTAGTATTTGGTTCAAAACTCTGTGAAAAGAATTAGGCCCTCAAGCTTTTACAGTTCCTTGAAGACCTTCTAAATATAGGAAAGGAAAACTGAAATTTATGTCAGTTTGTTAATGGCATCACTTAAAACTATAAGTTAATTAACTAATTAACAACTTAATTAACTCAGCACTTAATTTACTTACTTGAGTTCACTTAAATTCCCTAGATGTGATTTAATGAACTTTCGGTGTAATTCCTGACTAACCATGTAAATTGTGTGATGTATTTCTCTTCAATTGAGAAGATGTTTCTTGAAATTAAATTATTTAAGGCAGAACACTAAGCCTAGCAGTGAATTTTTATTTTTTTCTTTAATTGGAAACATCTCTGAACTTCTGGAATATAGAAATTTTCCCATATTATTTTTATCTTTCAAAAAAGAAAATTGTATTGATTTGCTGGTTTGTTTAAATGCATCAAAACAAGATGCACAAATCATCTAGCCAATGTGAGCAAATTTCATCATGACTTACTAAAAATTGATTATCTTAAATTCTTAAAGAATGGACCCTGAGACAAACAATAATTGAAAAGCACAGGAGAAAAGCTGTTTCAAAACATTTCTTTATTCCATGGTTTTACTTATTTCAATAAGAACTTTACAGAGCAGCATAATGCCTTGTTGCTCAGAGCATAAGTAGGAGTTCCACTGGGGCATGAACTGTTGCCAGTGGGCACTGAGAAAAGTCCAAAAATTGGGTGTTTAGATGTATTTATAACACTTTAAAACAACAATTATAAGTCTTGACTGTAAGAAGGAGACGTCTGGGCTTATATTTTGTAAACCTGCTCTTTTATTTTTCTAATTAACTCATTTTTATTTCATTTTACAAACACTTCAGTCTGATATAGATTGCAATTTTTGTATAGCTAGTCCTTCTCCAAATAGAGTTTGGAAAGCACTGAATAACTATGCTAAGCACTGAGGCAAATAAAAATATGGATAAGAAATGATCCCTTGTTTCATGAAGTTTGTACAATAACAAGAAAGGTAGGTTGTGATTACTATATAACTGAAGCATGAACAGCATGTTCTAGATGTTCAGTGGACTGAGATGATTCCAAGTAGAAGAGATGAGAGAAATCTTTCTTCATGGAGGAAACAATTTTTTAATGAGGTCTTGATTACTGAATGAGTAGACTTTAAGGAGACAAAAGCAGGTATGTGTGTTTCATATGAGTAAAATCAGGGGGAAAAACAGTTATGCATTAAGAAAAACATGCAATTAACCTTGTCTGGTAAGAGCAGAAGTAAGAAGATGAATCTGCCTTTCCAAGTAGGCCCAGGGACCCAATAGTAGAAGGTCTTTTTGAATGTAATACTATGGGATTTGTACTTGATTGAGGGCAGTTCCAAGATGCCACTGAAAACTTCTGAGCAGAGAAGTGGTGTTCTCGAAGTTGTACTTCTGGTAGATTAATTCAGTGAGAGAAAGACACAGGATTCAATGAGGGAAGAACATCCCAGAATTTTCAGGTATGACATTATACATCTAAGTTATCTTAAGAGCATGAAATTGAAATTTTAATAGGTACACTTTTAACCTTTCCCAATTAATGATCAATGAGTAAAAATATAACAGTGATCTGTCCCACAAAACACACAACATTCATGAAGCATTCGTTGTGTGCATTTTAGGTTCAGTGTCTCCTGTAGTCCTCAAAACATTCTGTATTTCATGTTCTATTATTATCCCCATTTTACATATGAGAAATTTGAGGCAATAGAGGTTAAGTACCATGCCCAAAGTCACTCACTAAATAATGGGAGCCTGAAACTGAACCAGTCAGTCTGATGCCAAAATCCATTTCTGCATTACTGAATGAAACCAAAAAGTAAAAACTCAGACATGTTAGGCATTCCCTGCCCTGCATGGAGAAGGAGGATTTAATGCAAGACATTAAAATTCATAGCAGCTACCCACCCAAATATTATGGAGCTGGATCTTTGTGAAGGCCTAGGATTTGATATGTTTTTTTCATCTGAAAGACAAGATTGTTGTGGATTAATGTGAAGATTATTCTGTAGTAAAGAGCTATGGATATTTTTCTACCTGTAAATTCTTGAATATTCTTGAAATTTTGCTCTGAGTTTCATATGGTAGTCTAGCACAAGCTGCTGAAACAAACATGTTTTTGTCAATATAATAAAGCAAATATGTAACTGCCAATCCAAGGTTGGAATATGAGTTACAGTGACAAATCTACATTTTAAAATATGGGAATGAAAGGTGACAAGCAAATACCATGAGGTGTTACTTACTTACCCGGTTGAAAAGGATAATAAGCTAATGGAACAGAAACAAACTACAGTACAGCAGTGAATGACACCATTATTCCTTATAAACACAGGCAATGTTAAGGCACTACTTTTATCTTGGAAAAAAATCCAATTGTCTTCTCAACAAAATATAATTATATATTTGCTTTTCAGGAAAAAAAAAACTTTAATTAAAGCAGTTCACAAGGGGCTGGAGGTGTAGCTTACTAGTAGAACTCTTTCCTGGCATGTGTAAGGCTCTGGGTTCCATCCCCAGCACCACAAACAAAAACAACAACAAACAATTCACATGATTGGAATAGAAATTCTAATACAGTAATTTCTCTTTGAAGACGCAATTTAGGAACTTTCTGATACAAATACAGTTGTCCCTCCATTTCTGAGGAAGATTGGCTCCAGGAATCCTAAGGATACTAAAATTCTCAAATGCTCAAATCTCTCATCTAACAAAGCATGAATTTGCATATAACTTATACACATCCTCCCATATACTTAAAATCTCTACATTCCTTATAATACCTAATGCCACACGTGTGCTATGAAAACAGTTGTTATACTCTACTTTTTAAGGAATGAGGAAAAGAAAAAGTCTGTACGTGTTTGATATAGACATCATTTTTACAAGAATATTTTATGCATTTACCTAACTCCATGGATGCAGAGGCTAAGGATATGGAGGGCTGACAGTGTAGCCTCTGATGCCAGTTCTTGGGAAATTGTGAGGAAAAGCAGTACTCATCCTTATACCTGTTTCCTAGGCGTAAATGGAAATGTCTAGATATGTGGGAGTATCCTAGATTTTCTTTCCTTGACAATCATTCTGGCACAAAATCTCAGCACCAAAGTTCTAAATAGTGTTCATGTCCCCAGGCTAGCCCACAGTAGCCTAGTTCATTCAAAACATAGTAAAAAACATGTATATATTGGTAAATAGCATGGGGGGAGACAGAAGACTAGACAATATATGTTCTGGTTATCTGTTGCTGTGTGATAAACCATGCTAAAACTTTACATCTGAATAACTATTATCTCTAATGTTTCTGTAGGTTGTCTAAGCTCCGTTAGGAGGTTTCAGATGAGGGTTTCTCATTCAGTTGTAGTCAGGTGGAACTGGGTCTAGAGTCATACCAAGCTTAACTGGACAGGACATCCAGGACAGTTCTTCACTCTGCCAGGTCTGGCTCCTCAGCTGGGATGATTGGAAGAGCTAGTGGCCCCTCTCTCTCCACACTCTATTTAGTTCCTCATGTAGTTACATTGGGTTTCCTCACTCTGTGAGAGACTCAGAGGAGTCAGACTTCTTTCATGTTGTCTAGCATTCCTCTCAAGTGAATGTAAGAAGGACAATGCAAAAGCTGCAAGTCTTCTCATGACCTAGTGTGGAGTCAAGAAGATCATTTCTGCTACAAGGAATTATTTTCCATAGGATCAGGTCAGATTCAAAGTGGAAAGAGAAGAAAGACACAGGGGCTTGAATACTAGAAAGCATGGTCCAATATCGGATCTGGGATGGCATCTTTAGAGACAGCAATAGTGAGGGATAAGAAAAGTAAAAGGATCTTTCAGGGTTGAGGTAGATTTCAAAGAAAGAAATTTAAAATTTTAGCTACATGACTGGCTTAATACGATTGAAAGCAGGAAGATACGGGCTACCAGGAATTCTATCTACCAGTGACAATATTGTTCCTAGGAAAATTTTCATTTTCAGTTTAATACAGGAGTTTAAAACAGAATATTTTGAACATGATCAACTTATGAATGAAAAATTTTCATTTTCAGTTTAATACAGGAGTTTAAAACAGAATATTTTGAACATGATCAACTTATGAATGACAGATTGGAAGTCCACTGATCTTAAACCTATCACTGGGCAAACTACACATTTTTCAAAGTAAAACTTTTGAACTGTCATTCAGGTCACCTTATTTCAGAATTATAAACAATCATAATGAATATAAACTATAAAAAGAATATAAAAGCAGAACTTTTGAATCATATAATTCTATATAATTTGGATCTCTAATTTTTGTTATTGAAAGACAAGTTAACAATATAAAAAAAATCTGTTAATAATTGTCAATACACAAGTGGGGGTGGTACTAAATAATGACCCTGGGTTCCTTATAAGGAAGTTTTTGTTTCTTTTGGGAAAGCACTTCCAGATTTGTATGTGCAACATTCTTAATTTCCAATAGGAAATTCATGATGTATTTCAAGTACCACTTGATGTTGCTTTCTGCAGTTGTTGTAGCATTACAAATG